>NC_084466.1:40297500-40922500 GCF_027409185.1 Cynocephalus volans | reverse complement strand
TTGCACACATTTATGGGGTACAGTTTTGTTTCAATACATGCATGTATCATACAATGATTCACTTAGAGTAGACAGCATATCCATTACCTGAATAGAACATTTATCTTTTGTTTGTGGTAATTACGGTCAAGATTGTCTTTTCTAGCTATTTAGAAAAACACAGTATACTAACATCAGCTCTAGTCAGCCTAGAACACTAGAATTTATCCTTCCTATTTACATGTAACTTTGTACTCCTTAATCCACCTCTTTCCATCCCCCACCCCCGTTTTCTTCCCAGCCTCTGGTAACGATTATTCTACTCTCTACTTCCACGAGGACCACTTTATTTCTTTTTTTGGCGGCGGGGGGGGGAGGGCATTCCACATATGAGTGAGATTACACAGTATTGGTCTATATTTCTTCTTATTATTGAACACGGCAGTGGAGGAAATGGTGAACAGTTAATTCAGATAATAACTTTAGTTTTGTGATTATGGATAAGTTTGATAGCTCAATGGGCAGGTTCAGGAGAGACATAAATTCTCTAAGTTAGATTAGGGAATCATCAGCATTAAATAGTAATGGATACCAAAACCAGATGAAATTTATCAGGGTGAGTTTGTAGCATGAGGAGAAAGGGTTTCTAGGATATGATGTAGAGGAACCTTAACGAATGTGAAAGTGGAAGAGGAAGAGATCAGAAAAAGTGACCGGGAAGGAACTGCTAGAGCAGTAGGAGAAAAATCAGGCAAGTGTAATGTCATGGCTTTAAAGGAAAGAAGGACTTTTAAAAAGGAGATCAGGTCAAGGATGTTTACTGTTGTTAAATCTCAAGCACAATAAGGACTGAAATGTAGTAACTTGATGACTGACATAGTGGTCAGTGAGAATTTATATGAAAACTGTTTCTGTGGAGTAATGAAAACAGAAATTATAACAGTCTAAAGGCAGAGTGAGGGCAAGTGTGTGCAGAATGAACATAGGAAAGGAAGGGATTAATTAGTAGTAAAGATGATGTGTCTTCAGTGTTACTGAGTAACAGAACCTTATCAAAAGAAAGATGAGGTTAAAAGCATGGGGGGGAGAGAGAGGGAGAGAGAAAGAGAGAGGGAGAGAGAAAGAGAGAGAGAGAGAGAGAGAACAAAGAAATTTTCCCACTTGGGAAGGTAGAAGGAGCCAGTATCTAGAGTATAGATAGAAATTATCAATGTCAGGCTGAGAGGAGAGAACATATTTTCCATTTCATGTGCAAAAAAAGAGGGAAGAAAGAGGGTGAATGCAGATTACTTTGAATTTGTGCGTTTAGTTAGAGGATCCTTAGAGTATATTGTTCTGATTGTCACTACTTTTGCAGTGTTGTGAGTGTTAAAACCATCTACTGAGAGCAAGAGTAGGATGGAGAGGTAAAGCAAAAGGATTTAGGATATTAAGAAAATATCTGAAATAGCTTTAGAATATAGCAGACAGAGCAAACTTAAGAGTAAAATAGTTGGACCTGTAGGTTTGTCCAATGTGTATTGCAGAAGATGCTGGTGTGTGCAGTTGTTACATTTCTTTAGCAGTGCTTAACTCCCTGAGCAGAGGCCAAGACAAGGCAGAAATTTAGATTCATTCAAAGGTGAATTGTGAAAAAGTTAGACTGAAAAATTAATGGGACAAATTGTTGACTACACTCATGAGAGAGAGAGTTGAATAAGAGTTCAAGAATGAGATGGACCACAAATTTTGTTGAAGTCAGAGTAGTTAAATGAAAAAGTTAGAAGGATAAGAGAAAGGAGAGAACCTAATTTGGCCGATGACTAGGTCCATGTATGACTATGAGTAGAAGCAAAGCACACTGGAGATAATAAGATCAAATAAATTCAAGGTCAGGTGTAGAATGTTTGCTCATCACAGGTTCTTGATTTCACTCAGGGTAATAGCAGGATTTTTGCAGAAGAATATCAGCCAGGTGCCAGTGCTTTTTAGATACCAGCCCTACCTATGATCTCTATCTCTCTCCTCTATCTCTCTCCTATATCAATTTTCTCTCTTTTGTATCCTTATCTTCTTTTTTACATTGTTTTTTCTCATTTGACTACATGTGTTCAAACTTTGTTTCAGCAAACAAGAAACTCTCCCTCTTTTTTACTGGATTAAGAACACACTTATATCACACAAATTCCTTAAAAAGTAAATTGTTAGACAAATATAACTGAGAAAACATTATTGGTTTAATGCATATAAACCATCATTGGTTTTTAACAGCGTACAAAAAATTATACTTAAATCCACTTAGCACTATTAAAGATTCATGATGTTGGGTTCTTTATACAGAAGCCTGCGAGGCAGGAGACTGCTGCTTCAGAATTCTTAGAGATCATAAAATTCTGATTTTACTGTACCTATGATAAATTTATTTTATTTTATTTTGTTATTTATTTATTTATTTAATTTTTACATTCTAAGATGCTGTTGCAGAGCAGTTAGGTGGGAGGGAGTGGGGGGGAAGGGGCTGGGAATAGGCTGGGAGGAGGAGAAAGAAGGTGGAGGGGGCATGGTCAAGGCCCCTGGCACCCCCTCATTCTGGCAGGGGAGCCCACGGGACTTCCAGAGGTGGCATGGGCCCAGATGGGCTGGGTGTGGACTTCAGGCGGATGATCCTGAGTCCCTGAGTACCCCCCATCCCTGGGAGCCTGGGTTTCCGGCCACTCAGTGGTCATTGCTGCGTTGGATGCAGTGGGCGGCAGGGGGGGGCATGGCTGAGGCCCTGGGCCCCCCACTGCCCTGACTTTGAAGACTAGGGGCTTCCAGCCATAAAATTTTTGTATCTACTTTTCTTCATTGGTCAAATGAGCAATTATTGTTTACATGTTGGAGATACTATATATTAGGTGAAAAATCTACATTAAAAAGTCTGTCATCCTGAAAAGAAGACATACATTAAATCTTCATTATCAATGATTAATATTTATTGCAGATAACAATGAACCAAAGGGAGATAAAGCAATCTTTAATAAACAGAGAAGTACAAAGAGATTTGAAAATCAATGAAGTAAAGTTGCTATCCTCTTAAAATGTATTAAATTAATATCAATTTATTACTAAACCATGAACTATAATACATTTAACCACTACTTTCAGGATTAAGGGGACCTGGGCATTAGTCTTGACAGGTTATAGAATTCAAAGGTTTGGCAGATGTCACCAAGGACTTTAATGCACTTATTGATAGGAAAGACATAAAATCAGGATGACCTTAGGCATCTTTATAAATGCAAATGTACCCAAGAAATAGTCTTGGATTCTACACTCTGAGTGTGAGTTTTAAAATGTCTGTTGAATTTATTTAGATATTTTCACATCTAGGTTGAAAGATAGGTTTATATATATATATATTTCTTTTTTAACAGCATTATTGAGATATGATTGTGTACGATAAATTCTTTGTATTTAAAGTGTAAAATTTGCTGTTTTGGCAAATATATGCCTCTGTGAAACCATGGCCATTATAAAGATAATGAACATATTCATTGTTCTCAGAAGTTCCATTGTGTCCCTTTTACCATCCTTCTATCCTCCTCTTCCCACATCTTCACCTGCATGCCCTCATATACACTCAAATTTTTGTTGCTGTACATTAATTGCACTTTCTAAAGTTTCATAAAAATGAAGTCACATGGTATATACTCATTTTGTTTGGCTTTTATTCAATTAGCATAAAAATCTATCAATATATCTTGGCATATTTACATACTAAGTAAAGACAGAATAGGAAAAGAAACAAATGTCTGTCAACAGATGAATGAATGTATAAACTGTGCTGTATCCACACAATGAAAGGCTGCTTGGTAAGAAAACAGAAGGAACTACTGATACAACATTGATAAATCTCGAAATAATTGTGGTGTTTGAAAAAAGATATAATGATTATATACTATATGACTTCATTTTTACAAAACTCTAGAACAATTATGAATCATAAATCATAGTTAGAGTCTGCTATCCAGAATGCATATGTCCTTGTGCTTTTGCATGATAATGTGTTAAATCCAAGCATTGTTGTATCTGATTCTGACATATTAATTTTATATTAAAGAAAATCACAATTATTCCTATTTTTCTGAGTGTTTTTAAATATGTATTTTGAATTTTGTCAAATTTAAGTTTTATTTATCAATAAAATCTTATTCAGCAATTTTGCATTATTCATCCATTTATGGAATCTATTATAGTAAGGTCATGATATATTATTTTTTAAGGTATTGTTAAATTTTATTTTCTATTATTTTACTTAAGAACTTTGCATTTAATTTTCTGGGCTTTTCTATTTTTGTTGAATCTTTGTCAGAATCTGTGTTATGAATACTTCGTAAAAGTAATTCGGAAGCTTTCATTCTTTCTTGGCCCTTTAGTACATTTTAGATAGTATTTTAATAATTCTTGAAGGACTTAATTTAAATATGACACTATTTTAGACAGCATTATATTAGGTGTTGTTTTCAACTCCTTTCTCAACTTCTGTCATGTTAATACATTTATTTATATATATTTTTTCACAAGTCAATGTCAATAGTTTCTATTTTCCTGGAAAATCATAGATGTTTTAGGTCTTTAAACACATTTTAGTTTTGATGGTTACATTTTATTTTTCTCAGAGGCAAGCTAACATCCTCTGTATGTTTGGTGATTTTCATTTGTTATATTGCCTCCACTGATTAAGATATAGGATCCAGTTATGTGAGCACTACCCACTAAAATGACTGGCATTTGGATGCATTTAACAGTATATTGATTCTTCTCTTTTCAAAAAAATTTTTATTTTACTTTCTAAATTCTTCTTGTTTTTCCTAATTTTATTGTTATATCATTTGGCAATTTCTTGTTTTAAATTACTAATCTATTTTTAGCAGAAGCTCTTACAGATTTTCCTTGAGATGTTCTAAAAAAGGTTTATAACTAGTTTCTGTTACAGTAATATTTATTTTTAAAAAAATCCATACATACAATGTATTTTTAAATATTTTAGTGATTCTGTTTAAATATGTAATGTTAGATTTTAATTTTGAATTATTGATAAATAAATTTTTAAAAATTGAACCATTTCTATTGTCTCCCTGGGGGAAAGAAAAGCTGAAGAAAAATGTTCTTTTACAACTTCCTAAGTCTTCTCCTTGAACTTGAATCACGCTACTAAGCTCTGAGATATGATTTACTAGCCTGTTACGAATATAAATTTTCATTTTATTGTATTCATTTCAAAGATTATGGAAATTATAACAACAGGTTATTTTTGGTAACAATCATTCAGTCTTGTTTAGTCTTCGCTCCATTTTTAAATTAATTCAATGCTCAGCAGTAGTCCTTATTAATGGCTTCCATTATTATAAATATTTTGACCCATTGCTCATTTGGCTAGATATCTCCACCAACTCATTTTTCCAAGAAATAGTCTTGGACTCCACACACTGAGTGTGAGTTTAAAAATGTCTGTTGTATTTACACCTGAACTACAACTTTGCTGTGTTTATAGAACTTAAACCTCCTTATCTCTTAGAAACTGGAAGAAAACATTTTCTCATACTGAATCTTCTCATAAAGCCTGGGTTCACAGCTCTGTTTTGTTTTTTGTTTTTCCCCTTTCATGTGTCACTTGCTTTTTCTGGGTACTTGAGGGATAACTCAACATGAAGTTCACTGAGTTCACCAAGATATATCTCAGGAATAATTATGATGTAAAATGGTTGATGTAGCATGATGTGTATTTTTTTGACCTGCAGTTTGAAGTATGTATTTTTTAATTTCAGAAACAAAAAAATGTCCTATTAAGTTTTGAATATACTCAATTTTTTCTCTAATTTGGAAATATGGTTTTCCAAATGTTATCTGCCTTCCTATCTATTGTCCTTTTTCTAATGTCTTTGATTTTTACCTTTTCTCCTTCATTTGCTTTTATGCAACTGAGTTCTATTCATGCAACTGAATTTGATTTGCATTTGTGGTAGTAGTAATCTCTCTAAAGTAGTCATTCCCATTTCTTCCTCATCAGAAAAATGGACATTTATTTTACATGTACTGTTTTTAACCACGTACTAATAGTCACTAATAAAGAATGGAATTTTACCAGGAACATAAATTTTACCAGGAACTTCTTAGTGTGGTATTCCTTGACCATGGAATCTGTGCCTCAGTCACTACAGTAGTTACCACCATCTGATAATTTCTCTTTTGCTTTTGTGTTTATTGCGTTTTATTTTTTAAGAGTAAATTTTATTATGAATATTTAAGATATACAACATGATGTTATAAGATACACATATAATAAAATTACTATAGTGAAACAAAATAGGTCAAATATTTTATTTTCTTTACTACCTTATAATATCTAAAAGTGAAGGAGTAAGTTGCATTTCCCACTGAATCCAAAACAGTGGCTTAAGTTTAATAAGTAAATACACATGGAATGATATATTTTTTACGTAGATATTTCTGTCTATCTTTGGTAGCAGAGTCTTCTACTTTCTCACCGTTTTAAAAGGTTTTCTGTTCTGTTAGGTTGTTGCAAAATTATAAATGTAAACAATCATTCTTTGTGTTCTAATATAAATTCCTCCAAGCCAGAGAAATATAAAATGGTCATTTCTGACCTGTTCCATTCTGAGTCAGTAATATTTTCCATGGTGGTGGGAAATTTTTTCCATTGCAGAAGAAGAAACCATGTATATTAACATGACTTCCTCTCAATCTCCTCTGTTCTGTATATTGAAAGATCCAAGTGAGATTTTTAAGAATCATTTTTGTACTTACTTTAACTTCACTTTCTCCCTCCTTTCTCCCAATACTGCTTTGGAGGAGGGGTAGCAGAAATGAAATTGATGTTTACAGTTTCTTTTTTTGGCATATACAGCTCAGTTTCTCATATATAATATCAAACCTTCCTTAGTTTGAGAGTTGCTGAAGTTTTTTTTTTTTTCAGTATAAATCTTGTTATTGCATTAATTTAAAAATTAAACAAAATAGTAAGTCAATTCTGTGATTTTATTTCTAGTTTACCATCTCTCCCAAGAATATTGGCTTAAAAAAACAACTAATTAAATAGTAGGTTAGTTATTGCTCTGTTGATTCCAAGTGCAGAAACACAATTTCAGCCAAAAGAGGACTATGTTACAAAGATATTCAGTAAGAAGTTGTATTTAATTTAAAATCAGATGTTCTATAGGAACTCATAAATAACTAGATTCATTGTCTCAAATATCACCCATACTATCTCTTTGTTTTTGGTGCTTTCCCGTTTCTTTAATTTTTGTTTATCTTTCTTTTTCCTGGCTCACTTTTTCTGTTTTCTGTATGACAATGAACAAATACTGCCGGTTGTAGCTTCAGCATTTATATATAATAAGTTAGTTCAGCTAGAGAGAGACCTTGTTACGTCTCACAATTTCATCTGTGTATTTCCCAACAGGGGTTACTTAAATGTGGGTTATATGCCTACCACTAAAGTCTTAAAATGTCAATCTCAACAATAAATATGTAGACGGAATCTGGGGAAGAACGTCAGTTACAGATGGATGTATTTTCTATGCAATCAAAGTAATAATTAATCACTATAACTAGTTATTGGGATCATAGCTGCCATATATATGAAGGTCCTTCAAAAAGTTTATGGGAAGATTCATATATTTTAATTCCATTTTTCCAAGGACTTTTTGAAATACACTTCTGTGTGTGTATAATCACCATGACCTTAGTACAATTAAAGTTAGACAGTTAGATTTATAGAATTCATTTCAAGTAAAACTTTTTCTATATGGATAAACTTTGTTTTCCTATGTCTCTAATACTCTAATGGTATGTGTTCTGGATCCAGGAATCTAAAGAACTTTTTATCTATGCCACAAGGTAGGTTGAAATTGCACAACTAAGATTTACCTTGGTTTTATGGGCAAAAATATTTATGGATCTACATGTACTCAAAATGTTTAACATTTCAATTAAATCTTTCAAGATTTTTTTCCCTGGCATTGAAAACTGTAATGCAATTTTCATATATGTGAATGGGACAGTTGTTTTAGGGATAAAATATCTTGAAGAGACAAGGTGAACTTCCCAGAAGTATATACACTTCAGCTATCTTCTTCTTGGTTATTTTGTTTCCATTCTCTCACTTGTAGATACAGTCTAATACTTATACAGCCATGACATTCTGGTCTTTTTCCCTATATGCCTCTTGCAAAATTTTGTGTGCCTTCAAATAATATTAGGGTATCTAATTTTATATGCAAAAATATAGTTAATTTTAATTTAAGAAGAATTTACATCTTCTTAATTTGAAAAATTACAACAAAAGTATGTATGAAGCATATTATAAATGTTTAAGTTGCATAACTCTGAGAATCTGACCAAATTGCTTACCCTGAATCCAGAAGATGCAGAGTCAACAAATTTCACATTTCATGAATTCCTAAAGGTAATCTCTGGATTCTAGAAATTAATCTCTGAATTACAAATTAAGATCTCTCACATGTGCTTGATGCACATAAGAAATCTCGAATCAGTTTTACTAAACCTCAGTTTGGAGACTATAGCATGCCTTCACACTTTTACTATTAAAAGTGTGAGTATAATAAGAAATATATCTCTGGAAAACCATTATCATATTTTGTACAATTGTAAAATTAATTTTTACTCACTTTCTCTTGGATTAAAGATGAAATATGTACTTGAAGGTACAAATTATTTCAATACCTAGTTATTTTATCCAGTTTTTTGTTGTTAGTGGTGGTGGCAGTATTAAACGGCCTTATCACACATTATGTGATGCTTTTAATGAAATGAAATGTATGTTTCATATAGCCATATTCAGTAAATTTGATGGAAATAAAAGGATTATGTTTTTTGACAAGGCAAAATGGTATATTTAAGACAGTGCCTGGAGATGCCTGCTAGTGTGGAGATCATAATGATGCAACACTGTTGATTTGTTATAACAGAATAATGTTTTAAATAAATATAGCATAACTTAAAATATATGTATGCCTTTCAAGCTCTTAAAGCAAAATGAGTTTTCCTCTTGAATTAAAGATAGATTACTTAATTCATTAATAGATAAGTGGTTTTATGAAGTAAAACAGAGTTGAAAAGAAATGACTAAATGATTCACATTAAGGGGAGAATATGTTAATATTTATATTTTCCCTCTTACTATAAATTGTTTAATACATTTGCATTGCATATACAGTTATTTAGACGTAAGCAAAGAACCAACATGTTAGTTTGGCTGGTTACAAGTTACACAACTTCAAAGAATTTGTGAACTCTTTCAAACTACAAGGGAACTATGTATTAATGGAGATAACAATTTGTGTCTAATGATATATTTTTAAAAATGAGTAAATTTGTGTGTGAGGAAATACATAACATATCTAAAGAGTGCCTTATTTAATTTGCACAATATGGTCAAATTAATTGGTTTTTATTCTAAATATTAGTCAGTTTATTTTGGCCTTTCAATCTTGTTTGGATATCTTGTAAAAGAATTCTGTCCAGTCAATTATGCAACATTTGGTCATGCAAGGAAAAAGAGCCCTATAAAATAACAAGCCATGCAAGTGAAATACTGATGAGGTGCTACTATATTGCTTTCCCCCCTTGATGTTATTCTAGTAATTTTGTCCTTGTGTTTAAGATGGTTAACCTGGCACTTATTATGATAACAACATATGTGAATAAAAGAATAAATTACCAAGTGCATGATTCCTATTGATGTAAGCATTTGTTCTCTATCAGGAATGTGCCTGGTAACAACAGTCAAACAATGTTCTTTACCTTCCAAATTGAACACTGCACACTGCCTGACTTTAGATATAATTACTTCACATAATTGTTTCTGTCGAGAATAAATGAAGCCTTAAAAGAACAATACAATCATTACAAGTGGAGCATCTTAAGGTATATATTATACTGGGCCTTTTACTGATATTGCTTTCTAGGTTGATATTAATGACTAAAGATTCTTAAATTGTGCATCTTAGGGCACCAAAAACAGGTATCTGAGCAACTGAAGTACTCATGGGTAATTTAAAATATACTCTTGCTGCTCAATGAAAATCTAGTAAAAGCAGTATTAGTTTGTAGTTAATTTTTTCAGCCTGAGTGAAAACATGTTGAAGATACAGTGTAGAATAAAATGTAGCATCAACATCCATATTTTTAACACCAAGTAATGAATATTTTGCATTAGTAAAAAAAAAAAATTCCTTTATGTCATTGGGCTTTACACTATAATTAATGCTTTATCATAGAATTTGTGATTTACTAAGGATATCTACATATTATATTCTCAGATTCAAATGTATTGAATGGAAAAAATTATAAGCAGCTTACATGCATATGTTAACCAAAGACCATCATAACTGCAGAACTGAGTAAGGCATGGTACTTTTCTTGCAGTGGTGAAATAGAGATTATCAAATCCATTGTACTTGGTAGCATTTTACAACTTTATTTAACCTAATACAGGAAGGAGAGCAAACAAATATTTTTGGTACTCCAATACAAGTCATTTCTATGCCATTTGTTCTGTGTGTGTATAATTATACCTTATATAAAATTAAATATATATTTAATTTAATTGTTTTTTTTTTTCAGAAGAATCTCTGAATTTCCAGTCAATTTATTGAATAGCCAGTAAAAAACTGTGGGAACCTTTATCTCATGAAGTTCCCAATCTATGATATAAAATAGATATTGAAAAATATGTAAGTGTAAAAATATATGTGTGAATTTAATTAAGCACCACAAAAGAAAATTTAGGGTGCTTTGTGAGTTAATATACAGGAGTAGACCTGTACTGTTTTGGAGAAAAAGTTCCCAAGACTTCCCTAGGGACATGCATTGGAATTGAGGTGGAAGGACAGATGTGGTTTAAATAATGGTGCCTCCTTCAAAATTCATGTTAAAACTTAATCCCCAATGCAACAGCATTAAGAGGTGGGGGCCTTTGGGGATGTGATTAAGAAATGAGTCCACCCTCATGAATGAATTCATGGCCTTATAAATAAAAGAGGCTTCATAGAGAGTTTGCTTCCTTTGTCCTTCCTTCCCTTTCACTATGTGAGCACACAGCATACCTCCCCCTGCAGAGGATGCAGCAACAAGGTGCCATCTTGGAAGCAGAGACCGAGCCCTCATCAAACAACAAACCTGTCTATCACCTTGATTTTCGACTCCCACTCCAAAATTGTGAGGAATAAATTTCTGTTCTTTCTAAATTATCCAGTTTCAGGTATTTTGTTATAGCAGCACAAATGGACTAATGCAACAAACAAGAGTTTAAGCAAAATGGTGGATAACATTTTATGAAACAGCAAAAATTTACACATTGACCAGGATGCAGGAGGAAATATGAGGATGCAGAAGGGGAGAGAGAGTCTGGGTGACTTAGGTGGGAAACAGAAGGGGAGGTGTAAGAGAAGTTACACAGGTAAACTGGTGTCATATACATGGGGCTTAGTAGCCACCTTGAGATATTTTTCCCATATTTTTTAAAGAGAAAATGCAAAAGCTTAAAGTATATTAAATGTGAAATTAAAATATTTACATTAGAGATTTTTAAAAGGTCTAATTGATTCCAATGTAAATAAATAATTGGGGAGGAGGGTACTGTTTCACAGTGTTTGCAAAAAAGCAACTGTTGTGGTAATTCAAGCCAAATAGACAGGACCTTGGACTTGGAAGGTATAGACAGTGGGGATAGAGAAAAGCACGTATGCTCAATATATATTTAGAAGGAAAAAGTAAGACAAATGGATAGGTTAGGCATAGGATATGTGAAATAGAAAGGTTCACCAAAGATGACTTCTGGAATGCTTTCTTCTGTGACTGAGTGTATAATAATCCAACTCAGAATACTGAGTTTGATCAAGATTTGGTGGAAGGAATATGAAAACATTAGGATGTGTGGAAGGCAAGAGCTCTTTGAGACATCCATTTAAAAGAATTGAGAAAGCAGTTGGATAGACATGTTCATGGTGCTCAGAGGAGAATTCTGAGCTGGAAATAGACAGTTGATATCTTTAAAGATAGAGGAGAATTGAAGGCATGCACATGCATGGTGCCTTGAGAAAGCACACGTGGGAAAAAGAAGAGTCTAGAGCAGGGCTTTGAGGACTTCCAGCCAGGCCCCATCCACATGGCTTGCTGAAACTACACCCTTCCTTAGGAAAAAGGAAGGTGGGAAAGGAGAGGTCACTTCTTAAATATTCAAAGGCTGCCCTTGAGTAAATGGTTGTTTAAAAATTTAACAGTAGTACCCCATATCAAGCCAGAAATCTAGAACTGATGACACCTTTGATTCTATATGTCCCATAGCCAACTGTTCCAATAGTCTGATTGTACCTTCCATGAAAAGTCCCCATCTAACTAACAGATTCAAAACCTCTTCGCCCCCCTCCTCCTGCCCCACTCCCACAAAAGGAATCCAAACTGAAGACCTTTATCTCACACTCACCTTTTCTTACCCCATACGAATACAATGGGATAGAAATTTTTGCACCACCCAAGGTTTCCCAAAATGTGTAGTTGCTACCAGTGTCTAAGGTGCAAGATCTTAACCCCCAAGGAGTATCAGTGGAAGGTAGCAAGTAAATTCTTTCTCACAGAAAAAGGCATAATTTTCTAACCACTTTTTGTTATTTAATGCTGTTGATCTTTCCCTCTTTAATAAATTCTATTCTGCCTTCACTTTTGTGATATCATTTCCTATTTTCTCTGTTTCTCACTTTCTCCTTCACTAGGTTCTCTTTCTCTGGCTTCTTAATAATTGTAAATTTTCAGTGATTTGTCCTTGGTCCTATTTTCCCTTAATACTCATCTTTGGTAATCTCATTTATTCTTCCAGCTTCAGTTGTTGCCTCTATGTGAATGACATTATGTAGATGAGGGGGCAGTGTTCTAATAAAAGGCATATGGATTTTTTTGTCACTTAAAGTTGAAATCCTACTACTTCCTGACTGACTACAGAAAAGTTCTTTAATGTCTCTTCACATAAATTTCCTCATTAATAAAATACTTGTTCTATCATATTATGAGAATATAATACAATCTTTTCACAAATTTTCTGCAAACACAAAATTGCTCCTAGTAGGCAATCAACAAAGGGTTTCTCTTATCATTACTAAATCTAGCTCTTTAACTCAGAAACCTTATTGATCTCAATTTATATATGAGGTGTTTTCAAAAAGTTCATGGAAAGATTTGCATTATCTTTTAATTTCATTTTTCCAACAACTTTTTGAAGTACCCTCATATGCAGTTGCCCATTTGACACCTTTATCTGTGTGTATACACACGTCATAAATCACCAGCTTTCCTCAAACTAACTCCACTTCCCAAATCCTTGTCTCATTTAATTGCACCCTTATTTTCCAATTCCATTCTGATTGTCTAAGCCACAAACCTGAAAGGTATCTTAAAATTATCTCATCATTCACATTCAAATATAACGAGTCATCTTGTTTGACCAAGCTAATGTCCACATGTACTTCCAAGCCAATTTTATTCTCTTGATGCTTATTATACCTTCAAGATCCTCATCAGTTAGGCTATGCCTAGTCAGTCTCCTGCTGGTTAGCTTTTTCCAGGAATATTCTCCTACAATCTACCTTACTTTATGCTGCCAGAATCTTATTCCTGAAATACAAAATCTGCTGTACATCACTTTACAGAAAAGCAGTGCTCCTTAATATTCTATGACAGGCCCTTTGAAGTCTTAATTCTCACCTAACTTTACACCATCTCTCCAAACGCTAATGCTATCTCTAGCCATATTGAAATATGTGGATTTTCCAAATCACAGCATAGACTTTGAAGCCTTTATTTATTTATTTATTTATTCTGCTTAGGATAGTCACCTTTCACCCTCACTCTACTCTTACCCATTTATGACTCAAATCAAATATCACCTTTCCTGAATCATCCTTATCCTGGTTAAGGTTCAACCCATGATGTTTCCTTAACAAATTATATTATTCTGCACTACCAATATTTGCTCAAGAGTTTTTTGTTTGTTTGTTTGTTTTGCCCATACTTGCCTACGTTGTCATTAATATTTCAATCTTGAATAATTTTTTACTGTTCTAGCGAGATACTAGATATCAAAACTATACTTTTAATGAATTAATTAAGAAAAAGTGTTTTATTTTTTCTAAAAACTGTTATTGTTAGTGCTCAGAGACTGATACCTGAAAATATGGTACTTTGACCCTCTGGACTAGAGAAGCAGCTTTGAGGTCTCTCTGGACTTTCCGGCTCCTGTCTTTCAATCCTCTTTCTCTCTCCAAAGCACAGGATGAAGCTGTTCCCTTATCTGCCTAAAGTCTGGACCCACCAGAGAAGAGTTACCCTCAGTCCTTTCCCTGAGTTTTCATTAACTTAACTCACATCACAGGAAGAAAGACTGAAGTCTGTCCATACACCTGGACATACTTTTGTTACAAACCATTGTCTTCTATTTCAGTCCGATTCAGTATTTCACTGAGAATCACTTACCGGTCATTGTCTGCTCCGTGGGCCCAACAGAATTTGTCCCAGGCCCTTGTATGTTCTTCAAGCCCATTGAACCCTTCAAATATCATTTACTCCTATACTCTCCATTTCCCTTTTTCCTGTGAAGAAGGATATATAAGCTTCTGTAACCCAATGATTTATTGGGCAGTCATTCTTCTGTGATTCGCCTATGCTATGCACATTAAAATAAAATTTTTTATGCCTTTGTCCTACTAATTTATTTTCCTTTTGTCAGTTGATTTTCAGCAAACCTTTAGGGGGCAAAGGAGATATTTACAAATACCCTTGCTGTGACTGTATTTCCTCAAGATGTTAGTGTTTCTTCCTTTCATTACTAGAATTTATTTTTAACAATTACGAATACTGGCCTTGGAGTCAGAATAACTGGAGCAAATAACTGGACCCCAGCTCAGCCATTGATGAGATTTATGACATTTACCAAGTTATTTAGCTTTTCTGTGCCTCCATCAACTTATCTAAAGAATATGAACGGTAAGTTCATAGGTGTGTTACAGATTTTTTTGGAAATTTTTTTTGAACAGGGCCTAGAATAGCAAATATTCAACATTTATTGTTACTATGATTATTACCATTGTCAATACAGCTGCTAACAAAGAAGATACTAAAAACAATGTTGTACCTAAAATCTACCTTTCACACAAATTCAAAAGAAATAAATCTAGTTATTTGATAAATTCTTATCCACAAAACAAAGTGCTTATATGTTTATATAGAGCTATTGTCCATATTTGTATGGTATCATTCAGAACCCTAAAATAATAAAAATATTTTAAGAATACAATATCAAGTGCTACCAAATTCCATCTAAGTATTCTCTCTCATGAAAGTGAGTCTCTGTTTCATATCTCCCAATTTCTTCAGTGATAACATGCCAGAAAATTAATCTGATGAGTGCATGTTTTTGAATAACTTTAATTAAAACTTATTCTAGGAATTTCTGGTATTTTTATGGAAATATTGTTATGCCCTACATTGAGGTGTACTGTACTCACAGAAAACTAATTGAGACTCATAGTCATAGTTGCTGAATTGTTGAGTCCATCAGGGAGCAAATGACTTAATTTTATAGCATTCCATCAAAATGATCATAGGTGATGATCATAATATTCTTCATATTTATCTCTAGAAATAAATAGCTCATTGCTTAGGAAATTTTTTTGGAAATAAATAGATGACTTATATTCTCAGTTGATTTGAAAGGTAAATACAACTTTAGAAAGCAAAGGCGGCAGGGTGCTTAACTATGTGTAATAGTTGTCCATTGAAATAACTGAGATAATATACAAATATATGGAACAGAAAGAGGCCCATTGTTTAATCCTCAGGTAAAACTGAATTTTCCACAAGTTTAAATCTTGAAAATGTAGTTAGCATATGATTTTTCACAAATAAACTCTACTTGGATAAAAAAAATACTATTTTCTCGAATCCAAAATTAGATAACTAGGGATTATGTTTTGATTTACCCTTGGAAGAAAGCCAAATGGTCATAATATGGGTGGAAAGAAAGTACCATAAACAGACCAGGCTGATGATCTTCATATATGACATATTTACAACCATTGTCTTGCATACAAATGTTTGTTTCCAAATTTAATTACAATGACTGATACGTAATATATAGTCTTGAAGGTAGCAACTCCTAAATATTGTTTCTTTCTGACCTCTTAGGAAGTGGTTTTGCTTTATGTTTGGAATTGTCATTGTGTAAATATCATCATGATTCAATTTTATCTAAGTATAAAATATGAACAACCCTGACTTTTAATAAATGACATTCATATTTTGAAATTTGCAGGATTAACAAAACTACCTATTAGATAAAAGATGAGGTGGTCTTTTGCCAGAGTTGAACTGTTAAATGTGTGTTAATAAGATAATATTAACGCTGATTTTGGAGCATTTTAAGAGGAAAGAGTTAGCAATCACCTTTTCATTTTAAAAACAACAGTAGTGCTACTTGGTCTTGGAATATGATTATTTTTTGAATGCCACAGGATAAGTCCTTCATAATTTAGCATTTTAATTATTTCAAGGTGATTTGCTTTTACTGTGAGAAACCCTGTGTTGGCACTTTCTTCATGTTTCCTAAGCATAATCGCATATTATTTGCAATTTTCTCTGCAACATAAGACTTAATTATGCCAAGGAAAAAAGCTTCTTTTTAAATAAAAGGTGTAAAATACCAAAGATATCTAGTTTGAACTAATTCTGAGATTGGAAACTCATTACCACTAAAAATGTCAGTTCTGATGAAGCATAAAAAAAAATTTCAAGAATCAAATTCTAAATGTCTTTCCTAAGCTGTTTTATGGTAGTGTGTACCATTGGAAATGTGATGAGTCTTCATGTAAAAATGCTGATTTGAATTAGATTTAGAATGTATGTCATCCTCAATTAGACTTTCCTTCATCAAAATGATCTCACAAACACAGAGAATGAATCTTTATTTCCTCCTTTGCACATGGGAGGTCATTTGTCAGATTTAATATACTTCTACCTATGTCTTCCTACATACTTGGAGTTCAAGACGGATAACCATGGACTTCCAGAAAAAGTTTTTATCTTAAAACTTAAATTTAATTTTAATATAATGCCAAAACCATTCATACAGAGGATAAAAATTAGAGTATCATTTACTAAAAACATTGCCTTATTTCCATTTGAGGGGGAAAAACATTTTTTTAACCTTTTTCTCCTCCCCTAAGTATACATTCATACAATAGCAATTATCTAAGTAATTTAAGGTAAATTACATCAGTAGTAAAACATTCATTTTTTTTAATCATTCAAATACTTTTATTATCCAGGCTTGAGGTGATACTAGTGGATGTGATATTATATTAAATGTAATCATTTCTTTTATGGTTGTTTGTTTAAATGCAATTATTCCAAGGAATTTTATAAATTTATATTCAAAGCCTAGACAAGGATGGTGATCCTCTAATACATATATCTATTTAGAGATTATGAAGCCCATTAAAAATACAATCTGGTTAGACTAGTGATAGAAGATTTATATACTAAAAGGTTTCCCAGGTAACACCCAGTAAGTGATTATGACTGCCTTCTAAAGAAAGTTGTGTTCATTTATTAAGGGGCTATTTACAAAGCCTAGTGTTCACAAGTTCAGCCCCTCAGGAGTTTGGCTGTTTATGAGAACATTCTAGTCCTTGTGATTATAACTATGAACTTGACTTCCACTGTGGAACATTTTATGCCTTGGCACACATTTAAAAATCGAAGGGAAAAGAATTACCTCGTTTTGCAAGGCCTTGCCAAAGACTTGAAGTATTCAGCACAATAGTGTCTTCAAGGTGAGAAAATAGAGCAGGGTAATAGGAAAACCTTGCTTTCTGCTTTGGCAATAAAAATGGTGGGTGCAGAATTTTGTTCTGTGTAATAGCTGTTATTCACCATTCATACAAGAAGTTAGAAAATAATGCTATGAACTGTATGTGAATGAAACATTCAGCTGTAAAACACCAATACAAATTTACAACAAATTTTAGCATGTTACAACACAATACTTTAAAAGGGTCGATGAAGAATTCAAAGAAAATAAAAATAAAAGACTTTTCTCTATGGAGAGAAAATGGGCAAATGGAACAGTGGGTATAGAAAGTTTTATGATTCTTAAAGGAAGATGCTGTCCAAATACAAAGGTAAGGACAATTATTAGTTAATAGGCATTTTAATATGAATCAGGATCATAATGTTGATGGTAATTACTTTTTCAAGTTTCAGATGAAGTATTTAGAAAAGAACCCTAAAGTTCCTGCTTTAACAAGAAGGCAAGCCATTAAAATGCTTGTGAAATCCAGTTGCATTTAAAGTTTCTTCTTGAATTTGATAAAAATATGAATACTGTACTACAATTTATATTCTACTCATTTAACCTATAATACTCAGTCATGTGTCACTTAACAACAGGGTGCATTCAGAAAAATGCGTGGTTACATGATTTTGTCATCGTGTGGACATCGTGAAGTGTACTTACACAAACCAAGGCGGTAGAGCCTCCTACGCACCTAACCTACATAGCCTATTGCTCCTAGTCTACAAATGTGTAACAGCATGTTACTCTACTGAATACTATAGGTGACTGTAACACAATGGTAAGAATTTGTATATCTAAATTTAACCATAGAAAAGGTACAATAAAAATATGGTATAAAAGATAAAAAATGGTACACCTGCATAGAGTGCTCACCATAAACAGCTTACAGGACTGGAAGCTTCTCGGGGTGAGTGAGTTCGTGAGGGGTGAGTGAATGTGAATGTCTAAGATATTACCGTACACTACAGCAGACTTTATAGACAGTGTGAGCTTAGGCTACACTAAATTATTATTTTTTTTAAAAAAAGCAGTTGTGCTACAACATTATGACAGCTACAAAGTCATTATCTAGGTAAGTTAAATATCTTCTTAATTCAGATTTTTGGAAGGGTTAAATAAAATAGCATAGATATAGTTTTGGATTAGAGAATTTGGTTCCTTTTCTCTCTCCCCACCACTCAAGATCATACATTAGCAAGGTGCTATGTAATTTTTAACAATATGTTATATATTTTGCCAGCAAATCAATGTAAACATTGTTAAATATATGTCCTTATTAAACTTACATTTGGTGTGTTTCTTTCTTATCTCCTTTTCACAATCACTGTTTATGTCTCCCAAATATTTGTATGTTGAAATCTTTACCTCCAAGATAATGCTATTAAGTTGTGGGGTCTTTGGGAAGTGATTAGGACATGGGATTGGTGCCCTTATAAAAGAGAGCCCAGAGAGATCCTCACCTCTTTCTTCATGTGAGGGCACAAGAAGATGACTGTGAAGCAGGAAGCAGGCCCTCACAAAACACTGAATTGGCTGGTACTTTGATGTTACACTTTCCAGCCTCCAGAACTGTCAGAAATTTCTGTTTTTTATAAGCTATTCAGTCTATGGTGTTTTATCATAGCAGCCAGATCAGACTGAGATACGTCTTAGTACTTTTTAGCCTAACCAAATAATGTCCCAAATTTAAATAAATCATCTGATTGCAAAAGATGACTATTGCCAAAACAAAAAGAGCAGTTGTGGAGGGAATATAATAAAAGTTATTTTTAATTTATCAAACCAAAAGTAGTTAGCAAGTTAATAAAACAAGAGACCAATCATATTAATTTCATTGCAGATAAATTAGTATGACTGATTCATAGCATTAGATGTGTTATAAATTGATACCAGCAAACTTAAGCTTTAATAATGAATAATCATAGACACTGAAATTAACAAAATGAAAAACAAATATAGTATCTTCATTTTAATTGCAAATGAAAATATATAGACTATAACCTAAAAAAAAAAAAAATGCTTTACCTATGGGAGGGTATGCTGGAGGTAGAAAAGGTACTTGTACATCAGATCAGTATGAGTAGTTCTTTCAAATTCTGAAGGGCAGGTTTGTTTCTTGTTTTTCACCAGGAAACAAATATTCTTCTGAAATTAGCTTTGTCCTTCTGTATCCAATGCCACTTCAATTCTGGGCTCTATGAATATTCTTCAGTAGACAATGTCTATGAACTCTGGCTTTGGAAACACAGAAACTTGGATTTTATTTCTGGATCCAACACTGACAAGTTTCATTGTATTTGAAAAATTATTTAAACTCTATAATTCTCAGGTTCATCCCTGTATATGGGGATAATAAACTTCTTCTCCACCTACAAGTATGCATTAAATGTGGTAACATATGCATCACTTATAACTAATTTATTTATCATGACTAACAATTTTAAACATATTTAAATTTTGGCAATGCTTTAAAAATGATTTTTGTTTGCTATTACTCTTCTTCGCTGGAGCAGGATTCATTAGACTTTATAAAAAAGAAGAAGCTTTTATTTATTAGGCATTTATGATTGGAGCAGTATGGAATAGTTTCAAGGAAGTTCAGTGATGACCTTTTCTTTCTCTCCTTACAATACTTACCAGCTTACCCATCAGCATTTTTCCTGTGTCCATCTGACAACTGATTTTGAATTTGGACAGGGACGCTCAACAGTGCATTTCTAAAGCAGGGTTATATTCCTCAGGATTAAGATATTTCCATTGAAAATAGACATGTTGGCATAAAAAGAGTATCACCTGGAGATGCAAAACAATTTTATGACCCTTCCCTTATAAAATAATTGTGTCACTAAACAAGTCACTTTATGTCTCTAGACCTCACTTCATTCATCGATACATTGAGTTCTCCCAGACTGCATTTTATAGAGTTTAAGAGACCTAGCAAATAATACATTAATTTTAAATGCTATAGACCTATCCATTTGATACATGTCCAAATAGATAAATAAATAATATAGAAATCAACTTACAAATAATAATGAAATATTTCAGCACACAAGAATTCAAGAATACATGAAAGCTGCAATGATCAAATGTTTTCTACGGTTGAGACCACATATAAATGATGAATCCTAGCTAATATTTTAATAAAACATATTTGACTATTTTCTTTAACATACTTTCTGTTTTTCAAAATGCAGATAACATAATCAGCTAGTAAAGTCTGTAAATAAGGGGAAACAAAGAGGTAAAATATCACTCTGACCTCAAGGGAGCTAGTTGATTTCTTCAATTCATGTATATTGTCCATAGTCCATCCTACTCTGTGACAATGACATACAAGTTGTAATTATATAACAAATGATCTTTAAGAGGACAATGTAATGAATCCAGAATGCATTTTGTTTAGTCAATCTAAATAAATGGACAGTTAATTCTCATGTCAAAAAAAGGCAGGTACGTATAACACTTCCTACTACCTACAAGTGGAATCTCTATGATAATCTCAGGGAAAAAAAATCTGTTTAAATTAAGTGAACAAGTCAAAAAATTTTTATAAGATAACTTTTTTTCCCAAATAAATTCTACGTGAAGTAAAATTATACAAAATTAAGACATATGATGCTGACTTAAGAGTTAATACAGAGGTAGGATTCACTAGCAGAATTAATATCCGAATAGCTGCATTGTCTCTAAGGCACTTGAATATCATGAAGGAAGAGGAGATTTTATTGATCTGGGAAATGGCAGCAGGTTATGCTTATTGTATATAATAAAGACTATTGATTTTGTTAAGTAGACAAATGGCACTTTAAAAAGCCCATTTCATATCAACTGCAACTGAATGGTACTTTCTACCAGTCTAGAAGTTTTCAAAATAATTTTTAATGGAACAAAAGGTACAATATGTCAGGAACATCCTTTATACCAACAGAAAGAAAGCTCATTGCTATGATGAAGGTTTTCCTCTAATATCTAAATTGAAATTGCAATTTATTCAACTAAGTTAAAATTATAGGCAATGTTATTCCTGCTATAAAAGAACTTTAGCTAAAGAGAATTTCTTCAGCTTACTCCTAAGCAGTCTGAAGGAAAAGATATATCTTCCTAAGAATATATGGGTATTTTCAGAAGTTGATGATTATACTTGAACAGAAAGCCAATATGCATTATTTCAGTAAGTTGTGATTATTTCAATGAGTAATGAAACAAAGTGCAAGAAGCTACTGAGATTCACTATTGAATCCCTGCTTATTGATCTTTGATGGTATGTTGATAAAGGAATGGAAATTGCTTCCACTTTCATACAATGACCATGAAATAATATGAAATTAATAATTTTTGTGTAATTTTATAAACTATTGAAGGTAAAAAAGTATTCAATATGGTCTACCAGGAGGTAAATATTTTGCTTTATTTATGTTTTACAATTCAAAGAATCATTACAAAGCAAGATTTTGGTAAATAGGTGGAATCTCAGTTTCACTTAATTCATCAGATATGTGTGTATCTCTGAGACTGATTTTAAATTCTGCCAGGGGACACAGCTAGATGACATTTTCCAGACTCAATGGTGACTAGATATGGCCATGTTAAGATCTATCCAATAGAATGTGAGAAGATGTGATGTGTGCCAATGCCACACCTGGATCACCAATGACTTCCTTATGTACTGTCCCCTTTCCAGCTCACTGCAGTGGAGATGAACAAGGTACAACTGAAAAATCAAATGTTAAAAATGGCATAACTTCTGCCTTCCTGATTCCCTGATTAATAGCTTAAAGGAGAATTTCCCTGACCTGCTATTTTTTCCCCCTCACTCAGAACTATTATATAAGCAAGAAATAAACTCCCCTACATTTGAACTGTTATTTATATTTGATCTGTTATTTGAAAGGATAGCTAGCATTATTTTGACTCATAAAGAATTTAGTACCTTAATTAGGATATTACTTTAAAAACATCCTTAATAGTGGGTGGAGACTTGCATTGTGTTTTGAAAGGCAGAAGCACCCAACAAGGAAATGGATATAGTAGATTATAAGCTGAATGGTGTCTACTATACTTTTGCATAACATTTGTTAAAACTGTACTAGTGACAATTTGAAAGGAAGACAACAGCTTACAGGCCTGTGGTTCTGGAGAAAAAGGTTAGAAAGAGCCAAAATGGTTTTATGTATTTCCTGTTGCACTTAGTGACGTATTGTAAGAAAGAGATGACTCAAAAAAGAATTGGATGGATTGCAAACAAAAGTGAAAGGGAATAGAGAATATCACAAAATTGGAAACTACTAAGGTTAGAAGAGCCAGCAACTTCTGGATCCCAAAAGTAGGAATATGTCTAAAAATGTTTCAGAGCAACAAATCCCATAAAGACATCTCAGTCAAAAAACAAACAAAAATCTATATATAGCCCGTGATCTCAGCTCAGTTGCTTAGTAGAAAAACGATACCTTCCCACTAATGCTTATGTTACTTGTGGTTCAAGAGAATGAGATAATGTATTAATCCGTTTCTGTTGCTTGTAACACAATACATGAAACTGGGAAATTTACAAAGAAATGAAATTTATTCCTTACAGTTTCAGAGGCTAGGAAATCCACAGACCAGCGGGTGCATGTGGTGAGGCTTGCTTTGATGGTAACTCTCTATAGCAATTCAGGATATTAACACGGGGAGAACAAGTGGAGCAAGAGAGAGTTTACCTTCACATTCTCTCTCCTCATAAAGCCATCAGAACCACACCCATTACTCCATGAATGGATCAATCCATTCACAAGGGCACAGTACTGACAATCTAATCACCTATTAAAGGCCTCACCTTTCAAATACCATAATCAGATTTCCCATCCTCTTAGCATTGTTGCAATGGACAATAAGTTTCTAATACATGAACTTTGGGGGGACACATTTCAGCCATAGCAGATGAAATAAAGAGCAAAGAAGTAAAACAGACTTAAAAACTAGGCCAAGTAAGATAGATGAGAATATATTTACTGGTCCTAGAACTACCTGAAAGCAAATAGATCAAATAAATTCCAAATATTAGAAGAAATTTTATTTCCTTGATTCTGTTCTGAGAAAGCCTATAAAAGTAAAACAAATCTTGGATCTCCAAACTCTCCTCTGAAGAAAGCAGCCTATGTACAATAGGCAGCCCGCAAGGAGAACACATCCTCAATGGCTATCTCAGATGTGGTCATTGAAGGTGGTGGATGCGATAGAACCTCTCAGAGAGTAGAACTAGGAGGCAACAGAGAAAAACCGATAAGAGAGTTTATTCTAGAGGCAGAATCTGGGTATGTTAAAGGAATTTTCTTCAAGAAAGAGAAGAGAGTCTACCCAATGCCTGCCCAACAGAATTCTATCATAGCTATTAACCAATAACAGTTTTAGTCTTATTTTTATTTATTTACTTACTTACTTACTTACTTATCTGTCTGTCTGTCTGTCTGTCTGTCTATCTATCTTTCTATCTATCTATCTATCTATCTATCTATCTATCTATCTATCTATCTATCTATCTATCTATCTAGAACATGCGTAGTTCAATATGTGCATGCTTTTCTGTACCTGCTCCTCTCCTCTGTTGTATATTGGGAGAGAAGTGGAGACAGATAACTGGTGCATTAGTTTATAGGTCTTCAAACCATAAGAAGCAATGGAGATCCAGGACTTTTAACTTCTGTCTTCTGCTATAGATGACACAGCAAGAAGGCCCTCACAAGATGCCAGCCCCTCAGGCTTAGACTCCCCATCCTCTAGACCCATGAGAAATAAGTTCTATTGTTTATAAATTAGCCAGACTGTGGTATTCTGTTATAGCAGCACAAAACAGACTAAGAAATTCGGTCAGTGATTTGGGGTTAATTTCCTCAGAGAAATTTCTTTGTCTGAAAAATTGGGCACGAATTGTTAATTGGTCACTATTAGAATGGCCTGTGACAGAGAAATTTGGTGTCACCAAAATCTGCATTCTTCTCTTCGGTTGGGGTACCCAGCTACACAGTATTTCTCAACCACACTTGCAGTTAGATATGGACATGACAGTGACTTCTACCTTAAAGAACATAAACAGAAGTGATGTACCACTTCAGGACCTGGCCTGGAAAACATCCCCCAGATACTTTCCTGTAGTCTATTTTCTGTCTGGTAGCTTTATATTAGATGACCATTGTGATCTGGAAATCACAGAGGTAACAGAGCATCTCTTACCCTGTGTATGTGCATGATTTCATGGGACAGAGCCTTGCTTCTGACCTCTACTTTTGCCTAGAATGCTACATGAACATGAGGAAATTCTAATGTTTTTCAAGCATTAAAGTTTTATGAACTAGAATTTTTAAAAACTTAATCTAATACTCATGTGCCTTGGTTTTTCCCTCATTGAAAAATAGTAAACTATAAAATATAAGAAAAGAAAAAAAACCTTTTTTTTAGAAAAATAATAGGACTCTAAATATAAAGCCAATTGTATATCTGATTATTAAGCTTCCACTTTAATCAGGACATAAATTGCAGGAAAAAAACTGACAAAATACTGAAATAGCCCCAGAATGTCAAACATTTTTGTATTTACATGCAGCTGTGATTCAGAATGTGTGTGAAATATTGAAACACATAGAAAATATAATGCATAAAAAGATTTACATTTTGGCTTTTTTTAGATTCTAATTTCTAGGTTTACCTGCATGATAAATTGAGTAGATTTTCTTCCTAAAATTTTAAATTAAAAAGTTTTTTTTTTAAATTAGTATGTTATTCCCAGTTTAGTCTGTAGTATAATACCTTTGCAATTTCATGAAAACTTCACCCAGGAATCAATTTTATTGCTTGCTCATAGAAAGTTAAAAACACTATTACTTGCTAAAATGCATTTCTTCCTATCAGCCCAGATCAAGTAGGTAAGTTTAGCATGCTCGCTAAGTGATTTATGTTCTTCTGAACTATCATGACAATTTGTAATTTTTATCACTTTGTACTTTCTACCATATATTATATTCTTATAGATCCTTTTATTAATTAATATTATATGAAGCTTTTTGAATGTTTTCATTCTTGTTTCTTTTTTTGTTTGTTTGTTTGTTCTCTGTCTTCAAGTCTTTACAACTTATTGAAATTAGAAAAACTTTTTGCTCAGAAAAATAATAAGCATTTATATATTTACTAGGCTTGTTTCAGGTCCTGTACTGTACTTGAATATGACTTGAGCTGAAAATTTTTAGAACATTATGGCAGTACAAATGACAAAAGATAATTTCTGTAAAAATAATGGCTGCACCACAGCTATCAGAATGACTTACCTATGTTTAACTTTTCTATCTAATGAAAAGTTTGCGTTTCTGTTACTGTTCATGGTTCAAATATCCTAGGTTTGCAGCCACTGTTTCCCTGTGGGTGGATATGACCAGTCTGAATTCCCACTTGGTCATATGTAATATGTAAATGGAAGTACACTTTAATTTACTAATGGTCCTGACCATTTATAATCAACATAAAACCGTTTACTATTTGCTCATGTTAATGATGAACAAAAATAATTTAATACATTTATTTTTCTCTTGTTTTAATAAATCTGGTGTTAGTTTGCTTTTAGATGCAATAAGTACAGCTCTCAAGTATTTACAAAACTAAATAAAAAAGACAAAGAGCAAATAAACAAACAAACCAAAAAACGAGTCTTTCCAGAAAAGTTCTAAAACTCAGTGAATATAATTCAAGTAGCTCTTGTTCTTTCTTCAAGGATGCAACTAAAGTCAAATAGGATGGAACATATGAAAGGAAATCTACATTTCTGAGGGAAAGAGATTGTATAAAAATTCATCTCTGAACATCTCATGCTATTTATGGGATATCACAAATGTAATTTATGTTTGTAATCTAATTTAAAACATATAATGAATATATAAATATTTATAATATATATTATAGAAATAATTTATGTGAGGTAAATATATACATAATCTCTATATTAGTGTTTTCCAGACATGTGTCAGTAGAAACTCTAAGCAGGTTTTATTACAATCCTCAGAGAAATAAAAGAAATATATCAATATGTTCTTTTTTATTACTTCAACATTTCACAAGAATTAAGTTTAAAAGGGAATACCTATTATTTTCTACAGTTCTTTTGCAAAATGAAGAAGTAACTTTTAATGCATCTCTTTTTAAAAGAAAACTGGTGAGGGAAGTAAATAAAGGAAGAGAGGCTGGAAAGGAAACTGGGGTTATGAAAGGGCATTTATCACTTTGGCATCAATGTTAGCAGATGAAAGCAGTTGATCCCTTTCTAGGTTGCAGGAGAAAGAACATATTGTGCAATTATGTCCTGTGCTGAATATATTGTTGGCATTCCACCAATTAATAATAACAAGAATGAAAACAACTCTGTCTGAGATAAGAATAAGGCTTCCAATATTAGTCACAGTCTGCTTAGCTTTGGGTTGGCTTAGATGAATGTAGTAAAGACAAGGAAAACATCCCACTCCACACTTTTTGGCTAATTTAATATCTTTGCTAAGTGCTTAGGTAGTACAGTGACAGACACACAGAAAAATGCATGGATTGATTTCACTGATAGATAAATAGAGTCCATTTTAGTACACAGATAAAGCCTTATAATTAGATGTGAATACCTGGTTTCTTGCCATCCATCACATATGGAAGTTTAGGAAAGTATTTTTGTAATGAATTAGAAATGAGTAATATTTCATAATATCACAATGTATTACACACATCCTGCCATAAATGGCTCAGTCTGCACTGACAATCATAAGATTCAGAAATGGTTCAATTCTTTTCAGAGATCTTTCCACACACTTCTCTGCCAAAAATTTTCGAACAACTTAGCATTTTTAAAACACTGGAGTCATCCAAATTTCACAAATATATTGTAAAATTTGCCTTAAGCAGCTACTAACATCCTGTAAAAGTTCGTAGGAAATAGAAATTCATTTAGTCTATGAATTGAGGAGATATTTACCACATAAAAATGTTTTATGGCTCGATTTTAAGCAAATAATAACACCAAGAAAACAAGTTAATATGGCAAAATGTGCATTTAAAATAAAACTGTTTAGCGAATAAAGTAATAATATGTATTTTAGTTTACATTCTTACCCTAACGATGAACCAAAAAAGACAAAACACAAGAGGAAAGACAAGAGAAAAAAGGGAGGGGGGGCAGAGATTAAGAATATACTGAGATGTTTGATTAATTTGACCCTGATTTGATCAGCATGAGGAAGATGCACAAAATCAGATACACAAAGCATATCAGAGAGTAGAAGGATGTCTGGAATAAATATGGAACAAGTCAAAAGACTAAAACAAGCATGAGATTTTCTTATTATTCTGGAGTAGGGAGTGAATAACATTAAAACGGTGAAATAAGAATAATTGTCTCTGAGCTTTTACAGTATAAACATTAATAAACAATATTAACTGTCTTCTTTAGGTCAGTCTGTAGCCTCTCAGTTTTCCCCTACAAATAAGGGAAAGCAAACAATAGTTAAGTCACAAAGGTCTGTGTTTATTTCTTAAATATTCTCACCAAAGTCCCAATGTAAACTAAGTTAAATGGCAATGATTATTATCGTGAAATATAAGAAACAAATACAGGAAATTATCTACAAGAAAATTTACTTAATATAAATAAAACAAGTTGCTTGCTACCTTTTCCCCTAAGTTTCTAGCTACTCTCAGGGCAGTGAGATAGGATTCTTGAAGCCCTACATTTAGAATATCGATTTCTTGGAATAAAAATAACATAGATTTCAAAATAAACAATTTTGTTATTTTTATTCAATTTTACAGGATTTTGTAGGAACATTTTAAAGATTATTTTTAAAAAATTTTATTTATAAATTTCTCCCCTTCATTTTTGGAAAATAACCACTAAAATGACAACAAAATAATTAATTAACCTGGTGTATAAAATTATTAATGAATCTGAATTGCTTTATGTCCATAACTCCACGCCTTAGGTAAACCTGTCTTTGACAATAAAAATGAATAAAATACATTTGGACAATTAGAAAATAATGAAAAGCATTCAAGAATGACATTTGACAAAAGCAGATAAGGGAATATTGTGCTTGAAAAAATGAGCATTTCTAGATCAGCTGCCCCTGATGTGATACATCACAGATTATTAAGAAAATTGTGCGTCGGTATATTGAATCACCTGCAATTAGTCTGCGGGCAAAAGGAAAATGGACTATACCTAATTAATGATGACAATGAAAGATGTTGATTCAATGGAATATGTTTATAAATTATAAATGAGATAAAATATAAAAAACTAAGAAAATAACTCATTTATGATGCACATATAAACCTAGCAGGAAAGAAATTACAGGAAAAAACTACTATTGAAAGAGAAAGACCACTATTGAAAAAAAGAAGAAAATGTATAAAGCAAAATAACTATGGAGAAGGAATGAATGCTGTGTCATGGAGTTGTAAAAGCACACTAGGTGTACTGTAGCCATAAATTTTGAAATCAAATAGAGCTGAATTTAGAATCTCAACTTGTTGGTTTCTAGCTGCAGGACTTCGGGGAAGCTGCTTACCTTCTTTGGACTTCAGTTTCCTACCCTAATAAGGATACCAAGATCTGTAGCAAAGTTTGATCTCGTAAAGTATTAATAAGGCCTAGCTCAGGAATGTATTATAAAGGAAAAACTGATGAATCATTTGGAGCCTAAAGCAGGTTAGACTATTACTATCTTCATACATTCTTTATATCTTCTGTTCCTGTTATAATTATTTCTTTTTTTGAGTTCCTCAAAATCAGTGCTACCGAAGCATGTCAGCTTAGATTAAATAATGCATAGACATTTAAAAGGAAATACAGAATATAGCTCAATAACTATTTTAATTATTAGTTAATTATTTTCAACTAGTTTAACCATTTTAGCTATTATTTAAAATTATAAAACAAGTAAGAAAATGATTGAAAACTGAAGAGGAGTAGGCACTTTACATAAAATGCAATTAAAAATAACTCAAAATATTTTTAGGTTTTTGTCTTATTCATGTTCATATCTTAATTGTATGAGCATAAATTTCTTCCACTGGAGTTAAAATTGATTTTTAATTATAATTTTTGATATTAGAAAATCTTCCAGCTCAATGAATGGTCTTCTTTTAATCTTTTCTAAGCAACAAAATTGTCCTCTATCAAAAGATTTTTTTTTTCTTTTATAATATACACCTTCTGATTTCAATATTTATTTGTTTGTTTATTTCCTTTAGGTTATAAGTCTTAGGAATACTATTGAAAAAATTCTTTGTGGAAAATTGACAGAGGGACAAAAAAAGCAAGGATACATTATATCTATTTTGTTTTGTTGGTAATAACATTGCATTAATCAAGGCTTTGTTCAAATAACTTGAAACTGGTACCATTTGCACTTGTCAAGTAGAAGAGTATAAATGTTTCACAATTGTATAATTGATTTTGTGATTCAGACAAGGAGCTCTTTGGTAAAGATAATTTATCAAGGTTGATGAAAGTGGTAAATGAATATTTCCCAGGAATTTGGAGAATATTCTCATTGAAAGTGAATTTACAAATGCTTAACGTTACAATGATCAAAGTTTTTTTCCCACAGAATACGTTCCTCAAAGGCTTTCTATATTTACATTTTTTAATTCAATTTAATTCTTCACATTTATCTAAATGCTTGGTTTTCTTTCTTTTTTTTTTAAATTAAAGTATGAAACAAGGATGGTGGTATGGCTCTATTAAATAGAACATTACTAATGAATTAGTTAAACTTCACTACTAATCTTCCAAAATCTCTACACATTGTCCATTCTGGTTGAAGCTTAGATTCCTTAAAAAAGAATATTTGATGAATAAAAATTGGAATAAATATTGCTGAATTTTATTTTAGGGTCATATTTTTATTACAATAATATATTAAAAACTTTCATATATTTATAGAATTTATTCTAGTTTATCAACTTCATTTTATTTGTTGCTAATGCTACATAGAGTTTCACTGTGTCTGTAATAACAATGTCAGGAAAATAATAACCTTTAAGGCATCACATGAAGCCTCTGGTGATGTCACATTGACTCTGACATTTATACTGACTTCATTTATGACAGAGTGAAGGTGATGAACAGGTCCAAGCAAGAGGTCACCTTGTGTCAAGACTGGTATACAATCTGTCAGATGCAGTGACTGTGAGTCTGCTAATGAGGAATTAACTAAACAGAATGTTGCTATTTGACTGTTTTCACACAGTCCAAACCTGTTAAACAATGCTAATCAGGTGTTTATTAAGTGAAACTATTATGCCAAACTTGCTGCAAACCTCGCCATATGTCAGAGAGGTTGAAACATATTATTCATCCATTTAAAGCTAGATTAATAAGAGTCATTCTCTGAGCTTTTCTTTTCCTTGCCTTCAGCTATGCCTTGGAATCAAGGTTATACTAACGGTTTAAATTTATTTCTATTTTTCTTTAAATGTACACACATCATTCCAGACAACTGTTTTTAACTTTTAATTTTTATTAGTTTTATTTTATTTTTAATTAACAAATTTTATATATTTATGGGGTACAATGTGATGTTTTAATACATGAATATATTGTGGATCACATCAGGCTAGTTGGCATATCCATCACCTCAAATATCTATCATTTTGGTAAGAACATTTAAGTCCTCTCTTTTAGCTATTTTGAAATATACATTATTTTTAACTGTAGTCATCACGCTGTGCAATAGAACACAAAAAACCAAATGGATTAAAAAATATGTGGCATATATCCAGAATGGAATACTATTCAGCCTTTAAAAACCAGGAAATTCTGTCATTTGGGACAACATAGATAAAACTAGAGGACACTGTTGAGTGAAATAAGCCAGTTACAGACTGTCAAATACTATATGATCTCACTTAAATGTGGAGTCTAAAAAAGTCAAACTTAAAGAAGTAGACAGTAGAATGGTGCTTACGGAAGTTTGGGGGGGTAGGGAACAGGGAGGGTGGACAGAGAAAGGCGAGACATGGGTCAAAGGGTACAAAGTTATAGTGAGATAGGAGGAATAAGATCTGGTGTTCTATTCCAAAATTGACCAATAATATCTTTGATAATAGAATAAAATGACTTACACATTCTTACCATACAGAACTACACATTCTAGGCTAGAAGTGAGCACATCTGTTTTTAGGTGTCTTCTCTTTCCAAATTAGAAACAATCGGACAGTTACAAATAATTCCTGAATTGAGCACAAGTGTACTAGGAGTTATCTAAGGACCAAATCTAATATTCTGTGCGTTAGCAGCTCATTTACATAAAAGAGCATCAATTATGAGCTCTTCTAGGAATGGATACAAAATAGACAGAAACATTTCCTACCCTCACCTGATATTATTCTCCTCTTTTCCAAGACCACTGTTAGTATTTCCTCATTTCGTATAAACCTTCCTAGATCTTACAGCAGTTATCCCTGTACTCTGAGCATTTATAACATTATGTTTTCATTTCATTAAAAAGAAAAATAGCCTTTAATTCAGAAGATCTGAATTAAACCGACCAGCAACATAAAAAAAAAATTTTTTCCTGCCTGATTTTTGAAAAACCTAAATAAAATCATTAGAATACTAATTTTAAATTTAAATTACTTAAAATCAAAGCTAAAATAAAGGTTCATATTAGTATTTAATATAAGTATTTTGAATGCATATAATTTCTTATGTGCCAACAATATCACTTTTACTGCAGACGTCATCCTTGTTATGTCACCATCTCTTCATCATCTCATGGATTTTCATTCCATATGTTTCGATATTTCTATCCACCTCATTCTTTAGCTGTTAAAAACAGAAACTGCATCAATAAACACCTAAAATAATAATGTGCTATTTACAAAAGGCAATAAGTACAATTATATAGGTTGTCTACATTTACAAAAGATTTAAGGTTCAGTTTAGCAACCTCAGCTTCATTTTCTCTGGCTGCTGAAATTTCCTGAAGAAAACTCACAATTTTTTTGAATGTTGGCAAAGATTCTCTCAGTTTCAAGACTGGAATTAGATGACCTTTTTTTCAGGTCCCCACAATACTGTACTTCTTTTATCAGAACACTTTTGACATCTCACTAAATATAAATTCTGTGAGAGTAGGAAATATGATCATATAGGTATATAAAATCTAAAACAACTTTTGGCGCATGATGTAAGTTTTTTGTTTTGTTTTAATTTGCTGACTAAGCGTAGGTGAATGGTCAGTGCTTAAAGTGGTTGGAAGAAATATTCATTAAACAATCTTCAGACTAAATAAGCCAATATAAAATCATAGACAATGATTTTCTTTTGGTTTAGCTTTTAAGTATTCTACTATGGTCTAAATCAGGAATAACAAACTAGTTGTAACTTTATGGAAATTTCACCTAAGAATTGATTTTATTGCTTTAATAGAACATTACAAGTACTAATACTTGTTAAAATGCATTTCTACCTATCAGCCTCATTCAAAAGGTGAGTTTCATTATCATGTAACTAAATTATTTATGTTCTCTTGAACTTCCACGATGATTTGTAATTTTTTTAATTGCTTCATACTTTCTGCCATATATTATAGTTACTTTTATAGATCTTTTTGTTAATTAATATTATAGAAACACTTTTAAATCACCATTCTTCGTTTACCTTTTGTCCTATATCTTCAAGTCTTTACAACATATTTAAGTTAGAGTTTTTTGCTTGATAAAATAATATCTACTAGTGCACATATTTATTCCTTTATCAGGCTTGTTTCAGGTTCTGCACTGTTCTGGAATAGAACTTGAGCCTGACAGTGATAGCCAGAGGTACTCCCTTCTTATGTTTTGGCCTTTTTAATAATTTGAACATTGAAGCAAAGCATAGCTTATGTAAATAAGGCATCGACATGGAAGAACAACCTCAAAATATATTTAAAATTCAAGATAAGTATTTTCAGAGAGATATGGAATTTTAAAGGCAAATGAAATATTAAAGTTTATCTAGTCCAGCCTCCAAACTATATTACAGTTATTTATTCTATAAAAACTGCTACTATTGGATGCCCATTTTCTGTTTAAACACTTCTAGTACCAACACGCTTTAGGAAAATTGTGTATTTTTAATTTCTAATACTTAAAAAAAATTATTTTGAACTTCAGTATATTGCAATAAATGTTATTCATAAGTGCCTCTTCTGCCATCTTAAGTGACTTAAGAATATTAATTGCGCTTCAGGATAGCACTCCCCATACTTAATTACAGTCAGCACCATCAAGGTATTTTCTCAAACCCTTAGCTTTGCAAGTCCTCCATGTTACATGTTTTTAGGCCCTTTCAGTATCATTACACCACGTATCCATAAGCAAGAGTCCTATTTCTTTTCCATTGTCCATCTTGATATATATGTGTATAATATAGTATAAAATATATATAAATATAAGTATATCTCATATATATATAAGAATGTAGTTACTGTTGACCTTAAAATCATAATATTTCTGCTACTACTAGCCTGACATTATTTTATAAGATTTATTGTATTCTTTTGAATTCATGGAAATTCTGTGCTGCTCCTTTCATCTTTGGAATATCTCCCTTCAAAATCTAATTCTATTATTGGGAGAGGACTCAAGTGTTTAATAAGCCTCCATTATGTGTCATTCCTTTTCTTCACAAATCTCATTTATTTCTTGGGATAAGCCTTCTAAGCAGATAATGTTTCTTTCTTTGAGCACTACACAAGGTAATTGGTTAGAAGCCATGTTATACCCAAACAAAAAAATCGACAAATAAACCAAACCAAATCAAACCAAAGCGAAACCTAAAAATACAAACCCAACAATGCTGGTCTGCAGCATGATTCCCCTCAAAAAGGGGAATGTGAGACTCCCTGAGAGGAGAGAGGAAAGAATCTTTCCTATCTTGCCTTCATTGTAAGACGTTTACACATGAAAATTGTTCCTTCTTGAGTATTTTGTTTTTCTTTGTTTATGTAACTTTTGCTAAAGAGATTTACTTGAATTTTTTAGGATAAATGCATCTCTTTGAGAAAGCAATTGCATCATTTCATCTGTATTATAAGCAGGTTGAAATGCAGAAGAGAAAAAAGAGTCTAAGTCACGTAGCTGGATTTGTAATAGTGAAGCAACTGCCACTAGAGTGTGAATGTCTTGAGAGCAAGGACCCTGACTCATTTACTTTTGTGAATGAACACAAACTTAACATGAAAAAATTCAGTGAGTGAAGAAATAAACAAATCTGGGAAAACTGAATAAATTATGGGAGTGATAATACAGATTTGGCAATTAGTGAAAAAAGTGAACACCTGAGTGAAATAATAATAGTTTCCATTTACTAATGTCCTTCAACTTGCTAGGCTATTTTCATACACATCCTTTAAGTCATTTAAAAAAATAAAACTGGGCAAGTTACATATTAATATCTCTATCTCATGAGGAAACTTTGGTTCAGAAAATCCACACAGCCACAAATTGATTGAGCTAAATTTGAACCCAATAGTCTCTGACTCTAAAATCTGATGACTTGATCTATGTTCCAACAATCCTGCTCCTCTAAAAATCAGGAAATAGCACATTTTAGAATTTGTTTCACAATAGGCTATTGCAAATGGATGCTTTGGAGGAATCTAACTGGAAATATTTCAAAATTTACAAATTATATGTTTTTAGTAAGTAATAATTTCTAATAGATGTTATCTGCGTGGTGGAAGCCTGTCATTATTATTACATATGACCACGGAGATAGCAGAGTTTTTTTTTAAAATCATTTCCAAGTATTTTCCATGGATTCATATTCATGAGTATGCTCTTGTCAGATACGATGTTATACATCTGTAATAAATATTAAACATGTCTTGAACAAAATAGATTCTTCCATTGGCATATTTTAGTGCTAAGCACCTTTCCATCAATTTCCAGCAACATCTATGAGGACATACGAATAGCACAGTGAAAAAAAATACCTAATTTATTTGGTCTAATATTCATGCTCTTGTCTTGGATTCTGGCCATGATAAACTGTGAGCATTTTTGCACACCTCTTTTTATCTTATTTCTCATTTCTTATTATGTCTTTTAATAACAATACCTGCTGCCGCTGCCTTTTTTATATTTGCTCATCCTGGATTTTGTTTCTCCATTTGATTCTAATCTCATCGTGAAGACCTTATGGCCTTGATTTTAATCTCATCACAAAGAACTCATGACCTCTCGCCATACTGAGTATTTTTATGGAAATGAAAATGTAGCCACTTGCTTGTCATTCAGCTTATATCTTTTTAGAGAACTAACCTTATCATGAAGACTTCAGGACCCTAAGACTCATGCTTTCTTTGTTCTACCTCTCTGTATAAGCCATATGTGTATGTGCTCATGTTCATATGTGTGTGCATGTGTGTACACACAAATACACATGCATATATACACATACATATGCAAAAAGATATTATGAAGAGTCTTTTATACATCTAGGTTTTCCTATATTCTATTTCTTCTAAAGATAATATCTTTAACGTGTCAGTTGTAAAATGATGACATCTGAGTTGAAAATTTTCAATCACCACTCGAAATGTTAGTTACTGATGATAAATCTTGTTTCATATTGTGTATGAAGAAAACAATCATACAGATGTACTCACTTTTTGCAGCACTGTTATAAACTTTTGCCCTATATTTATAAGGATTGGGATACATTCTATTCTGCATGATTCCCATCCAAATATTAAAATGAAAATTCATTACACCAACATATTTTACTTTTACAAATTTCAAAAAGTATATGACTGTGTGAACACAGGACTATAGTATTGTTAGGGGACCAGGCAATCAAAAGTTACTGATAATAAAGCTTTGTAATGTTATAGCAATTGGCATTGAGATGTATTAAATATTTCTCTTTTTATTAACATTGTGGCATTATGATATAGGAGGAAATATTTGAGATTTGGAGTCAGATATACTTGAGCACAAATTGCCATCATCATACTTGCAAATTGTGTGAAGTTATGACTCTCAAATCCTTTTCACTTCTGCTATAAAACAGGTACAGTAATACCTATCTAACAGGATCTTTTTTTAAAAAAAGATGACCAGTAAGGGGATCTTAACCCTTGACTTGGTGTTATCAGCACCACACTCCCAAGTGAGCCATGGGCCGGCTCTAATAGGATCTTTTTAAAGTTAGTTAAAACAATATATATAAATCTTGTAACTCCTAGTGATTTTCAAATTTTTATTATTTTTCTTTCCCCTACATTTCTTGTCAATTCAATAGAATTATTTTTTATAAATGAAAGGATAAACTATTTCTTAAAAAAACAGTCTATAGAAATGTGCACACGTTCACACTATGAAGCATTATAGTTTAATAATGGAGTCATTATATTATTCCTATTCCCCTGTGCTCATAATTCAAGTGAAATTAAATCAGATAACTCATTAACATGATTGTTTTCATGTATTTTGGGGTTCTTTTATTTTTTCAAATATTTCACAGTTGTATATATGTTACTTTCACCATAGGCCTATTTGTTACTTATTTTGAATCTGTTTCAAAGTGAATATAACAAGGCTTATTCTTTGAAGTTAGTGGAAACTCAGTGACCTTACAGATCCTCTGAGTATAGAACAAGGAGAGAAACAGACTTTTGACTGTTAGAAGGGAAAAGTTGACAGAAATTTAGACAACACAAACTGAAAGGACGGTAGAGCTTTACAGCCCAAAGCCAAAGTATTGAAAAATACACCCTTTCAACATATTAATAGCCCCAAGTATATGGTAAAGGAAATTAACTACACACAATCTTCATCCTGATTTTCAGCATCTAATTTTTTTCCTTAATTCCTACTTCAGTTTGATGATGTCCCTTTCTGTTTTCAAGTGTATAGACACCATGTTGAGTACTTTGTGGAAAAAATTGTAGCCACTTGCTTGTCATTCAGCTTATATCTCTTCAGAGACACTAATATTGATATTAGCACATTATGATATTAATGTTTCCAAAACCAAATATTTTTGTAATATGGTAGGAAATAAAATATTGTTTAGATTTTGATACAGTAAAGTATTTAATAATTTAGATGTAAGCTTCAAACTGAGTATCAATTTTCCAACCTGCACTTAGAAATTTTTTCAGTTTTATAGTCATTTAAACTTGACAACACTTACATTGAAAAATATGAACAGCAGTTTTTTTAGCTATCAATATTCACAAATTATTATTTAAATTATTAATTGCATATTCACTATGTAGGTCAGAGATCTAGACACAAAAAGATAAACATTAGCTATAAGTTAGATTGTACAGTCAAAAATAATTTAACACACTTTAATGGTCTAGATTCATTACACTTTATGTTTATATCAACATGATTAAGAAATTAGTGACTAAGAAATTAGTTTATATCAACATGATGAAGAAATTATTAATATGGAGAAAAACCCACCAATTTAAAATTTTGCATTTTCTGATGAAAAGACATTTGCTTGAATGATTTTCACTTGCAATGGACTGAAAAAGCTTCTAGTAATGTAGTTATCAGTGCAAATAATAAATGTTAAAAAATTGGATGAAAGCCAAATCCATCAAATACTCCCTCAAAAAGATAACTTCACATAGTCCATCCCAGGTGACAATGCCTTGAACATCTTTAACTTTTCCATCAGAACCATTTAGCATTACTATGCTTCTGCTCAGCTTGAACATCACTACCATTGTCAGAACCAGGCAAACAAATTTATGATGATGTTCCTGGGAATATGGAACTAATGCAAAAGGGATTTCTCTGTAGTTCTTCATTAACATTTTATTCATTACAACAAGGGAGTTTTAAGAGTTTCCTTTTAAGCAAATTAGGTCACTGGATAAAAAATACACAGCATGGAAACACAGTGTATTACTACATAGAACAAAAGATCTTGTTAATAAATTATGATAATGGGATTAGTCATCTGCTAATGTTGAAAGGCACATTTAAATATTTTGGAATTTACTCATAGAGAATAATTTTTCATGTATTTAGATTTCCTTTCTCTTATTTTCAGGATTTTTCTTATCATTTTTCCTCTGAGTATATGTAGAGTTCTTTAGATATTTTGAATCATTTAAGATGAGAAAAATCATTTAAAAAGGCAGAAGTTACATGTTTTAATTCTTAATAAAGAATAAGCAGAAGTTGGAGAAAACAGTACAAGTAAATCAAAAAACAAAATCTAGGAGACTGTCCCCTTCATGAGAACTATTTTTCTTTTTCACAGTAATATTAAAAAATTCATTAAAGATGACTCCCTCACCCCCCCAAAAAAACAAACAAAACCGTCCGTCCTCTATAAATCTCCCTTGATCCAGATGTAGTTTTACTTTTTCATCAGTTTTTTAAGACGCTTTGAATTGTTGAAGACCTAGGTGAGGGCATTGACTTTTTTTTTTTCCCCCAAATGGCCGTTTATGTTTTCCAAAATGCTCTGCTCTCTCCAAAGTTGTTTCAGTATGTATTTAACAAGTAGGTTAAGAAGCTTAGGAGAAGATAAAGGAGGAAAGGGTGCTAATTCATGTAGAGTACTGTCTTAGGATGTGTTCCCAGAAGTAGACCCTGAGAAAAGATTCAGGAAGTTGTGATTTATTGAGGGAACACTCCTTGAAGAAAAGGGTGAAAGAAGCAGTACAGGACAGGCAAAGCAGTGAGAAAAAATGGGATCTCCTGCCCGATCCCCTAAATCTCTGAAACATGAATTGCATCTTAAAGTCAGCCTCGACTTGAGGGGAAAAGACTTTGCATTTTTTGTTTCTTTGTCCATCAGTTATTGCATGCAGACTCAGTGGAGCGGGGGAAGGGTGTCTGTGCTTCCATGAAGGGCTGTTTTTGTTCAGCCTGAAGGCAAATTTACAGAGACTGGGCCAGGTGAAGGCTGCCATTAACAGCCAACACTCACAGCAGCAGGGGGTTGGGTACATTGGCCATCTTGTACACAGGGGATCTGGACCAGACATCAGCAGTGCCATTACAACCAACACTGAAATGTTAACCCCAAATATCTGGTTATATTATATTTCTGAAATGCCTTAAAATTTACTAAATATTTTTGTGTGTATTATGTTAACATGTCCTGATAAAAACACTGTGAGTGGCATATATTATTACTACATTTGATATATAAACATGCTATAATTCTCAGAGATGTAATCAGTTGCCTCAGTTTACACAACATTAAATTTGAACTAGGACTCAATCATATATCACCATTATTATCTATTATGTTTGGCACACTGATGACTTTTACTGATTTTAAGGATAAAAATGAGGCATTATGAAATCAAAAACTTGTCTAATGTTGCAGTGCTAATAAGTTAAACCAAGGTTTACATCTAATTATTATTGAAACATGCTGTTTCAATCATAGTAACTTTTGTAAATTATTGTGTATTTTATACTCAGAAATCATGTTTCAGAAAAATATTTTAAGTGCATCCATGCATTTTAATATGTTATTTTAGTGAAATATTCAGTATTATATAATAAATACCAGGTACACAAATATAAAGATGTTTTTGTTACAAAGGGAGCACAGTAATGGTCATATTACCCAACCTGGCAGAGAAAGAACAAACAATTAGGAGAGCCTCTCTTGCTGAAGTGATGCTAGAAAAATAAGCATTTGTAAGCAAAATGGTCAAAGGTAAAAGAAGAGTAGACATCCCAGTGCCTTCTATTACACCCAAAACATAGGTCTTCAATATAAATTTTTGAATGAATAAATTATTAAATAAATGAATCAAAAAAAGCATTTTAGATAAGCAAGCAATCCAACCAAACTTCAGATGAAAAATATCATGGAATATACAAGGTGAGGGAATAATAATGAGGCAGGAGGTTGAGAAGAGAATGAAGAGGTAGATCGTGGTGGGTCTTCTGAGAATATTAAGGAATTTCTCTGTATTTCAAAGCAATGAAGAGAGAATGAAGTACTCTAAGGGACAGTACTTTTTAGGGTTTTGCTTTATATAGGTGAATCTGGTGGATATATGGAGATTAACAGAGAGACAGCAGTCTTGAGTTAAGTATATCAGTGAGGAAAGTGCTACCACAATCCTGGCCCAGATGTTTTGAATGAGAACAGTGGACATTGAGTGGACACAACTGAAACTATTTGGAATTCAGATGACAAACAAATTTTAATTCAAACACAAATTGTTACTGATGGTGCCACAATGTCGACTGATTAGTGACATAAGTCTTCAGTGAAATGGCATTTGTACACGTGTGAACCTTACTTTAGAGGTGGCATTAGTGTCTCTAATACGATGGGAAAGGCACAGAGTGGCAGGAGTTCAGCACGATGAACTAGGCTTACGAGTTGCCTACCTATATGCATAGTGGTCAACCATGGAATTAAAACATGTGTAAGGAAAATATAGGAAAATGGTCAAGGCCCCTCAGATGTTCAGAATCTTGCCTAGCATTTGATGTAAATATCCACATATGCCCAGGTGTTCCTTGGTTATTATCTAATGTAATTGTGTATGGACACCCAGGTGTCCTGGGTTATGAACTTAAGTATAAAGGATTAATGGTTCTGATACACAACGCCCCTCAGGACACTCTGGGAGGCCACTAAGTTGGCTGCTTCTAGCTCTGAATAAAAGCTATTAACTTTTTACCCATGGCTCCTAGGATTTTTTCCTATTACCTAGCTCGTGGACCTGCGTGTGAGGGGTTTGTGACCCAGTCTGTACAACAGGCTTGAAAAGTTTGTGAACCCTAAGCCCTACCTTGACAATTGGCATAGTTGGCAGCAGGATTCTGAGCAGGTACAGGAGCCAATAGCCCCTTGGGAAGAAGAGGAAATATGGCTACCGCTGAGTATGTGATGCCCGGTGGCCACTTGCCTGTTGACCAGGATCTGGTTGCTGTTCACTATACTGTGAGCCAGCATAGACCAGTTACTCCATGAAGCAGTGAGGCTTCAAGATTTGCAGCAGAAAGCCCCTTGGGAGGGGGAGGAAATGTGGCAATCCTTGAGTATGTGGTGCCTGGTGGCCACTTTCGTGTTGACTGGGTCTGGCTGCTGTTCAATATACTTCGAGCCAATCAAGATTTGCAGCAGAAAGCAGATTTGTTGGAAGCATGGATTCTTGTCCTGGAAGATGAAGTGCAGCGACAGGTCATCCCTGCTTCTCACACCAGGAAAGATGACAAACACAGTAGTGAGTTTGGGAAGACTGTGCATCTCCAAGCACGACCTGTTGCACATCAGAAAATGAAGTACCAGTAGCCTATGGGACCAGGCAGACAACTGGTGGGCAATCCACAGGTGACCCAATTCACTACCTATGTCCCATATACCCACGTTAAATTAGCTGACTTGGGGAGACAGTTCCAGCAGAAACAGGGCACACCCCTGGCTGCCTGGCTGCTGAGGTTATGGGACCTAGGGGTGGAGAGTGTGGTATGCTCTGGTGAGGAGATGGAAAGGTTGGCCTGCATTACCACACACCCATCCCTGGGGAAGCAGCTAGAGAATAGCTGCAGATATGTACAAGGGCCGGGTAATCACTCCTTCATGAGTGGGTGAGTGCAGCTGCTCAAACCGTGTGGATGAATGGTGGAGAACTGCCCAGAACAGTGAGTAAATGGTAAACATATGCCAAGTTGGTTCAAATAATTCGGGAGCTGGGGATGTGGCAGTCCATGCATGTTTAATGTTGTAAAGCTACACAACCATGCCAGTTGTGGAGAAAGGCAAATCATAACTAAAGCCAAAATGTTTCATTATTTTATTTATACTAAGTTTCCATTTATGTTGTCAGAGCTAAAGCTCAGACCCTTCAAACCTGCTGTACAGACTAGGTCACCAGACCCTTCATGCCAAGCTGCATCCCCAGACCCCTCACATGCAGGTCCATGCTAGGTAATTGGGAAAGATCCCGGAAGCTGTTGACAGATGACATGAGGTCAGTCCTCAGCAACGGCAGCAGCAGCTTACAGGTCCAGCAACTTACAGGTCTGGCAGTGGTGGCGGCCTCTTGAAGGGTCTCAGAAGCCCTGGCAGCAACAGGCTCAAGCATCAGTAGCAGCCTTCCTGTGGTCCCCCCGGGGGTATCCTGGGGGTGGGGGGTGGCTGTGGGTCAGAGCCACTCATCCTTTATAATTAAGTTCATAACCCAGGACACCTGGGTGCACATTCGCAATTACATTAGACAATAACCAATGAACACCTGGGCACAGGTGCATATTTACATCAAATGCTCAGCCAGATTCTGAACATCTGAGGGGCCCTGACAATTTTCCTATATTTTCCCAACAAATGTGAACACCCGTGGGCTGGCTAGTGAATATTTTACAGGTAGCATGAGAGACATAGTGCTGCAAAATGCCGTCAACACCCTTTAGGTCAACAATGGCCATACTGGCCCAGTATGTTGGTCATCCTATACATGAAGTAATGACCATGACAGCCAGTCTGGGCGAAGTAGAGGAGAGGAGACAAGCAAAAGGGGTCCAAAAGGTGGCTAAGACCAAATCCCCAAGAAATGCTCAGGAATTTATCTTGAGGGCACCAAGCAAGACCAGCCACAAGCAGATGTGCCTTGAGTTGCTTGCTGCAGGGGCTGACAGCAAGAAAATTGAATGGCAACCAAATGTGGCAATAATTGCACCCCAAACAGCATTTCACTAAATGTCTGGAAACTGGTGGCAAGGAACACCCAGTGGATTTAAAAGACATTTTGGTTGCTCCCATGGAGGCAGATGAACTGTTCCATTTCAATTAGGGAACAGGCCAAGGTGCTCATATTTTGGGGGTGGGCAAGGACCAGAGGCTTCACACTGAACTGGCAATAGATTGGTCAAGGACAAATGTGCAGCATGTATTGGCATTGGTGGGTACAGGTGCAGAATGTAGCCTGATATATGGCAATCCAGATAAGTTTCCAGGGGCAACAGTTTGTGTAGATGGCTATGGAGGACATACTATTGAAGTCAAAACTATGTCATTACCACTGGGCATAGGACAATTGCCACCTTATGCATATACTGTATATGTATCCCTAGTAGCTGAATACATCTTGGGTATTGTAGGGAAAATATAGGAAAATGGTCAGGGCCCCTCAGGTGTTTGCTGAGCATTTGATGTAAATATGCATGTGCACCCAGGTGTTCCTTTGTTATTGTCTAATGTAATTGTGCATGTGCACCCAGGTGTCCTGACTTATGGACATAATTATAAAGGATGAGTGGCTCTGATTCATGGTGCTTCTCACCCCCAGGATTCCCTTGGGGGGCCATGAGGAGGACACTACTGCTGCTGGAGGCTGTTGCTACCAGTGCCCCCTGGGTGCTCCGAGAGGCCACTGCTGCTGCTGTTGCTGCTACTGCTGAGGACTGAGGACTGAGCTCGTGTCGCCTGACAATGGCTCCCAGGATCTTTCCCAATTACCTAGCATGGACCTGTGTGTAAGGAGTCTGTGGACCCAGCCTGGCATGTGGGGGGTCTGGCAACCCAGTCTGTACAACAGGCTTGAAGGGTTTATGAACCCTAAGCCCTGGCTTGACAAGTGGCATAGTCATGTAGCTTTACAGGTATTGATGTACTTTACATTTTGTACCTGCAAACAACATTTGGAGAGTTTTGGCTACAAATACGGACAGGAAATCCTAAATTATGGGGATATGCTAAACGTGACCCACAGGTGTTACCCAAGCCAAGATGTTTAGTTAATGTGAAGCAGTATCACCTACTGGGAGGACACGTGGAGATAGGTGCCACTATATTGGAGTTAGAGAAAGTTGGCATTATTCATCTGGCTCATAGCCCATTTAATGCTCCAGAATGGCCAGTGAAAAAGCCTGATGGTACGTGAAGAATGACTGTAGACTATTGAGAACTGAACAAAGTAGTGCCTCCTTTACATGGAGCTGTGCCTTCACTTCAAGACTTGATGATCAGCTGAGGACTCAGCTGGGAACTTTTCATTATGTATTGGACCTTGCAAATGCTTTTTTCTCTATTCAGTCTCAGCTGATAGCCAAGATCAGTTTGCCTTCACATGGGAAGGGAGACACTGGACCTTTCAAGTATTGCCCCAAGGCTATCTGCATAGCCCAACCATCTGTCATGGTTTAGTGGCTGGGGGCCTAGCCAAGTGGACTAGGCCTAGCAGAGTTACAATGTTTCATTATATTGATGACATGTTACTAACCTTTGATTCTCTTTCATATTTAACCCAGGCAGCTCCAACACTGCTAAGTCATTTGGAACAATGTGAGTGAGCCATGAACGTAGCCAGGGTGCAAGGACCTGGCTGTCAGTCAAATTCCTGGGAGTGGTCTGGTCAGGTAAGATGAGAGTCATCTGAGAAGCCATTATAGAAAAGATACAGGTATACTCTCAACTCATAACAGTTGCTCAGCTACAGAAATATTTGGGACTTCTGGGATATTAGAGAGCTTTTGTACCCCATATGGCCCAAATGGCATGCTCACTGTATGCATTAACAAAGAAAGGAGCCCCCTGGGATGGGACTGAGGAAATAGAACAGTATTGCCAGGCTACAGAGACGGCAACACAGCAAGTGCAGGCTTTACAAGTGGCTGATCCCACTAAGCCTTTTGAATGAGATATACATATAGCCAGTCCAGGCAATGATGAAACCGATGTGTTGGCTAAGGTAAGATGCTGGAGAAAGCCCCAACCACTGATGTAGCCCAGTAGCATGCTGGCAGTAAAATCATGTGGATGGCGGCTCAAAGATGGGCCTTGACTATAAAATGGGAAGATGTAGTGAATGCATGTCGTGTTTTCCCAATATGTGCTAAATAGAGTCCAGACCCCCAATGAGTACTGCATACAGGTGGGCAAATAACTCGAGGAAGGGTGCCCCTGACTCAGTGGCAAGTGGACTTTGTCAGACCACTGCCAAGGTCAGAGAATTCCAGATACATCTTCACAGCTGTTGATAGGGCTACTGGTCTTCTGTTTGTGTGGCCAGACCAGTTAAGCACTGTGAAGGCATTGAATAGCTTTATGGCCATGCATGGCCAGCCTCTAGTCATAGAGAGTGATAATGGAACCCACTTTCCTGGACGGGAGGTACAGAAGTGGGCTTCCCAGTTGTCTATTCAGTGGAAGTTACATATGCCATATCTTCTTCAGTCAGCAGGATGATTGAATGGTACAATGGTCTTTTAAAAAATGGACTAAGGCTATATACCCAATCCCCATCCCTGAAGGGGTAGATACAGTGGTTATGGCCAATAGTCAGGATTCTAAATGAGAGACCCCACAAGGGCAGACCCTCTCCAGTGGAAGCTCTGTGGCATAGGGCCGCAGCACCTATACAACTGCAATTCCCTACTGAAAATAAGCTTTTTTTTTTTTGAGCATTTTTTCATGTATCTATTTGCCTTCTATATGTTCTGTCTGTTCAAGTTGTTTGCCCATTTTCTTTTTCTTTTTTAATTTTATTTTGTCGATATACAATGTGGTTGATTATTGTGGCCCATTACCGAAACCTCCCTCCCTCCTCCCTCTCCTCCCTCCCACCCAACAATGTCCTTTGCGTTTGCTTGTCGTATCAACTTCAAGGAATTGTAGTTGTTATGTATTCTCCCCCCCGCCCCCAGTTTTTTGTGTGTGTGGGTGTGTGTGAATTTATTTATTTATTTTTAGCTCCCACCAATAAGTGACAACATGGGGTATTTCTCTTTCTGTGCCTGACTTGTTTCACTTAATGTAATTCTCTCAAGGTCCATCCATGTTGGTGCAAATAACAGTATTTCATTCATCTTTATAGCTGAGTAGTATTCCATTGTCTAAGTATACCACATTTTCCGTATCCACTCATCCGATGATGGACATCTGGGCTAGTTCCAACTCTTGGCTATTGTAAAGAGTGCTGCGATGAACACTGGGGAACAGGTATACCTTCGACTTGATGATTTCCATTCCTCTGGGTATATTCCCAGCAGTGGGATAGCTGGGTCATATGGTAGATCTATCTGCGATTGTTTGAGGAACCTCCATACCATTTTCCATAGAGGCTGCACCATTTTGCAGTCCCACCAACAATGTATGAGAGTTCCTTTTTCTCTACAACCTCGCCAGCATTTATTGTACAGAGTCTTTTGGATTTTAGCCATCCTAACTGGGGTGAGATGGTATCTCAGTGTACTTTTGATTTGCATGTCCCGGATGCTGAGTGATGTTGAGCATTTTTTCATATGTCTGTTGGCCATTTGTATATCTTCCTTAGAGAAATGCCTACTTAGTACTTTTGCCCATTTTTTAATTGGGTTGCTTGTTTTTTTTCTTGTAAAGTTGTTTGAGTTACTTGTATATTCTTGATATTAATCCGTTGTAAGATGTATATTTTGCAAATATTTTCGCCCACTCTGTTGGTTGTCTTTTAGCTCTGTTAATTGTTTCTTTTGCTGTGCAGAAGTTTTTTAGTTTGATATAATCCCATTTGTTTATTTTTCCTTTGGTTTCCCGTGTTTTGGGGGTAGTATTCATGAAGTCTGTGTCCAGTCCTATTTCCTGAAGTGTTTCTCCTATGTTTTCTTTAAGAAGTTTTATTGTTTCAGGGTGTATATTTAAATCCTTAATCCATTTTGAGTTGATTTTAGTATATGGCGAGAGGTATGGGTCTAGTTTCATTCTCCTGCATATGGATATCCAGTTATCCCAGCACCATTTGCTGAAGAGGCAGTCTCTTCCCAGTGCATAGGCTTGGTGCCTTTCTCAAAGATCACATGGCAGTAAGTGTATGGGTTGATTTCTGGATTCTCTATTCTATTCCATTGATCAGTGTGTCTGTTTTTATGCCAGTACCATAATGTTTTGGTTATTATAGCTTTGTAATATAGCTTAAAGTCAGGTAGTGTTATGCCTCCAGCTTTATTTTTTTTGCTCAGCATTGCTTTGGCTATGTGTGGTCTTGTATTATTCCATATAAATGTCTGGATAGTTCTTTCCATTTCTGAGAAAAATGTCAGTGGAATTTTGATGGGGATTGCATTGAATTTGTATATCACTTTGGGTAGTATGGACATTTTCACTATGTTGATTTTTCCAATCCAAGAGCATGGGATATCTTTCCATCTTCTTGTATCCTCTCTAATTTCTCTCAGCAGTGGATTGTAGTCCTCATTATAGAGATTTTTCACCTCCTTGGTTAACTCAATTCCTAAGTATTTTACTTTTTTGGTGGCTATTGTAAATGGGCAGGCTTTCTTGATTTCTTTTTCTGCATGTTCACTATTGGAGAATGAAAAGCTACTGATTTTTGTGTGGTGATTTTGTATCATGATACTGTGCTGAAATCATTTATCAACTCTAAGAGTTTTTTGGTAGAGGCTTTAGGCTGTTCGATACATAGGATCATGTCATCTGCAAACAGGGACAGTTTGACTTCATCTTTTCCAATCTGGATGCCCTTTATTTCCTTCTCTTCTCTGATTGCTCTGGCTAGTACTTCCAACACTATGTTGAATAGGAGTGGTGAGAGTGGGCATCCTTGTCTGGTTCCTGTTCTTAAAGGAAAAGCTTTCAGCTTTTCCCGATTCAGGATGATGTTGGTAGTGGGTTTATCATATATGGCTTTAATTATATTGAGATACTTACCATCTATACCTAACTTATAGAGGGTCTTTGTTGTGAATGAGTGCTGAATTTTCAGCATCTATAGAGATGATCATATGGTCCTTGTGTTTGACTTTATTAATATGGTGTATCACATTTATTGATTTGCGTATGTTGAACCAACCTTGCATCTCTGGGATGAATCCCACTTGATCGTGGTGAATAATTTTACATATGTGTTGCTGTATTCTGTTTGCTAGTATTTTATTGAGGATTTTTGCATCTATATTCATCAAGGATATCAGCCTGTAGTTTTCTTTTTTAGTTATATCTTTACCTGGTTTTGGTATCTAGATGATGTTTGCTTCATAGAATGAGTTTGGGAGATTTGTGTCCATTTCAATCTTTTGGAATAGTTTGTAAAGAATTGGTGTCAATTCCTCTTTGAATGTTTGGTAAAATTCTGCTGTGAATCCATCTGGTCCTGGGCTTTTCTTTCTTGGGAGCCTTCTGATAACAGCTTCAATCTCCTTTATTGTTATTGGTCTGTTCAGATTATCTACATCTTCATGGTTAAGTTTTGGGAGCTTGTGTATGTCCAGAAATTTATCAATTACTTCCAGATTTTCAAATTTGTTGGTGTATAGTTGTTTATAGTAGTCTCGAATGATTCTTTGTATTTCAGATGAATCAGTTGTAATATCAACTTTTTCATTTCTAATTGTTGTTATTTGAATCTTCTCTCTTCTTTTTTTTGTTAGCCATGCTAATGGTTTGTCAATTTATTTTATCTTTTCAAAAAACCAACTTTTTGTTTCATTGATCTTTTGTATTGTTTTCTGGGTTTCAATTTCATTCAGTTCTGCTCTGATCTTAATGATTTCTTTCCAGCTGCTAACTTTAGGTTTGGATTGTTCTTGTTTTTCTAGTTCTTTAACATGAAGTGTTAGGTTGTTCACTTGCCATCTTTCCATTCTTCTGAGGTGAGCATTTAATGCAATAAATTTCCCCCTTAATATTGCTTTTACAGTATCCCACAGGTTTTGGTATGATGTGTCAGTATTTTCATTAGTTTCAATAAATTTTTTGATTTCCTGCTTGATTTCTTCTTGGACCCATATGTCATTATGACATATGTCGTATGTCCAGAGTTTTGTTTGTTTTTGATTTCTAGTGTTAATCCATTGTGGTCTGAAAAAATACATGGAACAATTCCAATTTTTTTGAATTTGTTGAGACTTGATTTGTGACCTAATATGTGATCTATCCAGGAGAATGATCCATGTGCTGATGAGAAGAATGAATATTCTGAGGTTGTTGGATAGAATGTTCTGTAGATATCTGCCATGTCCAATTAGTCTAGAGTATTGTTTAGATCTTGTGTTTCTCTGCTGATTCTTTGCCTAGATGATCTGTCCAATATTGACAGTGGGGTGTTCAGGTCCCCTGCTATTATGGTATTAGTGTCTATTTCCTTCTTTAGGTCTAATAAAGTTTGTTTCATAAATCTGGCTGCTCCAACATTGGGTGCGTACATATTTATGATTGTTATGTCTTCTTGATGAATCAGTCCTTTTATCATTATGTAGTGTCCCTCATTGTCTCTTTTTATGGTTTTTAGTTTAAAGTCTACTTTGTCAGATATAAGAATAGCTACTCCAGCTTGTTTTTCTTTTCTGTTTGCATGGTAACTCTTTTTCCATCCTTTCACTCTTAGTCTATGTGAGTCTTTATGGGTGAGGTGGGTCTCTTGAAGGCAGCATATAGTTGAGTCCTCCTTTTTAATCTAGTCATCCAGTCTGTGTCTTTTGATTGGGGAATTTAAGTCTTTTACATTAAGAGTTGTTATTGAAAAGTGTTGATTTATTCCTAGCATTTTATTGATTGTTGTTTGGTTGTCTTAGGTGTCTTTTGTTCCTTGCTTTCTGATTTACTGTTTGTTTTCTGTGTTTGTTGGTTCCTTAGGTTGTAGATAGCCTTTTTGTTTGTTTGTTTTCTCTTCATGAATGCCATTTTTATTATACTTGTGGGTTTAGATTTTTCTTGGGGTTTTTGGCAGTGGTAGTTATTTTTCAGGAACCAAACCCAGTACTCCCTTGAGATTTTCTTGTAAGGGTGGTCGTGTGGTGGTGAACTCCCAGTTTTTGCTTGTCTGACAAAAATACTATTTGCCCTTCATTTCGGAAGGATAGCCTTGCAGGGTAGAGTATTCTTGGCTGACAATCTCTGTCTTTTAGTATTTTGAATATATCATCCCATTCCGTTCTGGCTTTTAGGGTTTGTGATGAAAAGTCTGATGTTAGCCTGATTGGGGCTCCCTTATAGGTGATTTGACATTTCTCTCTTGCAGCTTTTAAGATTCTCTCTTTGTCTCTGAGTTTTGCCAATTTGACTATAACATGTCTTGGAGAAGACCATTTTGGGTTGAATACGTTTGGAGATCGTTGAGCTTCCTGGATCTGAAGATCTGTGATTTTTCCTATACCTGGGAAGTTTTCTGCCACTATTTTGTTGAATATGTTTTCAATGCAATCTCCTTTTTGCTCCCCTTCTGGAATACCCATGACTCAGATATTTGAGCGCTTAAGGTTGTCTGATATCTCTCTCAGATTTTCTTCAATGTCTTTGATTCTTTTTTCTTTTTCTTTTGTCTGCTTGTGTTATTTCAAACAGCCCATCTTCAAGTTCAGAGGTTCTCTCTTCAACTTCCACAAGCCTGCTGGTTAAACTCTCCATTGTGTTTTTTATTTCGCTGAATAACTTCTTCAGTTCTGCAAGTTCTGCTACATTTTTTTTCAGGACCTTTATTTCCTTGTACATTTCCTCTTTCAAGTCCTGTATACTTTTCCTCATTTCATCATGATGGCTAGCTGAGTTTTCTTGTATCTCATTCAGTTTCCTTAGAATTATCACTCAAAATTCCTCATCAGTCATTTCAAGGGCTTCTTGTTCTATAGGATCTAGAGCTTGAGATTTATTAACTTTTCATGGTGTACTTTCTTGATTTTTTGTATTTCTGGTATCTTTTTTTTGATGTTTATTCATTGTGGCAGGGGGCTTCACAGTCCACAGTTTTGACACTACTGACTAACAAAGTTGTTGCTGTGGTTGCCAATTTGGTATGGCTACCTCCGTGACTGCTCAGTTGGCCTCTAGTGCCTTGAGTGTGTGGTTGCCTCGGGTCTTGGGCCTCTCCGGGGAGCCACCTCTCTGGTCAGCTTGGACTCTGCCAGGCTGCTGGATCACGGGAGGGTACCGCAGGATGTGTGGTCTCTGCTGAGCTTCCACTTCCCGTGCAGGAAGTTTCTGAGGCTGAGAAGTCCGAAGTCCATCTGATGATGGTGACAGTGACCCAGGGGTCTGCTGGCCACCGAGGCCGCCATCTGCAGACCCCCGAGCGCTCTGGCCGACCCGGCTGGAGCCAGACAGCGTCACCCGCGTCCGCTAAGTCGCCGCCACCGCCCGGGTCCGCTCAGTCGCCGCCGCCGCCTGCTGCTCCCGCTCCCAGGGCTTGACGCCACACTCGCCGCTCCCGCTAAACTGGATCTTTACCGATTCTGGTTAAGCTGCATCCGGCATGGGCCTCAGGCTGCTTAAGCAGTTGCTAACTCTAGATAGATACTATGATTGGAAGTCTGTCTTCTCTTTCTTCTCTCAGTGGCTGACTTTGTCTCTGGTCAGCCTGATTATCTGCTTCCTCTGTTCAGAGCCTCCTGATATATTTCCTTTTTTTTGTCACTGCTTCTGTGTGCTCAAATCCCCGCTGAACCAATCCTGCAAGCTGATGAAGAAGTAAAGCTACCGGCATCCATCTGTGGGTCTGTCAAGACTTTCCTTGTAACGAGTCTCCCATGGATTTGATTATTATTGGATATTAATTATTAATGGTATTTCCTGCAGGAAGCCTGAGTGGGATTTCTCTCCCCAACCTCTGTTTTGAACTGGAATTAAAAAATAACCAAAAATCTTCCCTGGAGGTGTGGGTGGAGGAGAAGGAAAAAGGAATCAAGGGATTCCTTCCCTCGCTAGTCTTTCTCTACTGACACCACTTCAAAGATAAGCTTTTGAAACCAGAATACCACAAGAATGGAAATATTCTCTTACCAGCCCCAACCTGTTTGCAACAGGGACAGATAATACAATGGGAATGGCCTTGGACAACAGAAGCCCCATATACACTGGGTAAGCCAAATAGTGCCTTGGGAGAAAGGATTAGAAGAAGACTTGCAAGTTTCACCTTGTGTGACAAGTACCTGGCCTCCCTGAGTAAAGGTAACATGACCTGGAACAGATAAGTGCACTATTACAAAGGGCACATTTGTAGCATCATTATGGCCAATTATGAGTTCCCCTATACTGTTATAGAACCTACAGATCCAACAGTGTTAGCAGATAATATCTGGTATCATAAACCAGGTAAGATACCTATTCCCGCAACTATCATTTCTCAGGATGGTGAACTGGTATGTATCTTACCAGAGGGGTGAGAACTCCCCTATTGGTACCAATAACCCTTCTGTCTTTTTGCTCATAGAGATGTGGCTGTGGACACCAACATACAGTTGTGTGGCCAAGGTGTTGGCTTGCTGAATATGCACTGAATTTCCCATCAGTAGGACTACAGGATTCCAATGGAAAATCACCCCAATGATCATTGCTAACTGGACATGTGTAGAGGAAGGATTTTTACAGCTCATAGTTAAAAGGATAGAACTACAGGATAAGCCTCAATGTGTACCGAATGGACAATAGGTTATATGAATGTAAGGGTCATCTATCCTTGCTAAGGGGACATCGCAGAAGATTCTGAATGTGTGGATTGTATAGGGATGGACCCTGGAGGGGTGGATTGTAGGGAAAATATAGGAAAATGGTCAGGACGCTCAGATGTTCAGAATCTTCCCTAGCATTTGATGTAAATATCCACATACGCCCCCCGTGTTCTTTGGTCATTATCTAGTGTAATTGCATATGGGCACGCAGGTGTCCTGGGTTATGGACTTAAGTATAAAGGACTAGCAATTCTAATACATGATTCCCCCTCCTCCCCTCAGAATGCTCTGGAAGGCCACTAGGGTGGCTGCTCCTAGCTATGAATAAAGCCTATTCATTTCTTACCCATGGCCCCCAGGATTTTTTCCTATTACCTAGCTCATGGACTGGCGTGTAAGGGGTTTGTGACCCAATCTGTACAACAGGCTTGAAGGGTTTGTGAACTCTAAGCTCCAGCTTGACAACATGTATGGAATGAAAAGCTATCCCCAGGATAGCAACAGGGTAATGATTCCAGATTTGAAGGTCTAAGATATTAAATACCAAATATTTATGAAACCATAAATGTTCTGCAAAGAATCAAATATGCATGTAAACTTAAGGTAGGTGCTGAGTAAAATTAAATGTTTTTTTTAAATATGAAAATATGAACAATTCCTTAATGCCCATTTCTCTCCCAGTGCTGCACATCTCTCAGATGCTGAGCATAACTATCAGCTCCATCCCACTTCACCCACACAAGTCCTCAGTCTCTTAATCCAAGCATTTGGGAAACTACTAATAATCATTTAGAGCAGAAACATAACTTGAAACTGATTTGACATTCCTGTTCTTTGCTACATCAATTTTTATTGGAAAAATCATATACTATTTTTCTTAAGGAAATGTAATAATGCAAGCAGGAGATAGGTAGAAAGATGGATAGTAGATAGAGAAGTTCAGAAATTTTGTTTTTATATGTAGAGGATGTATATACAGATATATGTAGAGTATGTATATACAGATATATGTATGCATGTGTGTATATATATATATACATATATATATCAGAAAATAAATACTATCCATGCTTAGAATGAATACCTCAGTGGAGAATTGCTTCATAGAAAGCACAGACATTGTACAACAAATCAGAATAACAGAAATGAGTTTGGCAACAATCCAGAAGTAGTAATTCCATCGGGATTATTTGTTTTTTCAGTTATTTTCTACTTCTCTCCCACCTCCCCTGCTGTTTTACCTGACCCCAATCATTTCAAACAGCCACTCATATAGTAGAACCCCCACAAAATCACGCAAGCATACAAAATAGATAGCAGGGCTACAGGCCCTGTCAATTATGCTCTTCCTGTCTCTTAAGTAAATCGACCTCACTTTCAGGTGAACTGACTATTGTGGAAAAAAAGAAAATCTCTTAAATTCAGTCTATTCCTGACAACTAGAGCCAATAAAATTTAGAATATTAGTAAGATAACAAAAGCTAACACTACTTTCTCTAATCTCAATTTTCTACTCTTATGTAAATGTGCATTTCATCTTAATTGTCTGGATTGAACAGCCAAAGACAAAGAACCAACCTCACAGGCCAGGCTCCTATCAGCTTTATTAGATAACAGACTGGATGGTCCAGCACAAAAAAGATTTCTTCAAGGGAGACGGTGGAACAAAAGTTCTCAACACAGTAAGATAAAGTCACGTCCTAATAAAATTACAGTCTTATCATAAACAGATTGTGCCGCTTAAAAAATAGAATTACAAGAATATTATTTGGGAGTGTTGATCATCGGAGACTAACCACGTGCACTTTTCCTATGGTGCCTCCTCCCCTGTCTTAGATACTAAACTTAATTTTTAGGCTGGTTATTTCTACAACCTTTAGATTTGTTGTTGTAAAGCTAGGGCTCACAGGCCCCTCGAGTCTGTTGTGCAGACTGGGTCACAAACCTTCCACACGCAGGTCTACAAGCTAGGTAATTGGAAAAAGGTCCTGGGAGCCGTGGGTAAAAAATTAATAGGCCTGATTCAGAGCTAGGAGCAGCCATCCTGGTAGCTTCTCTGAGAGTTCTGAGAAGCACCGTGGATCAGAGCTGTTAGTCCTTTATACTCAAGTCCATAACCCAGGACACCTGGGTGCCCATGCGCAATTACATTAAATAGTAACAAAGAACACCTGAGGATATTTACAGCAAATGCCCAGCAAGGTTCTGAACATCTGAGGAACCCTGACCATTTTGCTATATTTTCCCAACAGTTGTTTGAAAAGAAATGGACCGTACTAAGTTTAAATATCTTCATCCTCAAATAAATTATACCCACAAATTATACGGAATACGTACAGAATACAAAATACATGGGGAGAAAACATATTCCATCATATGTACAGCAATCTCAAGGGTATAATAAAATGAGATATTATAAAAGTACTTTTTTACACAAATAACCATAGATGTCATTAAGAAGAAAAAATAATCCTCAACTTCTTGTCTTCATCTGAATTTTTAACCTTTTAAATATATACAGACATCTTTCAATTCAAAAACTGAGCCTACAACACATTATTACGTATTTTTACATTCATTATGTGAATATTTAGTTACAGAATTTCCCTCTGTATTTTGTTTCATTTAAAGTTCAAACTTCAAGAAATTTCAATGAATTCACACCATCTCAAGTAAAGAGGTTTCATTTTCTTTAATAAATGAATATCTATGGATATGCTAGATTTGGGGACTAACCCAGATCATCCCCCCCCCACCCCCGGCTTCTACATCTGTTTCTGTGCTCTCTCTTTTCTTCACTCTCCAGAGCTTGGTTCTGCTTTACTTCATGCTGGTTTAACTCTAAAAGAAGCTTGTCTATGTGGTGGTCCACTGTAGACAGATCTACCAGAAAATTAACAGCTTCTTTTCTCTTTCCTTCAGAAAATGCACAGGATTTGCTCTGATTGGGCCATGTGTCTACCCCTGAACCTATCATTCTAGCTAAATGAATATGATTGATGAATTGGCCATGCATAAGTTTTGTATCAACTCCTGGAACCAAGCATAGGATCCGCTCCATCCAACTTTCATGGTCAGGAACAGAGGAACTAGAAACTTCCATGGGCACAGCTGAGCACTGTAATGACATTAGGATACTAGGTAGGCAGGAAAATAACATAGACCTCCTACAAGAGTTAAAATGTTGGAATGTAGTAGAAAAGCATTGTTCTCACTCTAGAATAGCATCAAGAAAGGAATGACAACAAAAAAGAATTAAAAATTTAGGAAAAATAAAAAGTGGTAAGTAGACAACAAATGAAGAATTAACTATGCATACTGGCACTAGAAAAGTGACTTACCTACCCAGAGAGACTTTAAAAGGTAGATTAGGCCAAATCATAGAGGGCCATATATATCAGGCTAAAGATCTGGAAAAGTGAGAAGACATTAAAGGTTTTTAAGAAGGGACAGGTTTGTGTGAACTTTGCCTTAGAAAAATTATTCTTTAGTAGTAGCCTGGATGAGTTATAGTATGGAAATACTAGAGGCAGGATTATCGATTAAATGATAGTAGGCTAAAGTAAGCAGAGAGCTGAAGTCGTGAATGTAATGGATTGTGAGAATGCAGTAAAAGTAAACATTTCTAGTAGCCAGATAATTATGGAGGTGGGAAAGCAATGGAAATAAATGTCTCAGAAGTGACCAAAAATTTTAAACCTCTGTAACTAGGAAAACGGTGTAAACAATAGTCTATAATAGGAAAAATATGAAGGTAACTGATTTGAGAATATGAAATGATGATATTAAATTTATGTAGCCAAATAAAAATTCCCAGCAGATAAAATTTTTAGGATCCTATTTTGGCATTTGTTAAATCATCTTGTCATTTGATGGAGTTACCTGTAATGAAAGTTTAACCAATGTAGAAAACGACAGACCCAAAGGTGAGGGAATATATTCAGAAATAATAATAAAATTTCTAATAGTGCTAGACACTGTACTAGTCAATAAATGTGAAATAATATATTTAACAATAACAACATGACCATGAGACTATTAGTATTTTATCGCCATTTTCAAGATGAAGCAATTGAAACACAGAGTAGTAAAGCCAATTGCCAAAGTTTACACAGTTGAGAAGTGTTGAGATCCAGATTAAAACCCAGTCTGGCTTTAGAGATTAAACTCTGAAACGATACCAAGATAAGTAGTTGAAAAATGATTATATTTACAGTCTGTAACACTAAGGCAGTCACGATAGGAAGGAAATAAGGAGAGGTCAAAAAGATAGGGCAATACAGAAAAGTGTCCCACTGTATAAAGTATAACTTTCATTATGGCTTTGCTGATCACATAAAACAGAGAGGTGAAAGAGTTGCCATTCTGTGAATCAGTGATAGGACACAAATTATTTTTCTTTTGTAATTATTTCAGACAAACCAAAGAATTAAGAGTTAACACTGTTATCTAGCCTAACTATTAACTAGTTAACAGTAGCTCTAAAGAAATATTCAGGCTGCTAAGCAAATGAATATTTATCTGTATTGTTGAGACATATGTATGCAAGTTACACTTTTCTGTAATCAAAGTGTATTAAGAAAAGAAAAATATACTATGCTCAGCAATGTCTGAGTACATCTGTATTAACTCATTCAATGGGCCTTCCAGTTGTGTTTTACATAATCATCAACAATACATCAAGGGGAAAATAAAAATTCTATTCAAGATTGATAGAGTAAGTAATTATACATGTAAGAGAATATGCAGCATGTTGGCCCTCAAAGCTACTTATAAGAAACTCATTCTTAGTAAACTCAGTAAAACATAACGTTCAAAATATGTGGAACTAGTAACCCTACTGTTAACATTTATAATATATAAAATTAATTCCATCAAGGCAGAATGCTAAAGCCATAAACCACCTCCAAAGTTGAATTACAATCTCTGCAGCTTATTGTAGCAATATGAATTTTAATTTATTATATATGGGCGCAATTTTGTTTTGCAATAAAAGCTTGATCTTACTTTTCAAAATGCACATTTAGATGAAAATGAAGATTCAAATAGCAGAATAAATACATAGTGCTTTCTTCTCCTCCCTTGAAATCTACTGAAAACAACAAAAAGAATTATGTAACACACAAATTTCCAATTGTACGAACATATTCTATATATGATATTAACAAGGTCAATAAAGTATTTAATAATAAACTAAATATAAAATGTCTAAGACTTACATGGCAAAAACTATGCATCCTTACTGACAGATGAAGAAGAATAAAGCTCTGACTGTACATGAGAAAATTAAAAATTATAGAGATGGAAATTCTTGACTAATTAATTGATTAAGTCAATGTCATCCTAGTCTTAATATAAATTTTTTTCATGCAAATTGATAGTATAAATCTTAAGATTGTATTTGAAAGTAAATTTTTTAAAATGAAGTCAAATAAAAACATAAATATCTACCATAATTTAAGCAAATTATAAACATAGTATTTTAAATATAATAATTATGTAAGAATAGACATTGGTAAAATAAGAAACATAGTGCATAGACACTGATATATTCATAAATGGAAATCTGGTATATAATAAAAGTGTTGTTTCAAACCAGATGTGAAGGAAAGGACACTGAATGAGGTTGGATTCATTGGATATTTATTTAGGAAAATAAATAATAACCTCAGACTCTACTTCATATCTCTCTCAGTAATAAATTTTAAATGTTTTAAAACATAAATATTAAAAAAAAACTATAAATGTTTTAGAAAAGATATAGTAGAACATATGTATAGCATTGGGTTGAAGATTGTCTTTTTAAGTGTCCTCACCCTCCAATAAAACAAAACACATAAAAGGAAATATTGATAGATTTGAGTACATCAACATACAAACTCTGATATATACATGAATAAATAAGAAAGAATAAATGAACCAACAGAAGGGGAAAATAACAGTAGAGGCAACACTCTACTATTGGCCTTGCTGCTGTTCCTTCCCTTAGGCATGCTCTAGCCGGGTCATATCTACTTCTTGGACCCAAATTTCAGAACCCTGTTCCCTCAGATATTCACATGGATAATATCTTATTTTAATCTTAATCTTTTTTCTGTTGTAAATTCACATTCATAGGGAGGTCTTCTCTAAATAGATTACCCTGTCTAAAATATCATTCCTATATATTTTTTTTTTATTTCTAAACCAACTTTCTTTTTCTGACCAGAACCTTTATTTGTATCCTTGTATAATTATTCGTTTTTGATTGGCTTCCATATTACATTATGGGGTTCATCAGGGGGGCATGGATTTCATGTCGTTCTCTATTATATCCCAGGATCCTAGAATTCCCAGCACATAGTAGGCATGTAAAATATTTGTTGAATGAATGAATAAACAAAATGACTATACAAAAATGACATGTGAGAACCATATGCATGAAAAATGATATGCCTAATTTTGTGCTTAATAAATATTTACTTCTTTTTCATTTCCATTATTTGTTCTCTAGAAAGTTTTGCTCCAGTAGGTAAATAAGACAAATATACAAATAACCAAAAACTATATTCTGCCATTATATTACATTATATTTACTTCAACTTTATAAATTTTATTTAATATAATATTGCAATAACCAATATTTTGAAAGTGTATAATGTACCTACTTTGTATTCCTTGATTATAAGAAATAGAAATAAAATCAGTTTACTTGAGAACAGAGGCCAGAAAAACTGAACTTTTTCTAACATTATAATTTACATAAGCAGTTTATTTTTTTATGTATTTTTTAAATTTTTTTGCTAACTGAGTTTATGATGCATCTCATTTTGAAAAGTATGGAAACCTTGGGAATGAGGAATAAACTCCATCTTTCACTTCTTTCTACATGCCATTAGCAGGTACCATACTAATCCCACATGTTCTAGACAAATAAAAGGAGAACTATTCACAAATGGATCTATATTTCTCTTATTAATTAATAAACGCCATGCTGTGAGTATATGGTGATAATCTACTAATAAGTAAAATCAGTAAATGTACACTGACAAAGTAATTGGTGCTGTAGAGAAGAAAATGATGTACTGTGCATTGATCCTTTAGCAATCTTCTAACTAAAAAGAAGAAAGCTAATTACTTTAGTAGGTAACTGAAAATGATAAGATTAAAACAAGCTAATTGTATGTTCTTGAATAATGACTTACTTTGATGAAAGTAAGTCAAGGAAAGAAATACTGTGATCTAGGCAAAGAAATATTCAATTTTACTAATTGTAACATAATCCTGATTCATTTAACTGTCCTTAACCTATTTTAAAGAAGTTTAAATAGAAACAGCAAACATTATTAAACAGAAATATATGACCCATTTCCTCATAGTATGCAAGTAAGAACTGAAACTTCAAATATTCTTGCATGTGTTAGAATAAAATTAAAAATTCACTGGGTAAAAGGAAACAAAAACTTGTTTAATAACCTTCCTTTTCTTTACAGCAATAATTTAAAAGACATACAAATTTTCATTTATTTCAGTTAGGGAAATAAAACTGCACAGCTGATCAATTCCTGAAGACTCATTTATATAAATACTACTTCAGATTAAGTTTAACAAACATAATACTAATCCATAAATATTTATATTTAGTTTTAGCATACCACATTTTAGTTTGCATTATGTCTTATACTAACACTTTGGAATGGATACTGAAAGCAATATAGGTACAGAATATGACCCCATATTTGCTATTTGATACCTTTGCTCTTTCTGTTATTACTTGGCTAGATTTTTTCTTCCATCACAGCTGAATATGTGAAACGGTCAACATAAGTCCATCTCCATTTTACTCATCCATAACATTTCAGTAATAATAATAATAATAATAATAATAATAATAATAATAATACCTAATTTTCAGGTCATTAAGTGGATTAAAGTCAATATGAATATTGTATCTGACGTACAGAATGTGCTTATAATTTGTACTAGTTGTTGTAACTAGTAGAATCATTACTTTTTAACATTACATACCTAACTCCTGTGGTCTTTAAGCACAGCCAGTATCCTTCTCACAGAGCACTGTGCAGTGAAGATGGGAGACTTCCTGCTTGGTTCACCAGGGGCCTCACTTGAGGCTTTTCACAAGCTTTCAACTTTTTTAAATCTTCAAGAAGAACACCAGCGTGTATCAAGTGGACAGAGAATGGCTAAAGGCAATGCCCAAATCCTCTTCTCCTTTAGAGCTGGATAGAAAATGCACTATCAAATCAAATAAAAGGAGGGGGAAAAAAAGAGTCCTACATGAAATTCCATAATTAAGGAATGCTGCTGAAAAAAATTAGAGTAAATGTATTCCTTAAAAAATAATTACTATGATTTGATCATTGCACATTGTACACATGTATATAAATATCACAATGTATCCCATAAAGAAACGTGATTATTATGTGTCAATTAAAAATAAGTTTAGTAAAATAAATAAATAAAACAATTCACTGATAACAAAAGAACATTTCAGAACTCATAATCTCCCTTAAATAAGAGAAAGGGTAAAATTATAGAAAACAATGAAATGGAAAAAAGACAAACCAAAACAAAATAACAAAAGCCTCAGAGGAAATTAACCAGTTCAGATAAAAAAAAAAACTGAAAAAAAATAATAAATAAAGGTTAAACCCTGCATAAGAGGCACATACTTGGAAAGCACGCTTGACAATACAAGAAACCATGAACACATGGCTCACATTTGAGAAACATTGTTGAAATTCAAAGAACCCAAGGTAAAAGACAAAGATACAAAGAATTATGAGAAAAATAATATATCTGGATGTCAAAAAGTGAAGAGCTCATTCAGGTAAAATATTTTGACACAAAAATAAGAATAAAAAGGGGGAAAAAAGCTAATCTGTAACAGAAGAAAATATTCCTGGGCCTAAAAACTCCCAAGTATTTCATAAACTGGGCTCCCAATAATTTGGCAAGATCAGTGAACATGGAAAGTGATTCATATCTCAAAACTACAAAGTATGGGATTTTAACAACAGAAAAAATAAATCTACAAAAGATCATATAAAAAATATCTAGGGCCGGCCCCGTGGCACACTCGGGAGAGTGCAGTGCTTGGGAGCGCACTAGCGTTCCCGCCGCGGGTTCGGATCCTATATAGGAATGGCTGGTGCGCTCACTGGCTGAGCGCAGTGCGGACAACACCAAGCCAAGGGTTGCGATCCCCTTACCGGTCACAAAAAATATATATATATATATAAAAGAATAAACACAATGTAACCAACTTCGTATTTCTGTGAAAACTCAGTTTCTAAAAAATAAAAATTTTGTGATCCCAGAGTTATGAGTTATATATCCAAATGTCCTCAGATATTTTAAGGTTCATGACCTTTCAGCAAGATCTGAAATAACTGCCACCTGTGCACTTTTTTTTTTTTTTGCTATCTCTTTATAATCAAGCTTCACCAGCTTTAATCTGCTGACAAATTTCTTTATTTTTATATGGCATTATGATTATATCTTTAGTACTACTATAAAATTATATTATCTAAATAAAAAGTTATTGACAAAATAGATTATATTTATAAAATTAATTTATGATATATTAATCTATGTTATGAAAAAAAAGAAAAGCCCATGGAATGGGTTAAGTTTGCAACCCAGCACGATTTGAGCTTCATTCTTCCCATAGTATAATTTATTTTAGGGGAATTAAGTTATGTATGTTCCCTTATACTATGTGTTGTAAATTTAAGGAGGGTCCCTGGGGGAAGATCATAAACATACCCAAATTGTGAGCTGTTACCAGAATAATCTTCCAGGAGTTCAACTTGCATAGCAATAAAATGAAGCTCTTAGCAAAAAAGAAGAGAAGTTTGTGACTGATGGGTGGGACCTGGGACACTGGAATTATTTCTCCCAAACAAGACATGAAATAAAGGTAGCCCCCAACTTTGTATAGGGACTGCTCTTTTGTTCATAACATTCCACAAGCACTTATGGAGTACCCTGATCTAGATGTGCTGGAGATACCAAGATAAGAATAACAGTTGTTGCTTTCTGGGAGTTTATTCTCTGGAGGAGATGAGAGAAAACTGACAAAAAAATTAAAGCATTGGGTGGAGAGTGAAAGTTACAGTAGAATTATTCACAGGTTTTTATGGGAGTCAGAAGTCATGGCATCCAGTCTACTAGTGGGAGTCCTTGAGGATGACAGAGTTCACAGAGGTTGGTTTAACTAACCTCTGCCTGTGAACTGTGTGCTGTCAATTTTTGTATGTTAAGGTGTATGAGGTGGGTCACATGATTCAACTTTGAAGCAAAGAGTTATAGTTAGAAAAAAATATATATTTTCTTTTAATTAACTCATTTTTTAAAAATCTGGTCTGTCATTCATTTATCATTTATTTATTTTCATTTTTTTCTTTCTTTTTTTTCTTGCTTTTACTGGGAGTTGAAGTTGAATTTGGGGTCTACCATTAATAACTGCACAATAACTTACAGAATGCATTTCTATGAAATACATTTTATCTACTCTTCTTTTAACCCTTGTACTAATTTTTAAAAATACATATTCAACTGAAAAATAAATCTAATGTTTCAAATACATTTTGGAATGAGACAGAAAATAAACAGTGCATATAGAATAACTATTATTATTAGAGAACAACAATCTAAACACCAAACCAGATTATTCCCAACAAGACCTGAAATTTTTCAGCTGAAATAAAACAATATCTGCATAGGAACAATTTTTAAACCAAAGTTTAAAAGAAGATTAGCAATCCTAGACAAAGATTATTTGTGTATATGGAAAGAGATGGAAAACAACGAAACAATGAGCATTCCATAGAAACAACTTAAAATATTTTAAAACTTCATTTTTATTCTCAACAGCTTTGAAACACTATCTCCTTGACTGCAATCTTATGGAAAATTTGTGTATTATTGATTATACTATTTTATGAAGGTCTTATTTGGTTTAGAACATGATCTTTTAACATATTTTGTAATTTCAGTGTTTAAATACTTGAGAAAGCATGTCAGAATATAATAAATTTAAATTAATTCCCACTTAAATACTCCATATCATAGCCATGAGATCTCAAGAATCAAAAGCAGAACTTATAAAAAAAAAAATTGGTATTTCCATTTTCCCTACTGTCCTCTTCTGATTCCCCTTCAGCAGGTCTCAGATGAGCACTGTGATGGTCTGTCAGCATGTGCCTGGTGGCCTGTAGTGCACTTCTTGAGAAATGGTGCTGTGAAGATAGCCTCAAGAACTCTGCAACAGGGCTTTTATCTTTCACAGTTTATATATCAGGCAGTGGGTTCAGATAGGTAGCGACTTATACCAAATAAGTGTTGGAATATGGGGTTCTAAATTTGCATAAGTTCACATAAGCAAAACATTATACAGGATGGCTTAGATCTGATATTTGGATCTTATATTTTTATATAAAATCTGGGATCCAACACTTGTTCATATCTTTCAAGACGGTATACAAACTTTTGGTATCAGTATCGCTGCTGTGTTTAGATTTGTGTTATTTTCTGCCTTTGTGATGGATGGTCTCTTGCTTGTCAGAGCAGGCCAGCAAATCTGCTCATAATAAAAATATACATTTGATCATCACAGACTGAGTTATTGACAATACTAGATTATGAGTGTTTGAAAAACATATTGCTGCAATACAACACAGTTGACTTTCTTCATCTGCTTTCATTCCTCAGCTTCTATAACAACAATCAGTTTTTCTGCAGGTGGAAATGCCTTTTAGTTTGCATAATTCTGTACTGTAATATTGTACCATATTGAAATATGATGAAACTTTTGTTTAAGATGAATAGGTGATAAAATGTTTTACAAAGTTTATTTTTTCCAGTGCTGCCATAACACTTTGTTACAAAAACAAATAATGAAAAGCATCATCATTAACACTCAAAAAAGCACCATAAGGTTAAAATGTTTGCTTTTACTGTGATATACTGTATATGATCTTACATTATAACAGTAAAAAGCAAATGAAAACTGAAATAAGGAAGAGTTTTTCTCAACTCTTATTAAGAACACAAAACAGAAACTTGAATAGCACCTTTGATAAAATTGCTTACTTTGTTCTCAAATTAATTTTCCAGAGAAGCTTTGAAAATGACTGAAAGGATGAGGTTGAATATACAGACTTTCATAATGCTCCTTCTGAATATTGTCCTAATGCATTTTTTGGTAAAAACATAAAGATTTGGAAGAATATATTTACATTTTCAGATCCACACTGTACACTTCTGTTTTTTCATAGTATAATTATGAATTTTCAGAAATCTAAGCTTTGGTCCCTAAGGTAGAATGGGATAAAACATTCAAATAAGAATCTGGCAATAAATATTGCTGGTATAATAGAGATAATTCAAGTAAGCAAACTTTAAAAATAAATGAGTCACTAGACATCGGCTGCTGAGAGTTGGTGAATAAATACCTTAGGGCCATAGTTTGGCCTTGGCCTGTGGAATAGCTCTGAGGCTTGTTTTGCTTGCCCTCAGATTTCTCACAGGATTAAACTCCAGTTGTCTTTAGTGTTAACTGGCTTGACACACTTCACTATTCTCATATCTTCCCTTGCCCACTTTTTCACTCCCCTACCAGCTTTTTCTAAACCTCATCTTAGGATCTGTTTCTAGGAAACCCAAACTAAGACAACAGATAAAAAGAACAGAAATTGAAAAGAGGAAGGTGTGAAAGATACATGCCCGTGCACAGGGTGTAGAGCTGAAAAAAGAACATGATCAAGAAAACTCAAGTAATTCAGTATAACTGGAGATGAAGAGGTAGCTTGTGGCAAGATTAGAAGCTAGAGAATTTAGGTGAAGACTAAGTCACGATATGAGTCATAAGTCATTCTGAGGAATTTGAATTTTGTCAGAAAGGCAATAAATAATTGAAATAAGGAAAGACATATGAGGTTATTTCAAAAAGTTCATGGAAAAATTGAATTAAAAGATAATATGAATCCTTCCATGAACTTTTTGAAGACCCACCCCTGGCATAGTAGATTTGTGTTTTACAAATTATTTTTTTAAAAAATTGATGTATTGTGAATATTAAAACTGAGAAAATGATTTCAAATTCCCCTCTGTTGTTATGCTACACTTTCTTACTTTCTACTAATTGAGTAAGATAGAATTGCTTTTTATTTTCTGTTTGCCCTCTCTGCTACCAAATGTGACATAGTTGGTATCAATGATTAATTTACCAATGTACCTTTCGATGGTCCGAGTGTCGATACAGAAAGATGATACAGAGTAATTATGCATACTTTGTGTAAAAGTAATATGCCTTGGGCTGGCCAGCTAGCTCACTTGATATCACCAAGCTTGAGGGTTTGGAACCCATACAGGCCAGCTGCAACAAAAAAAAAACAAACAACAACAACAAAAATATGCTATTTTACCATATCCAAAGACTTGGGAACTTCCCACATATTCTTTCTTAGTCATGTTATTATTTAGAAACATGTTAAGTTTAAAAGTATGATAGAATTGAGAGAAAACATATTCCTAAAACAGATTTTACTATGGTTCATTGTTTTTAGGTAGAAAAAATTTGAAAGGAATTATTTTTTTCAATTTGGAGCAATATAGCAAACACATGGAGAGGTATCAAAGTTGACAAAAAAAGAATTAAAACTTAATCATGTGGGGGGGCATAATATAAATTCTCAAATGGAAGAAAAACTATTTCAATATGAGAAGAGTAAAATAAAATCATATTTATTATAGAAAAATAATGAGCTGCAATTTCCTTTCAGTTACTAGGGTGAGTATATAATTTGCAAGAGGCAAAAAGTAAAATGGCACCTGTTCTTGTTTCTCCAAAAGATGAAAACTGAGTACTTCCTCAAGGGCACCAGCCTGCTATTCAAGAATTCTGGCTTCTGCACTGACTCAAGCCTAAAACTGGGGAAAGAATCATGAATGCCTAATGTGCTGTCTGAAGCTTTGTTTTTGCCAAAACTAGAAAGTCTCATCTTTTCTTTTCTCTTCTCTTCTCTTCTATTCTCTTTGTGTAAAGCAATTGTTTTGATTTCTCTTGGTTGTTATATAAATCAAATAAGACTTTAGTGCTTTGTCTATCAAGTTTATACCCGGAAACCCCCTAATTCAGTGGTCATAATCTCAGTGTCAATTCATTCCCCGAGGTGTGATTTTTAAATCTACCCTGCTGACACCATGCCACTTGGTCTCTGACAAGCATATTCTTCTATTAAGTTTAGAAAAACCATTTGAACTTCAGTTTACCAGGTGAATTTCCTGTGATGTGTGAGAACAGGGAAAGACTGTTCTGGAATTTATCCTTCAAATTTATTTCCCATGGAGAAATTATCTCTATCAAATAGACTGAAAATGAAAAAAAAACATCAAACCTTATTTGGAAATGTCTTCAAACAATATTATGACATTAGCTGGAAGCTAATAATATACCACTAGACTTTAGAGCCTAGGTTGAAGAGCCTGTACAGACTAGTAGAGAACGAAGTCTTCTAAATGGGCATGACTGCAAACAGCATATGTTGTTCACAAATTATTTAGAAAAACAGGAAGAGGTAGAGCTATTTACAGATTCTTGGGCAGTGGAAAATGTTCTACAGTTTTTGGTGATGATGAAAGTGGGAAAGAGATCTCTAGATGGGTACTTTGGAATGACCACTGTGTCTGACAATATTTATTTCTGCTATCAATTTTCACAGGAGGACATACATCTGAGTCAATATGTGCTTTAAATAATCAAATGGTTAAAATAATGCATCCTAAGGGTATTCATTATTTGCATTTTCTGCCAGCCTTGTGTCACCAAAAAATGGATTCATAAAGTATCTATGAATACAGGGATTAATATATTAATTCAAGAAATATTTATTGGGTTCCTATCATGTGTCAAACTCTGCTCTAGATTCTGATGATGGAGCAATAAAAGTATTACAAAAGACGAAACAACAAAGAAGTTTTTCTCAGGGAAATTTTGTTCCAGTGAATTAAGGAAATTCATGGTCTAAGAAACACAGCCATCATCTTACCTAAAATGAGCTAACTAGACTCACTGCTGAGTTCCCAAACATTGAGCAGCCCAAAGCTCCTGATATCCTCCCATGTGGCCAGTTTTTAGCAGACTGATTATATTAGACCCTCCATCAGAGGGAGTACATAGTTAGCAATGTTTCTCAAAGTAATAGACACTCATTCTTAATTTGTATTTGCTTTCCTGTCTTGTCCTTGCTAGAAATACTCATCAAATGATAACCTGCAAAGCATAGCATCCAAATTTACTTCACAGTGTAAAGTAATAGGCTAATTGCCTAGGAATTCACTGGTCTCAGCTTGCTCATCTAACTGGTCTTAGATTGGTTAGCTAATGCAGACCCAAATAACCTTGTAGAAAAGCCTATTGAAAACTTAGCTACTATTACAGCAGTAAAAGTAACTTTCTACTGAAAGGCTTTTTGAAAACTTAGCTACTGTTACAGCAGGAAGATAATTATCTTGTGAAACAAAAGTGCTTTCTTGGGACATACAGTATATTCTATGAGGTAGAATATATAATCTGCTTTTTTGTCCCAAATCCAGATAACAAGGAGGGAGTACAGGTGATATCTCTAATGATTTCATCTAGCAACAAGGCTTTGAGATTCTCATTTTAGCGCCCAAGAGAGGAAGTTTGTCAGATTCAGTAGTGGTTCCACTGAATTGGGGTTTCTTGAAATGAGTCTAAGGTCAAGTGTATTCCTTATGCCATACTAAAACAGACAAACTGAAAAAGGGGGGGGGGGTATTGTGATGACTGTGCAATAGTCTCTCCAAAAAAGTAGTAATTTTTTCTCACTAATTCATATGCTGGCTCTGACTATATTATTATAATAACTTGTCCACCACAATGTACCCACTTCAGATTTACTCTTGCATTCATTCTTTCATTTATTCATCTACCCCACAAACACTTCTTTGTACCAACTACCAAGTTAAGGAAAGCATTGGTTTCCACAAAGTTATAAAGATAAATTCCTGCGCTCAATAAGCTTACATAATTTTCATAGAGGGATGAATTATAAAATTTACAATAAAATGTGATAAGTAATACATTAGAGGATGGGGATGGTGGATATGTCTAATGGGCAGCAGGGAGGAATGGAAGACTCCATCATAAAGAAGTGACCTTGAGTTGTGTTGAAAAAATTGTTGCATACCCAGCATGAGTCATTGCAGAAAATTTCTGCTTAGGGGAAATATGCCCAAAGAGACATGGCATACTCAGGCAATTGCAAAAGCATATACTGGCTAGAGAGTGGGTGTAGAAAGATAATATTAAATTCATTAATATACACTCTTGTATATGTGACAGTGTTCAAAAAATGAATAAGTGGACTATAGAAGGCATATGAAGTCGTTTAAGATAATCTTTCTATCTTCAGTGTTATTCTTGTGAATTAATGCTGTATCTTCAAAAAACTCCACGTGATAAACAGATATTACACATAAAAACACAGAAGACACTATTATATGAACAGTCACTCGAAATCAACATTGCCTATTTGTCCAATTAACTCATACAAGAGATGCAGGGTTTGTAATGAAGGAGACATACAGCAGGTAGTTAGATTGGAAGAGAGAGAAGATATTGGGGATGTTCTGTTGAATATGCTATCTCCTAAAGAAGGTCAGTGAGAAAGGGATGTGGCCTAAGTAGGTAGCAGCAAGCTCTTAATGTCTAGAATGACTTATTTGGAGCTCACAATTTTCCATTTCCTGAATAAGCATTTTAATTGTATTTTGTTGTCCCTGCTTCACAACTGTATATTGGTTAAGAGGGGAACATAGCAGTGGCTGGGGATATAAGGATGGGAGTGGATATAAGTTGTTAGCCAGCTCAGGAGGACCCACATTCAGAAAACTGTGATGCTTGACATTAAACTGTATTCATGAGCTCAGTGGGAATTTAGATTGTGTCCTTTGTGGAAAGAATGAGAGTTTTATGCTGTCTATGGAAAGTAAAATTTGTATAGATATTTATGACAAACTGTGGCAGAGATTGCTAAATCTCTACTAAGATCAGTGTTTCTCTGTTCTTCCTGGACACACAGCTAGACATTTTCCAGTCCCCCTGGATTGTGTGGCCATAAAGTAGCCAGTGAAATACAAACAGAATAAATGCATGTCTTCCTTGGCCAAATCTTTAGCCAATGGAAGGGTTAAAAAAAATAGTTTTTTGAAAAACTATGAGAAAGAAAGCTTCCCACATATCAGCTACAGAATTTTAACTGAGTGAGTAAAAAACAAACTTTCATTATATTAAGTCACTCAAATTTTGTGATTTACAAATGCTAGCTTGCCTAAGATGGCATATACCAATAATAGACATCAAAATGAGACTCTAAGAAGTTGCAGAGACTATTACCAGTAAAATGGGTTAGGAATTAGGCTATGAATTAGAATAAAAGTTGAACAGAAGGAAACAAGTCTTCTTTTTACTTGCCTTCTAGTTATTTGCACTAAGTATATAACAATACTTTCATCATGGCCATTAAGCTTTCCTGATTTGACCAGCTTAACTCTACAGTCTTTCTGTTTCACACTCCTGTTAGCTGCACTCCAGCCACACCGAGTTGTTGTTTTCTAGTTCCTTGAATGTAATGTGCTTCCTCCCACTCTCTTCTCCCATATTGCAGCCTTAATGGACATTTTTTCTGCCTGAAATGAAATATTCTTAATTTGTCCAATTGCCACTCAAATTTTAGGTCTTAAGCAAGAAACATATCCCTACACCAGTGAGCCACTTTCAGAAGGAGAGAACAGATCCATAATTACTAAAGGTAGGAAAGGCAGAGGGTAAGGGGGCTGGGGACTAATTGGGTAAGGGACAAAAAGAATAACTATGATTTGCAATGGCAAATGTGGTAATAATATCAATTTGATCATCACATACTGTACATAAATACTGATAGTCAACTCTGTACCCCATAAATATGTATAATCAAAAATAAATAAATCAAAACAAAACAAAAACCAAATAAACAAAAAGCAATTTTAGGTTCTAACTTAACATGACTTCTTCCAAAAATGTAATACTAAGCATTATGTTATTAAACTACAACATATCCCTATGATATTTGATATTGTAACGTCTGCTCTTATATTTAACAAGTACTTAAGTAACTCTCCCCTGCACACTAGACATAGTATTAGGAGTTGGTGATATTTAGGGATATAGTGGTAAGCTGGAACAGGTATAGTGACCATTCCCCTGAAGCTTATATCCATAAAAGTGATATGGTAATAGCATCATATTAAGGGATTTTAGTTAGGCAGACATTTTGGATTTGAATATTGTATGAGAACATGTAAACTAAATTGGTGTTTAAGAGAAGTTTTCATGTAAGAAATATTCATGGAGATAAGATCAGAAGGAGGAGGAATATTTAGGTAAAGTGTTACGATACACGTAGGTGTACTCTCCTTGTGGCACATCCATTTTGCTTGTCTAGTTGTGATGTTCCTGAGTTGGAATTGACAATAAAATACATTTGTAGCAAAAGTGAAAGTGAATGGTCAGGGTCCCTCAGATATTCAGAATCTTGCTGAGCATTTGTTGTAAATATGCATGTGGGCCCACGTGTACCTTGGCTATTGTCTGATATAGATGCATGTGGGCACCCAGGTGTTCCTGGGTTATTGGACTTAAGTACAAAGGATGAATGGCTCTGATCCACAGCACCTCCCCCACCCCAGGATGTCCCCAGGAGAGGGATGCCATGGGGAGGCCGCTACTGCTGCTGGAGGCTGTTGCTGCCAGGGCCCCTGGGGATGCTCCAGGAGGCCACTGCCACTGCTGCTAGATCTGCTGAAGGTTGCTGTAAGCTGCTGTTGCTTCTGAGGAAGCTGAAGACCGAGCTTGTGTTGGAATGGACCTGTCAATGCTGCCAATTGCCTAGATCATGGACCTTTATATGAGGGGTCTGTGACTTAGCTTGGAATGTGAGGGGTTGGGTGACCCAGCCTGGCATGTGAGGGGTCTATGTCCCAGTCTATACAATGGGTTTGAAGGGTCTGAGCCCCAGCCCAACAACATTGGTAAAACAAAATAGATTTCACCCAATGTCAGTTTGTTTTGCTTCAAGAGAGGTAACAGGAGGGCAGGAACACAATGACTAAAGCACAGTGGAGGCCTCATGACCCCGAGGAAGTCCACAACTGGTACAGTTACAGTGCCAAAGAATAGGTGGGTGCACACCACCCTGCATAAGGGAATCAATCAGCTTTGACTCCCTTTGGATTTTATATTTTAGTGGTTCTGTACCACGCAGGGATATGTGAATAAAATCCACTCTATGGTGCAGATGTATCTCATTATTACCAGTTACTGTTTACTCAATAAATTACCTCCAAAATGAGGTACAAGTGCTTGCTTCTGTACATAGTAGTATCAGTCAGCTTCTCATTTACCTTGAATTTCATGTCTTCCTATAGATTCCTTGAATTCCCGTTGCACTGAGGGTTAGCTCAAGGGTCAAATCCTCAGGGATATTGGTTCATTTCTGTTGCTTATAACAGTATACCTGAAACAGGTTAATTTAAAAGAAATGAAATTTATTCCTTACAGTTTTGGAGGCTGGGAAGTCCACAGTCCAGGTGAGGGCTTTCTTCTTGGTTGTGACTCTCTACAGTAATGTAGGGTATCACATTGTGAGAATAGCAAGAGCAAAAGCTAACCTTCTCACTCGCTGTCCTTATGAAGCTGTCAGTACCACACCCATGACAACCTATTAAACCATCAGCCTTTTACTCCATGAATGGATCAATCCATTCACAAGGGCTCCTTGTGATCCAATCACCTCTCAAGGCTCAACTTTCCACCACCATATTGGGGGTTAAGTTCCAACGAGAGCTTGGGGGACTTTCAAACCACAGCATTAGGCTTCCGTGAAGCTGAAGGAATGGCCTCAAAACCAGATGTCAGCACCTGACTTCCTCCCCGGCAGGGAAAACATAAAACATGGGACGGCCTTGATGTTGGTCGTAGGGGTAGGGCCTGGGCATGTTATATAATCCTAGAGAATAAAACAATTCTAAGGAGGCCAGAAAGCAAAGCAAAGAGAAATAGGTAAAGTGGTATAAAAAGAGATAAACTCAGTTAAGATCATAAAAGTCTATTTCACCTGTATTAGGGAATTTATTCTACAGAAAATGGAAAGTCATAGAAGGGCTTTCATGTGTGCGGGGTTTAAAGGTAAGATGTAATTTTGAAAAAGTAATTCTAAATACAATGTAAATGCATATATGAAAGGAGAAAATGCCAAGCTTTGAGGACTGTCTAAGAAAATGTTATTATTAGTTAAGATTAAAGTAATGGATGTGATGATAGAGAGACATATACAGATTTAGGAGATATTTAAATGGTAAATTGACATAGCTTGCTGAGAGATTGGATATTGCAATGGGAGAGATATGCAGTAGAAATGAGTCCTGACTAGATGATTTTTGATATCACTCACTGTTTTAAAGAACACAAGAAAATCAGTATTCGGATGAAAATTATGATTTGTCTCGGATTTGTTCAGTGTCTTTGAAATATACAAGAAATATCCATTACCAGGTGGATATATGAGGGTACTTCAAAATGTTTGTGGGAAGATTTCTAATCTATTAGTCATATTTTTCCACCAACATTTTGAAGTACTCTTGTACATTTCTGGAACTCAGAAGAAATCTGTGGGATAGGGCTATGGCTTTAGAAGTCATGAACCTATAGATAATATTTGAAGCCATGGGCATGAATGAAATTGCCTAGAGGAGTCTAGAAGATAAAAAAAAAAAAAAATATGGCATGGAATCAAGTCTTGCAGATCTCTGGTAAGAGAGAATGAATTTGCAAAGAATCTGTAACGTACTGGCCAATGAACAATCAGGAAAACCTAGAGAGTGTGGTATTTAGAGAAGAGTATGTTTTACAAAAGATACGAAGACAGAGTAATTGATTTAGGGTTTTGGAAGTAATTGTATCCTTAATGAGAACTGAATCATTGTACAGCAGAAGCCAGATTTGATTTAGAAGCCAGGTAAGGAAAAGTAATGAAGAGTGACAGTGAGTACAGCCAACTTTTCAGAGTAGTTTGGCTATGAAGAGAAGAAAGCAGGGTGTTAGCTGGAAGAACACAAGAGAACAAGAAACTTTTTTTTAAACAATAAAGGTAATTTATAATGTGATGTTCTCCTGGAGCTAAAAGTGGTTAAAGGTAATTAAACGGTCAAAACTAAGTTTTTATTTGATTAGGGACAAGTCTGGATAGTCCTAGGGGCATATTTCTTTTTTCCCTTTTGGTTTTTTAGCCCAGAGCTGGCTCAGCTGAGCTAAAGCAGTCTGTAAAAGATAAAGCCTTGGGCTCATTTCACCATTTTTGGCAGGCAAGTTAAGGACCCTGAGTATTCACATTCTGTAGTATTGTTTCTGGGTATGGAGATCCCCTGATGATACATTTCTTTTACTCAAGTATTTCTCACCCCTTGGGCTAAGCTATGACTATGTAAAGTAATGAGCTGGGGGTAGGGGAGAAGCTGGTTCCCTCCTGAAGAACCCCTCCTCCTTTGCATCATGCCCCATATCCTGGCCCTGGCTGGGGCAGCCTCCTCTGCTGGAACCTTGGCCATAGCACATGTAGAACATCGATGCTTGGCCTATGCTGTGGAAAAATAAAAAGTTCACAGGGTTGCATGTGCTCTGCTGCTTCTCTTCTCATAAGTTTTTTCCCTTAATAAATCCTGTTAAATTTGTGACAAGAGAGTTGTGTATCTGTAACCCTCTTGCATGAAAACTATTTTGAAATTTAATTGTAGCAGATAAAGTGGTCAAATCATCAGCTTTACATATCAGTTGTAGTTGCTCTACCTTATATTGCAAAACAGTCCCCCATAAAACATCTCAAGAACATATTTTTGCTTTGTTACAACCATATACATAACTAAATCTCATAAATTCATCTTTCTGAACAAGGAAATACAAATTTTTAAACATTTTTTAACCAAGAAACAACAAAAAAGTCAATCAAAAAGTATTTTCTTTCTCCCACTTGCTGCATATAAATTACTCATTGAAAAAATTCTAAGTTAATTTAGAGGTGCTTAGTCATGTCCACAACACAATTTATAAATTTTCACAAAGTTTGTATGTCATTTAAAGCTTCATGTACTTTAAATTTTCCTTTATTATAGGTGAGCAAAATTATGTCTTAATGCATTTGGTCTGCTATAACATAATACTTTAGACTGGGTAGTTTAGAAACTATAGAAATATATCACTCACAGTTCTGGAGGCTGCAAAGGCCAAGATCAAGGCACTAGCAGATTCAGTGTCTGGTGAGGACACTGTTGCTCATAGATAATGCCTTCTGTTATGTCCTCACATGGTAGAAGGAGGAAACAAACTCCCTCAGGCCTCTTTTATAAGGGTACCAAGCTCATTCATGAGAGTGAAACCTTCATGACCTAATCACCTCATAAAAGTCCCACCTCTTAATACAATCACATTGGGAATTAGGTTTCAATATAGGAATTTTGAAGGCGGACCCAAACATTCAGACTATAGCATCATCTCAGATTCATCTAGTTCCAAAAGTCTACCCTTTGGGTTGCTATTTAAAAACATATGGAAGAACTCATTAAAACTTAAAGAAAATAACTGAGTCCTTATTTGTGTACATTTTCCCTCATTATCAGAAACGGGGGGGGGATGGGGGCTACCCATGTTTTCACTGTAATACATAATATCATTTCATGTTAGGGTAATATTTGTAGCTTTTGTATGTTTTCGCAATAATATCCTCTAAGAGTGGATAACATAAATTTCTTTAATATGTCCATGTAGTGGATTGTAACATATCTCCCCAAAACTCGTCGAAGCTTGAATTGTGTCCCCCATGTTTTATGTATTAGAAACTTGGCCCCCACTGTCACTGTTAAGTGGGTGGGAAATCCTATTATGGTAATTTGAAAGGTGGAGCCTTGAAGAGGTGAATAGACTGTGGGACCATGCCATAGTGAACGAATTAATAGTGGTGGCCAGGGGTGTGGTTCTGAGGGATTTAAAAGAAGAGAGGGGTGAGTCTGTATCTTTATCTCTGTTCTCTCTGCTCTGCCATTTTCCCAGTGTGATACCTTGCTCATCAGCAAGACCTTCACTAGCTGTTTTCCCTGGACTTTGGACTTCCCAGCCTCAGAAACTGTAAGCAATAATTTTTTTCTTTATAAATTACCCAGTTCCATGTATTTTCTCATAAGCAACAGAAACAGACTAATACAGTCCCAAATATTCAAATATCAGCAATAAAATATCTTCATTTTGATCAAATTCCTAATATAAACTTATGGATTTTTTATGAAAGCTGTTAATTTGTATACGATCAGACAGAAATTGCTTTTAAAATAATCTCTGATATTTCTGTCATAAATCATTGGATCATACTCAGCTCTATCATGGTAGATTATAAGGGGAGAACATAAATATGACAAAATTTATCAATAAAATCCAATACAGTAGAGTACCAAATGATATGGAATAAGACTGAAGAAAAAATATTAGTGACATCAGATTTAAGACTGAATTTCAATTGCCATAAGAACCTAACCTGTCTTTTCTATGATAATAACCAAAATATTCTTAATGCTGAATTAAATGCAAATATTCTTCACTAAATATTTTAATTCCTTCAGGGAAACAAAAGAATGCTTTCCCCTCTATCAAAACTAAGGAAACTTAATCAAATGTATTTTGTCAAAAATAGTATCATTATAAAACAGATGTAGAGAATAAAGTATTTATAGAAACAAAATGTTTTATGTCAGATACCTGATGAAAAACAATATGTATGTTTCTTAAGGAGGTTTTTGTGTGTTCTGATTGTTTAGGAGAGTTCATAGAGATATTGGGAGGTCAAATTACCACATATAATTATGGAACTATTTTAGTCCTTTCACAGTAGAATATAAAATTCTGTTGTGTTTTATCCATTCATTCAGCTTTAACAGATATATTATTCTGTCTTTCTCTTTATGGCTTAGCTAAGGAGCTAACCCCAAATGTTATAAAGAATACTAGATTGTGAATGCACCAGATGTTTGATGCAATATGTAAAACCTGTCGCATGAAGTAAGAGAAAAGTTATTTTTAAAAGAATATTTAAGTGTATAACTCCTATTCATCTGCTCTTTTTCAGACTGTACACAGACTTTCACATAAATTATAAAAGGTGGTTCCATAGATGAAAGCTGTTTGTAATTTGTAGAGACCATTTTCCTGTCAACTTGGTAGTCTTTCTCATAGCTGTTTCATTATTAGGCAAACCAATTAAGTGTGCACAGAATAAGCCACATATGCTAAGTACACAATTTGTATAAAATTCTGATCTGTTCATTACCTTTATACCAGTGATTTTTTAAAAACTGACTTGAAGTAGTGGGTTTATTTTTTTTTAATAGGAATTTTGTGTTAAAAATGGCATTGAAATGCCTGACATGAGAATTCTCAAACTGTCTTAACTAGATTTTGGCATTTAATAAGCTGTAAACTGCTAAAGCTATTTGCAGATGAAGTCTCATTTTTGTCCATCAGCAGGGGGCTGGAAGCATAATTAATTGAGTGAAAGTTAAAAGACGGACAGCATGGTTACATTTATGCAAATATTGCAGCAGAACATCTAACGAAAGAGAAAATAGCTTGCAACCGATTAGTTTGGTTTTGGACCAAAATCCACAGGGTCCATTTAAACATTGCAGATTGTGCATCTGACAATTAAGACTTATACTGTTTTTTAATACTAGCTGTGATGGTAGGAATAGAAGGCAAAGAGTTGAAGCCCAGAGAGACAATTCTGTTTCTGCTCTCGTCTTTTTTACCTCTCATGAATGTTAAAACACACTTGCAAAAAATCAAAAATCAAATGATGTGTGTGTGCTCAACCATATGCCAGACTCTGCTGTTCGTTTCTTTTCTTTCATATCCCAGGCCTATGTACCCTTGCCCACAAAAGGTTCTATTTAATTAAAGTTAGTTAAAAGCTTAGACCACAGAGATCAGGACAGCTGCTTGAGATATTAACCTGGGTGCTGTTTGGGGACAGCATGAAGCCTTTGCTGGTATTCTGTCTCCTATTACAGATTTTGGTGGGGTTTTTCCCAGTAGCTGTTTCCTTCAGAAGACTGCTGACTTTTCCTTAAATGGTTGGGAAATATTAGCTTCCCCAATGATCACAGGAAATTTCAAATTGAAATTTTGCATATCTCTCAGTTGTATGTTTGTCCTCATGACTGTAAGGATCTGCATGACTACCCTAGTGATTGATTTTTGACTAGTCCCTTTGGGTACATGTTTTATTTGTTGGCTATTCAGCAAGACATTGCTTCCTATAGAGAAATTTCTTAAGCATTCTTTTTGTTTTTTCTTCTCCTCCTTCTGTTCTTAGGGCAAGTCTAGTTGAGGTTTTAATTCTCAATTAAAAAATGCTACAGTATATGTTACATTTATTAGCAAAACAAGAATCAGTTTTGTATGTATGCCAAAGAATTTTGTGTGTGCCCTGCTTGGAGTATTGTAAAAACACAGCTTTTAGAACTTTAAAAAAATTCCTTAACTTCAATTACAAATATCACTAATCCTATTCAAAGTTTTATAAAGAAAGTTTAATCCTTAGTTTAAAAATAAATAGAATGTGATGCTTTTGATGCTTTCATAGGGATGGTGCAGATTTTAAGTATAAACAAAAACAAAAACAAAAAATGTTCTTGGCATGTTCTCAGTGAAGGATTGTAAAATAATTTTAAAAGAATACGAACTCAATGGTTCGTAAACATTAAAACAAGAGGGTAGCAAAATAACTTAAAAGTAAATGAATTCACATGGAGCCTTTCCAGATTTTAAGTGAACTTTCCATTATATTTATATTTTATGAAAGGCTACCCCTTATAAAATGTATTGTTGTACAATTCAATGTTTCCTTTGTTCAAGTCAAAACATTAAGCTCACTGTGGGAAGAATTGGGCTGAACAATTTTTTTTCATAAATATATAACTTTTCATTATTCCTTGGGAGTTAGATTTCAAATATGGAATGTTATTACATAATTTCCAGCATTATCAACCACTTTTTTATTTCTAAAAATGTATTTCCCTTTATAAGTACATACCTATTGTATAGTGTTTACAGTTCAAACACTGAAAATATTTTAGGATTTATATTCTAATGAATAACACTAAACAATTTTTGATGAATAGTTCCTTTTAAAAATTAATAAAATTTGTCCTAAAATTTGAATATGAACATACTGACAATATCAAGTGCATTATAGATGATGATGATGTAAATAGATAAATATAATTATTAGATCAAATCTTGAAAAGTTTCTGTTTGCTTTATTAAAGTAAGTAGAAAATCAGGGAAATGGTTCTGACATAAGACAGTTTTAAGGCAAATACTTGCCAAACAAGAATTTTTCACTTACATAGTTATTACAATTCTATTATATATATTTTGCAAATGAGATTCTCATAATGTAAAGCTTTTTTGTATTGTTTGTTTAAGTTTTTCACTTCAATGATAATTTTATTTTTACTATGGAAGATTAGAGCAGCATAAGATATATTGAGAGAATGTTTAAGTTGTCTAATCATTTATAATACCCCTTTTCTTATAATGCAGAGTTTAATGTCCTATAATGTTAGTGTTTTATCCTGTGACGGAAAACCATAGGTTCCCTATGTTGGTGTAGAAAAATTCTTTGATTGAGAAATGAAAAACACTATGTTTGTGGCCAAGAGATAAATACTCTGGATGACCTGAGAATATTGGAAAGCAACTTCTACCTTTTTTCTTATTATGTTACAATTTTTATTTTTGTATATTTTGAATTAAATTGTAGCATGAGAATTGTTTTGATATAAAGTGAAATTAAAAAGAATTGAAATTTTAAGCTAAATAATTGAAATTAAAATAGCAAATGGGATATTAATGGGAAAATAAAATAGCAAATGGGAATTTTAAACTAAACAAATCACAGTGCTTTTGTTTATACAACAACCATTTGAAGAGAAAAAAATTAGGTATTTTGCTAGGTATTTCAAATGATATAAGCTATTTTTGCTAATGTAAATTGTAAGAGTCATACATCTTGTTTCTCATTTTCAAATGTAACAGAAAGAATTAGAGGAGGTAAAGAATAAAAGAAGGTATACAGTTTTAGGATCACTCAGTAGTAATTACTCAGCATATGTGTTACTCTTGATGAATAAATAGAAAAGATTCTAGCCTAAGGAAAAGGAAAAGGAAAGAAAGGAAAAAGAATCAACCAACATCTGCCTTTTAGTGTATATCCCTCTGGGATAAGTACCAGTTAAAACTACTAAAAAGAATGGCAATAAAATTTCTGCTGGTTGTGAGTTAATCAAGCTTGTCACCCTTCCTGTCTTGGAAATCTCACACACACACACACAAAAGATAAACACAAAAACCACTTCTAACAAAGTTGTTTTGCTAAATTTACTCTGTCAAGCTAGATTATGAAATGTTATAGACAGTATGTTGTGTTGGGATTAAATACTACATTTAAAAGAATAACTAGATTCTGCTATTATTTATTTTACTGAAGCTAGTGTGTTTCCAGAAGTAAATGTGATTAAAAGGACCAAATTCCAGGGGAGATTTCTCCTTACTTGTCTACATCTATTTTTCAGTCTGCTCTAACTGATTGGGTAAAATTAACGAACATTAATATGGGTTAAAGTGTAACTCCTAAGCATAAAAATATGTACACGCGGGTCATATAAGTCTCCAAATTTGCTTTTCTAGGAAGAGTGAGGAAGGGTTTGGTCATTGTAATTCATTTTATAGTATTCATAAGTTCTCAGATTTAGAAAGAATTATCTCTATCTCAGAATGATTAATCCTTTTTATAGAAATGTATAAATCAATGGCTACGTGAATTTAGCCTTTTTTTTTTTTCCTTCTGGTAGAAACATGTGCTATAGAATGAGAGAAGAGCAACATATTTGCACATAGGTTAGCTTTTTTTTCCTTTTATATTCAGAAGAAATCTCAATCTCAAATACAGGCATAACTTGTTTTCTTGTGCTCGCTTTATTGAGCTTAGCAGATATTGTGTTTTTTACAACTTGGAGGCTTGTGGCAACCCTGCATTAAGCAAGTTTATTGGCACTGTTTTTCCAAAAGCATGTGCTCACTTGTGTCTCTGTGTCACATTTTAATAATTCTCACAATATTTCAAACTTTTTCATTATTATCTGTTATGGTGATCTGTGATCATTGATCCTTAATGTTACTACTGTAATTGTTCTGGGATGCCATGAGCCATGCCCATATAAAACCTTGAACTTAATAAATAAATGTTGTGTGTTCTGACCACAGCGCCAACCAGCTGTTCCTCTATCTTCCTCTCCTTGGGCCTCCCTATTCCCTGAAACACAACCATATGGAAATTAGGCCAATTTTAACCCTACAATGGCCTCTAAGAGTTCAAGTGAAAAAAAAAGCGTCACGTGTCTCTCACTTTAAATTAAAAGTTAGAAATGATTAAGCTTAGTGAGAAAGGCATGTCAAAAGCCAAGACAGGACAAAAGCTAGGCCTCTTTTGCCAAACAGTTAGCCAAGTTATGAATGCGAAAGAAAAATAATTGAAGAAAAGTTAAACTGCTACTCCAGTGAACATATGAATGATAAGAAAGTGAAACAGGGGCCGGCCCCGTGGCTCACTCCGGAGAGTGCAGCGCTGGGAGCGCCGAGGCCGTGGGTTCGGATCCTATATAGGGATGGCCGGTGCGCTCACTGGCTGAGCGCAGTGCGGACGACACCAAGCCAAGGGTTGCGATCCCCTTACCGGTCACAAAAAAAAAAAAAGTGAAACAGCCTTATTGCTGGTATGGAGAAAGTTATAGTGGTATGGCTAGAAGACCAAACCAGCCATAACATCCTCTTAAGCAAATGCCTCAGCAAGAGCAATTCCCTAACTCTCTTCCATTCCATGAGGGCTGAGAGAGGTGAGGAAGCTGCAGAAGTAAAGTCCGAGGCTAGCAGAGATTGGTTCATAAGGTTTAAGGAAAGAAGCTGGGGTAACATGAAAGTTCAAGGTGGAGGAGCAAGTGCTGATATAGAAACTGCAACAAGTTCTCCAGAAGATCTAGCTAAGATCATTGATGAAGGTGGCCACACTAAACAACAGATTTTTAGTGTAGACAAAAGAGGCTTATATTGGAAGAAAATGCTTTCTAGGACTTTCATAGCCAGAATTGAGAAGTCAGTATATGGTTTCAAAGTTTCAAAGGATAGACTGATTCTCTTCTTAGGGGCTAATGCAGCTGGTGACTTTAAGTTGAAGCCAATGCTCGCTTATCATTCCCCAAATCCTATGGCCCTAAAGAATTATATTAAATCTACTCTACCTGTGCTCTATAAATGAAACAACAAAGCCTGGATGACAGCACATCTGTTTACAGCATGGTTTACTGAATATTTTAAGCCCACTGTTGTGATCTACTGCTCAGAAGAAAAGTTTCCTTTCAAAATATTACTACTCATTGACAATGCACATAGTCACCCAAGAGCTCTGATGGAGATGTACAAGGAGAACGGTGTTATTTTTACACCTGTTAACACATTTATTCTGCAGTCCATGGATCAAGGAATAATTTTGCCTTTCAATTCTTACATAAGAAATACATTTCATAGGCCATACCTACCACAGGTAGTGATTTTTCTGATGGATCTAGGCAAAGTAAAGTAAAAACCTTCTGTAAAAGATTCACCATTCTAGATGCCATTAAGAACATTTGTGATTCATGAAAGGAGGTCAAAATATCAACATTAGCAGGAGTTTAGAAAAGTTGATTCCATGAATGGGGTTCAAGACTTCAGTGAAGGAAGTACTGCAAATATGCTGGAAACAGCAAGAAAACAAAAATTAGAAATGGATTGAAGATGTGACCGAATTGCTGCAATTTCATGATAAAACTAACAAATGAGGAGTTGCTTCTTATGGATGAGCAAATAAAGGAATTTCTTGAGATGGAATTTACTTCTTGTGAAGATGCTGTGAATATTGTTGAAATGACAACAAAGGACTTAGAATATTACATAATTGATAAAGCAGCAGCAGAGCTAGAGAAGATTCGCTCCAATTTTGAAAGAAGTTTGACTTTGGATAAAATGCTATCAAACAGCACCACGTGCTACAGAGAAATCTTCCATGAAAGGAAGAGTCAATCAATGGGGTATGATTCATTATTATCTTATTTTAAGAAATTGTCACAGCCGCCCCAGCCGTTAGCAACCAACACCCTGATCAGTCAACAGCCATTAATATTAAGTCCCTCCACCAGAAAAAAAGATTACAGACTCACTGAAGGCTCAGATATAATTAGCAATTTTAGTAATAAAGTGTTTTTAATTAAGATATGTGCATTGTTCTATTAAGACATAATGCTATTGCACACTTATAGACTACAGTATAGTGTAAACATAACTTGTATAGGCACCGGGAAACCAAAAAACTCTGACTAGCTTTATTGTTAAATTTGCTTTATTGTGATGAACAGGAATTGAACTTGAAATATTTTAGATATATGCCCATAAATCAAGATAATAATAATAAACAAGATAAAATTCTTACACATTTAGCACATGTACAACACTTTTCTCTTTATCATTTAATACAAATTTTATATGTAAGAAAATTGGAGCATAAAGGGGTTAAATAATTAAGTTTAAGGAAACACACCTGAGAAAAGATGAGGTAGGATTTGATCTCAGGTCTATTAGATCTCAAAGTTCAAGCTCTTAAATACATTAGGAGCTCTCAATGGCATGTTTCTACTATGGGTTAAATGTGTCTCCCATAATATCATGTATTGGAAGCTTGTTTTTTTTTTTTTTTAATTTTTTTATAGGTTATGAATATTCATGAGATACAAAGCGATTGTCACCCCTGGTGCCCTTGATGTGAAGGCTAGATTCACACTGGCAGCATACCCATTACCACAAACCGCATTGCACCCCATGTCCCCCACCCAACCATCTCCAACCTCCCTCCTCCTCCCCCTTTCCCCCCCACTCCCCTTTATAGCTCAAGAAATGTTCTCTCTCTCTGCAAGTCCAACACACCACTGTGGTCTTGCTTTCCTTCCTTCTTTCTCTCTTAGATCCCACATATGAGTGAGCACATGCAGTGTTTATCCCTCTGTGCTTTGCTTATTTCACTCACTGTAACAGTGTTAAGAGGATGGGAAATCCACTTATGGTATTTGAAAGGTGAGGCCTTTAAGAGGTGATTCTATTGTAAGGACTATGCCCTTGTGAGTGGATTGATCGATTCACAAAGGAATCCCTTCACAAAGCCATCACATGGATGTGATGGTTTTAAAAGGAGTAAAGTGAGAAAATTAGCTTACTTGCTCTGCGCATTCTCACCATGTGATACCATGTGTTGCCTCAGGACTCTTTAGCAAGTTCCTACCCAGAAGAAGGCCTTCCTCACCAAATGCATCCCCGGACTGTGGACTTCCCAGACTACAGAACTGTAAGAAATTAATTTCAGTTTTCAATAAATTATCCAGTTTCAGGTACTCTGTTATAGGTAGAAGAAATGTACTAATGTAGTTTCTAATGGAAAATTTAATAGTCATTTTAATCATGTGGGCAGTTTCCTTGTGTTTTAGATATTTGTAAGCAGTTCTAACTTCTTTCTGACCAAATTAAGTTAAATAGTGAGAATACCAGACAGTGAAGTTTTGTTTGAATTCTAACACTAAACATTTTAGTTAAATTGTATTGAGTAAATGATTAAAATTTGCTTTTATAGAGGATATGACATTTTAGGAAAACTAAAGTGCCTAAGAAAATGAGTGGGAAATCAATCATCGCAAATGAAATTTGGCCATAATTATTTTTGTCTGCCTATTTAAACTTATGAGAATTTTTAAATCTTTTACCAAAACTGTATAGTCCTTGATAACACGGTAGGAATCAAATTAAAAGATGAATGAGTAAAAATAGATCTTATATCCCTTTCATTTGAATAAAAAACTTATATCACTGATTTAAATTTCATCCTAAAATCATTTATTAATTAGGTAAAAATATATTATTACTCACTCTTTGTATCTTTATTGAAAAGTACTATGTACCTCATTATTAGAAAGTAGTAGAGTTATCTATAATTTTAGAGAACACATTGTTAAAAGTCTAGTATTATTTTATAGAATTATCTAGAAATATGAAACCATGAAACTAGTAAATAATATGGTATAGATGGCTGCAGAGAATTAAATCTACACTCTGAACAAAAAGACATGAATAAAAGACACAAACAGTGGGACAAAAGTAAATGTAAGGAGAGAAGTATGGACAGAAGGGTAGAAACAAGTCTATGACAGCATGTATTGGGAAGAAGACCTGTGGGAAAGGTTGGGTCAAGGAAAGCAGCCAAAGTTCAGATGACAAATGGAAGCAGTTGATACACAGGACTGCTGTGGATAAGAGGAAAAGTGGATTAAAACTAGCCAAGAAAACTGAAATCAGAGGCTATCCGAAGTAAATTTTATCTAATATGTGGAAAACCCCACAAAGTACTCAAACAGTATCTCATTTTTACAGTTGTAAATACTCTCGGAGGAATTGCTATGATATCAGAAAGTGCCCTTGATGTCTTAAAGATATCTTTGATCCAGATTAATAATTTCTTGATCACCCCCTCCTCTCTCTGCACTTCTTTTCTGTCTTCCTTTTGCTCTTTTTCTCTCTCTTTTCTTCTTCCTCCTCCCCTTCTCTTCTACTCCTTCTCTCTGTCCTCTCCTCCTTCTATCTCTCTTTCAACAGATATTTGTTGAGCTGACTCTCTCAATATTCAAACATGTTTTACTCTTCTAGGTACTTGAATATGTCCTCCTCTTTATAACCCACTGGACATGCTATTATTAGTAAAATGAATCATATCATGTGTAATATCATATAATATCACACTTTGCGTATTATACATAGAAATCGTTCATGGATATGTGTCCTACAAAATCCTGTTATATATTGGAAAGTAACAATAATGTTACCCTCTGGCATCTTTTCTCCATGACTAATAACACAACTTATTTTGCTCTATTCAGAAGCTTACTTGTGCCTTTCTATTTGGTGGTTTTAATTTGGTAGTTATATTTTATTTAGTTTTTAAGATTCAAATTAGACCTAATATGTATGAAAAGAAATGATTAATTTCTCTGTGCACAGTTTTATTATCATTGTTAGTTCAGATATGAACATTAAATTTGGGGGTTACAATATGTAAATAAGAAAGAGGTAGGACCCAATGGTAACATTTAACTCATCCCTAGGTGAACATGCTTTACAGTAACTAGAAGAAAATTACAATATTTTTTCCAAACTTTTTCCTTTCCTTTAGAGTTAGATACCTGGATCTATGCTTCTGGACAGAAAGCATTACTCACTTCATAATTATACCAATTATGACAGTGAACAACAAGATTAAAAAAGTAGGTCTTGCCTTTCTCATGATCAAAAGAAGGTGTAGTAAAATCATAGCTACTGAAGGAAAGTAAGATTTAGAAAGAAAAAAAGTCTAAAAACAAAGTAGAATCACTCAAAGCAAAGCATTTGAAAATGTATGAAAACATATCACCTCTAATTACATATCCTTTTAACTTTTCTTCCTCATTTTCATGAAGAATTGGGAAAGCAAAGAAAAACTATAAATACCGAGGAACTTAACTGTCAATATAATCATAAGAGCAAACAAAATCTATGTAAACATTTCATGAACAATTTAAAACACACAAGGGAAAATAATAGTTATACTTTGTTGATACTTATGTCTTCCAAATTCAAGCTGAGAAAATTGCCAACAAGACACAGGTGCATAAAAGATGAGCAGGTGAAAGAAATAACATGTTATTGTGTAAAAAATATTATCTTTGTCCATTATGCCTTTATCTTAGGACACATTAGCACATCTGTTATATATTTACTGAAGATACAAGTTTATGTGAACAAGTTTTATTAAGCTATAATTCCAAATTTACCTTTTCTTCTTCCCAAGATCTATGGATATCTCACTGAAGTTATGTCTGGGTGATGGATTAATAAATACTTCCAATTAAATGCATCGAATATTTTACTAGGAATATTATTCAACTATGACATCATTCTAAGATTCTCAAATTAGACAGTTAAGGTAGCACACAGTTTTAATTATGTGGTTTTGAAATAATGTTGTTGCATTGTTGTCGATAATTTGGTTTGAGTCTCCCCCCACTGGTCACCCTGATTGACAGTTATTCTAACTGATTTTTACAAACTCAAAGAAGAGGTGCTGTATGAACAAACTGGACTCAGGGCAATTGGGTGTATAGCAAACCTTGAAAGCAATTAACAATGAGTTCCAAATCTAAAAAAGGTAAAACACTCTTTTTCCTGCTCTTTATTTTTTAAAATTATTTCAGTTCTCACCCTCAAGTACCCAAGAACTTCATTTCATAGGAAAAAATATACACAATGGCAAAATTAATAAAACATATATATATTACTTACACAGTAGAACTGAAAAGGGGCTTGACTTAGAATCTAGAGGTAAAGATAAATAATTTTAGATCTATCACCTCTGGGCTATTTGACCTTCAGAAAGCCATTTAATTTCTCTATTTTGAGTTTTGAATTAATTTCTAAGGACCATTGCAGCTGTGAATTTACATGCACACATATATCATATCACACCATATTCACACCATATACATACATAATTTTATATGTATAATTGATTTATGGTTTTAATTAAATTATCTTTCTTATGCATATACATGTTTATTCTAGAAAATTTGCTTAATAGCGATATAAGCAAAAATAAGATTTAAGTGTTATTATCCCATTTGAAATAATGATTCCGTATATTTATATATGTCATACTTCTACACAACATATATACATATATCTCTCTACAATTGTCGTACTCTACTATTTCGATACACTTGTTTTAATTTCTAAATTATTTAAAACTTTCTATATTTTAAAGCATTCCTTCAGAATATAATTTTTTTCATAATTTCAAGTTATTCTACTATGTGAATTTAACCAATGCTGACACCATATTGACTTAACCATTCTCTGTTGATTATCATGAGATAGATATGTAGACATTTGCTTGCCCATCACTCTTGTTAGTCTAACATTTAACTGTTCTCTTCAACCACAAGTTTCCAGATATTCTTGAGTTACATTCTAAATGTTACATTCTAAATCCCTGTCTTACAATACATTCCTTTTAGTACTTACACCAGGTCAAGAATTTTCTGGAACATACTACCAAATAGTAATAATAATAATAATAATAATACAATAACTTCCAAACCCAGACACTAGCTATAGCTATTTTTTCTATGATTTTAGGAGACCTTCTTTTGTTCATGAGAAAGGCAAGACCATGTTATTTTATTGGTTTTAAACCTTATTATTCACTATCACAACTGTTTTCTCAGCTTGGATATGTGACCCAATGTGGGACAATAAGCCCATACTTTGGTATATAGGGTTCAGGAATAAGAAAGGATGTGCCAGTGTCTCAAAGGCAATCTCTGAAACTGAGAGATATAAAGCTCCCAAGCTGAGGTAGTCATGTGTGTGTACAGACTGATTTGCAGGCAGAGAGAGAGAGAGAAAAAGATCAAGAGAATGGAAAGAGATTTTTGGTGGCATGCAAAATCTTGGTTTCAGATTTTACTGGAACCCAGCCATATCCCTATTCTTGGTTGTTAAATACCTCTGTTCTTTTATTTAAGCTACTTAAAACAATGATAAAATGGAAGGATAACAAAAAGGGAGGGAGGAAGTGAGACAGAGAGATGAAGGAAAGAAGAGATAGATTGAGGAAAGAAATAAAGGAAGAAACAAAAAGAAAATGAAGAGAAAAAGATTAAGTAAAAATTTAAAACCTATTTTTTTTTTTTTTTTTTTTTTTTTACTTTACAAACCCATTGCCAACATCATCCTGAATACAGAAAAGCTGAAATGTTTTTCTTTAAGTACAGGAACCACAAAGAATACCCACTCTTGCCACTCCTATTCAACATAGTACTGGAAGTACTAGCAAGAGAAATCAGGAAAGAAAAAGATATAAAGGGCATGCAAATTGGAAAACACCATCAAATTGTCTCTGTTCAGAGATGACATGATCCTATATAACTTAAAAACTCTACCAAAAATATCCAAGAGCTGATAAACAAATTTAGTAAAGTTGCAGGATAGAAAATCAATGTAAAAAACTCAGTGGAATTTTTATACACCAACAACAAACTAACAGACAAAGAAATAAAGAAAACAAGTCCATTTACAATAGCTACCAAAAGAATAAAATACCTAGGAATAAATTTAACTAAGGAGGTGAAAGATCTCTACAATGAGAACTAGAAAACACTGTTGAACGAAATTAAAGAAGACAGAAAAAGATGGAAAGACATTCCATGTTCATGGGTTGGAAGAATTAACATCATAAAAATGCCCATACTACCAAAATCAATTTACAGATCCAATTCAATACCCATCAGAATACCAATGACATTCTTCACAGAAATAGAAAAAACGATCCTAATATTCACATGGAACAACAAAAGACTTCAAATAGCCAAAGCAATACTGAGCAAAAAAATAACAATAAAGCCAGAGGCATTATATTGCCTCACTTCAGATTATACTACAAAGCTACACTAACCAAAACAACACGATACTGACATAAAAACAGAGACATGGACAAATGAACACAATAGAACACTCAGAAATAAATCCATGTACTTACAGACAACTTATCTTCAACAAAGGCACTAAAAACATACAATGTGGAAATGATAGCTTCTTCAGCAAATGGTGCTGGGAAAATAGGATATCTATGTGTAGAAGAATGAAACTAGACCTCTACCTCTTGCCATTTACTGAAATCAACTCAATATGGGTAAAAGATTTAAGTGTAAGATTTGAAACTATAAAACTCCTAAAAGAAAACATATGGAAAACACTTCAGGATATAGGACTAGACAAAGACTTTATGAATAACACCTCAAAGTAAAAGCAAAAGCAGCAAAAGAAAAAAAAATAAACAAATGGGATTGCATTTCCCTGATGACTAGTGATGTTGGGCATTTTCTCATATGCCTGTTGGCCGTTCATATGTCTTTTTTTGAGAAATGTGTGTTCAGGCCCTTTGCCCATTTTTTAACTGGGTTTTTCTTTTTTTTTGGTTTTTTGCTATTTAGTTGTTTATGTTTTTTATATATTCCAGATATTAGTACCTTGTCTAATGTGTAGCTGGCAGACACTTTCTCCCATTCTGTAGGCTGTTTCTTTACTTTGTGGACAGTATCCATTGCTGTGCAGAAGCTTTTTAGTTTGATGTAGTTCCATTTATGTATTTTTGCATTAGTTATCTGTGCCTTTGTAGTCTCACACAAAAAAAGCACTTCCCACTCCTATCTTGTTTAGTGTTTCCCCTATGTTTTCTTTTAGCTGTTTCACAGCTTCAGGACTTAAATTTAGGCCATTATCCATTTTGAGTTGACTTTTGTGCATGGTGAGAAACAGGCAAGTAGTTTCAATCTTTTGCATGTAGATATCCAATTATCCCAACACCATTTATTGAAAAGGCTGTCTTTTTCCCACTGTATATTACTAGCAGTTTTGTCAAAAACACTTCAATTTTTGTTCCTTTAGTATTATATTAGCTGTGAGTTTGTTGTATATGGCCTTTATTGTGTTGAGGTACATTCTTTCTATTCCTAAGTTGTTGAGTGTTTTCATCATGCAGGGGTGTTGGATTTTATCAAGTAATTTTTCTGCATCTTTTAAAATTATAATGGTTTTTTTCTTCATTCTGTTGATGTGATGTATCATATTAATAGATTTGCATAAGTTGAACCATCCTTGCATTCCTAGAATGAATTCCACTTGATTGTGGTATATAATATTTTTAATATGTTGCTGGATTTTGTTTGTTGGTATTTTGTTGACAATCTTCATGTCTGTGTTCATTAGGGATATTAGTCTGTAGTTTCCTTTTTTTGTTGTGCCTTTTTCCAGTTTTGGTATGAGGGTAATGCAGTAGTCATAAAATGAATTTGGAAGTATTCCTTCCTTTTCAATTTTTTGAAAGAGTTTTAGAAAAATTGGTATTAGTTCTTTAAAATTTTGGTAGAATTCAACAGTGAAGCCAACTGGTCCTGAGATTGTTTGAGTTTCTTCCATATTCTGGATATTAATCCCTTGTTGTATGTCTAGTTTGAAAATATTTTCTCCCATTTTGTAGATTTTCTTTTCTTTCTGTTAACAGTTTCCTTTGCTGTACAGAAACTTTTAGTTTGATGTAATCCCACTTGTTTATTTTTGCTTCTATTTCTTGTGCTTTTGAAGTCTTATTTAGAAAATCCTTGTCCTGCCCCATGTCATGGATCACTTCCCCTATGTTTTCTTCTGGTAGTTTCAGAAGTTTGGGGGGTTTTACACTTAAATCTCTAATCCATTTCGAGTCAATTTTTGTATATGGTGACAGGTAGGGGTCTAGTCTCATTCTTCTGAATGTTTATATCCACTTTTCCCAGCATAATTTATTGAAGACTGTCTTCTACTGTGAACTATATTTTACCATTAAACTTCCACATCTCAGAGTACAGAAGCAGCTTAACACCTTATTAACTTAATTGTTAGTCAAATAAAATAAACAAATTTCGAGCAGCATCTTTTTCAGTCTGAGACTCTGCAACTGAGTAGAAAGCCAGATATATAGAAACATAAGCATTCCTGTGCCACTAAAAACTTTTAATGTGGTACAACAGATATCAGCCCTAAGAATGAGGAATTATTTTCTCCCCCCGCCCCCCACCAGCTTTCCTTTATCTGAATTTTCAGGCTTATAAATACATATGGTAGATTCCAAAGAAAGAGAAAATTGAGTAAAATAAATGAGTCCCGAAGGATTGAGACTAGTTAAGGTCACCTGATTTGTGAGCAGGGCAAACAGAGTCTGACTGTAACAAACTAAAAGTGAAACTTGTTGGAAATGTACTGGAATATTCTACAGATTGAAAGAAAAATTGAACAACTGAGTTGATAAGGAGCCAGGGATAAACAGGGTTTCAGCAAAAACAATGCTTAAAGCCTTCACCAAAGTAGTGTTGTTGGCCATGTCCTGCTAATGGCTCCTGAATTCTATTTAGTGGGCCATGATCTGCACCTAAAATAATATCATGCAACAGATAATAGGAAAATATGATGCCCAGGGTAATTATTGTTTTGTAAAACTTTTTTTTCTTACTAAATGTTTGTGCATTCCAGGTCTGTTGCATTATATATTATTTACTGTGGTTCCAATCAAAAAATTTAAAACACTTATGCTCCAAAACACAGCATCTGATTACTCAGTTTCACTATATTCAATATGCCAAGTTGCATGGGAATACATTCGCTTAATTTATCTTGGGACATATGTCCCCCAAATGCAGTCATTCAACTATGTCCATTGATACAATGTCCTATAATATGGAAATGCGTAGGTCCCCTTGGTCCCTGTATTAGTCCATTTTGTGTTGCTATAACAGAATATCTGGGACTGGGTAATTTATAAAAAACAGAGGTTTATTTGCTTATGATTCTGGGACAGCTGCATATGGCAAAGGCCTCAGGCTGTTTCTATACATGGCAGAAAGTGGTAGGCAGCCAGTGGGTAAAAGCAGATCACATGGCAAGAGGAAGGAAGAGAGAACAGAGAGGGACTCTCCTCTTCTTTTAAACTCTTGAGAACCATACCCCTGAGCACTATTTTTAATCCATTCCCTTGGGCATGGTCCTACAATCTAATCACCTCTTCAAGGATCCACCTTTCAATTAACATAATAGGATTTCCCACCCTCTTCACAGTTAGAGTGGGGGCCAAGTTTCTAACACATAAAAGATGGAAACATAATTCAAGCTTCAGTGAGTTTAGAGGGAACATAATTCAATCCACCATGTTCCACCCCTGGTCTTCTAAAACTCATGTCATTTTCTTTTTTTTTTTTTTTTTAAGGATGACCAGTAAAGGGATCTTAACCCTTGACTTGGTGTTGTCAGCAACACACTCTCCCAAGTGAGCCATGGGCCAGACCGTGTTCTTTTCACATACAGATACATTCATTTTATCACCAAAGTCTTAACTTGTTTCATCTCAGAAGTCCAAAGTTCAAAGTCCCATCTGTGAAGTCAAAGCAAGTTATTTACTTCCAAGATACAATGGTGAGACAAACATAGGGTAAATATATCCATTCAAAAAGGGAGAAATAGGCCAAAAGAAAGGTGTAACAGGTCCCCAAGAAGTCCAAAATCCAGCAGGGCAGACATTAAATCTAAAAGCTGGCAAATCATGTACCTCAACTCCATGTCTGATGTCCTCTGCACACTAACATAGGGGTTGGGTCACCGAGTCCTTGGGCAGCTCCATTCCTATGGCTTTCCTGGTCTCAGCAACACTTCTGCTCTCCCAAGCTAGTGTTCCACTCTGGTAGCTCCAAAGGTCTGGGTTCTCCATGGCGGTCCCATTCCCATGTCTCCACTAGGCATGGTGCTGATCCCATTCCCATGTCTCCACTAGGCATGGTGCTGTTGGGGTTTCTCTGCAGCAACTCTGATCCCATGTTTCTGCTCAGCATTGCTTTAGTGAAGACTCTATGCAGTGAATCTGCCCTTGCAACATATCTCTTCCAGGGCCACCAGATTTTTCCACACTTCCTTTGAAATTGGGGTGGAGGCTTCCAAGCCTCCAGAGCTCTGGCATTCTGCAAGCCTGCAGACCTAACACCACGTGGATGCTGCCAACGCTTCTGGCTTGGATTTTCCAAAGCTGCAGATCCAGCCATACCTGAGGCCAATTTTGCCACAGCTGGAGCAGCCAAAGCAGCCAGGGTGCCGGTGCTGAAAGCAGTTTCTCGAGGAGGCCCTGAGTATCGAGCCCATGGAGGGCACCTCAAGCCTGTTCCCCAGGAGCATTTGGTCTCCCTAGGCCTTTGTGCCTGAAATTGAAGGGTTGACCCCAGAGGCTTCTGCAATGCCTTCAGGGCGTTTTTTGCACTGTCTTGGCTGTTAGCATCTGGCTGCCTCATCCTCAAGCTAATGTCTTTAGCAACCAGTCTATCTGCTTCATCCTTGCATTTTGCTCCTGCTCTCTGCTTCTCTACCACACAGCCAGGCTGCAAATTTTCCAAATCTTTATGCTCTACTTCCATTTTAAATTCTGGCTTTACATCATGCTTTTTCTGCCATAACCCAGCATAGGTTGTTGCAAGTAGTTACACAGCTTCCTTAATGCTTTACCGCTTGGAAATTTTTTCTGCCAAACGTTCTGGTTCACAACTCCTAAGTCCCACCTTCTACAAAGTCCTAGGGTATGTACACAATGCAGCCAAGCTCCTTGCTATGGTGTAGCAAGTGATCTTTTGTCTAGTTCCCTATAAGACCTCATTTATGTTTGAGAACTCATCATCAGCATGGCCTTTACTGTCCATATTTCTATCAACATTCTGGTCACAACCATTTACCCAAACTCTAAAATGTTCCAATCTTTCCCTCATCTTTTTGTCTTCTTCTAATTCCTCCATACTTCTCCAACCATTGCTCATTACCCAGTTCCAAAGCCACTTCCACATTTTCAGGTACCTGTATAGCAACATCCACTCCTAAGTACCAATTTTCTATATTAGTCCATCTTGTGTTGCTATAACAGAATACCTGAGACTAAGTAATCCATAAAGAACAGTGGTTTATGTGCTTATGATTCTGGGACAGCTGCATCTAGTGAGGGCCTCAGTCTGCTTTAACTCATGGCAGAGAGCAGCCGGCAGCCAGTGGGTACAAGTGGATCACACAGTGAGAGGAAGCAAGAGAGAGCAGAGACTTTCCTCTTCTTTTAAAGCCCTCAGAACCACACCCCTGACCACCATTTTAAATCCATTATCTAGGGCATGGTCCTACAATCTAATCACCTCTTCAAGGCTGCACCTTACAGTTACCATAATAGGATTTCCCACCCTGTTAACTTAGTGGGGGCCAAGTTTCTAATACATAATAGTTGGAGACATAATGCAAGCTTCAATGAGCTTAGGGGGCATATAACTCAATTCACTATAATCCTCTCCCAGGAAAAGTAGATTTTCTAAGAAATCTAATGTTTTTATTTATTAAATTCATGGACATTCTTATCTTGTTCCTGTCCTTAAGGGGAAGGCCTTCAATTTTTCCCCATTCAGAGTAATACTGATGGTAGGCTTGTTGTAAATGGCTTTTATTGTGTTAAGATATTTTCCTTCTATACTTAATTTGTTGAGAGTCTTTATCATGAAGGAATGTTGAATTTTGTCAAATGCTTTTTCAGCATCAATTGAGATAATCATATGGTCTTTGTCCTTGAGCTTGTTGATGTGATGTATCACATTTATTGACTTTCGTATGTTGAATCATCCTTGCATCCCTGGGATGAATCCCACTTGATCATAGTGTATAATTTTTTTAATATGTGCATTCTAATTGCTAATGTTTTGTTGAAGATTTTAGCATCTAGGTTCATCAAGGATATTACCGTTTAATTTTCTTTTTCTGTTGTGCCTTTATCTGGTTTTGGTATCAGAGTTATGTTGGCCTCATAGAATGAGTTTGCCAGAGTAGCATCTGTTTCAATTGTTAGGAACAGTTTCATGAGAATTGGTATTAACTCCTCTTTAAAAGTTTGATAGAATTCAGCTGTAAAGCCATCCAGACCCGTACTTTTTTTTGTTAGAAGATTGCTCATTAACGCTTCAATCTCCTTGCTTGTTATTGGTCTGTTCAGGTTTTCAGTCTCTTCTTGGTTCAATCTTGGTAGTTTGTATGTATTTAGAAACTTATCCATATCTTCCAAATTTTCAAATTTTTTGTCATATGGTTGTTTATAATAGTCTCTACTGATTCTTTGTATTTCTGTGCTGTCCATTGTAATGTCTCCCTTTTCATTTCTGATTTTTGTTATTTGGGTCTTCTCCTTTTTTTTTGTTAATTTCGCAAATGGTGTGTCTATTTTGTTTATCTTCTTGAAAAACCAACTTTTAGTTTTTTCATCTTTTCTATTGTTTTTTGGGTCTCTATTTCATTTAGTTCTGCTCTGATCTTATTTATGTCTTTCCATCTACTGCCTCTAGGTTTGGATTGTTGTTGTTTTTCAAGTTCTTTGAGGTGTAGCATTAGGTCATTTATTTGGAGTTTTTCCCTTTTTGTGATATAAACATTTACTGAAATAAATTTGTCTCTTAATACTGCTTTTGCATCATGTCAAAGAGATACCTACACTCCCATGTTTATTGCAGCTCTGTTTACAATAGCTAAGATAAGGAACTAACCTGAATGTCCATCAATAGATGATTGGATAAGGAAACTGTGGTATATGTACACCATGGAATACTACACTGCCATAAAAAGGAATGAAATATTCCCATTTGCAACATCATGGATGAACCTGGAGAAACTTATGTTGAGTGAAACAAGCAAAGCACAGAGGGATAAATACCTCGTGCTCACTCATATATGCGAGCTAAGAGAGAAAGGAAGGCAGGAAAGAAAGACCACAGTAATGCCATGATCCAACAGAGGGAGGGAACATTCCTTGGGCTACAAATTGGAGTTGAGGGGAGAGGGGGAAATGGAGGGTGAATGGGGATAATTGGAAGGGGACAAGGAGTACAAAAGTAATTTCTGGTAATGGGTGTGCCCCCAGTATGAATCTGGTCCCCACATCATGGGCAGGAGGGGGGACAATCAGCTTTGTATCTCATGAATATTCATAATAAATAAATAAATGAATTCATGGAATTTGATTATTTGAAATACATAGATGATTTTTATTATTAAAATCTTCAGTGTCATTGGAATACCAAATCTATAAAACAAAATTAATCTTTTTGAATGTGTTAATAATTAAAGAAATGTAACCATGGTTCCATGGCAATGGTTAGAGTGATTTATTCTGATGTTGCAGAATTCACATGCTTCTTGTATTAAGTAATATGCAATGAAAAATATATAAACACATATCGTCTATTCTATTCTCCTGAAATGTCTTCTTGTTTGAAACAGGCCACAAATAATATCCTCTACAAGCTATCCAACTTAACGTAATGCCAAAATTACCTTAGTGTTTCTTCTTCTATCAGTCTGTATGTGAGAAATAAATTACCATAGCTTTTGTATAATTTGGTTCTATTACTTTAAAATTGTAAATGCTTACTACTATTATTTATTACATACTAAAATTCCTATTTTATTACATAATCTTTCTAAAATCAATTCTTCAAAATTCGTATGTAAAAGGAAATATTTTAACCTTCTTTTGAAGATGACTTCTTCCGTAAATAAAATTCCACATTTTTATCTTTGGCTACTGGTTATTTGACATGGTTATAGTTCAAAAAACAACTTTCTACCAATGGGAAATTTCCTACATATTAGAGTTTTTTAATAATTTTTTAGAGGAACATTTTCTGAAATTATGATATAGAAGACAATCTGCCAGTATTTAAAAAAAGAAATTATTTCGAATTTATTCTAGTTAGTTTAACCTCCTGTTTTAACCACACTTGTAAAGTTCTATTCACACAGCACATGCAACTTATTTTGTAAAGTTGGGTTCTAAATTCATCTTTTCCTCTTAAAGATCTCATATTTCTATCTTGACTAAAATCAAACAATGTAATTTTACTTAATTTTACTTATTTTTATACTCATAGCATCTATAGATAAAATAAATATATTTTATTATCATATACAAATCCCAAATTTAGTATAAGTATTTGATTTCTACAGTTTAATACTTGTGAATTAATCTTTATAAACTAAAGTTTCACAAATATCAACAAATATTATTATATGCTCTGTGATTTGCCTTCTAAATAATAAATCATGGATTTAAAAAATTGTTTCCTTAAGAATAATAGCCTTATTTTTCAAAAAATTCTGTTGACTTTTATGTCTAGGTCATGTATCTTAGCACTTGTTTACATGATAAAATAATGAAATATGTTTATTATGAATAAAAAACATATCAGAAATACTTGGAAAACAGTAATGTGGAGAAACAATTAATTAGTAGATAAGATTTGAGTATTGTTTAAATTACAGTAATTGAAATACTTTGCCCCTAAAGTACATATACAAATATCAAAGGAAGAGAATAAAATTTTAAAGTAAACACAAGTGTGTACACAATAATCTAATCCAATGAAAGGTTGTTTTAATTTTGGATTAGGAGAAAGTTATGGGCGATTAAAAAAAAATGATGCTGATACATCTTGCTAAGATTTTGGAAATATAACATATTTACATACCTAAAACGCAGTATAAATAAACCAAAATATACTTTATATGATTAGTTATTTAAATATTTGTAAAAGATGTGTTTGAGGAAAATATAAGTGCATCTATAATGTCAAGATGTAGAGACTCCTGAAATGAAGACCAAATGCCTAAAGAGAACTATGTTTTATCTCTCAAAATAAAAATATGATGATATAGTTTGCAAACCACTTGCTCTGTTTTTTGAAAACTTGTCAGATAAAATTGTGTGTATTTCTAATTTACAAGATGATGTTTTGAAGTATATATACATTGTGGAATGACTAAATCTAGCTGATTAATATATGCATTATTTCACAGTTACTATTTTTGTGGTGAGACCACATCCATTCTCTTAGCATTTTTCAAGAATACAATGTTTTTATTAACAATAGTCAGCAGGTTGTATAATAGATCCCTTCAACTTATTCCATCTATCTAACTGAAATTTTATATCCCTCTACCAACATCTTTCTAAGTCCTGCCTTTCAACTGTCCTAGCTTCTGGTAACCACCATTGTACTCTCTACTTCTATGAGATCAACTATTTTAGATTCCACATATAAGTGAGATCATGTGGTATTTATCTTTCTATGCCTGGTTTATTTCACTTAATATAAAAATCTCCAGGTTTATCCATGTTGTCCCAAATGGCAGGGATTTTCTTCCTTTTTATGGCTGAATAGTATTCCATTGTGTATATATATATATGAAATTTTCTTTATTCATTCTTCCATCGATGAACATTAGGTTGATTCCATATCTTGACTATTATGAATAGTGCTGCAATAAACATGGGAGTGTATATAAATTCAAGAGTATTATTGATAAATTTGATTATATTAAACAAAATATTTTGTACCTTAAAAATTAAGAAATATTTTGCAACCTATGTTACAAAGAGTTATATCCTATAAAACACAAATCAGGAAGGAAATGAACCAATTATATCTTGGAGGACACTCTGGACTTGTAGGACATTCTGGACTTACAGGACATTCTGTTAAGTGAAGTAAGGCAGGCATAGAAAAGCCAATACCAAATGATCTCACTCTGTATGTGGAATCTAAAACAAACAAACAAAAAAATGAAATTATAGAGACAGATATTAGCAGAGAGGTTACCAGAGACTGGGAAGGTGCAGGGGAGTGGGAAAACAGAGAGAGGTTGGCCAATGTGTGCAAAATTACAATTAGATAGAAGGAATAGGTTCTGGTATCCTCTTGCACAATAGGGTAGCTATGGTTAACAGCTAAGTTTTGTATACTACATAATAGCTAGAGGAGAGATTTTTGAATGTTTTCATCACAAAGAAATGATAAATGTATGAGATGAAGGATATATTAAATACCCTGACCTGATCATTATACAACATATGTATATATCAAGACATCAGATTGTACAACATAAGTATGTACAATTACAACGTGTCAATTAAAATAAGTTAGTTAATTACATATGTTAATTAATTAATTTAATTTCTTTGGACTTATGTGCACCTCTTAACATCAATATTATTTTACACATTTGTTTGTTCATTTTATAAATATGTATTAAATACTTACAATTAGATCTCTGAAACAATTATGTATCTATGACATCAGATAAATTATGTAAGTACCTATTAAAAATTACTTCTATCACTTGTATAAAAGTATATATGGACTGACATCAAGGATGTAGATAGAAAAAAATATCTTATGAACTCTCAAGCACTGTGACTTGAGGAAGGAAGTTAGGAAGACAATAACTTACATCTTTTGCTTTCATACAATTCTCATTTCTTAAAATAGGAAAGAAAAAGTTGTTTTAAATAATCATTCAAGGTTTTTTAATTGACTATTCTCTTTTCATGTTTCAATATGTCTCTTTAAAATTTGGTCTTCAATTTAAGATGGACCTGTGAGAGTCATTGCCAAATTCTGAGATCATTCACATCAACCAATTTTTCTTTATCAATTTTAAGAATTCTTATCAAAAATCAGTAGAGACTGGAACGCATCTGCATGAAATCAGACAGATCAAATGAGACCCAAAGTTCTTATTCAATTTTCTAAGTGTATCTGTATTCAACATGGAAAGGTTTTTCTCAGAGAAATCAAAACATTTTTTGTCTCCTCAATAGTCAGCCATAATTTCTGGTTCAACAAAATAGTTGCTAAAAATAAGAATATTAATGTTCTGCAGGATAGTCAAATGAAGGTGTATCCAATTAGCAATAAATACACATTACCCCAATAAGGATATTGTCAAAACACTCATTTTGGGAGCTATCTTAAGCAGAATTTGTCATTTTCTGATATGTCTTCTCCCAGGTCATGAAAAGCAAAACAGACCATAGAGTAGATTGCTACATATGTCGATCTGAAAAGTTTGAAGAGAATCGAAAAGCAGTTTTTGTGTTATATAGTTAGTAATGCATTTATCTTTCATAGCCACTATCTGTCAAAAATAACTGCCCATTACTTAATGTTATCTCCATTATTTGGGGAAGGCTAAGCAGTGGAAACAAATTGACACAATAGATATTATGACTCATATGTGATTGATGATCATTTTTGCTTCTCTAATAGTACAGGCATGTGATCCAAATTTGTAGTGATCCTTGAAGTGACTCTAGTGCCCATTTCCCATTCTTTTTGTAGCTTTACTACTTTTATTACCTGCATTCAAGGAAGATGTGGAGGTGTCACAGCCATTTCTTAAATGGCTTAGCCTAGAAATGGTACATACCACTCATTCTCACACTCTTTCATCTAGAAATGACCAAATCTAACCACAAAAGCAAAAAGAATACATCGTCTATGTGTATGCCCAGGATAAAGAAAACAGGTTTAAATGAACAATTTCCAGTCTCTGTCATATTAACCACACAATAAAAATGTTTTTTCTCAGTAAAAGTTTTTTTTTTTTTAAGATTAGCTTTGAAAATAAAGAAACAATATCCTAAATTTATTCACTAAGGTAATTTTAAAATGTGACAAGGTCTAATAATGCTTGTTAACAGAGAATGAAACACATATCCGTGACGACTTCATACAATGCTTCCAATTTCACTCTTCTATGGAATGATTTCTGTTCTTATTTGTTCAAAGAAGAAACCATTACATTATTAATATTTAATCTAATATGTATGTCTTATTGGCTAGGATAAATAAAACACTTTTAAGTTATTTTTGCTATTAATAATATTAGAATGTATTGTCTTCTTGCAATTTAATTTTAAATGGCAAAATATTACCACAATAAAGAGAAAAATCCACCATGTATTTATAATCCAAAAACTTGTACATATAGACTAATACAGATGTTCAAAGTGAACAGAATATAGAATGTTATTTTTTTAATATTTGAAGTATCTTCCCACATTTTTGATGTGCTTCACACATCAAAATATATATATATTTAAGCTTATAAGTAGAACTGCCCTCATCTAGATATTTCAGTTATTTCCCCTCTGTGAACAAAACATTTTAAAAAAAATATTATGTGATTGATAAAAGATAACTGCAAAGGATATTTCAAATAAAATGTTTAATTTAAAAAAACCCACAACAGATATTATGGGCATTTAAAGCTTGAGGCTTCATGCTATATCCCATTTGGTTCAGAGTATAGTTTTCATGATTTATTGACAGCTGCTGTAGATGGTTTTTTATTTTCAACTCATCCCAACCCTGGTCAAACAATACAACCCTCCTGCTTTTTTCAATATTTTCCTAATATCTCAGCTCATTTAATTCTATTGATCCACTGAAGAGTATAATGGCACTGCAACTGGAATTAATAGCACCTCCCTTTCCCAGTGCTAAGAGCTTTCCTATTGAGTCTGTGGACCGTCACACGAAATCATAAAAGTAGACAAAAAAGTAGAGTGACCTTTATTGGCCACTATTGTACTGAAAAATTCACAAACCTCAGAACATCATTTTCAATTTTTATGGCACTGTTTTCTTAAATAATAAGAGAAGGAGGGAAAAAGGAAAAACTGACCCCTGTTCAGCATTTACTTAAGCAGAATTGGCATTAATAGAGTATTCTGTCAAAAATTCAAGCTCAAGAAAATGTATGGCTTTGTCCACAGCAGCAGCTATCTTAGCAGATTGCACTGTCACAGCTTCACACAAAGCGCATTGCAACACCATTAGTGGACATAAATAATGCACAAGCTCTTATGCAGTACTCAGCTAAGTGCATGGAAACCTTGGGCTCCTGTTGTCAGAAATTCAATGGATTAGTACCTAGATTTATTTTAAGTCTGTAAAGCACTTTGTTCTTGACAGCGTTCAAAGTAGAAAGAGTGCTATCCTGAATGTGCATCTTAATACTGTCATTCCTGTCTTGTAAGAGTACATGATATATGGGCGGCAATATTTCGTTTTAATATTTAAGGTTTTCACTGTGCAGATGCAAAGAAATATATTAATAGTTATCTGCTGTTACTTTATTGATCTGGAAAAGAACAAAGATAACCTGTAAAGTTTCACAGCGAAGCTAGTAAAATGGAGGCATTACAATTACATTTTAGTAAAACAGATACACAAATTGTAATCCTTAGACATCATCTTCAGAAAATAAGGGAATTTGGATACTGGTTTTCTTCTTTCTAAATTAACACTTTATATTTCAAATCATATGTGAGGGAAATTTTTAGCATATTTTAATCTTAGCGTATTTACAGTTGCATAATTCCTTCAACTATATAACAGTATTTCTTTTTTGAAGGCTAAGTGATTTTACATGGTTAACATTTTGCTGAGCAAGAACTATTCTAAAATGTTACTCAAAATTGCTTCCCTTTAACTTCAGCGATTGGGGGCAGTTTCTGCCTGTAGATATGTTCAGGATTTAAGCCTGATAATCTTCCATGCATTGAAAGGATAAAAGACACTCTTGTGTAAATTAAAAACAGTTTTCTATTGATATTGGGGATATAATAGAAGAACAGAGATATCTCATGTGAAGGTCAATCTTTCTCAATTCTACGAAGACATAAAATCTTATTTTAAAATAATAACTGTTACCTTTTAACTCAGCCTACATGGTCCATGAATTTCAATACAATTTGTTGAAATGTCACTCAATGAATTACCTATTCATTATCAACCCTAAGATTTTAAAGTGAAATATGTAACTAATGACTACTTATAATTACATATATTAAATACATTTATTAAGCTCCATGCATGATGGTCATGTCAAACAATTCATACTTGATCATAGCTAACTCTTTAATTAAAATCTGATTTTTACCAGCAGATTTTCAGGATTGTGAAGACTCATTTTATGTCACTTACAAAGTTCATTGTTGAATAAAAAGGAAATATGTTTATGTTCTATTATTTCAGTAGACAATCCATCAAACATTCTACTGAAAGGGTTGTGATTTGCTGCTCACAAAGATAACATGAGGAAAAGGCCAGTTAATAATGTTTGAAGATGTATTTGATGTACTCTTAAATGAAAAGATCATACTGCTGAGAATGAAGGTGACTTAAAGAATTTTATATTGAGGAGCTTCAACCTAGTAAATATCTTTTGCTTCAAAGCAGCTAACACAGCTACAAGTTCAAGAACTAATAAACAATGTTCATATTCTGATCAATAGGTGGCGCTTTTCCCCTTTCTGACAGTCTCGATCACAGAATTCTGGTAAAATCAAACTTTTTACTATTTTTTTTATCGTACTGTGAATTTTCACTAATGCCTATAAAATACCCAATATTCCAACTACTTTAAAGTTAATTTTTGCAAGTTTGTAAAGATTTACATTATTTCTGACTTTTTAAAATTATCTTTTGATGCATCATCCATTTGCCAAGGATGACCATACTTAAAGAGAGCTCGCAGTTAGTTTTCTTGTATAAACATTCATAAAATATAACTTAGTCTCTTTAATCTTTGAATTATTCCCCACTTATCCAAGTATAAAACTGCTGGAAAGTAGGCTTATGGAATATCTGATATATCAGGCCTCCTCAAATATTGCTAGCATGATAAATATACTTTATTAATGACTTACAGGAAATTTATCAAAAATGAAACAAGCATTTATATTATTGTCATAATGTGCATATGGAATATATAGTAAAAAATAGTAAATATAAGTAGACATTTTCAGCAAAGGAGACACTTTAACAAACATAAGTCTTTATCTAAATTGCTTATACGAGGATTTACTTGATTTATTTACAGTGGGTCCTTTCCATTTAACAGCCCCTAAGGATCACAGGTCACATAAAATCTTTGTCAGTGGTAGTTGATAGTTTTTATAATTTGAAATACAGATTTATAAAAATATTTCCCTCATAATGTATTTCTCCAAATTTACACTAAAAATACATGTCTAGAAATATTTTCCTTTCAATAAAGCATATAGTCACAAATAAAAATAAACTAACAATCTTATAATGTCTAGATAATGTACTGTAAAAACATAGTCTCTATTTTTGATTATTTAAAATATGATCACCTAGTGATAAGCACTAAGATTATCTTCTGAGCAACATGATCATTTTCTGATTAAAATGACACATTTATATTTTTAAAAATATATCTTCATTGAACACAAACATTTGAATAAAATAAAGGTATTAGATATTTTCATGCATAATAAAATTATACAATGCCTAAATCTCCACATTTTATTCCTGTTTTTATGTCTCTGATCTTATTTCACTCATTTATCTCTATTACCTTTTCTTTTTCAGATCAATCATGTACTTATTTTACTATATTTAGGTCAGAAACTCTTACGTTACAAAATATTTTGACAAGTGTATGGCCAGGCAGAAAACTACAAAAAGAAATGTTATCAGGTAAGTGATTGTGCACTGTTTGGTGTTGTTATAACTTCTCAGTGGTATTTGTCACTAGAAATGAGCAATTGTGAATGAGGATCCAACCACTTCCCCTACCACTCAAGATAATAATGTTTGGTTACTCTAGAATTCCCTTACATCTTTCATGCTTCATCACCTTTTCTCTTTCCCAAGATAGAATTAGGTAATATCAAATTCAAAAGGAAGTTCATGTTTGCTTTCTTCCAGAAATTAAAGAATTTTCTAGAAGAAATTACATTCTGGATTAATACAGGAATTAATGCTATTTTATAATAAGATGCAGGAAGTTGTAATTATATGAAATACTACCCTTTAGGTATCTTAATACAGTTTCCTGTACTTTGAAGCTCTTTTGGGAGAGGAACAAATTGTATTATGTTGTAATGCAAACCTTTGGGAGGTTCATTATACATAGGCTATACTTTAAAGAGCATCTCTCTTTGTGTAATTCTGGGTTGTGATTACATAAGCCTGACATTATTAGAAACATTATAAAGCAGATCAAGTATGAATTCCACACCCTCCTTAGAAACATTATAAAGCAGATCAAGTATGAATTCCACACCCTCCAAATTTAAAAGGATCACTGTAACTCTGATAAATGTCAAGTATCAATAGTACTATGCTTAACCAGTCCTGAAGAATCGAAAACTCATATGATAGGCACAGCCTTCTATTATCAAGACAGCAATGATAAAGTACAACACTTAAGAGATTTTACTAACAGTTTAAGAGTTCTGGCACAGTATAGCCTGTGCATAATGAGGCTTCTAAACGTTCAGCTCATAGAACTTGCATCTGAGGAGATAAAATACTTTACAAACTCTATTTCATTAATCTTTACAATATCTCTGTGAAAAATTATGAACACCCATCAACAGATTATGGAGTGACAGTACTGAAACGTTGAATGAATTGCCAATCCTCTCAAAGAAGAGTCTTGATGATTCTTCTTACAATGAAGTTATTTGTTTTGTTTTGTTTTGTTCTTTTTAAATATTAGTCCTCTAAGACTGAGTTAGTGTGTTAAACCTTATAAAGAATTAATATGTTGTGCTTTGTTGAGCAGAAAAAATAGTGAGACTTTTCCATAGACAAGGCCTGAAATCTCAACATTTTAAATTTAATAATAGGTTAAACCAATATTTCAATGCCAAATTACATGAATATGCGAAAGCATATCTTCTGGAAAAGAGCACTCATTATGACTCTTTTCAAGGCCTACTCTGGTGTCCACATTAATGCTAGGTAAGAATTTCAATCTTGCAGCAAATTAGTCTAATCATATTATTAAATAAACCACTCAAGTGATTATAACAGCCCATGATTTTTATTGTATCATTAACAGCTCTTCAAAGGGCAGACAACATCATCAACATCGATAAACAGCTATTGACCACTTACTGTGTACAGCTTGAGTTTTTGAAAGATCATATTGTTTTCAATTTGTTAAGCTAATCTTTTATAGAGTTTTTTTGTTTTGTTTTGTTTTGTTTTTATGTTGACAAACTCTTCATATCCATATGGCAAAAATTAGTCCAGGGCTTCCAAAAAATTTAAGAACCATTTTGACAAATGAATGAAAAAGTTCATTCAACTGTTTATTATAATAATAAATGTAAAGAGGAAATTATAGAAGCAGTCAAGAATTAAGTAATAGCACCACCAAATATATCAGCCACATTCCGAAAAAAAAAAAGAATGAACTAACCCATTTCTTTCCATCAATGTCCATACAATTAAAAAGTGTAATTTATTCTACTCTAAACTCTGTATTGATTCTGCCAGTTCTGTCTATCTACCACTACCCCACTCCAAGCAGGGCCAGTGTGAATGGCTGTACAGTTTTTATTGTGTACTCTATAGGGAATCATCCTTTTGCAGCCTATGAGAATGATACCACATAGAAGTATGCAGTACACCAACTGCACAATCACACACAGCAGCCCCGCACCCAAGTCACCATCATCTTTTCCCTGAACAATTGCAACACCTTCCTATTTCATCTGCTTCCATTACTACATTCTCCAATCACTGTCTACACTGTAGCCAATGTGATTTAAAAGTGTACAATACACCATAATATTTTTCTACATAAAACCCTTCAATTGCTTTCTATTGCATTTCAAATACAATTAAAATCCCCCACATTTTCAGTTGCTATCTTTCAACCTTAAATTCACTTCTATGGTTAACCTTTTCATCCAAAAGAACTCAGGTCAAATGCCCCCTCATCAAAGCAGCATTCTCTGACCACACATTTTAGTGTAGCATCTCTATTCCCTTTTCGCCATTTATTCTATGTCTGGACAACTGATTAGTTGTGTGTGTGTGTGTGTGTGTGTGTGTGTGTGTGTGTGTGTGTGTGTGTGTGTGTGTGTTTGTGTGGCACTTCTTATATGAGTAATCAACTAGTCTTGTGTTTATTTATTAAACTTTTGCCTGTGAATGAATTAATTAATTAATGAGTGCAACATTTAAACTTATGAATATTAATACTATGCATTACGAAAATATAGCATAATTTTATTTCTGTCCTATCGATTGATAAAAGTTGTTCTATTTGAAAAAGAAATTAAATTATTTTCACTATAAAGACTGATCGAATAAGAAAGAAAAAGGAACTATCAAATGAAAACATGTAGTAGTATAATTGTTCATTTTAATATACCATGGACCATTCACTCATTCTCTGGGCTTCAGTTTTCTTACCTGCAAAATAAGGAAGTTAGTGTAAATAATTTTTTTTTTCCAGTTCCAAAGCTTGATTCTATGATCTTGGGAGAGTATTTTTATTCTCTGTGTCTGTTTCCTCAGAGATCTAATATAGATAACTGTTCTGCAACTCACATACCACTGGCAAAAAGAAAAACTAATAAATGTACAATTGTTTGCACACAAATCACAATAGAAACATAATGGGTTACTAATGTAACAAATTGATACTAATGTAACAAACTGGATATGTACAAATTGAGTCGATAGTGGAATTAATATTAGTAAAACTCAGATTTGATTAGCCCTTTAAGGTACAGAGAATGCTTTTACATTTACTATTTCTTAGATAGCTTCCCACACCAGATGCATGACACTGTAAGTGTTATTATTCCCATTTTACACATTATGAAACTGAGGTTCAGAAATGCTAATTTCCTGCCTGAAGTCATCCAGATAGTAAGACTTTGGGTTGTGACTTGAACTTAAGACTCTTTTGAGCTCACACAAAGATACAGAAAAAGCATGGCTATGCTCAGCCTACCAGGAATGTGTTAGTTCTATGTTATAAAGAATGCAGTGCTACTATGGCCTTACAAAATATAGAACATATTATAATAAATCTTGAATATGGAACTGAATTTGGACCACAGCTAGATAGGTGAGTTCTTAAGGTCACTTATTATTCACAAACTATTAATTGCCAAAGTAGTCTTCATATCAATAAAAATAAATTGCATTATACTTAATATAAAAAGTGCTCATAGCATACTATGGCAATTACTTAATCTCTTTTTAAAAATAGAAAAAATAGTTCTGTGTATTTGACACCTGTCAAAAACTTAGTTGACAGACTTCTGTTTTATAATCTACTACACCTTCTGAGAATCTAATCAATATGTCCAATTTACTATTTGTAATTTGCATAGCATACTTATGGATTTATTCTATATTTACCTTTTATTTTCTCATCACCAAATTTCAGTGTTCACCAGAAAAGGAAATGAAAATCATGTTAGTTCAACCATACATTTATGTATATAATAATGCATTAATGATTCACACAAAATTAAAAATAAGACACTAAGAAAGCCTGCATAATTTTGAAACAATAATCAAAGTGAGAAAACATGTATTTGGTTTTACTGTAAATATTGTAATAATTATGAAAATTGGCTACATAATGCACCTTAAATAAGGAGAACAATCTTTATAATAATAAGAGCTAGCATTTATGACTTCTTGGAGCCAACTACATAAATTGTGGGCCTCTATGCAAAATAAACATGCCTGTCTCTTGTTCAAAAAGCAAGAAAAAAGTATCATTACAGGTACATATAAAACATGTGTCCTTTCTTCTGTAGTGATTCCTTCCTCTCCCCTTTTCTCCCTCTTCAACTGTTTTTCTTTCATTTGCTATTTAACACAGTTCTAAGGAAAGAACAATTTAAAATTTAAATTATTAACATAGATTTTACCATTTATATTTACATTGTCAAATGATAGTTTCAAATGAAAATATCAGGGTATTTCACTTCCATGCTAAATCACGAACATGACCCAATTCTTACTTCTCAGGTCCATCTTTGAGGTTGCCTCAAGCTGAGCAAGAGACAAATACAGGCCAACCCCAGGAGAACTGAAAGGAGAAAGAGAAGTTTTCCCCAATTAAGGGACCGGCGAGTGCCTCGCACATGGATATATACATTCTCTGGGCACTTGCAGATCTTCACAGGCCCGTGGGGTCCGTACCTTCCACACAACACTGGGCCGTGCTGTGGTCAGATGGTTGCTGGGTTCCTCGCAGCAGCTACTGGGCTCATCAGCTGGGCCCAGGCTGGAAAATGAGTCTGGGGATGTAGAGCCAGGCCTCTCCTCTTCCTGCAGGTCTGCCATCCGAGCACAGGGCAGACAGGCACCCCCAAGGATCTTTCAAATTTTGTGCCTGGGAACACTCAATTCAAATGCTTTGGAGCTGGGGAGATGCTTGCCCCTGAAAAGATGTGGCCCCCAGGCAGAACACAAGATGCACCGCGGTGCTGCCAGGCTAGGAGGGATGGCCACAGCCGCTCCCCAGCCCAAGATGCAGCTGGGCTCATGTGCCTGAGCTGGACCTTCACCATGGCCACACCCGAACTCCTTGAAAAGAAAGGGGGAGAGAGTACTAGCAGTTCCGAGGTAGGGGCAGGAAGAGGGAGGAGGCTGGTTAGGGCTGGGGTCCCAGGGCCGGGGTTCCAGGATGCAGGGAAGCAGGAACCCAAGGACACATTTCTGGGAGGCAGAAAGTGTCCCAGTGCACTTGAGCTGAGGCTCCAACACCTTCCCGCATGCTCATTGGCCCACTTCACTTGCAAGGATCTAATTCGAAGAGAAAATTATTAAGCATTTCAAGACATGATCAAAGAGCATTAAACTCCAAGTGTGAAGCTCTTTGGAGTGATTGCACTGTTTAATGTCTAAGAGATAATCTTGGTTCTTATTATATGCAGCCACTGTTCTAAGTAGGTAGATACTATTATCTCCATAGAACAAAGGAAAGTATTATGACACAGAGGTTTAGCAATAGGCCCAAGAGCCCTCAACTAGTAGCTAGTTTTCTCAGAAGATTATTTTCATCTCAAATATAAACAATAACCATGCACTTGAATTATTACATTATATTTAGACTAAATGCATTAAATATATTTAATTTTTCAATCTATAGTATATTACATGTACACACACATATAAATGTGTGTATACAGATACACACACACTGTTTTGTCATTGAGCATAATTTATATAAAATTTGGACATATATATGTATTTATATAAATATATAAATATGTGTATGTTTATACATACACATGTACACACACATACCTACAAGAAATTGTCCTGTCATGGATTCACTGGGTAGTTTTAAAGTCAAAGGTAAATTTTATTCTTCTATACTTTATTCTTGTAAATAAATGGATTGGGAATATTCTTTAGAAGTTTCAAAAGAAGATATTTTCCTAGAAGTCATTTCATTTTAATGTTTTATCAATACTCATGCTTTTCTATTGCAATCAAATAATAAAATTATTACACTTAAAGTTTTAAATATTAAAAAAATAAAGCATCTTTCTCTTGATGATTTAATATTACATAGCTTTCACGTTGTTATATTTCAGGGACTAGTAAAATTTGGACATGCATACATTGTTAAAATATATCTAATCTTATCAAAGATAAGATACAATGTATGTATTCATTTTATACATTTAAATTCTCAACATACCTTTATAGTAAGAAAATCAAGATTTTTTTTTTTTTTTTTTTTTTAGTTATGATTCATATGCGGATACATATGTAGTAGCATTTATACTAAAACAAGAATCAGGACTGCAAGGGAAAGACCCAATGGTTTCAGATTTAAGAACTTCAGATTTCATTTTTATACCTAAAAGTTTCACTTGGAAACGTGAAACTGTAGAAAATTCACTTTAATAAGGAATGAATTAAAATAGCATCTCTCGTGTGCCAAGTGATTTTCATAATAGCTGGAGACACACCAAAAATATCTCACTTTTTGTAAAGGAAAAGAAATAAAAACAAAAAGAAACAAAAAGCACTAACACATTGTCTTTGTTTTTCTGCAACATCACCATCATCCACCAAAGTCCTGCTTCCAGTTTTTGCCGTTCCCAGTTAAGGATATGTTTTATTCTTGTAAATGAATTGTTTTGAGGGGATTCCTAATGGAATTCAGTCTGGTACTGCATAACACATCCAAGGACCTGTGTTATTCCTACATTACAATACACACTGTCATGTCTAATTGCTTAATTATGTTCTGACAGAATAGAATGTGGAGAGGGATAGGACCTGTTCAGTACAACCCTGCTAATGTCAGGAATCTTGTTTAGAAGTTAACATATCCCTCAATTCTTCAAGAGTGAAGTGGGTTCTGCTGATAAACACTAAAAGATATTTAATGCAAATTGCATGTGGATATGCAGTGCTAATTTAGGACATTTTACCAATAGGAGTGAATATAAATATAAATCAATAAAAATAAAATAAGTCCCATTTTTCAAGAAGAAAGAAGAAAATGCATGAATTTTGGCCTAAACATAATAATTTTATTATTCTACTAAGTTTCAATTTTAAAAATGCAAATTATATCATGTTAAAAAGCTGAAATTTTTACTTGAGGAAATGATACACATAGAATTAAAAATTAATAAAATATATAATACTATAACTAAAAAGTAGCTAATTTGGGAGGAGCAAGTGAATAAGTCACTTGGAAAGTATTACATTTTAAAATATTTTGAGGGTCTGTTCATTTTCTCTTTAATGTCAAAACGATGCATACATTGGAAACATCTTTGTTTGCTTCTCCCCTTAAACTTTGAAAATCACCATCAGTCATGAAATTTACCTCTTGCCAGTTTTAATATTCACCTGTTTTGATTGATAATACCCTATTTCATAAACTACCTGGCCTTTCCAATGTTACTGTCTTTCTAGGTTTTCCAAGTTTTCTTAAATATTGATGTTAAGAACATCTCCAATGAAGAAACATATTTACAATATTTTGCAAATACTTTAATATAATTTGTTTGATTTTCTGTGGGACAAATTGTTAGAGAGGATAAATGCTTAGTCTCTAGATTGAGACTATCTCAAAGCTTACTAGTAGTGTATTTGTGCATCTGTGGTTATCTTCCTTTATTTTTCTGAGGCTACCCTTATCTATGAGAAAGGAAAAGCTACTTATAGGATTACTAACACACGAAATAGTACTTTGCTAATGTTACCTATCCTCCCTACATCACTATGTCGTAGGTGTCATTATTATCTCATTGTACATATGCAGACACAGCTTTTACCTAGTTGTTTGAGGCTGCATAGCTAGTAAATGAAAAAGCAAGGGCTAAAATCAAGATGTGTCTGATTTCAAAATTCACTCTCAAACTCTTTAGTGCTTTATCATTTCTCTTTATCTTCCAACATTCTGCTTCCCTTTTAAACAGGTTTATTATGTCCATTTTAGGTAGATACCACTTTAGGTAGATACTCATTCCTTCTCAAGTGACTTTTCTTCCTTACATTGTTATTTTTACCTGGATCTCTCTCCCCTTGTCATTTCAAATGATAAAATATTTTTTAACAGCATATATGTTTCTCTTCACAGATAAAGGTATTACCTTTGTTCTCTTCCCTGACACATGTAAATGTGATGTCACATGTAAAGAACACATATATAAGAACAATATTATAAGAACACAGACATACAAATGCATGTATAAGAATGCCTATATAATATAAACATATACTTATGTTTTATTTATTTACATTTATTTATGTATTTTATATTTATGTATATAGGTATATGCATGCAAACAAGGGTGCTTCAAAAAGTTCATGGAAAAATAGAATTAAAAGATAATACAAATCTTTCCATGAGCTTTCTGAAGACCCCTATTTACACACACACACACACACACACACACACACACACACTCTAGAGCACCCTTGAGATGAAATAGTTTACAAATGTTTGTTTTTACATTTTGAATAAGTGCTAATCACAGTGTGACCCATATATCAGAGAATATTTGGGCTTTAATCTATGTTTAATCTATATATTCTCTGTTTCAGAATTAGTAGTAAAAGCTGTTGAATATTTATTATTATTGTTATTACTAACTCTGTAAATAATTAAAATCTTAGCAGCCTCCAAGGGTAAATTGAGTTTGCCAAAACTTACTTGTTTGATAAAATTTTGCAAGATTTGCAAAAATCATATTTAAACAATTTTGAATTCCAAAGTACATACTTTTATTTAAAAACTAATATTTTTAATTAAATCAAAGGCATATGTTCAACTTTGTAAAAACACACGCAAAGACATCTTTACCCTAGGAAAACCCATATTATGAGATCCTATATATGTGATACACCAGTGATGCTTGGATTGCAAATATACTTTTAAATACTATGTGTTTGCATATTTCCCTATAAATAGAATTATTTAGAAACTTTTAAAAACTGGTTTTAAGATTTATATAGTTTGGTCCCTTTTTATTCCCTTCTGAAAGAAGTTCACAAATGTAAATCAAAATGATTTTCTCCGAGGTGAAAGTATACATATTTGTTATTAACATGTTTTTTAGAAAATATGGTCATTGCATTTCACTTGGTCAAAATGGGACAAAGCTGTCTCTACAAATACTGATGTTTCAATAATAAATTTAGCAGCTATTTGCACGACCAGCTTTTCTAATTCATGAGTGGTGAATAAGTGGAAGAAAACACATTCTACACTTTCTAAGGCTTTCAAAAATAGATTTAAGGCACTGATAGATTTATAGGTCCTGCTTATTAAACATTAAGTTTGCAGCTAGTAGAGGGTTTATTTAGAAGGCTCTCAATCTTCACTGATGTTTTAAAATACAAATATTTTCAGATTAAATATAAGGAAAAATTAAGGATTTGTCCTCACCTATGAAAGTGTTCTTTATAATTTATTCTAAGATATTTAGAAGACCCTTTAATGACTAGATTCCCAGATATTACTTGTCATAAATTCAGGAAGCAATGCACTATTTAGTACTGTTAAGCTAGTGAAATGAAAAGAAGTTTAAAATCAGGTTATACCTACACATTCTTTTTAATTAGAAATGTAATATATCAAAATAGACCTGAGTATTAAAGTTCAATTAATAATTTATAAACTGGCATATGGAAAAGTAAGAAATGACACTCTGAATGGAACATTCAATCCACTTAAGAACATTGATAAAGAAAGGAATACTAATGTATTGGAGATGCTAATCAAATGGTTTTACATTATCAATGTCTGGTAATGAATATATCTTCCATGGTACATTTTCAAATCTGTTTTGAAGTTATAGTTTTATTTTTAAACCACAGTTCCTGTAATGACTTCTTGATGAACATAAAAATGAACATGCAGGATTATAATAAAATAATACAATATCATAATGCAATAATATATTTATCTTTTCTTTTTTTGAAATATATTGCTTATTAATTTCATATATAGCAACAGCCATTCAATGTAATTGGCATACATTAGGAAATATTTAAAGATTGTGCAAAAGCAAGAGAGGAAAAAGTAAAAACTGACCCCAAAAATTATTTGTGTAAATACAAAATTACTCTGATTTGTTTCTATGTGGAACAGGAAAATTTATGGAGCTCCTTTTCCTCACCATCTATATGGAAAAGAAGGTAATATTGGTACCCATTTGGTTAGTACCAGAGAAGAGAGTTTGAAAACAAGAGTTAGAATCTTCTTTCCATGTAAAACCAACTCATGTTCCTATGATACATGGTACCAAAAAGCTGGCTCCCTAATCGTAGGAGGATTAGAGAGACAAAAAGGTCATCAATTGACTACAAGTTTAGATTTTTGCTGTAATTAGCTAGCCAATTCTAAAAATAACTGAGAAATCTATCCCAGAAATACTAAGGATATAGTCAGTACCTTTCGTTAGATTTTTTTCATTTAGTTTTGCTTTTATAGAAGCTTATATGCTTATTATTTCTCGGAGAATACCCGGCTTCCTAGTAGCATAAAAGAGATATCGAAAGAAAATTTAAACACCAACTTGGGAAGTCACACATAAAAGATTAATGTCTTTTATTAATTAAAAATAAAGACAGTACCACCTCTCTTCTTGGTGCTGAGAAGAACCTTGAAATCTGACAAAAGTACAATTAGGAAAAAAATACCATTTGATTTTGTTTCTTTGTTTATTTTAAGAAACCAAATGTTTCCACAAGTGGTACAACCATAAAGAATTAATAACTACAGCTCAGTAATAGTTTACACAAATTATTAAAATACTCATAACCTATTCTCTGGAATTTTCTACTATTCTTTCAGTTTAATTTGTCTGTTTTCTGATATATTTTCTCACCAAAGAAGAGTAAATCATTCTTATTTAAAATACAGTTACAAAATTGGTATGACTTATTTAAAGCTGTTGTCAACATCTTGGATGAGAATATTTTGTTTAATACTTACTTTCTGTCTCATAATTCTTATCCTTGAAACATCTGCAATAGTGTTTCCTGCCTGCTTAAATCCTAGTCCACCTTCAAACTTCTGCTCAAGCATCACCTTTTCTAGGAAGTCATTCATGATCTCATGGTCTGAAAGAGAAGCATCCTTTCTATGTTTTAATAGCATGTATCACATTGTAATATACTACTAATTTTTTGGCACATTCTATTCCTACTAAAATGAAATCTACTTAGATCAAAACCTAAGGTTGGGAGGAATAGAAAATATGTGAGATGACAACAAATTAAAAGAAAAAAAAGATACTGAGCTCACCATATTTAAAGTGATGGAAATAAATGAAAAAACTTAAATGAAGAGAAATACATGAACACTGTCTTTCTCTCTTAAAAGGAAAGAATTAATACACACGTTGAGAAGAATATAGCTAGATATCGTGGATGCAACAACAGTGTGTATCTGTTTTAATACCAGGGTCATATCTACATCATGAGATTTAATAGTTCTACTCTAATTTGCCCCAGAAAAACAAACTTAAGCATATTTAGCTGTAGTCTAATTCCTCTATTACAAAATGCATACTAACAACTCAATAATCAGAAAGAGTTCTTCCAAAAAAAGGGAGAACTCTGGAAACTACTTTAAGTGAAAAGTATAAAAAGGAACAAGTGATGTTTAAGATGGAAAAGTGAAATCATGATCAAACAAATAAAGAGACAACATATGTGATTAATTATATATAATTTCTGTAGCTTCAGAAAACAAACATAACTGTATGAAAGTTCAAGAAACATAATAAAATTAAGAACCATAAAAACTAGGCTGAAAAACTAATTTTTTTTACATTTCTGCACAGTCAGGACTTTTTGGGCAAAGAACACTGGCATGTGGGTTAAAGGATGATTTCATGGAAATTATGCCTTAGAAGTTAAATATTATATATTGCTCTGGAGGGATTTAAAGTGTCCTCTCCCTTGGAGACATTTGTTCACATTCTGAGATAGTGAAGGAAAGCTGCAAATGTGTTCTTTTTGTCCCATAGATTATTTGTTTTTATTTTAGAGCAAAGGTCTCTTTTTTACTCGCCTAAGGAGCAGAGGGACAGATGTGCCAGCCACCCCTATGTAAGCTTTGAGTTTCATAATTTTGAAGTTCATCTCCTGTTGTTCAACCCCTGCATATGTATGTGATATCTGGCTCTCATTACATTGCCCCATGGAGAATTAAAGGAACTAAATCAGTGCTGCTAAGAGTCTTTATCCAGAAGTTTGGTGATCCTGTAGCATGCAAGTAGGACAACATACAGACCCTTCACATTTTTGTATGTAAAATATCTATCCTTCACAGGTTGTTCAAATAAATATTTTAGTATTCACTACATGTTATCCACAGGGATATATGCCAGAAAAATAGTAGTCAATATGATATAGCTCTGTTCTCAAGTTATCCAAACTCTAGCAAGGGAAATAGATATGCAGACAGCTAAGTACCTCACAATGTAATGTGTCTCTCTTAGAAGGATATACAAAGTGCTCTGAGAACATAGAATAATGAATAAAAATAAGGCATTTCTTAAAAGTAGCTGAGGAAATTAAAGCAGAATTTGATGCATGTAACAAAAATTATAAAGAGTTATTTTTTGGTTAAGATAACTATCTGAGATAATACATACCTTAATGAGTTAGATTTTAATCATTTCACAATGTATATATGCTTCAAAGTACCATTTTGTACACAATAAATATATACAATTTTATTTGTCAATTTAAAATTAATTAACATTAGTTTTAAAAAGAAGTTAAATGGATGTTACTTCAATTTTCCACATCTTCTGAGAATCTGTGAATAAATGACAATGCAAAAACAAAGAGGTATGGCATGTGTATTAACAGGTCTAATCAGAGCTAGGTCATCCATCAAAAATTCACTGTACAATTACATGTTTACAATTACGTGTTTACATGGAGGCAAGGCATTTTTAGATAGAAAATTCTGAGGTCCTATGTGCTCTGATAGTAGTGTAAAAACATGGTTAGACATGTTTTTACCACTGCCAACAACACATTGGCTTCTGCTCTTACTGGCCCTACAAAGCAGCTTGGATTATGTTAACCCATTATAAAATTTATTGCACTGTAATATAATGGCTTATGTAGTTGCTCTGGTCCGCTCTAGACCTCTAAACTTTGTAAGGGCATGGATGATATCTTTTACATCACAGTTTATCCAGTGCTATATAAAGTACATAGTGGGCTATGTCCAATACCTCTAATTGTCCCCTAATATTCATTTGCCTTGTTAACACATTTGGTAATGCATTTACAGATATTTTAACAAGGCACATGGCTTCTCAGCTGTATATTATATTTCCTGGCTTCTTTCACAGTTAAGTTAGTCTATGTAATTGAGCTTTTGTCAAAGGTTGTGAGTAGCATATCTGAAATTTCTGGATATTACATTTATCGTGATTGGAGATGCATTTGCCTGTCTTTCTCTCCTGCATGCTCAGTGCAGATACAGCCAAACCTTTCCTTAACATTTGTAGGAATAGAAGTAAAAATACAAATGGAGATCCACATACCTTATGCATATATATTTTTTTAAGTATTAGTCAAGGTAAAGTGTTACATAGAGTGTGCTCCATCTTCCTAACTTGAGAATTTTACCTTCCTGACAGCCTGAAAGGCCAGGTTTAAATTTAGAATTTTCAGACTCATCTGAGTTTACATGAGAACTTAGGAATATTAGGAAACCTGGCACTTGGCCCAAGGCCCATGACTAATTATCATTCTATCTCTGCCTTATTTTCTATTCTGTACAGTGAGATCTGCAGCAAACGTGTAAAGCTATCCCAGATCACACATCCAAGCCCCATGTGCATTCCAAGAAATTGGTCATTCTTTGGGTTTATTGGTGTTCACACTGCTGTCATGTCTACGTTGAAAGGACAGCCTTGGCTCTGGAGGCAAGGCATTTTGGGATAGGAAATTGAGGTCCTATGTACTCTGGTAGTAGAGTAAAAGTAGGAGCAGAGATTTCAGGTGAGCATATATCCTAGGTTTTTGAACTTGTCTCCATGTGCTGATGAGCATAGAATGATGGTGCTCAGAGAATGATCCTCTGAAGCACAGAATCCAAAAAAGCGGTCCCTCTGGCCCAGATCTAAGAGTGACACTAAATGCAATGGTAATGAACCACTTTCCACAATTCAGAAAAGGGCAGTGCCTGAAGGCTGCACTGTCCAATATGGCAGACACAGGTGTGAACTGAGTGGTTATTTCAAATTTATATGAGCTGTAAGTGTAAAATGCACACCCACTTTTGAAGACAAAAATATAAAAAACATTTCAAGAATTGATTTATATTTATTATATGTTGAAATTATATTTTAAATATATAGAAATACATTATTAAAATTTCCTTTTCCTTTACTTTTTAAAATATAGTTATTCAAAAATTTCAGATTTTATATTTGGCTTGCATTTATGGCTTACATTATATTTCTAACGGACCATGCTGCTGTAGAGAATGATGCAGCAACAATATAGGTAGAATATAGGTCTCTGGACAATCTTGTGGAGCAAAATCTCCTACTTGGCAGGAATCATCCATCATTTTTTCTACTATTACTTAACAGGGAAATAAACTACTGTCTTCTTTGAGGACTGTATTCTTGGAGCTCTTTGTTGTAACAATTTTGGCTATATACTAACTAATATATGGGTAATACATGAGAAATAGTTTCAAAACAGGAATACAATAAACAAGACAATAGTTCAGCCTTCAATTAATGGGATAAACAGGTGCATAAAATGTATTAAGATATTTTATCATATGACCCATGTGAGAAGGGATTTTATTTTGTTTATTTCTATATTCAACACCTATGGGAGTTCCTGTTTATAATAGACTCTCAATAAATGTTTAACAGAAAGGAAGAACATGGCCAGATTTGGGCTACGTTTTAGTACATTTATATTTTTTTCTTTTATTTCAATACACTCTATAACTAACTTAAGAAGAAATGTCTTGGATACACTTTCTTTAGGTGTAGCATGGATTTATACAAAGTGCTAGAAGAAAAATACATTTTTATCATATGCTATTGCACCTTAAATAATTTATAAGAAGTTATCTTTATTACTATATTTTAGGCAAGTAGTGAATGCTATTTGGATCGATTTTAGTTTTGATTGAAATATTTTTTGGTTGTCTTCAGTCCTAAAAAAAAAAAAAAAAAAAATTCTCATTCCCTTTCTTGCTTCCCAGTTCTTTGCCTCCCTCTGTATATGACTATACTAGCCAGAGTGTGTACAAGAAAGAAAGTGTTCAATAGAAATAGCACGAAAGAGTAATAGTCCTAGATTCCTAAAATAGTGTTGTAAATTTTACTAATTCTAGATGCACTTTTAATTTCATGAATTCTTGAGAAGTTTCTTCTGATTTTATGGGAATTGTATATGAGCACGTTATCTAAATCTGATTCGAAAACTATTTCTAAAATCAAATGTCTAAACAGAAGCCAAAAATTATTTATAAACCATGAAGAGAAAATAAAAATTAAATCTAAGGTGACTTCAATGTGAGCCAAATGGCATAATGAACCTATAAAATGCTTAGTGAAAATGCAGTCAGGCTTGTAGTTGTGTTTACCAAAAAGGAATGTTCCGCTTTCCTATTTATTATAATCTTTCACTGATTTAAAACTCCTATATACTGAAACTCGGTAAACACTTTTAATTTACATAAACCACAGCATAAAAAAAACTAATAGAAGAATGGATTCAAAAAGCAGTCATTTATTGGGCCGGTCTCGGCAATTAGAAAAGAGAAAGATGTTCTTGGACCTAAAGAATATTTAATAAAGAATGTTATGAACATATATTTCCTTAGGAGTTAATAATACTGCAGTGGAATTCATGAAAAGCCATCCACCTTCATTTCATTGCTTGAAATCAGTGAACTGGATCTTCTGAGTAAAATTTCAATAACATATTTAAAAGCCAAATAAGCATCATTTTTTACTTCTAATAAGTTGAAAAAGAAAAGAGGAAGCTAGTTTACTTTTAAGGAGTTCGTTCTAAGTGAGTTTTAACTTTTCAGACTGTTGGGCTAATGATTAACGTCACATACCGTACATCTTCGTCTAGAAGCTATAGTGTCTATTAAATGTAATTACCTTTCCCCATGGCTTTAAATTGACGACAGATTCAAAATGAAGGTGGCTTCTATTAAATTTAATTACTTCCCCCTGAAGCTTACTTGGCAAAACTGTGACTTGTAATGAAAGTGGGTTTCATAAAAAAAGCTGCATGGTCAAGGTGTGTCTATTAAATTAGCAATGTTATTAGTGAAAAAAATATGGAAAACATAATATTTGAAGTGGGATTGTATCATTTATGTACTTTGTGATAATATTACTGATAAATTAAGTTCTCAGCTTTTTATTAACTGGTTTCAACTTACAATCAATAGATTATATTGATTGATCGTAACAATAATTAGTAAAATATGCCAATTTTTAAAAAATATTTATAGTGTTTCAATGTACACAAAACAGTGACCTTTCAATCACTTAATTCAATTGGTATTTTAAATCATCATGATATAATAAAATAGGAGAAAGCAAAGAATTAGAAAAACAAATCCTGTGCTTATTATCTATGTAATTAATTCTTTCTTTCTGAATCGGTTACCTAATCCGAAAGACAGAGCTAATAATATCTACTTAAGATAAATATTAGGAAAATTAGAGAAAAAATATTATCTACTATTGCTTTGTAAATCTCTTTGCCTATTTTTTTAAGCCATTTATTTTGGATTATCTTATTTTAGGTGGCTCTTTTTCTGGATCTAAATCTATTTGTCAACTTTTCATACAGTAATTTATCATTCAATGTCTAACTTCCTGTGTGCCCACGATGTGCCAGTCATGTGCTCTAGGTATAAAGTAAAAGTTAAAGGTAAAGAAAGACAAATGATAAAAACGATTTTGTCAAAGCACTTGTAATGGCTCCAGAGCAGTTCTCCTGAGCCATAGCAGATATTCACACCCCTTCTGTAAAGCTAGGGCTAGCAGACCCCTCGGGTCTGTCGCACAGATTGGGTTACAAACCCTCCACACGCAGGCCTGTGAGCTAGATAATAGGAAAAAAAAAAAAAAAGTTCTGGGAGCCATGGGTATAGAAAAATGAACGGGTTTTAATCAGATCTAGGAGCAACTATCCTAGTGGCTTCTCTGAGAGTTCCGAGAAGCACTGTGGATCAGAGCTGTTAGTCTTTATACTTAAGTCCACAACCCCAGACACATGGGTGCCCATACACAGCTTACAGTAACAAGGAACACTTGCGGATACTTGCAGCAAATTCTTGGCAAGACTCTGAACATTAGAAGGGCCCTGACATTTTCCTATTTTTCCCAACACCTTCCTTCATTATTTCATAAAAATGTACTACAGCCAAACTTAGCATCTACCTGCTCATTCAGCTACAACACAGGTCACACAGGCTTGCTTAGGCATGAGTAAGACACCAGTTTGCAGAATGCCTCAGCTTCAGAGGATGCACATCAAGTTCCCTTGGTGGTTTCCTGAAAGAAAACCTCTCCCTCTTCCTGGGATAGGAAGACAGCAACTTCCATCCTTCTCCCTGAGGGTGACGGATGCTCTCAGCATTAGAGAATGGTGATAATTCTCTCAAGAAAATTGTGTTATGTAATTATTCTCCTTTTGGCATAATCTGATACTTCCTATACTGTGTGATGCTTTTAGAATGTTATCTTCTTTATACGTAGTTTAGTCATGAATTCTCCGATATTTCCTATGTATGTTCTGAGTATCTGTTTCCCACTTACTTTTGTACCTGTTTTCTATTATTTCACATAAAATGTTTAACTATAATATTCCTTTAAAATGGATAGTGATGAACAATGAAAACTGGAGCATAAACACAGCTAGATAACCTAGGTTAGTAAGAGGACCAGAGAAGTCTCTTAGAAGTGAAATCTGAGGGGAAATGAAAAAGAATGCTTAAGAGTTTGCCAAGTGAAAAGCACAGGTAGAACAAAAGGAACAGTACACGCAAGGTCCCAGGCACACAAAATAGCATCATGTATTGGGAGAATCTGGCTGGAACAGAGAATAAAACATAGTGTGGTAAAATATTCAAATAAGCCAATTTTGCAATTAAACTTCTATGTGACTGAAAGATTTTTCTGCCTAACATCCTCAGCTTTGCTCCTGTAAATCTTCCTCTATATAAACAATATTTTGAAAATTAAAGACTTAGTTTGAAGAAATGGCTTTCATCCTTTTATGTTGAGTATTATTCTCAATAAATTTGCTTTTATGGTTAATAATAAAGTTAATGTGCTGGAAATGCTCTATTATTATATATTCTATGAGTATAGGAAGAATGTCTGATTTATTCATTATTGTCTTTAATTTACAGCAAAGTGTTTTGAATTTAGTGTCATAACAGTTACTCTGTAAATGTTCATTAATAAATTTCTTGATAGTGTTGATGAACTATGTTAAACACTGAAAGTACAAATTTCACACAGAACATCAGAAAATGCCACTGTATTAGTTTTCTATTACTGTGTATGGTAACCAATTACCATACAATTAGTGGCTTAAATAACACTAATTTAAATTTATTATCTTACAGTTCTGGAGGTCCAAAGTCTATCATGGTTTCACTGGCTTAATATCAAAGGTTTCACTCACTAATATCTGCATTGCTGCTTTCTTTTTTGGAGGCTCTAGAGGCAGATTCCGTCTCCTTGCCTTTTCCAGCTTCTAACAGCCACCTGCATTCCTTAGATTGTAGCCCCTTTCTTCCATCTTCAAAGCCAACATTGACTCTCTCTGGTCATTCCTCTGTGGTTACAACTTCCTTTGATTCTCTCCTTCTACCACCCTCTTCCACTTTTGAGGATGCTTGTGATGACATTGGGCCCAGCTGAGTAACTCTGGGTAATTTACCTATTTTAAATTCCGCTGCTTAGCAAAATTAACTGCATCTGCTACCTTAATTCCTCTTTGCCATGTTACTTAGGTTTTAGGCTATATTCTTCAGGTTCAGAAGGGAACAGAATATAGACAATTTTAGGGAAGGTGTGGTGAGGTATTATTCTGATGATTGTGCATATCTCTTTCCAATTCTGTATTCAAAGGCATCATTTTGGTAGCTTGAAACAGACCATGGAGGGGATATTCACACCATGAAAATTTGGAAATGCTATAATCAGGCTTTAAAAAAATAATAATTCATTATTTTTTATGACTGAGTAATATTTCATTGTGTATATATACCACATTTTCTTTATCCAATCGTCCAGCCATAAAAAAGAATGAAATTCTGCCATTTGCAGCAACATGGATAAATCTGGAGAAAATTATGTAAGTGAAATAAGTCAAACTAGAAAAGAGAAATAGCACATATTCTCACTTATATGTGGGTGCAAGGAAGGAAGGAAGGAAAGAAAGAAAGGAAGAAAAAGAAAGAAAGAAAGAAAGAAAGAAAGAAAGAAAGAAAGAAAGAAAGAAAGAAAGAAAGAAAGAAAGAAAGAAAGAAAGAAAGAAAGAAAGAAAGAAAGAAAGAAAGAAAGAAAGAAAGAAAGAAAGAAAGAAAGAAAGAAAGAAAAAGGGGGAGAAAGAAAGAAGGGGGTTGGGGAGGAACAGGTTGAGTAAAGGGCATAGAGAAAAATCATGATTTGTAATAATAAATATGCCAATAATAATAAAAAAAGAAAAAAAATCTTGGAAAGTCAGTTGTTGAACATGTTCCCACCCACCACTGGGTCTATGCTAATTTCAAAGTATCTAATTCAGAGAATAGGGAAAATAGCAGTATCCAGAAATAATGGGTGATAACATTTCAGAATTGTTAAAGGATGTCAGTTCATAGCCCAGAAAGCCTAACTACTCTAAAACAGAAAATAGAAAAAGAAACCCTTGTCTTGATATAGCATACTGAAGACACTGGAGAAAAACAGAAGATTTTTAAAGGAGAGAGAGAGAGAGAGAGAGAGGCAAACCACCTGAAAGGAATGGTGAATGTATTCACTGCTGAAATCTTAACAGCAACAACCAGAGATGGAAGAAAAAAATTAATACCTGTAAAAACTTAGAGATAATAATTATCAACTTTGAATTTTATTCCCTCTAAATATATTATTCCAGAATGAGGGTTAGATAAAGATATTGTCATCCAGGAAAAAATAAATTAAAATACAAGGAAATTCTAAAGAAGTTATTTAAACAGAAAGAAAATAATCCCACTTTAAAATTTCACATCTATACACAAGAAACAGTTAAAAAACAAAACAAAAAAAGAGGTGATAAATGAATAGGTAAATATTAGTATATAGTGACTGCACATAATAATAGTAATAATGTCTTCACTGACAAAAATAGTACACACATAAAATATTAAATAACAATGCGGATGAATTAAAAGAGTTAAAGCACTCTAAAGTCAGTTATTTAGAAGAGTTATTAATTAAATTTATCCTTTGTTGAATTATATATATCCATGCCAAATTGTCAAAACAACCACTAAATGAATAGAAATATATGTAAAACTACCATAAAAAGAGGGAAAAATAAAATTGGAAAATAAAAGCAACTAAAATCAATCAAATCAACCAAAGGGAGACCAAAAAAGAAAAGAAAAGAAAAGAAAAAAAGTGGAAAAGAAAAAGAACATAAAATTACAAGACAACTAATCAAATGGCAGTAATCAGTGTAAATTTGTTAGTAACCATGATAAATAAAAATGAATTCAAATTTTCTGTAAAAGGAGTAAATTGTCAGACAGCCTTAAAAAGCCATCTGTACAAGTTTTCTATTGCCACTGAAACATAGTATGAAAAACACAGTGGCTTAAAACAACACAAAATTATTATCTTATAGTTCTGTAGGTTAGAAGAACAAAGTGGATCTCACGGGGCTAAAATCAAGGTGGCAACAGGGCTGTGTTGCTTCTAGAGGCTGCAGGGAAGATGCTGTTTTCTTGCTTTTTCCAGTTTCTAGATACTGCTCACATTTCTTGGCTTGTGGCCCGCTTCCATCTTCAAGCTAGCAATACCATCACCCCTACTTCTGCTTGTCATCATTGGCTCCTCTGATTCTGACTCTTCTGTTTTCCTCTTTTACTTATATTAGGAGGACTGTTGTCATTACACTGGAGCCATCCAAATAATCCAGAGTAATTTTCTCCCCTATCAAGATCCTTGGCTTTATTACAGCTGCAAAGAGCCCTTTGCCATGTAAAATAACGTATTCACACGTGCCAGGGATTAGGATATGAACATCTGATTGCCATTTATCTGCCACCACAACTTCATAATATACATCATTTACAAGAGACATACATTAAATATCAGAACACAAAAAGAATGAATATTTTCGTATTTATGCTCATAAGTGAAATTAGCTTTTCTTTTCTTGTACTACCCTTGCTGGATTTAGGTGTTGCTATTGTAAAATGAGTTAGGGGCTGTTCCTTCTTTGTCTTTCTTGACAGGGTTTGTGTGTAATTTATAATTTTGCAGAAAAAGTAAAATGACCTTGAATGTCTGCTGAAGTATACCTGTAAATCCATCTGTGTTTATATTTTCTTTTTGGTGAAGCTACTTAACCACTCTTTTAATTTATTTAATAATTATGTAACTTTTAAAAAATGTCCACCTATAACCAAGGGTCAGACTGACAAGAATGTCCAGTGACCATTTCTTTGCATGAATTGTTTTATTTCCCATTACAGCTAAAGAGCTGTTTTGTAAGAAGTCTCCAATCCAATGTTGTTTTACCAACAGGGTATAAATCAGCGAATTCGTCTCCAGTCTATCATTGTCCATTTGGGTTAAGACTTTTTTTTTTTTTTTTTTTTTTTTTGTTACTCTTAATTGCTATCCTCAATCCAATCAAACAGTTTGGTGGATTGGGACTGGATTGCAGTTTTGTTGGCCCACCATTAGTTTATCCCTGTTTTTAGGGCGTGGCTATTCTTTGTTTTCTTGGTCTGAAAGGCAGTAAGTCTCAGTTCTGTCCTTCAGAATTTAGAGTTTAGTTTTTTAGCACCCAACACCACAGATTTTCAAAATTTGGCACACATTTTGATTGATAGATGTGGCACATGTTTCCATGAGAAAAGTGAATATAGTTCCTCAGAGTCAGTACATTGCTCTTTCCAGGACTTTAATCCCTTCTTTGTTTAAAATTCTTGTGACCCTCTGTTGCGCTCTTAATCCTGTTCATGATGCCAATTGTGAAGCTACATGACTATGCCAGTCATCAGGCCCTTTTACCTGCCCGGTAATCCTGCCGACATAGGCCAATTGTCGAGATAAGGCTGGGTCTGGAGCTCACAGACCCTTCAAGCCCATTTACAGACTGGGTCACAAATCCTTCACACACCAGGCTGGGTCACCAGACCCCTCACACGAAGGTCTGAAGAGCTAGGTAATCAGCAAACAGGTCCTTAGAAGCCATAGGTTGGAAAGCATGGCCACATGCAGCAGCAGCCGCCTGGGGCAGTAGCCAGCCAGCCTGCTTCACCAACTGTGAAGAACACAAGAATAGCAACAAACCTAAAAAGATACACTGGTGGGCATGCGCACTAACTCCACACCCACACAGGCATGCGCACGCTATTTGCTTACAAAGGATGTGCCGAACCACACCCAACCAGACCTGAGGCCAGGGTCCTGACCAAACCATTCCATTTTCCCAACACCCTCACACATACCCCCTCACCATGGATCTTTGTTTTTAAACACCAGTCTCTTAAGCTTTAAGAGATTTTGTCCTGCTTTTCAGAAGCTTTTTACCCAGCATTTTAACCTTTTGCATAGCCTTAGAATAAAGAAAATGTCTTATGGAGCAAAAAACCATACATTTGAGAACACCCAGTTCCCTAGGTTGTCCCTGTAGTTCCATGTAACCACAAAAGCCTTTGATGGTTTCTCTTTGTCCTACAGAGATTTTTCCAGAAGTCATATGATACTTACTTATTGAGGATATGCTAAAATATAATTTTGGACTCACTGAGGGCCATTTCCTTCAGGCAGGACATGTGAAGAGTATCTTGGGATGAGCTGGCTGGTTAGCTTAGTTGGTTAGAGTGCAGTGTTATAACATCAGGGTCAGAGTCAAAGGTTTGGATCCCCTTACCTTCCAGCTGCAAAAAAAAAAAAAAAAGAAAGAAAGAAATAAAAAGAACTTGTGTCCAGAATACCTAAAGAACTCTCAAAACTCAATAATAAACTATCTTGTGATGAGCAATGATCCTTCATGCCACCTTCATGTAAAGTGGATACTGACATCTCGTAATCATTTGGAAGATCTCCCTAGAACAATAACAACAAAAACAAATAAGCAAACAAACAAAATTATAACCATTGAATTTACACAAAGATATCTTTTGAGGAGAAAAGTGGAGGATGAATTGGAAGCATTAGTTGTATGATTTTCGTGATTTAATGAATCTTCCCCTGGTTCTGGATGGGTTTGGCACTTAAGATAAAAGACCCTTTGTTTTTCCATTGTTTCAAACTAAAACTTATCAAACAGTTGGGTGTGGTTCTCAAAGGAAGGAAGGGAGCCCTTTAATGTTTCCTCCAGGTTACCAGTTTTGACTCAGAATTCTGCTGGTTGGCAGCTTTCCTGGAAGATAATTGCAGTGGAAACTGAAAGAATTGAATGCAAAGAGCTGCAATCCCAAGACTCTTGACCAAGTTTAACAAGGAGAGAGAAAGATCATTCTTCCAGGGGGCAGAATTCATGTAACATGTACTGGCATTTGAACAAAGAAACTGAATCCCAGTATTCAATAGCAGTATCCAATGCCATAGTTCCAAAGTAGAATTAAAACTTTGCAGGAGGTGTGCAAAACAAACTACATCGATAGATAAAGAAAATGTCAGAATTTCTATTTCTATTTATTTTTATTTTTAAAATTATAAATGCCTTAAGCTGTTCAAGTTTTTAATGTACGAATTGATATGGCAACCTTTCTTACGTCTTTTTTCATGTCAGTTGTTGTGTTTATCATGGACGGTTTACGAGAAGAGCAGAATTTCCACAATGCAGAATGGCTGAAGGAGGTGTCCTCATGGGTTTGGTGTACTGAGGAATATTTCGTGTAGGTTCCATAATTAAATAGGTTTATGACTTAATCATCCAGTTTTAACTAAACTAACACACACAAAATGGACAGTGGATTAAACAAGGTTTCTGCAAAATACAGGTTGACAATAATCTCAATGATTTAGACAGATAGACAATAAGATTATAGCAGAGTTGATAATTTTTTTTACTGCTCAACATTTTCTTCATCTGCCCCATTCTGAGGTAAAACATTTCTGACATAACCATATCTAACAAGAATTGACTGAAAATAATTCAAAATTATCAGTAATATTTGAAAAGTAGGTTTATACCCACAGGCATTAATAACCTTATTTTAAATATATATTTTTCCTTGCGGTATTACTTATTGATAATATTAAGACACTATTATTAGGGAGACATCTTCTTATTTATAGGTACATGAATGATTTACTAAACATGTAATCATTAGTACAGATGTTTTTGTGTATACCATCAATAAATATGCACTTAATATATTGGAAATGTGTAATCTAAAAGTGTGGAGACCAGCTTAGAAAATTTAGACTCAATGTAGAAAAACATAAAATTTGTCATTTCCACACAAACATTTTCAGGCTACAAATGAATATAAAAAATGCTTATTTCAGAAAAATTCAATAAAGAAGGGGAAAAAACACTGGCCATTTCAAATGGATGTAAATCCTCAAAGTAATTTCTTACAAATCATTAAAACTATCAAAACAAATAACTGTGTCATCTTGAAATTCAGTTAATTTGCAAATTTTTCGCTGGACTGTATAGGTCCATCTTTACAGCGATACTTTACGGCAGTGAGAGGAAAAGTAGGGTGAACTGATAAAATTCAAGATCATTTAGGTGTGGAAACCTAATTCCCATTTGGAATACATAGATGTGAATTTCAGGGATGCTAAAAGCTTTAAGTTAGGGATGTATACTAGGTAAGAGGATCAGAGACATAGCCTGAAGTATTTCCTTTCATTGGGATGCTACTGGATTACAAATGCTTTACATGGACTCTTCTTATAGTCTTAATAATACCATTTCACCTTCACCTTCACCACGACCACCACCAACAAAAAGGTATGTGATATTGCTATATGAGTGTTTTTCAGAAAGGTTCATGGAAAGATTAGTATTATCTTTCAATTCTATTTTTCTATGAACTTTTAGAACTGCCCTTATATTTCTAAAGAACGCAAACATACAACACAGAAAAGATTTAGTCTAGCTATCTCCAGCTTTAATCCTCATGATTTTCAACAAATCCAGCAGTGTTCAAACTAATCTGCCAAGACCTGTTGGTCCTCAAGAAACCATCACTGCCAGGATGGTGTGAGGTAGTAAATTCATTATAATTAACTTGATTTTACTCTCTGGTCATTTCTACAGACATAATTTTCTCTGACATTAGAGTGTATTTTTTCCATTATAAGTGTTATAATGAGGGGTTCTATTTCCAATTGAGGGGTAACCCAATTCATAAGTCCTACTTCTCCTGTAGATGCTGGAAAAAATTGTTCAGATTTTTTAAAAATTTTTTATTGAATCATAATTGATTATACATATTTTGGAGGTTCAACATTGAGATATATTGATCAAATCGATATTACTGGCATATATATCATTACAAATTGTACTTATTCTTTATACCCCTTGTCCAATCTCTCCCCATCCCCATCTCTCTCCCCCCTCTTCCCTCTAACTACCCTAGATTTTTTCTCTCCTTCTGGAAGAGTAATGGTTACTCTGTTGATCGGTTGCCTAGATGATCTGTCCAATGCCGAGAGGTGTGTTCAGGTCCCCCAATATTATCATAGAGCAGATGCTTCTTCGGTCACTCTGAAATGAGCTTTGGGGAGAGAGACATCCTCTTCTTTTCTTTGGTCTCTGCTGGTGACTCTCCTTGTGTCAATGCACTCCAGTGGTTGGTGGACCATCTGCATGGTGGTTGTGGTGTCTAGCCACTTTTGTGGCAGCCATGGTTATTGTGGTGGCTGTGGTGGGCCACCCAAATGGAGGTGATGTTTTAGGCATTCTCCTTGGTGCTGACAGTGTGCGTCATTGGGGGAGGAGGGGTCCAGTCCCTGACTCTGCCTTGGGTCCCTGGGTGGGCCCTGAGGTGCTGGCAATGTGCCTGGCCAGGAACTAATTTTTTGTCCTTTGCTTACTTCTAAAGTAGGGGAACTTCCTGTTGGGACCAGTACTTGAGCTCTGTGGTTGAGCTAAATTGCTGCTTTGCTGTTGCTTCCCTAGGGAAGGCTTTTTGTACAACTCAGGTTATAATGGTTGACTTTATAGGTACTTCCAGCTCTCCAGAGACCTGGTGCATCTGGGTTGTGTAGAAATTCTGATCTGGGCCTGAGTCTTTTCATCAAACTGTACCCCATGCAATTCTATATTCCTGACCAGTCTCCTCTGAGTGGTCCCATGCTGATTGCGGGACAGATCAGCTGCCCTTGCTGTGTCCCAGTGTTCCCCCCGTGGGCACATCTCCCCCACCAACCACGCTGCAAACACTTCTCATGGGACAGGCCATGCACCACTCCCTTGCAATGACTCACAGGCCTCTCAGTGGCTCCGTTTTACAGTTCTTGTGGTTCCTCGCTCCTATGTGGGTCCACAGGGACTTTATTAGTGGTCTTGCTGTCCTGGGGGCTACCAAGGCCCTCTTCTCCCTTGCTGCCTCCAAGCAACTCCATCCAAAGGGCACAGCTGTGGCTTTTGCCAGCTCCTGCTCCATGCACTCAGCAGCTCCAGCCTTAAAGCGGCCATGACACAGAATGGTTGGAGCAGTTTTTTCTTTCTCTCTTTGAGGCTTCTCCCACCCTCATGCACTCCATAGGTCTCTCCTCCTCTTCCTCTTAGCTCTAGAGGCCCCAGCTTGGCTGTTGTTGCTTTTTTATAGTTGTAAATTTGTTGATTTGTGGGAGAGAGTGATGCTGGGGACCAGCTATTCTGCTGTCTTTATGGGAAGCTGTTGTGCAAAAATTAAATAAATGAGTAAAAAAGTGTTTAAGCACAAATTTCTCAACATTTAGAAACAGGAAAACTAGAGACATTCATAAAAAATAGTAATGCATTAATTTCTAATGATGTTTTCCAAACTATATAAGTAAAATCCCACTAGAAAAAAATCCCATTTAAATTGTTATTTTTTAATCATAAAATGAAACAAAAAATCACATAAATCACATTATTAAGTAAACATACTTTATACTGCTCTATACAATACTTATTAACATATTTTTGATGCCCCTTATAAGCAAATTACAAATATTTTCTCTTCTATCTCTATTGGGTGGGTTAAATTCAACCGGAAAATAGAGCTTTAAAAACAGAGCAAATGTTTAAAAGTATCCTCTTTATGTTTAAACCTTCAATTTAGAAAAGCATAAAATTTTATTCCCGCACAAACAATTTCAGGCTGCATATGGATATTAATACTGCTTATATCAGAAATACTCAATAAGTAAGGCACAAAACTACTCGCAATTTTCAAAGATAAGATATGAATGTAAATCCCTGAAGCATGTTCTACAAAGTTGTTAAAACTAACAAAACAGGTGACTGCATCATCCTGAAATTTAGTTCATTTGCAATTTCAATAAAATTTTTTATATAAATCTTTATGTTATCTTTAAAATTAATATCAAAGCAACTATCAGCTTTTGTTATATTATCTTTTAAAATGAGAGACACAGAAAATCAGTAAATGAGGTTATATTACTAATTAGCATACTGTCTCCACTACCTATAGTACACTACAAAAAAAATGTGGCTTCCATTTTATCACATAGATGAAACAGTTATCTTTCAGGGTTTGAAATTTCTGTGATCTTTATGCTTAATAAGCTCTGTAAAAGGCATTCAAATTATATCACTTTTGTCTTGGAAGTTAAATTGGGAAATATTGCATTCTCTGAGTTGATAAACTCTGCTGAAGATAAATTATCATGAGAAATAGTTTTAATTGATTTATCATAATAAAAGTTATGTGACTTTGAAGTGCAAATGACACATTAAAATGAAACTACAGTATGTTGATAATAAAGTGGCTTCTTTGTTAATGGAATTACTGACACTGCAGATGCTTTCAGGAGTGATGTCTTCTACTGTTAATCAAGAGACATCAATGTAAAATGAATATGCTGTTTATTTAAATCCCAGCCCAACTTTCTCATTTCTTGCTTCAGAGTAGTTCAAAATTAAGGTTCTAATATTGGAGATTCTGATCATCATATAGAGTCAGTATTTTAGCTGTTCCACTCCTGCTTTTTCCAGAATATTAAGAATGCATGCTCAAGTTTTTCCTGTATGTATATAAATCAGAAAGACTGTCAGAGCATGCTAAAGTTTTTCCTGTATGCATATAAATCAGAAAGACTGTCAGAGCAAAGGCCAGTGACAATGTCCACAATGAAGTTTAGATGACTACATACATGTAAACTAGTAACATTTTTTTCATAATATATATTCCAAAAATTTTGAACTGTAAGATTCAAAGGAAATTAGTGGATATTCAGACTTTTGAATTTTAAGAAAGTATTGCAAATTTACATGGTAATTTAGTGTAATAATTTCAGCTAAAGTAACTGCATTTCATAATCTGTGATTCTTATTCAATTACTTTCCACTCACACACACAAAAAAAACAATTTTAGCCAAACTGTAGGAATAATTTGAATATTGGCTTATCTGCCAAACACGTACTAATCAAATAACTTAGCCATCAGTATGAGTCTACTTAATCAGTAGCACTGTATACAAGTGATGTTTGGTACTATTGAACTCTGTTTTGCAACCAACTGAAAAATAAATTAAAATCTCCTGCCATTCTCATTTTTCAAGAAGTGTAGAGTGATTTGGCTGGGGTGGTGTAAAAGATGATAAGACAGAAATGCAGAACTACATTGTGGTTGTTTCAATGCTAGGCTTGGTGAGTCTTACTAGAGCAACAGTGTGCAAGATTGAACACCAGTTTATTTGCTCAAGAACAATTCTGAAGAATAATCATGCAGTGATAAAAAGAGGGTTAATATCACTAGGAATTATAAATATGAGTTATGAAATCCAATACTGATATATTCAACACATACCTCTGACTGACATTAATGTAATCTTATGTCTCAATAATTAACACAAAATTCTTCATTTATTTAATCCTTTATACTAAATTTAATATGAAGTATCAACTCACCCTATATTACATAAATAATGATGAATTATAAAACTCTATTTTTTAAAGTCTTTATTGCATGCTGGAGAAAAAGTGTGAGCATTATATGTCACACTGCTACCTGAGATAATCATTTGACATAAGAAATAGATGAAATAAGCCTGGATGAAAGTAGTAATGATTACAGGATAATAATAAAATAGCCATAAAGGGAATAAAAATTCTAAAATGTGTTATTTTAAAATTTTTATGTAGGGATTAAGTAAAAATTTTATCAGAGGTATTTTTAAATCAAGCAGTACGATTTAGGAATATAATATTGAACTAAAACTAGAACAAACTTCAATAGCAAGAAAAGCAAATATTTGACATTTCAATTTAGAGGATATTATTCCTAAGGATATTAATGCTTCATTTTAAAAACTATGTTCATCTATTTTGTTGGTAATTCGATTAACTTAGTAGGGTTTATTCTTTGAAGAATTATTACTTAATCTCAGAAAATACTGAGCTGTGGTTAAAATCATCGAGGCAAACATCAGAAGTTTTCTTGCATGCATTCATTTACCAATTTGCACCACTCATGCATTCTTTATCCTTTCAACCTGGAAAGCTTCTATCTGATTTTTCAGTGGCTGTTTAAACAAAAATAGATGTTTATCTCTTTAAAATTTTGCCAGGAAGCTGTCACTTTCCCATTTACTCAAGCTATGTTGTGACAGAATGTGTCAGCTTCTCACACAAATGAAAAGAGATATAGACCTGTATTTACTTTAGCTGAAAAATAAGTAGTCATCAATTCAGAGGAAAGTGTTTTCCCATCTGAACAGATGAAGTAAATAGGAGTGGTTGAGAGAAGCAAGTATTTCCTAATACTTAAAAGGCAGATATAAACCAAACACAGAGTGCTGATTCATTTTCGGTTATCATTCGAAATGGATAATCCCATGGTACGTGGAAGTTGGTACTTCACTCCGTGTCTTTTTTGCAGCATGTGATTTTGCTTTAAAAATGATAAATGTTTATTCTGTTAACCTTCCCATATTCTCTCCTATGCAGGCTAAAAGCTTCAGAAGTTTAAATGGAGATAAGAAAAAATCATCTTTAAGAAAGAGTTTTTGGAATCATGCGATTCATAACCAACAAAATTTGTAGAAATTGGCCCAAAACTTCATACTTCATCAAGATGTTTAAATTAGTAGTAATATTTTTATCATACATTGACTATTAAATGTATATTTCAGTATATTTTTGTTGTTAAAATATATCTTTTATTTCATATAACAGTTTCATAAGATAAAATTTCATTAAAAATATTACCGAATGCACTGAAATTAAGTCTTGACACTGAACCAAAGAAAACATGCAGTGATAAACATTAGTACTAAATTTGTTAAAAGAGTACATTTGAAAGCAACCAAACTTAATAGAACAGAAGGAACAACCTAGACTAAGAGAAGAAAAAGTTAAAGTTGGGCATTTCGGCGTGTAACCATCCGTCTCTAAGTGACTTCTGGGGATTACTCAACCACAAGATCCTTTTGTTCTTTGTTTCCTCATCTGTTAAAGGAGCAAAATGAAACTTATTTATTAGGATTTGTGTGAGAATTCTACGAGTCTGAAAGAGTATTTTTTAAAATTTAAATATATATATATATATAAATTATATATCCTGTAAAGTATTTCAAATATATTTTCATTTCAATAACAATGCACCAAGACTACAGAGGGACAATTTGAATATCATAATTTCTCTTTCTTTGCATGTAGGAGAAAAAGAGAGTTGGCTGGCCGGTTAGCTCAGTTGGTTAGAGTGCAGCCTTATAACCCTAAGGTTCAGATCCCCGCACTGGCCAGCCGCAAAAAAAAAAAATAGAGAGAGAGAGAATTTTAGGCATCCATGGAAGTCATCTCAGAGATATTTAAGTTTTCTCTGTGAATATGTAACTTTCATGCTTTCATTTTAATTTTAAGTTAAAAATTACTATTAGCCTAAAATACTGTACAAATGGGCAACCACTTACATCTAAATATTGGTAAATACTTTAAGTGCTCATATATCATATATTAATAATTGCATTAGTGCCACAACATAATACTCTGTACGCTATTAATGAGAAAATGGTATAAATCCTTAATATATAAATAGAACCTCATTATTAAATGAGAGCCAGATGATATCTTAATTCCTCACAATAAAATCCTGTAGTGGTTGAAATAGAGGTGTTAAAATAATTTATTTAAAGTTAAGACACAGAATATTGTAGTATAGATATGCCAAACTTCAAGGAATATGGATCTTGGGAGTTAAAACATATATATATGTATATATATTTATCATTACACAGTGTAAACATTTTTTGTGGCCCTTTACCAATTTCTCCTTAACCTGTTTCCCACCTCTCCCTCTTTCCCATCTCTGGTGTCCTCAATTCAAAGTGTTACCAAACCCAAGCTCAGCTGCCTGCCCCAAACAAAAACTCAGGCTTTGTTCACCAAAATCTGTTACCTCAGAGATTCAACTCCTGACTTAGTCTCTCCAAAATCTTGTTACCAAACCCAGGTCTGGCTGCTTGCCTCTACCAAAAGCAAATGACCCAAAACTCAAATGTTGGTGGAATAGGAAGTCAGCTTTATTCAGGAACACAAGTGACCAGAAGAAAGATGTTAGCCTAACCCATTTCTCCAATAAACCTGAAGGAAATGGCCAGACTAAAATCATCCCTAAGACTCAGATTTATTGAGGAGTTTTTAAGGAGTAAGAAATGGGAAGACTGAGAGAATGGAATATGGGAAATGAAAAGATGGAGGGAGGAGGATGTGCAGGGAGCCATGTACAACTTTTCACCAAGGCTCCGTATGGCTTCTGTTCTCATCCTAGATGTTATCTTAGGATCCTGCTTCAGGGTGGAATCAGCATAGCTTTATTGATGTCTTCTTTGGTTTCTCAGGGTCTGGATAGCACTGGCTTGTGGCAAATTTGCAACTCCAGGCTGACTGAAAAACAACTTTACATTTATGTAAATAATGTCATCTCACCCCCAACCAAGGTTCAAAATATCAAATAACCATGGGGAAAAAAGGAACTCAAATAATTGCATGCTAAGAAAAAAACCAAATCTTTTTTTTTTTTTTTAAAGTCCATTTGGTTTGGGGTCTCAACATGGCTTAAGTCTTGCTCATTCCAACAAACACCCAAAACTTGTTTTTCATTAAATTACTTTTATTTTTTTCTAACTTTTATCATTATAATCCCTTGGTCACATTTATTTTTATTTATTTTACTTCTATTTGCATTAAATTTGTTTATGCAAATAGTTTTATAATATTTACAAAGAAAAAAAGTTCCCTGCCACCTTCCACACATTTTGCACTTCTTAGAAGCAAATAATTTCAACCATTGTAGCTATTTAATTTTGGTATTTACCTCTATGACTCTAAAAAATATGAGTAAATTGCCTATTTTTTTAATTTTAGAATTATACTCCTCTATTATCTTCTGCTAAGTAAGATGAGAATTTAGCTTTCTTTTATGTACCCCCGTGCTGTGGGTTAGATGTCACCCCAAAGAATCATTGAGGCTTAATCCTCACTGTGACAGTATTAAGAGGCTAAGAAATTCTACTACAGTAATTGGAATGTGGGGCCGTGAAGAAGTGATTAGATTGTGAGGACTATACCTTCCTGAACGAATTAATTTGTTGATAGTGTTAATGCGCATGATTCTGATGGCTTTAAAAGAAGAGCCAGTGAGATTACTCTGTCTCTGCTTCTGCCATTTTGCCATGTGATACCCTGAATTTCTGTAGAGTTAATACTGAGAACAAAGACCTCACCAATGTGTTCCTTGGACTTCGGACTTCCCAGCCTCCAAAACTGTAAGAAATAAATTTTATTTCTTGGTAAATGACCCAGTTTCAGGTGTTTTGTTATAAACAGAAGAAATGGATTAATATTCCCCTCAACCCAGCACTTCCCAGCCTTAGAACTGTCCGATATATCAAGTTAAAATATAGAAAAGCCAGTTAAATTTGAATTTAAGATACAAAAAAGGGAGATTTTTAGTATAATAATGCCCTACATCTTGTACACTTACATACAACAAGAGTTGTTTACGTGAAATTCAAATTTAACTGGGCAGCCTTATGTCACCTTCTTCTTTTTCGTATCACTCTTTAAGAGTTTAATGAGATTAATATTAACTGTAGATACAGTTATGACTCTGTAAACAATTGACAGATGAGGCTCATATTTGTAATGATTATTGTAATCTTTCCGGTGGAATTATCACATTTTTTTCTGTTGCTTAGATTTTAAACCTGATTTATTCCCAAACTCTCCTCAATAGCCTTAATATTTTCTTAGTCCCCTCAAATGCCTCAAGTATTTTATCACTTTCCGTTTCTTAGTGATGTGCCTCCTTAGCCATTTTGATACACCACAGCATACAATATAGACTCATCCCTCATTATCACCCAGGGGGCTTACTTTGATGCTTTGTCGAGATAGATCCCCTTTTTTCCTGGATGTGCATTCATGTTTTTCCTGATTTACTCTCTCATTTGGGGATGCACTTCTTCCAGCAGCTTTCTAAGATAGGGTGTGTGGGAAGTACACTTTTTGAAATCTTGCATGTCTGAAAATGGTGTTTTGCTAAACTCACACTTAATAGATTCATCACTTTGTCATAGGACTAGAGGCTTGAAATATTTTTCACTGTGAACTACGAAGGTCTTCTTCCATAATCAGGGACTAGAGAAGAACGTACTCCTTAAAGACAAAGCTTCACTAGCTGAGATTTTTGAGTCTGTTTTGTTTTGTTTTGTTTTGTTTTAATTCAATGCATTCCCAATCTGCATACAGCTTTGGCAACAGGAAGCTGAAACCTCACTGTCTGAGGTGTGAGAAGACAGAGATCAAGACAGGCACAGAAGCTAGAATATCTAAGGCATTCCATAGAAACAAAGAAAACAAAAGGCGGTGAGCACTAAAATCTGTGTGTAGACTATACCTAAACACATGGCAGACCACCAACCTATGCAGCACAGGAGGAAATTATAGAGGGCCAGAATAAAAATGCAGTGCAGTAAACTAAAATAAGCCACAGACAAGAAACAAGCAAGGATATCAACTACTATACAATTTCTCTGGGAAGGATAACAGATTCTAGAGTCACTACTACATCTTATCTACAATGTCTGGTTTTCAACCAGTATCACATAGAAATCCAAAGAAACAGAGAAGCATGACCTATACTCAGGGTAAAAGGCTGTCTACAGAAATTGACATCAAGTGGACCCAGACATTGGATATAGCAAGCCAGGACTTAAAGCGCTTTTTACAAGTATTTTCAAATAATTAAAAGAAAAAAGACCATTATGTGAGGACACACCTAAACGGACAAATAGAAACTATGAAAAAATAAAAATACTAAAGCTGACTAGTACAATAACTGAAATAAAATACTTTTATTAGTTTGTTTTGGCAGAGATTGGAAATGAGAGAAGAAAGAATGGTGCATTAGTCCATTTCTGTTGCTTATAACAAAATACCTGTAACTGGATAATGTATAAGAAAATGAAATTTACTGCTTGTCGTTTCAGAAGCTGGGAAGTCCACAGTGCACAGAACACATCTGGTAAAGGTTTTGGTGATGGCGACAGTGACCTGGTGTCTCACATGGCAGAAAATGGTGTAGCAGAGAGAGAACAACTTTTCATGTGATTTCCTTTTAAAGCTTTCAGAACCACACCCCTGACCACTATTATAAATCCATTCACTATGGCATGGTTCTATAATCGAATCACCTCTTCAAGGCCCCACCTTTCAATTACCGTATTTCCCAGCCTTAACATTTACATTGGGTATTAAACCTCAGTGAAGGTGGGGGGGGGGGGTGGCATCAAATCTACAGCAAGAGGGTATTTTGTTATAGATCAAAAGAAGTTATTCAACCTGGAAAACAGAGGGAAAAGAACTAAAAAAACTGAAATGAGTATGAGAAGCCACATGGTATAATATCAGGTGGTAGAAAATAAGTGAAATTTGAATGCAAGAATGAGAGGAGAGAGAAAAGAAGGCAGCAAAAATAGGTTTTAAAAGATAATTACTGAAAATTTCCCTAAATTAAAAAAGAAAATCTGAATTAAAATAAAGAAAATTGTCCCTGATATTACTGAAAGCCAATGGTAAGGAGAAAATCTTGAAAACAACTGGAAAAAAGCACATTACACACAAGGGAAAACACTTTATTTACAGGATAAAGCAATGATTAATGGCTAATTCATATTTTAGCAATTAAAACATATAATAATGTGTCATATTCTGAATGGAAAAAATATAACTTGCCAATCAGAATTTCTTTATCCAGCAAATTTATTTTTTAAAAATAAGAATCACATACAGACATGGTCAAATAGAAGTGGTGAGAGTGGGCATACTTGTCTTGTGACTGTTCTTAAGGGAAAGGCCCTCAATTTTTCCCCATTCAGAGTGATACTGGCTGTGGGCTTGTCATAAATGACTTTTATTGTGTTGAGATATTTTCCTTCTATGCTTAATTTGTTGAGAGTCTCTATCATGAAGAGTGTTGAATTTTGTCAAATGCTTTTTCAGCATCTATTGAGATAATCATGTTCTTTCTCCTTGAGCTTGTTGATGTGATGTATCACTTTTATTGACTTTTGTATGTTGAGCCATTCTTACATCCCTGGGATGAATCCCACTTGATCACAGTGTTTAATGTTTTTTAATATGTTGCTATATTCTGATTGCTAATATTTTGTTGAGGATTTGTGCATCTATGTTCATCATGGATATTGGCCAGTAATTTTCTTTTTTTGTTGTGTCTTTATCTGGTTTTGGTATCAAAGTTATGTTGACCCCCTAGAATGAGTTTGGGAGAGTAGAGTCTGTTTCAATTGTTTGGAATAGTTTGAGGAGAATTGGTATTAATTCCTCTTTAAAAGTTCGATAGACTTCAGCTGTAAAGCCATCCGGACCCGGACTTTTCTTTGTTGAAAGATAGCTAATTACCGCTTCAATCTCATTGCTTGTTATTGGTCTGTTCAGGTTTTCTATCTCTTCTTGGTTCAATCCTAGTAGTTCGTATGTGTCTAGAAACTTATCCATATCTTCCAGATTTACATATTGGTTTTCGTACAGTTGTTTATAATAGTCTCTAATTATTCTTTGTATTTCCGTGGTATCCCTTTTCATTTCTGTTTTTTGTTATTTGGGTCTTCTCTCTTCTTTTTTTTGTTAACCTAGCTAATGGTTTGTCTATTTTACTTATCTTCTTGAAAAAACAACTTTTTGTTTTGTTGATCTTTTCTATTGTTTTTCAGGTCTCTATTTCATTTAGTTCTGCTCTGATCTTTATTATGTCTTTCCATCTACTACCTTTAGCTTTGGATCAGTGTTGTTTTTCAAGTTCTTTGAGGTGGAGTGTTAGCTCATTTATTTGTAGTCTTTTCATTCTTTTGATGTAAGCATTTATTGCAATAAATCTGCCTCTTAGTACTGCTTTTGCAACATTCCAGAGATTTTGGTGTGATGTATCTTTATTTTCATTAGTTTCCAGAAATTTTTTTGATTTTCTGTTTAATTTCTTCTTGGACCCATAGGTCATTCTGGAGCCCGTTACTTAGTTTCCATATATTTGTATAGTTTCTGGAGTTTTGCTCATTATTAATTTCCAAGTTTAGTCCATTGTGGTCTGAAAAGATACTTGTAATGATTTCAATTTTTTAAAATTTGCTGATGATAGATTTGAGCAATCAGGCAAGAGAAAGAAATGAAGGAAATCCAGATTGGAAAAGCCAAAGTCAAACTTTTCCTATTTGCAGATGACATGATGTTATATATAGAAAAACCTAAAGACTCTATCAAAAAACTCCTAGAGCTGGTTAATAACACTGCAGGATACAAAATAAATGCTCCCAAGTCAGTTGCATTTATATACTCAAATAATGAAGTGACAGAAAGAGAAATAAAGAAAGTAAGCCCATTTACAATTGTCACATAAAAAAAAAATTAAAATACCTAGGGATCAATTTAACCAAGGAGGTGAAAGACCTTTACAATGAGAACTACAAACCACTTCTGAAAGACATTAAAGAAGACACAAAAAGATGGAAAGATAATCCATGCTCTTGGATTGGAAGAATTAACATTGTGAAAATGTCTACACTACCTAAAGTGAACTACAGATTCAATACAATCCGCATCAAAATAACAATGACATTCTTCACAGAAATGGAAAAAACAATCTTACCCTACATATGGAACAACAAAAGACCCCAAAGAGCCAAAGCAATCCTGAGCAAAAAGCTATAAAGTTGGCGGCATAACACTACCTGACTACAAATTATACTACAAAGCTATTGTAACCAAAACAGAATGGTATTGATATAAAAACAGACATTCACACCGGTGGAGTAGGATTGAGAACCCAGAAATTACTCCTCAGGGTTATAGCCATCTGATATTGGACAAAGGTAACAAAAATCTACACTGGGGAAAAGACTGCCTCTTCAACAAGTGGTGCTGGGAAAATTGTATATTCTTATGCAGAAGAATGAAACTAGATATGCACCTGTCAATATACACAAAAATCAACTCAAGATGAATGAAATACTTAAGCATAATACCTGAAACTAAAATTACTAAGGGAAAATATAGGTGAAACACTTCAGCAACTAAGTCTGGGCACAGACTTTATGAACATGAGTCCAAAAGCACAAGCATTAAAAGAAAAAATGAACAAATGGTACTATATTAGACTAAAAGGCTTCTGCACAGCAAAGTATACAATCAACAGAGCAGAAAGACAACCTATAGAATGGGAGAAAATATTTGCAAACTATACATCTGATAAAGGATTAATATACAGAATATACAAAGAACTCAATCAAATATACAGTAAAAAAAAAACCTAAAAATCCAATTAAAAAATGGGCAAAGTAGAAGAACAGACATTTTTCAAAGGAAGACATACAAATGGCCAACAGGTACATGAAAAAATGCTCAATATCACTAGTCATCAGGGAAATGCAAATTAAAATGCAAATTAAAACTGCACCTCACCCTGGTTAGGCTGGCTATAATCAAAAAGGAGGTGAATAAAAAATGCTGGCAAGGGTGTAGAGAGAAGGGGACACTCCTGCACTGTTGGTGGGACTATAAATTAGTGCAACCACTGTGGAAAAAAGTATGTTGTTTTCAAAGGAAACTGTGGTGTATATACACCATGAAATACTACTCTGCCATAAATAAAGAACGAAATACTCCCATTTGCAATAACATAGATGAGCCTGGAGAAAGTTAGGTAGAGTGAAATAAGCAAAGCAGAGAGGGATAAATACCACATGTATTCACTCATATGGGGGAGCTAAGAGAGAAAAAAGGAAGGAAAGAAAGAACACAGTAGCGCATTGGACTTGCAGAGGGATAGAACATTCCATGGGCTCCAAAGTGGAGTGGGTGGGGAAGGGGAGGGAGAGGGAGGTTGGGGATAATTGGGTGGGGGAGATGGGTTACAAATGCAATTTTTGGTAATGGGTATGCTGCAAGTATGAATCTAGCCCTCACATCATGAGCACGAGGGGTGACAGTCAGCTTTGTATCTCATGAATACTCATAATCTAAAAAAAAAAAAAAAAAAAAGACATGGTCATATAAATCAAAAGCTGAAAAAACTGATCTCTTGGCTGAAGAAAATAATGCCAGATTGCAATATATATTTGAATGAAGAGCTCTAGAAATGGTAAGTATGTGAGTAAAAATAAATTAATAAACAAACACAAACACAGTCATATAACACATATATGCACACTTACTTTTGTCTTTTCTTCCCTAAAATCACTTATCTCTACAAAACAAAAATTATACTGCTATATTATTGTACATATAGATATAATGTGTAATGTATATGAAAAGATTGACAGTAGAATGAGGGTATAAAAGTAAAGTGAGCATTGCAAGCAAATCTTTGATACCTTACCAGAAGTAATTTAATATTAACTGTAAGGAGAATGCAACAAATTAAAGGAACATATTTAAATCCCTCCAAAAAATATAGATACAAATTTTCAAATATAAATACAAAAACAAATATTACATAAATTGATATATCTAGGATGTCAATAGAAATTAAGAAGGAATATTGAAAATCTTTTAATTAACACAAAATAAATTAAGAAATCAGAAGAGAGGAGTAAAAATAAAAAACTGCAGGCCAAAGAGAAAACAAATATCCAAATGTCAGACATAAATACAACTACATCATTAATTACATTAAATATAAATGGACTAGATATTCCAGCAACAGGCTGAGATTATCAAAAGAGGTTTAAAAAGAGAGAGAATAAATTATGTTGTCTACAGGATATACATTTCAAATATACAAACTTAAGTTGAATTAAAAGGATGAGAAAAGATACCCTATAACCAAAAAAGTTTAAAAAATCTGGAGTTCTTAATATCAGAAATTAAAACTTAAAAATAAGAGTGGTATTAGAGACAATGATTCAGGGACACTAAATCATGATAAAATGTTGATACATTCCAAAGATATGGCTATTATAAATATAAATATACCTTATAACTTAGTTTTAAAATACATGAAATAAAAACTGACAGAACTGAAGGGAAATATACATAAGCACAATTGGAATTTTTAACACATTCATTTCAGTAATTGATGAAAAAACAAGAAAAAAGATCAGAAAAAATATAAACCACCTTCACCTAATCAACACATAAATTGTATCAAATGAATGTCTTTTTAACTGTACATGAATATTCACCAAGATAGATTATATATTTAGTCCATAAATAAGTCTCAATACATTTTAAAGAATAGAAATCGTATGGTGTATGTTCCCCACCCCACCCCCCCAAAACAGAATAAACTTTGAAGTTAATAACATTAATTAACAATTTTAAAAGTCCTAAATATTTGGAAATTAAGATATTTCTAAACAATCATGGATCAAAAAAAAAATCACATGATAAATTATGTAATATCTTGAATGATAATAAAAACGCAGAACATTTCCATGGTATTAATTGCAATGTCTCCTTTATCATTTCTAATTTTTGTTATTGTGTCTTTTCTCTTCTTATTTTAGTTAGCCTAGCTAATGGCTTGTCTATTTTATTTATCCTCTCAAAAATACAACTTTTTGTTTCATTAATCTTTTGTATTGTTTTTTGTGTTTCTATTTCATTTAGTTCTGCTCTGATCTTAATTATTTCTCTCAATCCACTAACTTTTGGGGCTGGATTGTTCTTGTTTTTCTAGTTCTTTGAGGTAAAGTGTTAGGTTGTTTATTTGCCATCTTTCCATTCTTCTGCAGTAATCATTAGGGACTATTATAAATAACTATACACTAAAAAATTTGAAAACCTGGAGGAAATGGATAAATTTCTAGACACACTAAAACTGCCAAGACCAAACCAAGAAGACAAAGAAAACCTGAATAGACCAATAACAATCAAAGAAATTGAAGCTGTAATCAGCAGTCTCCCAACAAAGAAAAGCCCGGGACCAGAGATGGTTTCACTACAGAATTCTACTAAACCTTTAAAGAATTGATACCAATTTAAAACGGCATTGGAAATATAAGCCAGAGCAATCAGACAACAGAAAGAAACAAAGGGCATCTAGATTGGAAAAAATGAAGTCAAACTGTCCCTGTTAGCAGATGTCATGATCCCATACATAGAACAGCCTAAAGACTCTACAAAAATACTCTTAGAGTTGATAAATGATTTCAGCAAAGTTGCAGGATACAAAATCAACATACAAAAATTAGTAACATTTTTAACTACAACAATGAACTAACAGAAAAATAAATCAAGAAAGCTAACCCATTTACAATAGTCACCAACAAAATAAAATACCTAGGAATAGAGTTAACCAAGGTTGTGAAAAATCCAAGATTGTGAAACATCTCTATGATGAGAACTACAAATCACTGATGAGACAAATTAAAGAGGACATAAGAAGATGGAAAGATATTCCATGCTTTTGGATTGGAAGAATTAACATTGTGAGAATGTCCATACTACCCAAAGTGATCAATAGATTCAATGAAATCCCCATTAAAAAACCAATGGCATTCTTCACAGAAATGGAAAAAACAATCCTAACATTCATATCAAACAACAAAAGAATCTGAATAGCCAATGCAATTCTAAGCAAAGTAATAAATAAATAAATAAAACCAGAGGCATAACATTACCTGACTTCAAACTATACTACAAAGCTGTAGTAACCAAAACAGCATGGTATTGACATAAAAACAGACACCTGGACTAATGGAACAGAATAGAGAACCCTGAAATCAGTCTGTACACCTACAGCTATCTGATTTTTGACAAAGGCACCAAGAACACACAGTGAGGAAGAGACTTCCTCTTCAATAAATAGTGTTGGGAGAATTGGACATCCATATGTAGAAGAATGAAACTATATCTGTACTTCTCATCATATACCAAAATCAACTCAAAATGGATTAAAGACTTAAATATATGTCTTGAAACTAAAACTTCTAAAAGATAACAAAAGGGAAACATTTCAGGAAGTAGGACTGGGAACAGACTTTATAAATACAACCCCAAAAGCACAAGCAACCAAAGGAAAAATAAACAAATGGGATTATGTCAAATTAAAAAGCTACTGCACAGCAATGGAAACAATTTAAGGAGCGAAAAGACAATGAACAGACTGGGAGAAAATATTTGAAAAATACACATCTGACAAGGGATTAATATTCAGAATACACAAGGAACTCTAACAACTTAACAGCAAAAAAAAAAAAAAACAAAAACAAGTAACCTGATTAAAAAATGGGCAAAGGAGTAAAATAGGTATTTCTTGAAGAAAGACGTACAAATGGCCAACAGACACATGAAAAAGTGCTCAGCATCACTCAGCATCTGGGAAATGCAAATCAAAACTACATTGAGATATTATCTCACTCCTGTTAGGCTGGCTAGTATCTAAAAGACTGAAAATAACAAATGCTGGTGAGGATATGGAGAAAGAGGAACCCTTCCATACTGTTGGTGGGACTGTAAAATGGTGCAACCATTATGGAAAATGGTATGGAGCTTCCTCAAACAACTACAGACAGAACTGCCATTTGACCCAGCTATCCCCCTTCTGGGGGAAATTTCCATACCCAAAGGGATGGAAATCATCCTGTCGAAGAAATACGTGTATTCACATGTTTATTGCAGCTCTTATACAATAGCCAAGAGTTGGCACTAGCCTAAATGCCTATCATTGGATGAGTGGATAAGAAAAATGTGGTATATCTAACACAGTGGAATATGACTCTGCTATAAAAAAAATGAAATACTATCATTTGCAGCAACATAGATGAACTTAGAGAAAATTATGTTAAGTAAAATAAGCCAGGCACAGAAAGAGAAATATTGCATATCCTCACTTATATGTGGGAGCTAATAAAAATAAATAAATAAACAAATAAATAGAAAAAAAAAAAAAGACACAACAATCACAAAAATTCCTTGAACTTGTTAAGAGAAGAGAACAGATGTGACGTTAAGGGGGTGAGAAGTGGGGGGAAAGGGGGGAATTGGTAAAGGGCCATGAAAATCAACTACTTTATATAATGATAAATTAAAAAATAAACAAGAGCAGACCAAAATTTGTGATATGCAGCTGAAGCTGAAGCAACTCTTAGAAGGTAATTTATAGCTTTAATTGTTTTTTATAAAAAGAATGTCTAAAACCAAAAATCTGTGCTTTCACCTTAGGAGTCGAGAAAAAGAGGAGTAATTTAAGACCAAAGTAAGTTTTGTGGATGGGAAAAGAAAATAAAGAGAGGAAATCATTTAAATAGAAATAATAAAGAAAATAAATAAAACCTGAATTTGAAAATATTAAAATTGATACACCTCTGGCTTTACTGACCCAGACATGAGAGGCAGAGAGAAGGCAAAACTTCCGATATCATGAATGAAGAAAGTCAGTTTCTCAAGACACTAATAAGAATAATATAGGATAATACACTGCACTTCAGTGATACATTCTGAGTGAAGCCAGATACAAAAGAGGACACATTATATAATTTCATTTATTTGAAATACAAGAAAATGCAAATTAATCGATAGTGATTGAAAGCAGATCAATACTTGACTGAAGCTCAGGTTGGGGTTGGGGGCAAATTAATAAAAAGGAACATGAGAGAAGTTATAGGAGTGATGGAGATGTTCTGTTTCTTGATAATCTTATGGATATGTTATGGGTATATTAATATGTCAAAACTCATCAGACATTTAAAATGGGTGCAGCTTATTGTAAGTTTTTTTCTCAATTAAAAAAAAAAGATAGAAAATGTCGTTTTCTATCTGTTAATTAACTATCGGTTACAGGATAAATTGTGCTTTATGGAAAACCCATGTGTTAAACATCTAACTCCTAGTACCTCAGACTGCAACTATATTTGGAGATGGGGACTTTACAGGAGTAATTAAGCTAACATGAAGTCATTAAGGTAGGCCCTAATATAATATGACTAATGTCCTTATCAGAAAAGGAATTTGAGCACAGGTACATACGCAGAAGGCCATCTATAAGCCAAAGAAAGAGGCTTGGAGCAGATCCTTTCTCCATGGTCCTCAGAAGGAACCAACCCTGCTGACATCTTGATCTTATTCTCCTAGCTTCCAGAACGATAAGAAAATTAATTTCTGTGTTTAAGCCATTTGATCTGTGGTATTTTGTTATGGCCGGCCTAGCAAACTAATAGACAATCAATACATGTAATTATAACAAATAACAACTTATGATAAATAACAATTTAAATCAACATTGCAGAAGCTATTCATTTTTTAATGACTTCTGTGAATTATTAAATATGAAAAGCAGTGACATAGAATAATGTTTCCTAACCAGTTTGGGGATTGATCCTAAAGGGTTGAACACATTTTCATTGCAGTCACAAAAACTTTCAGCTTAGTTCGGGCGAGCTGTTGAATGAGGGCAGCTATAAACTTCAAGATACATAAATGTGGTGCATTAGTCTCCTTCAGTATATTCATATATCCATGTCCTCCATAAATCTATTCCAAGCTGTTCAAATTACCTAAGAAAAAGAAAATGTGAGTTGTCTAACTTAAAAAACAGTTTGTGGATAATGATGACTTGTAAAATGAGTGTTTCAAAGTCTCTTGAAAGAATATAAAGAGATTTTGAGATGAAATCAAATGTAAAACAACTCAACGGAGAGTTAAACTTTCCTAAAGCCATTGTACTATTACATTGAAAATAAATCTGATTTTGGAAATGATGTTAACTGAACCTTTTAATTTTTTTCTGCCTCCATTCAGCAAATTTCCTCAGGTGTTCTGAACTGACACTCAGGAAAACCTCCCCAAGATTGCTGGGAGGGAGAGAAAAGATAAGGGGAGCCAAGCAGACAGGCTCTAGTACCCCACATAACCATAGAAAATCCATTTTTATCTATATACTGTATGTGATTCATTATAAAATTACATCTAAATACAGGTTCTGCGCAAAACAACTGGAAAACATTGCACTACACTTATTCTCAGACAAATGTTTCCCTGAATTTCTAATTTTTGAATATCTAAACATTAGAGATAAGATTTTATTATCAGCCAATTTTGTTTATGCTAATGTACAAAGAATCAAATAGCTTACTTTAGATGTTGCTTCTGACGACACTCTCTAGTTTTCACATCTTATGCAGTTCGGCTTGGTATAAAACAAAACTTCTGAAGATGTTTTTGTAATTCCTTTTTCTACAGTGTCTTATCATTCAACTTTATACCCTATTGGCTAGTCTTGTTAATTTAAGTACTTCACTCTGTTTTATAAATCTCCATTGATTTGAATTTAATGAATATATTTAGAACACTTTATGGTATTGAAGAATAGAAGTAACAGTTAATTTTAAACCAGGCAGCCAAAGGAGAGAAATAATCATAAACAAATATTAAAATAAATATATGCAAATGAAGAAACCACAATCTATCTTAGCATGCTGTGTATATAAAAAGGCTTATTTTTGAGTGGTGGAATGTTCACATCTATTATCTTACAATTTTAAAATTGCTCTGCTTTACTCTCAGAGCATTTATATTAAGCAATCATGAGGCATGTGTCTGAACTTTGTATAAAAATCATCAAAATTAAAATGCCAAGAGCATCAGAAAGACAAAGCTATGCATATGCTTTTAATGAATACCGATCTTACCTCTGAGGATGATAGTTTAAAGTTTTCCCAAATATGTATTTTTATATATGTACATTCATGAAAACATGATAATAGTTAATTGAAATTAAATTCAATTATTATCAACAATTATCATTATGCTATTTTCCATGGGAGAAAAAGAATATTTATAAAAGCCACTTAAATAATCAATGGGGTCAGTACATTTTCAAACAAATGGAAAATGAAGTCCAACAAATTAAATGTAAAAAGATAAGTAAATGTTTAAGCAAATAGAAAAAAAAAAATACTTTGATTTTTGCCTTATAATCTATGATTACAAGATCAAGCTAGTTCAAAGATCTAAGTGGCTATGTCACATAATTGAGTAGTATTGTGTCAAGCTCACAGGATTTAAGCTGCAGTTCATTCTCTTTACCACACATACACATGCTCTTAGTCTACCAACCTATCCATTATACTCCCCTGCCTTTTAAGCAATACTACTTGAGTAGTATACTTAGTATAAACAAATCTCAGATTGAGAGAACACTTGCCCTGCCCTCACAACTCACAATACTCAAGGATAATTTGTAAATCTAAACTCTTGAAACAGAATGCATTTTAAGGTAGAAATAATATATTGCAATATACAGATAATCTACATGCTTATGAAAACATGGTTGTACGCCAACCTCCTGGAGGTCCCAATTTGCTCTCTAGGTCACCCCAAAGAAATTCTCCCTATGGGATTTTTGCCTTTAGAGAGACAAAGTGAATTGATTCTGTTGAAATATTCATTAAATTAAAAGGCTTCATTTACTATTCTAAAAGCAATTAATCAGTTTTCTTCACACTGCATAGTACAGTACTAGCCACCACTTCACAAAAGGGCCTTTCATTACTGCTCTAGGGAGACTGTGATGCATTGCAACAAAAATTTATAGGGTCTGTTAAGAAAGTTATAGCTACTAAGAAAGTTAAAATATTTATTGGAAAGTAGAAAACTTTGAAACAGCCAATTTAATAAAATTGCTGGCAGATAGCAATTGAAATTTAAAAACAGTAAAGAAAAAGAGAAAATGCTTCTTATGAATACCTTTGAAGGATTTAACATAGTTCAATATAATTTAAATACAAGTGTAAGAAAGGGCAATTTTTAAGTCATAGTAAGTATTGAGTTTTATTAAGAAAGTCCCCCAAAATATTTATAGCAATGATATTAGCAAGGAATTTTGATCATGAGAGAAAAGTCAATATCTGCGAAATCTTTGCATGCTCACATATTCATGATTAATTATTCTAGTAACAATGTGTAGAGCACATCAATCCTAGGTCACCAGCCGAACATAATCCAGGTCAATAGTTACAGGATGTTGTAAACCCAAGATATATTCCTCTGACAGCACTTCAGTGCAATATGTAAATCATTGCATGGTTTCAATACAATATATATTGAAAAATTAATGTGTTTTGCTAGTTTAAGCAGAAGCTCTAATTAAACACAAAATTGTGCTTTAATATTTTTTGAATAAAGAAAAACGTATCTTCAAAAATATGTAAATATATATATTTATATCATTAGAAGGAGGTCAAAGAAAAGCAGGGTGATACAAAGTAATAAAAATAAAAAAGAGCTGTGAAAATATCAGATCTAAAATAATTAATTCATTTTGATATTATAATAAAGAAAATCTTATTAAATTTACTTATAAAAGAATGGCCAGAATGCTACAGATCAAACTACTACCACATAGCTAGACAAGTCATTCAATAGCCCGTGTGCTATTCTATATTTTATATTTTTGCCAAAAAACATTTATTCTTTCTTGAAGCCTGCAAGCATGGCATGAAAATCTAATATATTTCTTTGAGATAGTGAATAATTATGTTAAGTGAACAACCAGTAAATGTCATATATTTTGAAATTTTAAAGTCTTATGTAAGGTCACTTCTAAACGACATTTTTTTTGGAAACGCTAGTTAACATAGAATTAGAGGGAAAAAAAATAGATGGTGAAAGAACTAACTTTTAAAAATAGTAAACAAAAGCAGGCATTTTCCAAATGAAATCAGTGTCAGTCTATTATGAGCTTTCTAAGTCAAATGAAAAAGTGGGTGCCTAGGTAAACCTTGGGAGGCAGTTAACTAGAGTGGTAGAGTGGTCTCTCCACTCAGAGTGCCTGTGTGGAAATCCAGGTTCTATCACATATGAGTTGCATAACCCTGGGCAGTTTACTAAACTATCAGTACTTCAGTTTTCATAGCAGTAAAATGGGGATAATAATAGCATCTCTCTTGTGGGAATAAAATGAGATATTGAAAAAGTGCTAAGCAATGTGTTGGTATGCAATAAGCACAAACCAGTGTTAACTTTTTACCTTTCATATTATTATTATTCAAGTTTTTTCAAAAATACCATGAGATATTAAAATAGAAATAAGATGGCTGCATAATATGATCTGTGTAGACAAAAATATATAGACCGTGGTTAGAAAATTCATTTAGAGCAGAACCAAATGATTACCTAACACAAAGTTTGTACTCAGCTCTTAATTAAAATAGCCAAAGGAGTCAAGTCAGTAGTCACTAAATGAATTATCATTAACTGAATACCGATCTACCTCTAATGAACTAGGTGTTCTCATTTTATTATCTACTTGATATTTCCATTACATGTTACATGGGCATTACGGTTCCCACTCTGTAGAAAACTGAAGCTCAGAAATTTTAGCAACTTATCAAAGATCATAAATTTAGAAGTAGCAAATTTAGGATTCATATAGAAATTTCTTTCCTCTACATCACAATAATTTCAGCTATTATCCAAGGTAACTGAACGTTGCCAGTATACAGGGAATCCTTTGTAATATGTGGTCACAACTTTTTATGAAAATACTACAAACTCTGTGTTCTCTCTTGCTTCCCAATTTTTGAACAGGCATTTTTCACTGCCTGAAATGTTGCACTGAGACTAAGGTGAAGTGAGTCAAGCACTTGCCCGGACAAAAAATTTAAGGGAGTGCCAAAAAAAATATAATAAATAACAAAGAGTAGTTGAGATAAATATTTTAATGAAATGTTTTTAAAATTAAAATAAGTGCAAAAAATCCATGATGAAAAACATCAAAATGTTAGAGACAGGATCACCTGGACATCTGGAAGCCTGAAGCAAAAGTTAAAAAATAATCAGTCCCATTATATCATTTCTGTTCTTTCATTAGGTCTCTATTTAAATATTCCTGCTAGTCAGAAACCTTATCAGATTGGTTCAGATGTTGCACCTTCAAGCTTCCATTGTGTCCTATGCTTAACTCTCCAACTGGACTTATCCACTCTACAGTAGTGTATTAGTTACCTCTTGTTGCATAACACAGAACCTCAACTCTCAGTGGTATAAAACAGCAAACATTTATTATCTTGAAGTTTCTGTGAGTTTTGACAATAGACCTTACGAAGTTTCAGTCCAAAGGATAGCCAGGGCTACAGTCATCTGCAATCTTGACTGGGTCTGAGGATCTGCTTCCTGTTCCTTGCTACACAGATCTCTTTAAGGAGTTGCTTCAGGGGTCTCTGGACATGGCTGTTAGCTTGCCCAGAGTGAACCATCCCAGACAGAGCAAGAAGGAAGCTGCTGAGCCTTTCGTTACCTACTCTCCAAAGTCTTAAACCATCTCTTCTACATTATTCTATTCTTTCAAAAGTGAAAGCTAAGTGTAACCCACACTCAAGAGGAAGAGAACTAGGCTTTACCTCTTGAAGGGAGAAGTATCAAATAATTTTAGAAAATATTTTAAAAGCGTCACAAATAGTAACGTGTTACTTGAATATTTCTTCCTCAAGACTGTAAACTATGAGAGCAGATGCCATTACTGAAATGTTTGCCATTTGATCTCCTAGTCCTTAGGATTGTGCCTGATAACATAGTATGTGCTCAATAAATATTATTTAAGTCATTAATGGAATTCATGAAAACTCTCCATCGGTAGTAAGAGGTGAATTGATTTGATAAGTGAGCCATAAAAAGACAAATAAAATTACGACACAATAGGGTAGTATGCTAATGAGCATAAATAATATCTTCTGAGTCCAGTCTATCAGATAATAGGGATGTAACAGAAGTTTTGACTTCATAAATGAAAGATCCAGGGAGGAAAATGTATAAACTTCTACTAACTGCATATTACAAAAAAAAAAAAAATCTTTGAGCTTAAAAAGATAATTTGAGTGCGTGGGGGGAAATTAATCAAAGTACTACTATTTTGCAATGAATTTTAACCCAAACATAAAAAAGGAATCTGATTTGATGGGTGTCTTAGTCAGTTTGGGCTGCTATAACAAAATACCTTAGACTGGAGAATTTATAAATAACAGAAATTTATTTCTCACAGTTCTGGAGATGAGAAATCCAAAATCAAGTGAAAATAAGGGTTTGTGGAACTTGTATCTTACACTATGAGCTTAACAGATTCTGAACAGTGATGAGATTACTGATCCTATTAGTGAAATGTTACTTTTCTATATTGTATCATAAAATGTTTTAACATTTACAAGATTTGCATATCTCTATAAACCAATATTTTCCAAAATATGAAAGCATACCTTACAAATCATGCTTGGGTAAAAAAAAAAAAAAAATTCCACTAAAAGTGCGAGATAGACCTATTCATCACAACATAAGTACAAAAAGTTCATTACTATGGATTCAGATTCCACACTGTAATCAACCTTTAATAAACTACAATTTGTTGAGTTTGGTGTAGTATAAATAAGAATTTCCACAGTTGTCTGAAAAGGCAATTAAAATAAATCTCCCTTCCCCAAATGTGTGAGGTTGGATTTTCTTCATGTACTTCAATCAGAAACATAAATCCCAATAGATTGATTGCAGAAGGAGCTATAAGAATCCAGCTGTCTTTTATTAAGATAAACTTTAAAGGAATTTGCCAAAGAATGCTATTTATCTCACTAATTTTTTGAAATGTCATTTTTTTATTGAAGTACATTATTTATGTTAACATATACTGGGTTTATTTTTATTTAAAATTAATAAATAAATAAATTTTTAAATTTCAGTTTTGATTCCTATATGCTAAATATTAATAGATTAACACATAAACAATACTCTTCAGGATCCCCCCAAATTTTTAAAGGTGTTAAGGTGTCCTGAGGCCAAAAGTTTAAGAACTGCTACCATAGGTTATTTAAAACAAGAACCAACTGTTTTGTTTTTGTTTTTTAAAAATAAATAAACAATAGAACTAAAGGAAAAAAATATTCTGCAAAAGGCTTTGGTTAATTAATTCTGCAATGATACTCTTAGCTAGATCAAACTGGTTTGAGCCACTAATGCAAGCAAAACTAAGAAGCTGTGTAGAGTGAAGGTTAATGTACATGAAGTAACTAAGAATACACACTTGGGGTTTGATGGAATTTATTCACTGACCCTGAAATGTCAACTTAACATAGGTACTAATGTTACCTACCTCTCTCCAATTGTCCCATGCTATGTGTGATTATATTTGGGGTGTTCTAAATGCACACAAAAATATGTATATACTGTCTTAGGTTGACCTCCTAAATTGGTAATAAAGAAAAAATAATTTTGTATTTCTGAATGAAGCTTGTCTTAACAGTTCACACTGGCATCAGTGATGTGGTACGTCCAAATGACTCTTATTGTGTAGCTTTGAGCTTGATTCCCCACAACCTCAAATTGCTTTCTTTATGCCCTAGAGTGCTGACCTAATAAAACTGTGATATAGGTAGAAAATTATTACTTTCCCAGTGACTCTTTATGTGAACACCTAGTACAGGAGAAATTAATTTGTGTATTAAGTAGGGAAATTAATTAATATAGAACAAAGACTAAATGAAATGTACTATTAGAAGTGAAATACTGCAACACTTAGATTGGCCCATATGTTTGAGAGAATGGGGTTGACAATTTTACTCATGATAAACCCTGAACTTTCAGTTTCTAATTTACATCAGAACATACTTAAAAGTAAATTTGATAAGTTTTGTAATTGTGAGAAATAGAGGGCAACGTGAATAAATTTGGGGAAAAATTACATTTGTAAACATTATTTAATATATTTTAAACATTTCCTTCTTTCTCCATTAGACAAAAACTACCTTTTCTGAGTGATACAAAAGTATTTCTCAACCGAAAAATTTATCAATTCTATTAAATTTCTGAAAAATATATAAAATTATGCTAAAGCACACACTGAAACAAAGTCAGAAGTTATTTGAACAGTTTTTCTAATTTTGTGTCTATATTGAAAAAAGAAATAATTAAGGTAAACATTTAGACATCATGTCCCTAATGTATCTTTATGTTGAGTCCTTAACTCAGAAAATAATCTTGATCTGATTAATCTTGAATATGACATCACAAATTATGATAGAAATTCTTCAGTATACTTTAAAAATACAGAGTCTAGGTACATTTAGCTTTTCAATATTCTACTGGAGATTTTATAACATGAGGTTTATGATTCTACTTTCTTTTTAATTATGTTAGTGGTATATTCATATATTGTAAATACTTTGATATAGGTCCATTCCCAGGTACTATCTTGTTCATGCTTTTACTTTCTACGAATATCTCACTCTCAGTGCTTAGGTATTTAAAGTGTTTTGCACATAGTTAGGCAAGTATTCACCTAGAAAGGAAAAGCAATAAATATGAGGGCCATTTTAACGTTTCAATTTCAGGCACATCAATCAAATACTTCTAAGTCAGAAAATATAAAACAATTTTTTATTGTCTCATATATTTACCTAGAAATTTCTAACTCGTGTTTTTTATACAAATACATGACCACTTATATAAATGACCGATATAAATTCTACTGTATATTCACCATTTGATTTTCTAAAAATCAACAAGGGAAATAACTAAGTTACTTCGCATTTGCTCCTCCCACTTCTCTTTCTGATGATGCACTGATCTGCTTTCAACCTCAGCCATCTCTCCTCCTTCCTTTCTTTCAGTGCACACATAAAATTATCAGCAAATTCTATTATTTTTCCTTTAAAAGTAAGATTGTGTTTATATGTTCCTTTTCAAACCTATCACCAATCTAAGATGGTATTATTTTATTCTGACACTCCTGGTTTCTTCCTAGGTCATAACTATTTTTCTTGTTTTAGTTTTTTTGCATGCATAATTATGTAAAGATGGCATTTCTCTGTTTAGATTCTGTTAGTAGCTCCTCATGATCTAATAAATAATAAAGTATGAACATCTTGACTTGACATTTGTAGGTCACCATAATCCAGAGTATTCTGAAGTGTTATTTTTCGCATACTCCCAACACAAACCCGCTTTAGCCAGGCTTCCCACCTTCCCCTCCAAATACCACACTTACCCCTGCCTTTGCTCATTTTTTCTCCAATGAGAGTTTCTCCCCTTCTATCATTTTCCATCTTAAGCTGCAATTCCTGTAGGAAGGTTTTCATTACTATTTGGGGGTAAGGTGATTATTCCTGTCTTTCTGCATTCTTTATACTGTTGTGTTTTAGATATCTATTCAGACATTCTATATATTGTTTATTTGAATTCCTATTGATCAGAGACACAACATTATTTTTTCATCTACCTTTTGGTACACAGATATCATTAATGTCCCCAGCTGATCACACCTAACTGTGTCCAAGTTATTTAACAGTGCCCTTCCACATTGAGTCTTGGCATGAACATGTGACATGCTTTGATCAATGGAGCAGAAGCCAAGAGAGTGACTCCTATCTCCATAAGAACGTGCCCATCCAACTTGGTGGAACAGTGAGAGTGCAAAGCCGAGTAACTCTACCCTACAGCTGGATGACTTGCAGATGCATCAGTTTGCAACTAGCAGTCAGTGCACCCCCAAACATGTGAGTGAGCCCTGCCAAGACCAGAATGATAGTACACCTTAAATTATTAATTTGTAATCTTTGTGAGCCAAATAAATGCTTCTCGTTTGAGAGACTTAGTGTCGATATAGTTTGTTACACAGAATTATTATGCCATTAGAAAACCGATACACTATTCTTGTGTTCAGTTTGGCTCAAAGCAGCGTCACTACTTGGGTAATAAAAATTTGGCCCAATGCTGCCTCTATATATAGTGAACTACCAGCTTGACGTGCAAACAAGTTGTAACCTAACCTAGGAATATACCCTCTTAACCAAGTAACTGACTCTCAGTCAATCATAGTAGCTGAACCCTCAGCCAATCCCAGTCTGAAAGCTGCCAACTTATTCCCAAATAAGTCAGACATAGAACTGCATTCTTCAGCTGATCTCTATACATCATTTCCTGTTTCTCTTGTTTTATACACAGTTTACCACATTGAAAGGAGGGAATTCTGAATGATCTGCAGTCTGGAATGCTCCCTAGTTCTAGAAACTGTTGTTTGCTCAAATAAACTTTGTCAAATTTAACTGGCCTCAGGTGTTTTCTTTAACATCTGGAACCTAAACATAGCAGCCTCAACACGTTCAAAACTTAATGAGGATTGAATGAATATATTACAGATTACGTGCAAAGATGACTCCAACACACTCACAAACTAGTTTGAAATAGGAAGCAAAGCAAACTGGCTTCTTTGAGCATCTGCAGTATGCCAAGTAGGGTGCTATTTAATTTCATATTTGATCCGTTTGTTCCTTGCCACATGTGAGATAGTGGCACAGATAATGAAAGTAAGCCTTAGAGAGAGAATGTAACTCCTCTAGGTCGTACTAGAGTTTAATGAAAACAAAGCAATCTGATAGAAATGTTTATGTTTATTATGTCAGAATTATAACACAAGCCCTTGCAAGAAAGGGGATATTAGGTGAGTAAATATGTGATAATTTTTAGATTCTTTATATTGGCATTTTTATGACACTTTTCTTTGGAATACAATTTGATGGTATACAAGGGAAGGAAGTCTACCCGTAAGTAGTTTTTATTTTTTTACCCCTTTATCCCACCTCTTACATCTTTCCACAATTCTGTCCATCATTCAACAATTTTAATTTTTTTACCAAATGCTTGCTGTACGTCCAGCATTGTACTAGGTACTAGATATATGTTTGTGCACAAAACAGATATAGGTCCATACAGGTTTATAAGCCAACAGTATGCATCTCTTCAGTATGTTGGTAGTTCGAAACCAGCCATGTAGGTGTATTTACATATTTACATTACAGTAATTGGTAAACGCCACAAATTTTTTCTTTCTTTCTTTCTTTTTTTTGAGAGGTAATCATTAAGTATTTGCCAGAATACATTTAGTAGACTTTGGCCCATCTAACAAAGGAAATTTGTACTTCTTCTATTACATTCAAAAGCCCATACACAGTGAATACAAAGAAATAACTTAATTGAGTTAAATGTAAAAGCTTTCAGATGAGAAAAAAGCAAGCAAAAAGCAATATATTTATAAAAGACATAGATAATACATACTGAAACACCTATAATACAACGAAATAGAATATAAATTAAAGGATGTAAAAAGAAATAGCAAGCAAATAAAATATACAGGCAAATATGAAACTAAATATATATTAGGTCATAAAATGATATTAGAAATGAATACAATTACTTCATATTGATAGAAGGAGGAATTCACTGTGGATATAAAATATTTTTTAAATTTGTGTAACTAACAGCAAACCTCATAAAATGCAAGGCAAAGTCAAGCTCAAGATAATTATAAAGATAAAATTTTAAAGCCGTAATCACAGAATGGGATTTTAATACACATTTCTCATTTAATTATATATTAGTAAGACTAAAAATTATTGAATGAAAATTTGAAAAATAATCAAACACATTAATGGGATATGAGAACCCAGTTCAAAACAATCAGAGAAAGGGTGTACCTTTCTTTAAGCTCAAATGAAATGTTTATAGAAAATAATTACATAACAGATTAGATCATGAAAAGAGAGATTTTACAAATAAACAGTACTTATAGTTAAAATGGTTCATAATTAGAGAAATACAATTTTTTAACAAAATACTGTGAAGCATTTTCTATCCTTAAATTTGTTAACTTACACAGGGCATCCAGATTGGAAAAGATGAAGTCAAACTGTCCCTGTTTGCAGATGACATGATCCTATATATCGAACAGCCTAAAACCTCTACAAAAAAACTGTTGGAATTGATAAATGATTTCAGCACAGTAGCAGGATACAAAATCAACACACACAAATCAGTAGCATTTCTTTTCTCCAATAGTGAACATGCAGAACGAGAAATCAAGAAAGCCTGCCCATTTACAATAGCCACCAAAAAAATAAAATACTTAGGAATTGAGTTAACCAAGGAGCTGAAAAATCTCTATAAGGAGAACTACAAACCACTGCTGAGAGAAATTAGAGAGGATACAAGAAGATGGAAAGATATCCCATGCTCTTGGCTTGGAAGAATCAACATAGTGAAAATGTCCATACTACCCAAAGTGATATACAAATTCAATGCAATCCCTATCAAAATTCCAAAGACATTTTTCTCAGAAATGGAAAAAAACTATCCAGGCATTTATATGGAACAATAAAAGACCACGCATAGCCAAAGCAATGCTGAGCAAAAAAAATAAAGCTGGACACATAACACTACCTGACTTTAAGCTATACTACAAAGCTATAATAACCAAAACAGTATGGTCCTGGCATAAAAACAGACACACTGACCAATGGAATAGAATAGAGAATCCAGAAATCAACCCACACACTTAGTGCCATCTGATGTTTGACAAAGGCACCAAGCCTATTCACTGGGGAAGGGACTGCCTCTTCAGCAAATGGTGCTGGGATAACTGGATATCCATATGCAGGAGAATGAAACTAGATCCATACCTCTCACCGTATACTAAAATCAACTCAAAATGGATTAAGGATTTAAATATACACCCTGAAACAATAAAACTTCTTAAAGAAAACATAGGAGAAACACTTCAGGAAATAGGACTGGGCACAGACTTCATGAATACGACCCCAAAAGCACGGGCACCCAAAGGAAAAATAAACAAATGGGATTATATCAAACTAAAAAGCTTCTGCACAGCAAAAGAAACAATTAACCAAGTTAAAAGACAACCAACAGAGTGGGAGAAAATATTTGCAAAATATACATCTGACAAAGGATTAATATCCAGAATATATAAGGAACTCAAACAACTTTACCAGAAGAAAACAAGCAACCCAATTAAAAAATGGGCAAAAGAGCGAAGTAGGCATTTCTCTAAGGAAGATATACAAATGGCCAACAGACATATGAAAAAATGCTCAACATCACTCAGCATCCAGGAAATGCAAATCAAAACCACATTGAGATACCATCTCACTCCAGTTAAGATGGCTAAAATCCAAAAGACTCTGAACGATAAATGCTGGCGAGGTTGCGGAGAAAAAGGATCTCTCATACATTGTTGGTGGGACTGCAAAATGGTGCAGCTTCTATGGAAAATGGTATGGAAGTTCCTCAAACAACTGCAGATAGATCTACCATATGACCCAGCTATCCCACTGTTGGGAATATACCCAGAGGAATGGAAATCATCAAGTCGAAGGTATACCTGTTCTCCAATGTTCATCGCAGCACTCTTTACAATAGCCAAGAGTTGGAACCAGCCCAAATGTCCATCATCAGATGAGTGGATATGGAAAATGTGGTACATCTACACAATGGAATACTACTCAGCTATAAAAACGAATGAAATACTGCCATTTGCAACAACATGGATGGACCTTGAGAGAATTATATTAAGTGAAACAAGTCAGGCACAGAAAGAGAAATACCACATGTTCTCACTTATTGGTGGGAGCTAAAAATTAATATATAAATTCATACACACACACACACACACACACACACACACACACACACACACACAAAACCGGGGGGGGGGGGAAGAAGATATAGCAACCACAATTACTTGAAGTTGATACGTCAAGCAAACAGAAAGGACATTGTTGGGGGGGAGGAGGGGAGGGAGAAGGGAGGGAGGTTTTGGTGATGGGGAGCAATAATCAGCCACAATGTATATCGACAAAATAAAATTTTTAAAAAAAAGAAAAAAAAGAAAAAAAGAAAAAAGAAAATAAATTTAAAAAAATTATATTTCAGAATCACAAAGAAAATGGAAGCTCATAATGTAAAGAATCATTATGTCTTCTCATTTTCTTTTCAAGATTGGGAAAAGGAAAAATATACTCTAGTCTCTTTCAAATAGTGTTTTGAACACACTAATCAGAGTGGTGGAAGACTGTAATAAATTATATAATCTCTATATATTTACAAATAAAGTTTCTCAACACTTAAAAATAAAATGGACAAACCAGAGAAAACTGCAACTTACTAAAATTAACTAATAAGATTTTTAAATGTTGAATCAGTAGTTTTTATTATGAGTTTTGACAGACTTTCAAGCTGTAGACAGTGCCAAATACAAACTACTTTTCATAGAAAAGAGTTAAGAATTGCTCCCCAATTTATCTTTTAAACTAGTGCATACAATACAAAATCAGATAATGACATGATATAAAACATAAGTTCGAGACACGAATTCATAAACATAGACACAAAAATTGTAAGTATTAGCAAACCGAATCCACTATATATTAAAAAAATAAATAATATGGCATGACCAATTTTGGTTTATCCTAGAAATATAACATGGTATATATTTCAAAAAACTATTAAGAAATTCCATTGCATTAAAATTTAAAGGAAAATATATAATTATCTGAAATGTAAGGAAAATATATTTGAAATAATTTTAAACATATTCATAACTCACTACAAACCTTAATCTGACAGAAGGAATCAACCAATAAAAAATGCAGATTATACATCTAAGAGTATAATATAAGAATTTTCTTTATTGCCAAGAAGAGAAAGCTTCTATTCAGTGATGTACTGTAAGTCTCAGAGTACTCAGAAGAACAAGATAAATATATAAAATGTAAAATAATCAGAAAATATGGAAGAAAACTATCATTGTTCATAAATAATGGTGATTTTAATAGAAAATCAAAGAAAATAGAAAATTAAGAAATTAATGAGAGTTCAGAAAAATCAGTGGCTATAATAAAAATATACAAAAAAATTCATTTAATTTCCTTACACCAGTAATAAATTTTAAAATATGCCCTTCTAAAATAAATACATTTAGTCATAGCAGCCATTACCACATGATACTAAATCTGATGAATATGTGTAAGCCTTCTATGGAGAAAACTATAAAAATTCATCAAAAATCATTCAAGACCTTAACAAATGAAGAAGTAGTCTATGATCAAGTAAAGAAAGACACATTATAGAAGATATCAATTCATTAAAATCACACTGAACATTTCTGAAAACCTGATTCTATAATGTGTATGGAAGATCTATGAACTGAAAATAGCTAATATAATTTTGAAGAATAAAAAAGTGTGTGAAATGGGGATGAGGGGTATGCCAGATATCAAATATAGTAGTAGGAATAGCTAATATTATTTAGGGCTTGCTAAATTCATGGTAAGAAACTGTATTCATTAACTCATTTATATTAAAAATAATTCAAAGAGATGAAAAATCAGAAGCAAAGTGTGATGTAACGTTGTCCGCATTTCCGTCCTGTCTGTTTGGCACTTGCCACTGGGGATAGCATTAACTCCTCCCCTTGTGTGATCAGGGGTTTTGAGGTTGCAGTTGGATAACATAGCGTGGGAGCAGCAGGATTTGCCACATTATTGATCATGGTGGAAGAATCAGTAGGCCTTTCCCTGCTTTGAAAGTGTGTGTGTTTGTGGGTTGTTCTTGGAAAGAGGCAGAGTGGCACGCAATTTGTCATTATTATTGTCTGGAAGTAGAAATCCATAATAAGAGCATTCTTTTGGTTTTCTTCCTAACTCTTCATCTTAGTATTCTTGGCATGTTCTTTATTCTTTACTCTGACATTCTACCAACCTACTCAAAACTTTGAAGGAACACTACAAAAACGATCTTCAGATTCTGTAATTTTATATAGATTAATCTCCATGCAAATATTGGATAAGTCCCTAGTGGACTTTCTTTTAGCAGTTCAGAAAGAATGGGAGGGTGATTAAATTTCACCTTTCTCTCCCTCTCTCTTTCTCTTCTTCTCTTCCTCTCTTTCTCACTCCTTTTCTCTCCCAACCACATGTCTCTGTCTCCTTCTTGCTCTCTCTCCCACATACACACACACACGTGCACGCACATAAGCGCACACCATCCCCATCACCAAATACTACTTAGTGTGGACTATGTGCAAGGCATTCTGCAAAGAAACCCAGACAATTCCTTTTGTGGGTACAGGCAAGAATACAATGGTGGATTAAATGTACACTCTGCCCTCAGGGAACTTAAAGTGCACTAAAGATTATTTTAACATACATAAATAATTCTAGATAGAATATAATTCAATTTAGAGTGTTCCAAGAGATATTTATACATTACTAACATTTACCAAATGTTTATCATTTGCCTGACACTGGTCCAACTATTTACATATACATAATGATATATATATAGTGAGATAATATGTATATATTATTTTACTTAATTCTTACCTCAATTATGTAAGGTATACAGATACTGTTATTGTTATTATTTTACAAGCTGAAGAAACTGGGGCTCAGATGTTTCTGTCATTTGCCCAAGATCATATATTTAATTTATGCCATACTTAGAAGTTGATCCAAGTAGGCTGACTCCACAGCTTTTGGGAGCACTATGCTAAACAACCAACTTGAAGGATCATGTGGTATTTTTGTAGGAGCAAATGACATTTGAGTTCAGTTTCAAATGATTGTTTTCCTAACCATATATATGAAATAGTGTCAAATATTAACACCAATGTAGCTACTAAAAGTCAGACCACTTGAATTAGTTTTAAGATTTGCAACTCTATTTGTTCTCATATATACTTGTAATACAGTCATATTTAACTTGAATTGTAAATATCAATATGAACCTATTTGCTTCTTTTAAAATATACTCATCTGTATACCCTTAAATCTATCCACTAAAATGTCTTAAAAACAATGACTATCTAATAGTAATGAACACAATCAACTTACACATTACCGAGCCTAAATACTCCTTGAAGAGTGACTGTTTCTAGGTGTGGGGGAAGGTAATATATATGACTTGCAAATATTGTCACTTCAGAAAGCATGGAAAACTTTCAAAAACCAATTGTTTATGCAAAAAGCACAGAAGCCAGTCAGAAGGAACTTCCTTTAGCCAAACATGGGACAATTTGAGCATCAAAAGCAGGGATGAACACAACTGATTGACACACATTGATTAATAAAACCTGAAAGTTTTTTAGAAAAAGACAAAGAGAAAGCAAAAAAGGCCAAAACAACCCACTGAATACCACTGAACATAACTTGAGAACTAACTTCCTATGTTAAAATGCAGCAAATAAAAGAAAATAATTAAACATCATAGTGCCTTTTCCGAATGAACTGCATTTCAGAGTAACCTAATAGTTCTAGTTGGTGAAAGGAGCTATCTTCTGTAGAAAAATAATTCTGAAAAGTAGCACATCATGATGTTGCAACTTTGAATGAAATAATTAAGTCAATGAGCATTAAGACTTACAAAAAGACAGACCATAATAAAACATTGAAATTTCAGAAGGAGAGAACAGACCCGTAGTTACTTGAAGGGGAAAGTGGAAGTTGGGGAGACAGGGAGTAACTGGATAAGGGACACAAAAAGTAACTATGATTTGTAATAGTGAAATGCTGATAATACTGACCATCACATACTGTACACAAACACAGATAGTCAACAACTCTGCACCCCAGAAATATGTATAAATATTATTTTTTAAAAAAAGAGAACCAAAAAATGACAGGTTTGTAGAGAATTTTACAATGAGAATGTGATGTTTACATTTACCTGTCAAGTTGACTGGGCCCCAGGGTCTTGACATTTGGTCAAACATTATTCTGGATATGTCTCTAAGGGTGTTTCTAGATGACATTATCATTTTACTGAGTAAAGCAGGTTGCCATTTCTAGTGTGGGTGCACCCAATTTAATCAGTTGAGGTCTGAATAGAACGAAAAAGCTGATCGTCCCTCGAGTAAGGGGAACACTTTCTGTCTGAGAGCCTTCACGTGAGAATACTGTTTTTTTCCTTCTTTCAAACTTGAACAGAATCATTGGCTCTTCCTGAGTATTGAGCTCATTGGCATTTACATCTTTGACTCTTCTGGTTCTCCAGCCTTCAGATTTGAACTGGAAGTACGACATTTATTGGCCTCTGCTGGGACTGTAGCTTGCAGCCTGCAGATCTTGGAACTTGTGAGCCTCCATGATTACGTGAGCCAATTCCTTATTTTCTTTTTCTTTTTTTCTCTCTCTGTGATATATATTTTTATTGATGAAATATATATTTCTCTTTCCATATATTATATATAACATGTATAATAATGATATATATTATATATACATATTAGACTTTTCTTTTCTCTGAAGAACTCTGATAATATAAGGGGCATGGGTTTCTTGCCACAAGAACCCTCTGGTAAATCATCTCAGTATGTGGAATAATAATATATTATGTACTTTCTGACATGAAGCAACATGAAGCATATAGTAACATCTTGTGTTCTTGCTTAAAAAAAAAAGTTAAACTTGAATCAACACTAAGTCTCTGGGAAAAGTTTTTTTGTCTTATTAAATATGGGAGATAGAGAAACAAAGTAAGTATATTACAACACAGCATACTCACAAATCCAGAATATGGAGCATTTCACAGGACATCTAACCCAGTGTTTGAGAGAGAGACTGCTCTAAATCAAAAGGAAATTTCTCATTAGGTCCTAGGGAGGAGTCAGAAAGCCAGATGGACTAGAGTAGACTCAGTAAAGACGAGTGGTATTTAATAGGGCACCCAGAAAATGCCTTCATACTTATGTTAACTTGATTCTCTCCAGCTTTAAAATTACAAACTCAATGTCACCTAAAACATTGCTTATGGGAAACAGCTTTTAATGCACCTCAGTGAAGTTTGAAAATAAATTGAAAGAACTTGAAAGGCTTTCAATGCTAGGTCAACATGTTTAGATTTAAATAGTGCTACATATATGAGTCATTTTACTTTGATTTCTTCACGTGAGCACCTGCATTCTTAACTGAGATGATATTGCCCCTGAAGAGAGAAAAGTGGTTTTAGGGAGATGAAAAAGTGCCAGATATTATAACAGTTTGTGGCCTTCCCAATGGTTTTAGTAGATACATAGTTACACAGCATGACTCAGGTATTAAAATTTCATGATGATGAGGGCAATTTAGGAAAAAAAAAATATTCAAAAGTCTCCTTAGGGAGCAATAATGAAAACAAGTTTTAAAATGGCTCTAGAAAAAACTGTAAATTTAAATTAATAATCCACATACCTGTAACACATTTTATAAACTTTTTTATCATACATTAAGAAAACCATGGGCGTGTCTAAAAATTTTAGGCTCCATCTAAGAACAAATTTCTTTGGATACATTCTCTTCTCACACCCCATGAATAAAAAAAATTAAAGGATACTCTGAGTTGCAACTAAAAATATTTACCCGGATAACCAGCAAAAGTCCATCCCCTACTTTACCTCCTTGGATCTTTTTATCCTTCCACCCACAGACTTCATACCTTCTTTCCCTGAATAAGTGACTTTCGACTTCCAATTTGTCATGTCACGTGAGGAGCTGTCTGTTCTAACTCTGAACTGATATGGCTGAATGTTTGTCATAGTCCATATGTTGAGTATGGACAAATCCATATGTTGAAGCCCTGATCACCAACGTGATCGTATTTGGACGTGAGGCCTTTAGGAGGTAATTAAGGTTAGATTAGGTCATGAGGATCTATTATTAGAATTACTGCCCATATAAAAAAATGCAGAGACATGAGAGCTCTTTTTCTCTCCACTGTGTGAGGATACAGCAAGAAGACAGCGTCTGCAAATTAGGCAAAGGGCCCTCCCCAAATGCTGATTCTGCCCTGGATCTTGGACTTCCCAGCTTCCCAAACTGTGAGAAATAAATGTTGTCTAAGCCTTCCAGTCTATGGTATTTTGTTATAGCAGCCTGAACGGATATGACAGTTTTTAATCCAGGTACAACTATCACTATCACATTTATCAAGCTATTCATTTTTGGAAGTCAGAAACTGAGTTTAAGGTTCAAATTTGAATAAAATGATTACCTTTTCTGATTAAGCATGAAAAGTGTTGTGGGATTACCTTTTCTGATTAAGCACGAAAAGTGTTGTGTTTTTCCTAGCTGTTGAGGGACAGCAAAAATAAAACTATGTAGGTAACATGGAGAAGGCTTTTCTGGCATGCAATCAAATAGGCATGCAAAGGAGAAAAGGATATGAAGTTGATTAACTGGAGGAATAAGTTTAAGCACTCGTCTCTTCCAAAGAATTCAACATCTATTCCCAGTAGCCAAAACCTAGTAAAGGATTTGTAGCGGGAAGTTTTGGTACCTAGTTCATCATTTAACATAAATAATGTTTTCAGAAAGGACTACTGAGGCATGAAAACATTAAGCATGCTAAACATATCTTAAGTTTACTGCTGAATAAAGGGAATAAGACAGTTAAAAATGTCCTGACAATGACAGAAGAACTATAGAAAGAATACAAAAAAAAGCTATAAGAACACAGACTAGAAAGATATTTTTTCTATCTGGAAATAATAAAACAACCTAAGGAATAATGGTAAAAATCCAAGATCATTCTCAAAATACAGATAGCCTAGTGACTGGAGAACAAGACATAAAAGAATGAGAGACTGACCAGAAGGATCTGCAGTAATGACAGCGTGCTTGAAGAAGGCTTGGCAGTGGCAGAGATTGGAAGCTGGAAAGAAGACTGAAGAGCAAAGGCAAGATTAATTTTAGACACCACAACTGTTACATTGAGTAACTTGAAACTTCCTTGTCAGTGGGGAATTGCTTTCTTGTTTGTGTGACAGAGACTGATGGCTGTCATTCCTCAGCCGTACTCCTCTCCTTCCTTTAGCAAGTGAACCCCTGACATGTGGGCACCCAGAGTAAAAACTGCATTTCCTAGCCTCCCTGGAAGCTGCATGCCAGGATGTAGGGATGATAAATTAATGACCTAGAAATACTTTGGATCCCAAAGAACTTTATGGAACAGACCTCTGAACAGGTTTAGCCACTAATGTGTTGGGTTTTATATCACCTGCAGATAAAACTTATCCAGAGATAAATTGATAGATTGTTCACTTTGTTTTTGTTAAGCCAGGAAATTACATAAGATTTTGTGTGTGTAGACCAGACTGGATAAAATGAAAGGATTTTGGAAAAACACAGGTAAGATATAATGAGGCTCTAACAAGACTTGTGGCAGTAAGGAACATGCTTGAGGGACAAGATGAATAACTATATAATTTTGAGCCTAAATGACTAGAATAATACTGGAATCTCTAAAAGTTTGAGAAAAGGGTAAGTTTGTGTGTGTGTGTATGTGTGTTTATGTGTGTCCTGATTAAGACAGCTATAGACCCATAAGTTTATTTATTATAATTCACCAGCTTTCTTGAAGAAGAAAGGAAACAGCTAGATCATAAGAAATGTGTTTAATTCAACAGTGCTAACCCTGTTCCTTGAGAAGGTTTGCCCAAGTCCACACATCTAGTAGACAGAACAGCAGAGATATCTGAGCTCTTGGGCTCTGTGGTTCATTGCCTAAGTAATCCTGTATTATAAGGAAGAATTTTTTATGTATAAAACTACCTCTGGTACCAAAACTGCTCAGCAGCAGGCTTTTTCTAAATCAGGGTTGCTCAGTCTCTGCACCTGGGCCAGATAATTTTTGTTGTGGGAACTGTCCTGTGCATTGCAGGATATTTAGCAGCATCCCTGGCCTGGAGACACTAGATACCTAATGCCTCTTCTACCCCTGCCCTGGAGTTGTGGCAACCAAAAATATCTTTATAGACCTTTGCCAAATCTACATTGAGGGGAAAAACCATCCTCTTTCAGAACCACTGGTTAGTAGGTATAGCAGAAAGAGCATTTTTAAAAAATTTTAGGAAAATCAACAACAATGTATATTGAGAAGTTAAAATTTAAAAATTTAAAAAATAATAAATAAATTAGTTGTAAAAAAATAAATAAATAAAAATGTAAAAATAAAAAAAAATTATTGTATATTGACAAATTACAATTGTATATGTTTATGGGCTACAAAGTGATGTTATGATTTATGTATAGGATAAGAAATGAGTAGATTAAGCTAATTAACATAACTATCCCCTCAAATACTTATCATTTTTTGTAGTGAGAACATTTCAAATTTATGAGCTTTTTTTTTTTTTTTTTTGGCTTTATTTGGTTTGGTTCTTTTCTGTTATTCTAGTCTTTCTTTTGCTCTTGGTCCTGTAATGTAATATATTGCTTGAATTCAAACAAATACCTATAAGTGAAACTGGAATAGCAATCTGATGCGCCATCTCTGTCTGCATTACCTCCAACAATGATAGGGACAGTAGAGATAACGTATACAAAGCCTACAGTATGCCTTTAATAAAGAGTAGCTATAATTATTGTTAATGTTTCATAAACAAAAGTATACCAAAGTAGATTTTTTTATTTCTCATTTGTGCCGAAGCTTTTATTTACTTATCTATTTTTAAGGCCTTCTTTTTCCTGTTGAGTTCCTCACTGTCTGGTATTAATTAAACCTCCTACAGAAGAGAATCATGATTATTTAAAATCTTTTCCACACAGATCTTAAGTCTGTAGACAGTACCGTGCACACATATACTTCTTCATAACGTCAGCTACACCTGCAGCTGGGGTGTCAGTCTGCCTTTCATCTCTTTCCAATAACATCCACCACCATATGCATGATACATTGTTCCTTTTTACAACTATTTTTCCATAGCAAAATAGAATTCTGTAGATTCAAAGCAATACAGGAATCCTGAGTCTCAGGCAAAAGATGTGATTAGGGGCCCAACTGTACCTCCCCTTGAGGCAAACTTTGACAGGGAATTACTATGTTATATGTGTATGAGGTAACTCAACATACTCTGCTCAGGGTAATTATTGGTTTTTTCAGTTATAGCTAAAGTTGATATAGGGAACACACCCAACAAAAAATATCACACTCAGGTGCCTGGATTTTTCTAGAGAATTTTGAGAGTATCTGCATTGCCAGTTCCAATGACTACCTTACTCTACACTGACAACATCAGAAACAATTACTTCAGCCTTGCAGTCACTATAGAAAAAACTCTAGCCATGTTTCAAAGTGGTTTACAGTTAATGAAGTGCATTTCCTCCCATGTAGGTATGCATGGAATTCTATAACTCCAAGGACTCCTCTCAAAGAATTTTGCTCAAGAGGAATAAAATTCCCATCTTTATCTGTTGAGATAAGAAGTGTTTGCACACGGGTTTATTCACTGCTAGCAGAGTACCTATGCAAGAGAGCTGCCTTGCTTGACAATTTCTTGTGTGTGTGTGTGTGTGTGTGTGTGTGTGTGTGTGTGTGTGTGTGTGTGTTTCTCCACAGTTCATCTCTACCAGCCAGGGTTCCAGCATACAGAATCACAATGTGCTAACATCTGGGCAAGAGCGCTCATGACATTTCCAGTGCAACAAAGATTTCCTTATAGTGACGACTGCATTCTGGCAGCAGATAAAACTAGATTCAGTGATGCAACAAGGCACAGTTCAGCAGTCATTTATGAATTTTACATACAAATCCATGCACAAGAATTGTTCCAAGAGAGGAGAAAAAGAAAGTGGATATTTTTATTCAGACATAGTGTTTCAGTGTCTGTCTAAAAAAATATGTTGCAAGGAAATAAAATCTTATTTGCTTTACTGTTGCCCATTCTCTTCTTTTTTATAACAAATAGGTTTAGTATTTGAACTTAAGGTAGTTCTAGCAAGCATTCCACCCTAGCTAACTTTTGAGTGATTTAAAGGAAAATCTTAGGTTGTAACATTTCTTTGTATATAACAGTTTTAAATATTCAACCAAATCAGTAATTTAGATTAAACAACTTATATCTTACTACAAATGGTTTTGTTGAAGCAAACGTAAAATAAATCCCCCCAAAGCGCATCGCCAGCACTTAGTTAAATTTTAATTTCAGATAAACAACAGATTTTGATTTTTTTTTGTGTAGTCCCAAATATTGGATGGAGCACAGTTATGCTAATTTATCTTTAAATTCAAATTTAATTGGATATCCTGCATTTTTATTCGCTAAACTTAACAGCTCTACTCAATAAAGGCAAATGAGAGATATATGCCTTAAAATCTTGCCAACCTGATGCCAGTGTCTCTGTATTTAAACATTTGAAGTTACTTGCCTATTTTTTTCAGCCCTGTAATATAAAATATTTAGAACAAATAAAAGGAGATGCTTCACTCAGCAGGCAGTCACCTTGTGAAATTCACTGTCACCATAGGTCACTGGGCTGAATAATTTTATGACCAATAATAACATTTGTCTGAATGCATGCTGAGAAAAGGTAATCAAATCTCACACTTTAGGGAATAAGTTGCTCATTGTAGAAATTGGGAGGGAATGACTTCCTGCACAATTGGCTAGGGGTATTATAAGGGTTATGGTCATTGTCAGGCTGACTGCCTACATGGATCAGTACCAAGGATGACAGATCAATGCACGTGGTCCCGAAATGGATGCAGAAGAGTAATGAGGATGATCATGATGATAAAAATAATGATGCATGCTTTATTTAAAAGAGATAACTCATGTATCTATGGAGAAAAAATAGTTAATTTGATATTATTTTATATGATACAACCTAAAAATTATATTAATTTATGAATCCTGTTTTCCCTTTTGGGCTGCAATTACAGAAGGTAGAAAGAAGTGTAGACCATTCCCTAGTCCCTCTCTCTTGTACAGGACTGCACTGCTGCCTTTCATTATAGTCCCTTTATACACCCAAGTTATCTTAGTTTTTCAGCATCAAGGTGGGAAAAGATTATAATCTAATCTGAAGTCATATAAAGAAGGTGATTTCACAGGATTATAAAAAGTGAAAGTTTGGCTGTTTTTTCCTGTTATCAGCACCTCCTTTTTCTCTCCTTGTGAGTCTAGACTTGCCATGTGGTCTTCGGTTTTTATTTGTCACAAAGAAATGCTATGATAAATGAATTCATTCTAAAGTGAAATCAACTCCATTTGGTGGAGTCATATAGAGCGAGGCCTGGGGGTGGGGAGTGAGGAAGAGGCAACAATTTACCCAAAGCAAGGAATACCTGATGGTAAAATTTCTGGAGTTACAGGGGGAAATTTCCTAGTGCCTTTCAAATCTTTTCATGTATATAAGACCATTTCACTTATAAGGCTGTTATATGTTTTGAGCCCTTCTCCTGTCTGTATTTAGGGTTTGGTTATGTTGCTTAAGTCTGAGAAATGACATAAGTCATGAAAAAAAGTAGAAAGATGAGGAGTTTACTACCCATTTCTCTGATTCTGAGAGAAGGTAGATAAGCCAAACTAAGCAAAAACAAATTGATGACTTTTGATTTTGATATTTGTTACCAATTAACATTTATCACTGAATTATAATTTAATATCAATACAACATTCAAATTGCAATATGATTCCCACATAGTCAATTGCTGAGCTTAAGAGGGACAAAACTTTATAGAAAATACTAATTAGTAGATATAAAACACACTTTTTTCAAGTTCCCAGACATAAATATAATTCATAAAAAATTAACTTGAAAAAAACAGGAAAAAGGAAAAGTATGCATTTTAATAAATAGAATGATCGCATCTAGACATAATTAAGCAATTATTGACTCCATCAAAATAATAGTTACTATATATATTTTTTATCTTAAATACATCTAGTTGTTTATATTTTAACTATTTTAGTTATTTGAAACAAGCTAAAATGCAGTTATTGTGTGTAACTGAAATATGAAATAAAGAAGGTAATAAAGGAAAGAATGGTTACAAAGGAGTAAATATTTTCCCATTTGTCAGATAAACTTGATCCTTAAATATAGAGACATAGTTGATATAATCAAAAAATTTAAACCTTCATTAAAGATCTCCACGTGTAGTTTAATATTGTTTGTTGTTGAGACAATGAGAGCTATTTGAATTAAAAATGAAAAGTTTACTATTAAATTTTTGTGAGTATTGCATCAAACAAGATGTTTAAATCCAAGTTGAAAATCTCAATATTTTTAACAAATGTGACTGACTTGATTTTTTTTTCTTCATGTTTCAGTGTTACACTTGTAATGACTGAATCCAATATGTCCACTGAATTTCCCAATTTAGTTTCTCCCTCAGCCATTGAATTATTTATCTCTATGTATCTCATTTGCCAATACCCTAAATCTGGAGAACAAATTTCTTACTGATGGATTTCCCTAGAAGGAACCATCTCCTTTATAAAGAATTGTTTCTTCTCTTTCTTCTTTTAGATAAATCATTTTAAAACAATGCAAATGTTTGGAATCATGCACCCAAAAATGCTTAAATTAACTCTCTGGCTAAGGAACAAAAAAGGCTTCTCTGTTTACATGGTAATAATCAATATTATTACTGAATAATCAATATTGAAGAAGAAAAGAGTGAGTATAAGAAGACAATAGATTTTTTTTTAAAAAATATATTGTTATTAAGTTAAAGATAATGGATTTCTTTTAAAATGTAGGTATCTGTCTAAAAGTTATTATATTTACATTACATAAATTCACAGACAGTACAATATACTTTAAATATATATCAGATTATGTCAAATAGCTTCAATTCAAAAGGCTTTTCCTGTTTTTCTTTTTCTTTTTTCTTTTCTTTGCTTTTTAAAATTCCACTTAGGTTATAGAAAAATGTTTTCTTTCATCTTGCTAAAAACTTGGAGGCAACTTGAGCTTGGCTTTCAAAGCCTATATAATTTTTCACTGAAGTAAACAAGCCTAATTATAGAAGAATATATTGTGGTCATTAAAGTGCTCCATATGTAGCTATATTATAAAATTTCTAGAGGGAGCGGATTTTGTTTAGTGTCTACAAGTACTTCATTTTATAGATATTTCCCAACCAACACACACAAACATACTTCAGCCTTATGGCTGTAACACTATATTGCCATCTGTGTGTTTGTATTTTAGGCAGAACATACCATGAAAATGTAGTAAAAATATACAACAGAAAAGAAAACTAAAGCCAGTTTTAAGTAGACTACTTGGCTTGAAATATTTAACATGCCAAACATTATCATCTGTGCTCTTCTAAATTAATATTGCTTAAAAAATAGATAAATACTTGCTTTTTCGAAAGAGCAAACAGTAAAAAATGGGTCAAATTGCTAAAAAAGTTTATGTATTTGGGAAAGGCCATTTTAGAAAACATATAGTCATCTATAGTTGCTAATATCTTCTTTTTTAAAAATTATTTTTATTAGAGCTATTATCCATGTTTAGAGAAAAAAATTCTTGTTGGGTGTACATAAGGACTATTCTGTTCTCTGTAATTACGTTCACTATTTACTGATTTTCCACCACTGTCTCTACAACTTACGGAAACTATCTACTATTTTTCTTCCTGGGTCAAATAAAGAATGAAAAAAATTGGTATTAGATATTTTCTAAGTTTTCTTGAGATTATTTTATCAATAGCTAACAGCAAATTTCTGGATAGAAATGGAAATATTTGGTAAGTTACATACATGTTTTTTTATACCATTTAATACATCTAGGTCATCAGAAGAATCACAATATTTGACTGAAGTTTTCATTTTTTTCTAGATGTTATAATATTTCAATTTCAAGTTTATATTTCTTTATAATACATTTGAGAAATTTGATTTTTAAAAATTCATACTGTATCTATTTTGTGTGTAATTTAATGATTTCTAATAATAACCACATCTAACTTTACATTTATTCATTAATTTATAAAATTGGCTATCAGAAAATTAAAATATAAATACCACCCAAACTTCAAAAAACAAAAGACAATTTAACAACTACAAAGTTTTTAGAAGATGCTAAAATTTATAACATATGCCAATAAATAAACAATAATCTCCAAGAGAAATAAAATAAAATCCTAACTTTCATGGTTTCAAATGCAAACACACACAAGCAAACAAAAAAACAGTTTCAAAACCGGATTTAGAAGATGGAATAACAGAAACTAGATTTGATTTCCCACTTGAAACAACCAAAAAATGTATAAAATATATAAAATAATGATTTTAAACACAATAAAGGACAATAATCCCTGAAACAGTAAATAAATTAAGTCCTATGATTGCCACAGATTAGTGTCTTGAAGAATTTTCCATGCTTAGGAGCAGGAAAGGGGAACCCAGGTGGAACAAGTGGACTGTGTGAATTGGAAAAACAGAATTGAGATCTGAGGAGAACAAGGCAGCTAGAGTTTGCAGAACAGAATCAGAGAATCAAAGACAGAAATGTAGTTGTGGAGGGTTCCTCTTCAGTGTTCAACCAAGTCCTTTACAATGCATGATGTGTAACTAAACTGCCTAAATCCAGGGAAACAATCATTTTAAAGGATTAAAGGAAACTATTCCCAGCAATCACACAACCTAGGAATACTGTCTTTTCCCACCAACTGATTAAGAAACATGATTCACAAAACATTGAGGGCAGTATTCCAAAGCATTTTGTCTCAGTAGTGGGGAATAATTAGCCTTAAAATAAACACCGTTCTAGTCCTAAAAAGAGTTTAAAAGCAAGACTCACAATGATTGACCTGTTTCTAAGTAACTTAACTATAATCCAGAACGATGCAAAAGAATATTAAGAGTAACACAAAAATATCCCAAATACAAAAATATCTATCACCTAACACGGGAAAATTTATAGTATTTGTCTTCCAAGTGCATATTGCCAGGCATGTAAAGAAGTACAAACATACAAACCACAATGAGACAAATCAATCAGTCATAATCAACTTAGAACTGATGCAGATGGTAGAATTAACACACAAGCATATGAACTCCATGTGTTTGAAAAATTGAGTTGAAAATTTTAAATGACACAAATCAAACTTTTAGAGAGGAGAACTGCAATGTAAGAATTGAAAATATACTGGATAGGATTGACAGCAGATTAGACATGGTAAAATAATGAAATAGTGAAATGGAAGATATAGCAATAGAAATTATCCAAACTAAAATATGGAGAAAAATTAAAATAAAGATAAGCAAAGCATCAGGGAGCTGTGAGACAATTTTAAGCAGTATACTATACATGTAATTGTATTACCAAATGGGGGGAAATAGAAAAATAGTTTTAAAAATTATTTTCCAACTTGCAGAAATAACAAACACATAAATCCCAGAATCTCAACAAACCCAAGCACAAGAAACATGAAAAAAAAAATAGCAAAAGAGAAAATATTAAAAGCAGATAGAGAACAAAAATATGAGCATACTTCTAAAAATTCATGGAAAAATAGAATTAAAAGATAATATGAATCCTTCCATCAACTTTCTGAAGGACCCTCACGCATGTTGCATAAAGAGGGACTAAAGGTAAGGATGAGAGAAGATATCTCACTGGAAACAATGTAAAAATAAAAAGAGTAGAGTGAGCAATAAAAAAGTGGACAAAAATATCTGAAATTTCCAAAATATGTGGAAACATAAAAAAAAAAGAACAGACAAACAAAAAGAAAAAAAACACCACACTTCTAAGTAAGACATTGGTAAAAGGAAAAATCAAAATAAGAAATTAGAAAATACTTTGAAGTTAATGGAAGTGAAAAATATACCCAAATTGTAGAATGCTTCTAAAGTAGTACTTGGGTGGAAATTTAGACCTCTAAAGGCTTATTTTAGGAAAGAAAAGATCTCAACTCAATGACATCAGTTTCTACATTAAGAAACAAGGGGAAAAAAGAGGGAAAAATAAATCTGAAATAAGAAAGAAAAAATAAAGTCCAGAACAATAATCAAAGAAATAGAAAACAAAGATCAAAGAAATAGGAAAAAAAAAAAAACCTACTAAAATCATAACTGGTTATTGGAGATCAATTAAATTGATAAACCTCTAGTCAGATTGATCTTAAAAAAAAATCAAAGAAAAGAAAATACACAAATTACCAATATAAGAGATATTAGAAGTGACCCTGCTATTAAAAGGAAAAAAAAAATTAACGACAACTCTGCAAACTCATAGGACAAATCTTTGAAAGACACAAACTACTAAAACTCATTCAAGAAGAAATATGTTGCCTGAATAGACACATGAAAAAATGCTCAACAACACTCAGCATCAGGGAAATGTAAGTCAAAACCACATTGAGATATCATCTCACCTCAGTTAGACTATTATCAAAAAGACAAATGAGCGAATAATAAATGCTGATGAGAATGCAGAGAAAAGGAAATCCTTCTACACTGTTTGTGGGACTGTAAATTGGTGCAGCCATATGGAAAACAGTATGGAGATTCCTCAACAACTACAGATAAAACTGCTGTAAATCCAGCAATCAATAGTACTGCTGGGTATATACCCAAAGGAATGGAAATCATCATGTCGAAGGCATACCTGCACACCCGTGTTTATCGTGGCTCTATTAACAACAGCAAAGAGCTAGAACCAACCTAAATGTCCATTGTCAGATGACTGCATAAGGAAAATGTGGTATGTTTACACAACGGAATACTACTCTGCCCTAAAAAGGAATGAAATCCTGCCATTTGCAGCAACTTGGATGAACTTAGAGAAAATTATGTTAAGTGAAATAAGCCAGGCACAGAAAGAGAAATACCATATGTCCTCACTCATAAGTGGGAGCTTAAAAAAATAAACAAATAAATTTAAAAAGAAAGATACAGCAATAAAAATAGTGTGCTGAACTTTCAGAAAGAGAGAACAGAACAGAAGTTGCCAGAGGTGGGAAAGGGTGGGGGGAGTGGAGTAAGGGAGGAATTGGAAAAGGAACGTGAAAAACAATTACACTGCATAATGTTGAATATACTAATTATCCTGATTTGAGCATCACATATTGCACACAGGTATTGATATTCAACTCTGTACCCCACAGATATGTACAATCAACTATGTTCCAATTAAAATAAATAAATAAATATTAAAAATAATAAAAAAAAGAATTTGAATGTGTAGTTAACCTTTTTACAAAGAAAACTCCATGCCCAGAAGGCTTCACTTTAAATTCTACCAGATATTTAAAAATAAATACGAATTCTACCCAAATTACAGTCATACACTGCTGGTGGAAATGTAAAATGGTATAACCACTGTGCAAAACAGTGTAAATAGTTTCTTAAGAATTACTGTGTGAACCAGCTATTTCACTTCCAGCCATTCCATTCCATTTCTCTTTATTTGAGAGAAATGAAAGCAAATGTTCATACAAAGACTGGTATGAATTTGTAATGGCCAAAAAGTGGAAACAACTTACTTAAATCTCCATCAACAGGTGAATGGATAAAGAACTTGTATTATATTATGCAGTGGAATACTAGTTAGTACTAAAATGACCTGTGATTTAGCAACATAGAGGGATGAATCTTAAAATATTTAGGCATAATAGGTCAGACCAAAAAAAAAAAAACAGTATGTACTGTATGTTTCTATTTTTATAAAATTCTAGAAAATGCAAACTAAACTATTTTGACAGAGAGCCTATCAGTAAATGCCTGGGGAACAGGAGGTGGGTAGGGGTGGAGATAGGTGGGAGGGGGAGATTACAAAGGGGCAATAGAAAATTTGGGGAGACTGTGGGTATGTTTATCCATCTTGATTGTTGTGATGGATTCATGTCTCTATATGCATATATCAAAGCATCAAGTGGTAAACTTTAATGTAAGCAGTATTTTGTATGTGAATTATACCTGTTAAAAAATATAGCATTAAAAAAAATCAGATTTACATGAAAAAGTGTATGAGAGTCCTGATGCCTCCACCCTTGAACCGGATATTCAAACTCATATTTAGCATAGTATTATTCAGTAATACAGTAAAGTATTCTTAACATAAATGTGATTAGCTGTTTTTAAGCCTACTGGAGATCGATAGTAACAGATTAGAAAATCCTATCGATTTTTATAGTTAGGTAGGGTTGCTGAAGATATAAAAAAGTGTAACTTGATATTGACAGATAAAGACTTGTAAAAATGCCTACGTGTATCGGTACTAGGTATTAAAGCAAAGCAAAGTTGCGTGCATCCAGACTGACGGCGTTGAGTCGTAAGAGCAGGCTATATTTTTGTAAAGCATTTAGCTTGGCTTCTACATACGTACTGGGGATTGAGCTACTTATTTTATATCCATTTCCCATTTAATAATCATAGCAAACCTATGGCTTAGCACATGTTTACCGAGATTAATGAGCATGTTTAAGATCATGTAGCTCTAAGTAGCAGAGAGAAGATTTGAACTCAGTTTATTCTGAATCCAGAATTATCTCCTAACCATTCCACTCTACCGCCTTTCAGAATAAATGGAGTGTTACTGTCTTGTATTCACCTTCCATAAATACACAAAACAGAATATTTAGAGAATCAATTACTTTTCTTTTAAGAAACATAAAAATAATGACTCAAAACTATAGCTGTGTGTCAGTGTTCCTGAAAATAAAATGAGATCATTACTATCATATACAGATGAAATAAAGGCGGATGAAAAACAACAGTTCAGCCATAATGATTTCATTAGGACAAATCTGTGGAGAGATGAAAGGAGCAGATCACTAACAGATTGCTAGTGAAATGGAGAGTGTGTTGAAGTCATTGAATGTGATAACACTTACAGAAATAAAAGTTGAAATGCTTTAAAGGAATGAAAAAAACGAAAGTAGTATTTTCTGTCTGTCTGAGCACATTAGGAAAAGGAAAAATGCATATTTTGTCAATTCAGCTGAATCACTGATCTCTTTTGAGTACTGAATCTAATGAGGCAAGTAAGAGAAATGCATAATGGTCTTTTACGTTTGCTTTGCCAGGTTCAGATTATTCTGCAGAACTAAATTGTGTTTCACAAAAAAAGATTTATTTAAATGGATACACCTTTTATTACAATAAAAATATAAATTTAACATCAAAATAATGAAAAAAAGGAATTCTTAAAATAGCTATCAGCTTCTCCTAAAGCCTTATTACAGGTTATTATAGCTCAACAAATAACAATAAAAGAAAACAAACTACCCCCACCCTCAAACATCTTTTTCACCTTTCTGTAATCCCAAATTTCTTTACATTTTGAGGATTGTTCTCAGTTCTTTCAGAGCAATAAAACTTCTGCAAATGGGAGGTCATTTCTCATATTCTACCTCAGTTATTCTTTTAAAAAGCATTGAACTATATCACAATTAATTGAATTCAAATCAATTAACACAGAAAACATAATAGCAACACATATACCCACCTTTGCAATACTAACCAGCTTTTTAGTCACATCAAAAGAAAAATTTTAATAATATTTAATAATGGTACATTTTCTTACCAAGTATAATCAGCTCCCTTTCACCACGTTAACTGAAGTTTCCAGCCCATTACTAGGTATTTAATAGGCACTCAGTAAAAACATGGACTTGTTAAATATAGGAAATCTGAAAAATATGGAAAAGTATAACTAAGAAGGTTTAAATTACTCATTACACATAATACTTTCAACTAGAAGCTTGTTATTATATTGGTGTATACCTTTCCAACCTTTCATGCTGGGTATAGAAAGATTATTCTTATACTAAAAGTAGTTCATATTTTGCCTTTATTAATCATGCAAAATTGGAAGCATTTTCACTATTCTTAAATATTCTTTGAAAAGAAGATGGTAATGGATATATGTGTTATAACCAAATTTTCCTATTATACATGTAACACCAGTACACGCAGTTGTTCATTTCTGCATGTGGTTCTAAGCCTTGTTCTTAATATAGCTGTGGTTAATGGTTTGCATTTCTTTAGAATTCTTGATACACATTTCCTAATTACCCTAGAAAAAAAGTCGTATCAATTCACTATCCAAGAAAATGTCCTTTTCTTTTAAATTTTTGCTCAATTAAAAAAAATACCCAAATCTCTATGAGTAATAAATCCTCCTAAAATATTATTTCTTTTAAATTAAAATAACAACTAAACAAAGACAACAAAGATGATTTTTTCTTTTTGTATTGTCAATGATTTTTTTCCAATTTTTATGGTGATAATTTTTATTACTTTTTTATTATTCTATTTATTAGAATCATTAATGTTCTGCCTTTATTTCTTATTTTACCAATTTGAGTCTTCTGTCTCTTTTTTCTTAGTGCAGCTAGATAAAGGTGTGCAAATTTTGTTGATTTTCTTCAAGGAAGCACTTTTGGTGTTATTGATTTTTCTTTCGTTTTTCTATTTTCTGTTTCATTGATCTCTGTTCTAATATTTATTATTTATTTCTTTTTGCTAGCCTTGGGTTTTTTTTGTCCTTCTTTTGTTTGTTTCTTAAGTTGCAAAGTTAGGTTTTTGATTTGAGATCTTTCTTGCTTTTTAATGTAAACATTTATAGCTATAAATTTCCTTCCTAGCACTATTTTCACTGCATCCTACAAGTTTTAGTATTTGGGTTTTCTCTAAGTATTTTCTAATTTCCCTGTAATTTCTTCTTTGATCCATTAGTTGTTTCAGAGTATGCTGTTTGATTTCCACAAATGTGCAACTTTTCCAGTTTTGCTTCTGCTAATGATTTATAACTTCATCCTGTGTGGTCAGAGAAGATACTTTGTTTGATATCTATTATTTATTTGGATAATTGTGGCCTAATATATCATATATCCTAGAAAATATCCTATGTGCACATGAGAAGAATGTGTATGTTGTTGGCTAGACTGTTCTGTGTACATCTATTTGCTCTAGATTGTTTACTGTGCTGTTTAATCCTCTATTTATCTACTGATCTTCTGTCTGGTTATTTTATTCATTACTGAGAATGGGGTATTGAAATTTCTATTATGGTAAAACTATCTATTTCTCCCATCAAATCTGTCAGTTTTGCTTTCTATATTTTGATAGTCTATCATTAAGTGCCTAAATGTTTATAATTGTTACACCTTCTTACTGTAGTGTATCTTTTATTAACAGATAATGTCCTTCATTGCCTCATGTAAACTTTTCTGATTAAAGATTATTTCATTTGATATTAGTAGAGCCACCCCTGATCTCTTTTGGTTACTATTTACATGGAATATCTTTTTTTTCATCCTTTTACTTTCAATTACTTTGTGTCATTGGATCTGGCATCTAACTATACCCTGTAGACAGTATAGAGTTTTGTAGATATAGATGTAGAAGTAGATAGAATTTTTATTGTTTATTTTGATTTGTTGTAAGTTTAGGTATCAGGGAGCCAGTGGTGCCCACATCTACCCCTGTGCATGGCATAAATCTTTTTTTAAAAATCCACATTTCCATGTTCAATATCCTAAATAATGATCCCTTTTACACTCACCCCAAATCACGCTACCATCAGCATTTGTGTGGTTTGTGTTTTTACATTCCCTTGTCTATCCCTTTGCTTTCTCTTTATTGTTCATTTCTCTTTCTTTGCTTCCTTTTTTCCCAATTCTAATCCTAAATACATTTGTAACCTCTTCGTGCCAGCAATACTGAGGGCAAGAACAGATACTTTATTACAGAAGATTCGGCACACTTCTACCTGATCTGCATAATATTCTAAAGTTCATATCCCAGTCAACGATTTGAGTGTTAAATAAGGAGACAGTGTTGGACTGCAGGCCTAATGCATGGCTCTTTATCTATTGTTGGTAGGGCACAATATTTGAGATAATGCTTCCACATTTATTGCCCCTTGCTAGCACTGTGTAACTTTCAAATCCTTGCCATCCTTGCCCATGTGGAGATTCAAATCTCCTCTAAAAATTAGAAGATTCTATTCACATCTGTATTTTTTTTAAAAAAACTACATTTACTATTATAATCTTCTGGAGTATTTACTTAAATATCCAGAGTGTGAATTACATACAATACCATAATATATGTATTTTGTTAACTAATGGTACTTTGGTACTTCGATCTGCTGCATCTGCACTGTTAGGATTCTTATGTCATTTCTATATCCCTCATGAAAGTGTGTTTGTAATGCATCATATTTAGGGAGTTACTTTTAAAGAAGAGGTTTTTATTTTTTTAAAGGCTTAACCCTTCTACCTTGTATACACACAGAACGTCTCTCCAGCCACGAGTAAGAGTTTTCACCAATTTTGTAAATATGTTTTATCCAACTTAGCAAAGCCAGAAATATATCGTGTTGTGTTTAGTTATTAAGCTGATTTGAGTATAATCAATGGCAGACTTGGCATTTTATTTATGATTCTATTCTCAGCTCCTAATACCATGCTGGATCCTAATATGAAAACTTTCTCTTTTTTGAATGAATAATCTTTAAGTCCATGATTCATGCTTTTATTTTATAATTAATTAAAATCTGTCTATATATGTTGTAAAAAACCCCTAAGATATAAAGATATATTGACATTATTTCTAAAGGTGTATAGGAGTGGTGGGGAAAAAAATGATAGTTTATAGACATTGACAGCATGTTCTCAAAAACCACAAAGTTGAAGTTTTATCTTTTTCATAAAAAACCAAATGTTATTGAATAATTTTACAAATTAGTATAACAGAATAAAAGTAGCTAGTGTATTTAAAGCACAAAAGCATCTCATCATATCACAAGGAATATAACAATAATAAAAGAATAAAAATAAACTAGCATAATTCTTTTTCTACATAATAAACAAAGTATAGGAAATCAATTTCCCAATTAACAAATTGTCATTAATATAAAGAAAATTTAGAATCATATATTGCATACTTACATAGTTATTTTGCAGAATCATTTTATCTGGGTTTGTATTATTTAAATTTTACTGCTCTCCCACTGAAATATATAGCAGTATTCAAAGCAAATCACCTTGAAAAAGAAGGTGCTGTGAATTAATTGTTTTAGAATTTACTACAAATATATTTCTAGCCTAACTTCTGGCACTGAGTGTAAGGATAACACAGCTTATACTAACTCACTTGGGGCTCCTGTTGTCATTCCCAGCATGCAAGGAAACAAAATATGCAAGGCACAATGAATTGTCCCATCCCAAGTCCCATTATAGGAGAACACTACACACTATGTGCCACTTGGAAAAAATATACATTCCTCTTTCTTCCTTAATCTTTCTCTGTCTTTAGTGCCAAATTTATTGTTGCTTTAAAGTTTTCTTCTCAGGACCTGCCTTGGACTGTTAGTTACAATGCCAGGAAGCCCCAGGAAGCTCTTGCTAAAGTTTTCTTGCATATGGAACAGAAGTGGCATGAATATTTATGACAATAAATGCCCCTTTTATGCAGTTTCCACTCTACTAGTAGATTGTTCTCTCTTGGTATTTCAGTAGAATGTTGTTGTGTTTTGTGTTAATTTCATTTCTCCTCTTGCAGACAACTGATTCCTTTAGACTCTTTTAGTTTGTTTCTTTGCTTTTTACCTTTATTGGTCATTTAAGAAAGCTGGAGGTTAGTGAATTCAGCATCCCTGGATTTTTCCATATCTATGAAGATTTGCCTTTCTGAAAATGTGATCTTATTGGGAGATTATAGCACATAAAACATTAGTGAATTGATTTCAGTTGATATTTTTTTTTTACTAGTATAATTGCTACTTCGTATTTCCCAATCTCTTTTTCTTTCTCTGTCTCTCTCTTTGATTCTTTCCTACTTTATCATTATGTTAATTATTATATGAAAAGATATGTACGTAGCATAAATTTAAAAGTATGCAGAATTTATTGATTGCTGTATTTTAATATTAAAAGACACAACTATAATAATAATGATTTTCCAAGTATTGTGCTTATTATCATTTCCCACAAAAAGGGAATACATATAAAATTGAATTTATTTAGTAAAACACATAAAAGTATTTTTATGTACCTTAAAACAATGTCATGTAATTATATTACTTTTCTCTTAATTAACATATAAGAATGATAGTTCGTGAATTTTTGAAAAAATTAACAATGTATCATAAATGTTATTGCTTTCTCCTAAAAATAGATTAAATAAATTAATAGCATGTTAGGAACATTTTATGCTAATGTACTTAAATAAGTTTGCAACTAATAGCATTAATGTTTCTTTTCTATATTCTTTTACATAATTTTTCTTATCTATAATTTTTGAAAGCAATTCAAAATTGTAACATTGCCATGTCATTAACAAGGTCAAGTAGATAATTAACATTTATGTAATATATATCACGATGTAATAAAGTTGTGTTAACACCACTTAAAAAGAATACAGACTAGATGGACTTGAAGTTGACAGATGGGAACACAGAATTTAAAAGCTTAGAATCTGCAAATGAAAGGTTTTGCAAAATGCCAATCTAATATTCAGCTCAGTAATATGGTAGCAAATATTGCAATTAAGTGCATATACAGGAAATCAATTATTCTAATTCTCAACTTTCAAATATTAGTGTAAAAATGGCATACCACAGATGAGGAGGTACAGACTTTATTATTTGTTATTTTGATGTTAATTTACAATTTTGGACTTCCTGATATTTCTTCTCCAGCATGGGTATTTTCTATAAATTAATGCAAAAATTAATTATTTAAATTACAGATTGATTTTTGTAAAGATAACAATAGAGAAAATATCTAATAATTTTTAACCTTAAGTTTTAAATCTGTGGATCACTGAGCAGACTAAATTTACAGGCAAAAGAAAACCTGTACTAAATTCAGGTGAGAAAATAGGAAAAGAAATTAATATATTGCCCAATAAATATGTAGCATAATTTTTCTGCCTATGTGTTTGAAATGTGTACTTATTCCTCATTCTATATCACCAGTGAAACATAATTACTCACTTAGATATCTGTATTTTACCTGTGATTACTTTTTCTACCTCATCTGCACCCCATGACCAAGTTCTACCACCCAATCATCCGGTCCTTTTGGGTCGTTCTGCTGCCCCCCCCCTTTCACATTCTTCTGCAATTATCGTCATACAATTTTCCAATATTTCAAACCTGCATTAATAAGAAAGTTTAAAATTGGTTTTCTAGTCACCAACTTTTCTCTAATCTTATCCTTTAACCAAGACAGATATTTTCTGTCTTGCAAAATCTTAAACACCTTTCACAGGTTTATCGGTTGCCCTAAGAAAAAATCTAGACCCATCTGATTTGGCCCCCAGTGTTCTTCAGGTCTCCCTGTGTCTCAGGATCAGGCTTTATCTCTGACAGATATTATTTTCCATAGCTTCCCTCAGAGTTGTATTTAAAATGAGGATAATCTCACTCTCTACTGCAGCCCTGTGATCTAAGGATAATTCACTTGATGACAGGAGCTAGAAAAAAATTAATCAACCTTTCAAAAATATCTGTTCTTCACCTACTATGTATAAGATACTGAATGAAGACATATAAAAGATAAAAATCCTTCTGAAGTAACAGTTACCACCTACTAAGTGCTTGTTTTCTGCTAGGCCTATGTTTACAGCATTATACATCAGTCAGTGTTGTATTATATTCTAATGATTTTATAAACAGTTTGCATTAGCTTCTTTTTACAAATGAGTATTAGTTTACATGATTTCATGTTAGTCAATTAAAACAGGGTAAAGCCATTTGAAAGCCCAAGCTCCGAACAACTGCAGTTAGTGACTGCAAAGACTGCTTTTAGTTTGCTGTTTGGCTCATGGTTGCTCTTTGGCTCATGGCTGCTCTTCAACAAAGGTTTGTTGAATGAATGACTGAGAGAATGCAAATCACTATGCTGCCTTCCTATAACTCCAGTCTTCAAGGAGTTTACAGTCTATCTAATGATATAGGACTAACACAAGCAGTTAGTTAGCATTTCCTTCAACAAATATTTATTGAATAAGCACTGTGTTGTAGATATTACCTGGGACATTGGTAAAACAGAAGTAAATATAGATAGGTTCGATATATAGAAGATAGTTGATAGACAGATGGATGGATAGATAAACAGATAAAAAACACTTGCCTTCATGAAGTTTACAATCTGGCAAAAGTAGAGAAAATAAGTATATTATATCATAATAGAAAGTGATGTTTCTAAAAGAAATTTAAGAGCAGGGTATAGGGAGGCAGTGAAATGAAAGCTATAAGCAGCAAATGCTATAGGAATCTAAACTGTGTCAATTAAGATGTTTTAAATGGATTAATACAAAAGAAACTTCATTTTTTGGGTTTAAATTTTCTAGAAAGTCTCAAATATAAATTCATTTTCTAAGTACATCTGGCAAAATATACTATGTTGTTTTAAGATAGAAAAATTATCTATGTATATTAATTGGGTCATTTGTTATTATTTTATTTTTGTCCTATATATGTGCAATCTATTTCATGAATAACTAGCATTTGATATTGAGCATACAATCAAGCAGTTTTTGACTCAGAGTGATTTTACACATAACTTAGATTTAGCTTAGAATTACTTACAGAAAAACAGTATGCATGTAAAACATATTTAGAATTGTATCTCTGAAAATTTTCAGGGTAATGAAAAAATAGAATATAAAAATCCAGTCCTAGATATTTGTTATCTCTTACACAGTTTGGTCTCATTTATTTAGAGCCTAGAAGGGAGCAAATGTGACCTTAAAGTATATGGAACATTTGGAACTTGTGATTTCAGGGGATGAATAAGTCTAAAATTCTATCTCCTTGAAATTTGTTTCCAGAATGTTAACTGCAAAGCAAGTTATATATAGCAGTAAATGCATGCTTAATTTGTGCAGAAATCATGGTGTGATGAATACAATTAAGAGCCTCGGAGGGAATAATTATATTACTGCATAAAGCTGGTGGTTCTCAAATTGCTTGGTGCCTGGACTTTAAATTGGCCTGATTTCCTGTTGTGAAAGTCATCCATCGCAGCAACACAACTGCAGCAGGAACAGCATAGTTTCAAAGTCACACAGAAAGCATATATTCTTTCTGATCAATTGCCATATATTCTTGTTTAAAGACGAAAAAAATTGGCAAGATGCATACCAAAGTTGATTAAACTGATAAATTAAAATGCATTAGATCAAATACATTGTTATGTCCGTTATTCAAATACATGGTTATATCTGCTTTTTTTAAAAAACAAGATGGACTAAACTGTTAATAATAGTAACTTTTAAAGTACCCCTGTTAACTAACTTACAAGAATTTGAACTGAATTCATTAATGTTAAAAATATTTTCATTTCGTGATACCTGCATTACTAGTGGCTTGAAATAAACAGATAGCAGTTTAGAGCATCTCTTCCAGGAACATAATCGTTTATAGTAAAATCTGAATGTAACTGTTTAGTCCTATATGAAAATGTTACATTATATTGAAATTACCCATTGTTAACTGTTATCAAAGCCTGTTTAGCTTTGTCAGACTTAGGGAGCAGAATATGATCTTAAATAATTTTTCACTTCTTAATGAATAGTGAAAATAAATCATTTCCTAGTACTAAATTTACAATTGATTTATGTGAGATTGTTGATATCTAGGACTTAAAAGAGCAGTTTCTGATCTATGATAATTGAACAGTAAGGAAAAGATAACAGAATATGGAACACAATCATTTAACTCGTGATGAATGGAGAGCTACTGTCTTGGAAAAGGTTAAGTAAACCTAGTAAGTAATGGGTGTTGGCAAGATGGTAAAGAGGTAAGAAAAACATTTTCAACCCAGAGAAACAAAATTGTTAACATAGAAAAAACACAGAACACCTTTAGAAAACTTCTAGTTCAGGGATGCCGTCATTCTTAGGCCCACGACAGCCATGACTAACCATCCACAGCGCTCTCCACCACTCACTGCATACAGAGGTGAACTCAGAATCACACTTGGCTTTAGAAAGCAATTACGAATCCACTGGAGTTTATAGTCACTATGCTCTTAGTTGCAGTTTATGACCAACCAGAACTGATGAGGAGACCGAGGCCCGAAGAAGCTGGATATTTACCAAATATTCAAGTGCTCAAAATGGCAGAGCTTGAGCTAGAAATGCATTTCTCCATGCTAGCACAATGCTAATTCTCTTGCCAATGCTATGATACCCTGGCCAATAAGTAAGGCTGTTGATACTCTATACATTGTTCTGCCATTTTTTCATTGGCCCCTTCATTTCCGTGCATCATTCAATACAATTTAAATTCCTCATTTATTATTTCTTTGTTTTTTTATTTTTTTTTTAAATTTCTCCATTCAACAAAAATTCTCTGTGAATGCCAACATACACAATGTTAGATGCTGGGGAATTATATGAGTAATCTGTGGACACTGAGTTGGTCACAACTAAGAAAAAACACGGCTATAGGTCCTATCCTTATTATACGTCTAATAGATTTGGTTCATATGCAAAGTACAGAAATTATGCAGCTGGAAAACGTGAAGCGATTCCTGTCCAATAAAAAACAGGAAGCTGAATACATGGGTAGCCACAAGACTGTTGATTCAAGTAATCTAATTTGGGCTCTCTTCAGCGACTTTGAAAACCCTAGAGAGTTTGCTAGTAGAATTGTTGATTTAACAGAAAACAAACTATTCAGGGAATGTTTCACATGTGCAATAATGTTTTCTTTCTTCTTTTTCAAATGTGTTTAAATTCTACCTCATTTTCATCTACTACGTGAGCACACACAAATACACACATACACACAATCTTTAATCCTGAAGTAAAGACACTACTGACCTGCTAAGGGTGAGGGGTGAAAAGAGAACAATTCATTTTAAATTGTAACAATTTTGTATTCACACTATTGCCAAGTAGATCTTATCACCAATATAACATATTTCCAAAACTGCCTTCTAAATTTAGTGATGCATTTCTTGACCAAGAAATAAACTAGTTTAAATGGGGATTTGGACCTTGAACCTGGTCTTATTCATACTATTTCTCTAATCAGATGAGCACACTTGTTTACCATCTCAGAGATTACGTCTAATTCTATTTATTCTTAGTTCTTTGAATTTAAAACCACATAAATGAAAAGAGGAGGAACACTCATGCTTAGCATATATTTGATTTTTAAGCTTAAAAATAAACATATTTAGCATAAATAACTATCTGCTTTATTTTGGAAATATTATTTTATCATTACTAAGTGCTGTTATTATTTTAATTATCTCAACTCTGGCAAAGAAAAGAAAAAAAAGGTTGATCTAGTAGACATAAATAAATAAATAAACTTATTAATTAATAAATCCTGTTGTTCAGTAGAGAATCTAAAAGTAATAGGAATTTGACTGATCTCTAAAATGGAATGAACTAGATCAACGTTTGTATTTTAAACATCATTTTAAAAATCTATTAGCACTAAGCTGTGGCCCTTAATAAAACAGACAGAAAAATATACGTGGCATATATTTGCAATTATGTCGAAAAAGAATAAACTCCTGGACAGGAAAAAGCTCATACAGTACTTAATCTTTGAATCAGTTCCAGCAATTTCTTAATGCTTGAACGTAATAGGCCTTTACTAGGATCTATTGGATTTTATTGTATATTTTATACACAACCACCTAAACATCAAATTATCTAGTTCCAGGTACTTATTATTAGAGAGGGGAGTCTTACGTTTTCATTCTCAAGTACCAAATTACATTTTAAAAATAAGTTAAAAATTATTTATCAAAGGAAATGATATTATAGCCAATCTCAGACTCTTAGATGTACAAATAAATATTCCTGTAGAATAGTGTGACTTAATTTCAGCACAGCAAAATACAATTATTTGATATGCATGTGGAAGTTCTGCAAGTATTGACATCTTTTGATATATACTTTACCTTTGTTCAAATAGAAATACTCTTCTAAAAAATAAAGATTATAAAATCATTTCAGATAAACAAGCACATTATTCTATTTCATGTCAACATTAACTCAGGCTTTGTCCATTTCATCTGTGGTTTATTCTGCGGTTTTCAATGGATAAATTTTCTTCCTTATGGAGATTATTTATATTAGGGGCAAATACTAGAATTCTAAAGCCTGCAAGTCTTATGTCTCTCTATAAATACTGGAATGCAAAGAGCAAAAGTTTCCATTTAAGATCTCTTTATTCACTGAACAATCGGTCTTATAGAACGCTTGCTTTCCTCCAAGATACAAACATAAAATATGTCATTACCACCCTTATAATGGGCAAATGTCTTCATGGATGTGATCACTAACAAAGAGTGATATTGAGTACAAAGTCAAGTCCGGTTCTGAGCTTTAAAACTAATAAAAATTCTTTACAAATATTATTTTTTGTAATATATACAGCATTTAGGTAGGGACACTGTGTTCCCCTCTACAAAGCTCTGCTTGCCCTCATTCATTCTGGATTGCATTTACAAGACCCAGATGCTGAGCTGAGAAAATTTTCTTTCCAGCAATAGCATCTGGCTCCTTGGCAGCCTCTGTTTGCCCTTGTGTTGGCTCCATCACAGTTGTCTTCAGGCTGTGAAATGGTTAGGATGCTGATGTGATATCTTATTCACTTGGATGCTATCCCTTTCAGCTTTCTTATGTTATCTCCATGTGAGACATTTTTCACATTTATGATCTTTTATGAATAAAATTTACTGGGAAAATGACTGATATGTGATCTAAAACTCAATATCAAAGTATTGAAATTATTTTTGTCTACATAAGATGTGCCAGTTGAATGATGAAGCAAATTTAATATTTTACCTACTGTAAAGAAAAAACTCTTACTTGCTTTGTTCCTGGTCCCTCATTCTATATAAATACATGTAATTTTGACCTTTTATAATTTTCCTTTGTTATATTGTAGTGGAAATGATAATTATAATGATGTTAATAATAATTGATAAAAATACCTATCACTTATGCAACACTTCTATTAGTCAAGGATTATTCAAAATTATTTAATTTCATTTAATTCTCACAAGATTCTACCATGTCTATCACATTCTCCACTTAAAAATTGGAAACAAATTTAAAAGACTTAGAATATCCAATCAAGAGACTGTTCAGGAAGAAAGATGACCATTTTCAAAGGGAACATTGTAGAAATTGGCCCTAGAGGTGGGATTTTTAATATTTTTCATTATGCTAATTACATTGGTGACAGTTATCGCCTACCTTTCCCACCTTATTGTCAGCATGTCCCTGTGCCCTAGGCTCTAGTCTCATGGCAAGAATCATGCTCAGGCTTTTCAGCTGCAATTCCACTGATCGGTGAGCCCCTCCCCACTGTCTCACTCTGTTTGCATTCCTCTGAAAGCTAACTCACTCCTGAACTTCCATTAAAGCAGAGGGATAGCTGGATATGAGAAGGTGTGGAAAGAGTCTCTTCTCTGCTGGTTTAAAATGGGATATTAACGGTAATAACACAACCAGATATTCACTGAGCGTTTCCCTCATGCCAAGCATCCTTCTGAGAACTTCACACATGTTAATTCATTCCATCCTCAAAACACTATGGAATGAAGATTATTCTAAGTCCTATTTTACAAAAGAGTAAAGTGAGACATAGAATACTTATGTCACTGCCAATAAGATACACCTTGTGAACAGTGGAGACAGATATAAACCAAGTCACCAGGCATCCAAAGCCTCCCCTCCCCACATCTGTACCACATGACTTCTCACTCATTCCCATTTCCCAGAAGTGCTTAAAAACCTTGGTGGTGAATAACAAAAAGACTTTTTTTTTTTTTCAGTCTAACTTCTCTGATTCTCCACAGCTCAGAGAATATTTGTAGGGATTTTTCTAGATACTGTATATTTGAAACATCGTGGTTTCCTTAAGTGTCATTTGAATATTTTCAGATTGTAAAATGTACCAAATACAAATGGAATTCTTTTTCATTCCCTGTCTCTCTATAAATGTCTATATATAAAATATGTGTATATATATATATACATATACACACACACCTATATATGTGTGTGTGTGTGTATATATATATATATGTATGTATATACATGTGTGTATATAAACCCACACTCATATATACTCTTTAGGTATGTAAAGTGTTTTATCTATATGTATCTGTATGTATAGATAAGTAGATAGATACATAGATACATAAAAAGACACATTGATACATATGAAGGGGGAGAATTCTACTTCTATTTGGTGCATATTTGCATGTTCTAAGTGAGTTTTTTGTTGCAGAACCTGTCAAATATTATTTATGTTACTGCATTCCAGATAAAAATTTTGTGTGTATAGCAACATATGTTTATAAGTAATGTTTTGCAGAAATCAATTTAAATGTTATCTCTATATGTAGCAAATAAATGGAAAGAATTATATTAAATTAAAAGAAGAGAGAAATTAAAATAGAAACCACTATGCCACTAATAAACATAGTTTAAAAGAAGAATAGTGTTAGGTGAATTTACATGGAAACCATGCTACACTAGAAAGAGTCCCAGTCAGAAAGCATGAAAATGGAAATAGCAGATGATGTAAATATTTATAATAAGCAAAAAATTATATTAGAAAGGGGAGATATAAAATGTCCACATAATGACCAGACAAGTGGACCATGCAACTGAATTTTTCTCAATAAGAACTGAGATTTAAAAAGAGGAGGTATATGTAAGTGATGGAAACAAAGATGTAGTTTAGTCAGACCTCTCAATGTTGGAGAGTCTGGTGCACGGGTTTATCACTATTACTATTTTCTAAATATTTAATTCTCAAAATCCAAATTCCATTTACTCTAAATTAGGTTAATTATTAAAGTTTGTGTGGTGTAGAGAAGGCACAACACATGTCTGTATTACCAGGAACAACTATTTTCAAGAGGTGAACAGGAACAGAGAAGAGGAAAATTTCATGTGATACCTACAAAATGTCTACACTGTACATGAACTATGTAGCAGGAGCGATTAAATATTATTTATGCCATTGTACTCCAGACAAAAGATTATTTTGCTATTCTAGTTATTTTATTTCCTAAAAATTAAGCTAAAATAACATTTCCTTTTGAAATATTAAAGTTATTGACCACTTTTTCTTGGGTAGACTATACTGAATAATTGCCTCAGATATCCACTTAATTTTGATTAGCTTTCACAGCCGTACTTTCAAGAGTTGTTTTAAATCTCAAAGAAGTGAATACCAATGACAACTGGAAAAACATATTTACAACACTTGACACCAAGGTAATACCTTCAGTTTACAAAAAGCCCACACAAATTTAAGAGGAAAGAATGATTCAATCAATAAGAAAATTAAAAAAAAAAAAAAAAAAATTCCAAGAATAGAAACATACAGTTAACAAAAAAAGGATAAATGGGTCATAAATTTATGAAAAACCACTTCTATTTTAATTGTGTGTATGAAATTCATAAATATATGTATTCTATTCATTACACTGTTATTAGGAATAGAAAAACAGAACAATAGAAATACATGGAGAATCTATAGAGAGATACTTAGATGCTTAGTTAAATAAATTATGATACTCTGAAATGGAATACTCCTCAAACATTAGAAGCAATGAGGACTGATATGGAAAAATCTGCAAAATGTTAAGTAAAAAAGTCAAAGATCTAAGCAGTGTCTCTATTGTGCTCACTTTTTTGTTTAGAAAAACTTAGATGGCAACATAACACCTATACATACAAACACAAATGAAGGAGTATAAATTTTTTTTTTATTCTAGAAGGAATCACAATACTCTAATTTGTAAAATAAATTGAGATCCCATTAAATAACACTTTTTTTTCCCCAAAGATATCTCAAAAGGTTCAGTTATATTGAAAAACAAAATGAGTTTTAAAAATTCTGAAAGTTATCAGGAGCCAAAAAGCCCTGGCTCTTTCAACATGAAGCTTATGTTTAAGCTAATTTATGTTTGTTTGGCATGAAAAAATTAAAAGGTAGTTAACAGCACAAAGGAATATATTATCTCCAGGTCCAGGCAGAAGAACTCTGAGCTGTAACATAAGCAAAACTTGTCACCAACTAGCTGAAGGCTTTGAGTAAGGAGCAATGAACTAGACCTCAGATTATTTACTTTTTCACTGTAAATAAGAATAAATACACTAATCAGCAAATTCTCCATTGTGATCACTGTGAGCTGGTTTAGTAAGTTTCACAGATAAGAGGGTTTGGGCCCAACCTTCAAAGTGGGTAGGATTCAGCGATAAGCAAAGAGAACAATCTCAAGGAAAAATTTTTATACAAGTTTAGAGTCTGTAAATTTGAGGCCACACTTTAGGAATAGATGTTTTGCTTATGAAAGAGGCTTTAGAGAGAGAAATTAGAACATTAAACTGGAGGTATGTTAAGGAGTATCTGTAATCCTTAGAATTGTAATGTAAAATTTTTGAAATAAAAAACAAAGCTTAGAGATTATTGAATTTAACCCTTCATTAATGAACAACAGGCAAAGAAAGTTAAAATGTTACAGAGTTATCATATTATAAGTAAGTTGTATCTAAGAATTTATTTAGCACTGTATCTCTAGCCCATATTTAGGTATAATGCTTGTACTAAGAAGTCACTGATTAAGTGGTTATTGAATTAATTCCTTCACAACACAACTATTTGCTGAGTGTCTTCTATATTCCAAGCATTGCTCTAGGATCTGGAGATTATACCATTAGCAAAGCAGGCATAGCCTATGCTTCACAGATTTTATGTTCTAGGAAGGAGGGTAAGAAAATAAACAAATGAATATAAATTCATGCAAGATGCTTGGGAAGTGCTTGGGGAAAATTAAAGCAAGATAAGGGAGAGACAAAAGTTCCTGTGGGGCCGGCCCCGTGGCTCATTCAGGAGAATGCGGCACTGGTAATGCCAAGGCCATGGGTTCAGATCCTATATAGGGATGGCGGTGCGCTCACTGGCTGAGCATGGTGCAGACAACACCATGCCGAGGGTTGTGATCCCCTTACCAGTCAAAAAAAAAAAAAAGTTCCTGTGGGAAAAGCCTCACTGTTAAGGTTACATGAGATAAAAAATGTAGCTAACCCTGAAATTACCTGGAGTAAGAATGATCCAGGCAGGGGAAACTGCAAGAGCTGAACAGTGAGGAAGCTACAGTGACTGAAGCCAAGTGAATGAGAAAAGCAATATAGAAGATGAGTTCACAGACTTAGTGCAGTCCCAGACTATGTAGAACCTGCGAGGCCACCATAAAGACTTTGGGTTTCAAATTATTCATCCCACATCTTAGAAGTAGCTAATGGAATAACTCAGAACGAGCACTCTTGATTTTCTCTGAGCCATCATTATATTAAAATAATTGGCATGATTTATCCAAACAGATACGAATTATGTAAACTATTGGACCATCCTTTTTTCGTAGATACCAGAAATCTTAGGACAAAGTTAACGTTTAATAACAATAATTGGTTTATCCCTCTTGATTAACATATTTTTTTTACTGTTACTTGGGTTTGCTTTTCTGTTTTCCTTAATAGTTTGTTGTTTTTTATTGTTCAAACCAGTTGATCCATTCTGGAGAAGGTGTGGTGCAAACAAGTTCATCTTTCAAGAGAAATACAAATGGCAATAGCAAAAGGAAACAAATATCCAAGAATTGTCTGTCTTTAAAGTAACATTTCACAGTGTGAGGTTAAGTTTCCCATTAATGTGCCTTTTTAAGGGGATGTCACATCACAATTAACTGGAGATATTTTGTACAACATCATGATTTACAGAGAACCTACACATCATAGAGGAATTCACACATGAACTATTTTGTGCTTCAGTTGGTGGCAGGTCACTTGCCAGCATTGCAACTACTTCCTCACATGGCTCAGATATATGAAGAATGTGAGTGGCAAACAAACTTCTATTTTATAAAAAACAAAGTAATATTTTAAAAAAAAAAAATAGACTTAGGTCAAATAGTCTGGGATTTTTGTTTTGTTTTGTTTTTTGTTTGTTTGTTTTTCTACCAGAGCCTAAAGAATTCTCCATAATTGTAAGCTTGATGCCCAGACGAACAAGACTCTTCTTTGTGGTAATGATGTCAGAGGTAGGGTCCCGGGGGGGGGTTCAAAAATTGGCCTCAACCTACCCTGTCCCTTAACAGGTTCTTGACTCCACCACAGGAAAGAATTCAAGGGCAAAGTCACAGTACCAACTGAGAACAAGTTTAATATAATAGGTAAGAAATACAGGCTCTACTGAGTGTGACATAGCGCCAGAGACTGAGCAGGGCCCACACCAGGTTTAATTGTTAAAGAAGGTTCAGTACAGACATCAAGTTTAACACAAATGCAAGAGAAACATATTTAAATTTCAGTACAAAGTACAGGCTGGCTCAAGAGAATCAGCCTCCCCTTGCTGAAAGTAAGTTCAGTACAAAGTAAAGTATACACACCTCAGCCAGTGAAGTGAGGGTCCGGTCTCCTCCAGGAAAGTGATAAACAGCCCCACCTTCCACTGGTATTTGGCTCTTATAATTTCTCTATCAAATGAATACTCTTTTTAAGGGGGTGGTTTCCAGTTATGTAACATTTAGTGTTGCACATGCTCAGTCGGTCTCTTCCTGGAGCATGTTCATTGGTCAGATCTTATGCTCCAGGCATAGTCAAGAACATTCTATGATCTCTATTGAACATACCCAGCCATCGTATTTACATAAGCCAGCCCCTTGTTGTCTCATTTTCCCCTTGTTGGTGCTGAAAATAGGTCTAACTTGAAACAGTAACTTTCCTCTAGGGGAGAGGCTAGCAGAGGGGGCCTGAGAACTTGGGAGTGGCTGGAAACACAGAGGTGTGTCCTGAAACCCAAACCTAACGAAACTGAGCACCTCCTATATCAGTAAACACCGTTATCATGTTATATTTGTAAGGGGGGTCTGCAGGAATATTAATATAACATTCTTCCTTTCCAGTGACAAAATGAATAAAAGCTGCTTTGTAGCAGGAAAAAAATATTGAACAAATAAGCAAATAGTAACAAAATAAAAATGTACTTTTAGAATGTTAGTCAGTCTTTTGAATGTTTTTGGAATTGTTGCTTATAATGACTAGGCTCAGATTTCAATGGCTCTCTCTTCCCTCAGGAATGAGACATTTCTACCTCCCATCCTTTTCCTGTCCCTCTGCTCCCAACATGACTTAATTTCTTATCTCCCATTCCCCCAAACCAAGAATTGCTTCAAAGAAGCATATGTGAATCTCCTGGGTATAATATTAACATTTTGGGCTATATTATAATATTTAGAAAAACAATACAATATTTTTTTTAAAAAAAGAAACAATGCAAATTTTGATCTTCTAGGGAAAAAGACATGTCTTCATTTTAAGTCAACAGAGATACCTGTCTTCCTAGAGGCTCTATAGTTTTCATGGCCAGTTTAGTAATCATGCAAAGTACTTAGAAGGAATGATTATAATATCATCATAAGGATGTTAATAATATCAACAGCAAATTACAGCAATCTTTGTAATTATATATATGGTCCCTATTAAAAATTTACATGCCTTGGTCTGGTTACACTCAAGATAAAAACTCTTTTCATACTACCAAAGGAAAATGCATTCCAAGCTAAAATTAGTCTTACCAAATGAAACAGAAATACTTAGAATATCTCATGTCCTACAAGCTATATTTCATATTAAACATGCTTCTCCATTTAGGTGCACAATTATAGAAACAATTCAGCTGCTATGAGAGAAACAGATGGTGAAAGGTACCTGCTGACCAAACAGGAGCAGCAGGGTGGAATCAGGGTGGGTCAGCTCATCTGGAATGGATGCTTGCAATTGTCATTACACACATCAATTGTTTCTGATACTACTCCATGTCATGCAGTGCCCAGGGGCCGTATGGCTTTCCTTGAAACATTTAACATAAAACTGCTGAATTATAATTTTGGCTTCACATTCTGAAGTGAGTTGCTAAATCCCCACAATAAGAAATTAATGTTGCCAGCGTTATATTATTTTAATTAAGCATCCTTCCCTCCTGTAAAGATACAGAAGCATTGCTTGATATATTTCCAATTTTTCTGCTAATTTATAAAAGTAAAATGATGGTGGATTATTGTTATAAAGTTAATCAAGTCTTTAATGGGACAGTTATGTTACTATCAAGGATTTTTTTATTATTTTTTCTTACTATAATGTATGTGTTCAATGAGCTGATTATGCAGTGTGACAATGATTTTACTAATTATAAACTTATTACTATATCTCTAATGGGAAGAAATCCCAGCTTCCTACATTGCAAATTTAAACATGGAAATCTAATCTGCAAGAAAAATTAGCAAACAAAAATATATTCAATAAACCCATTAAAATATTAATTTTGGTAATATATTTATATCAATATACTATTTTTTCTCAGTTTTTTGTCACACAATGTAAATTTTGTTTTGTAAACATAATGATTCCAGGTGATTTATACAAGTATAACAAAAGAAGCAGTTTCCTGTAAAATATAACAATTGCTATTGGGATGCCATAGCTAAAAATATACAAAACGTCTAAGATATAACATGGAAAAGGTGTCTGTATTTCAGCAAAAAATATATTTCAGAAGTTTTCTTTTGAATAAAATAAGTTGACAAGCTTCATATTTTAGTTTTTGAATTGTACATTCCATATGTTTTAGATTTTAGAAATTGGCTAAAATCGATTAATGAAAATTTAATGGATAAAAATAAATAAAATGTAATTAAAGTAGAAAGAGAATAGGAAATAACCCCTGTTGATTTAAAGAAAAATACATACTACTTCAGCTTTTGCTTCACATTTAACATCTATTATTTTTTTATTTTTTCCTTGTCACTAAACTAAAATTATGATTCCCAAAAGTACAGGGGTTTTCTCTGTTTTATTTACAGTCCAGTATTTCAAGACCACCAATAAATGTTTTTTGAATGATAGTTCTTATTTCAAGTATCATACCCTAACACTGATGTCATCATTTCTATAATTTCATATAATGTCCCAAATTAAAAATAAAATTGTTTTTAGTTGTTAAAATAATAGTATTTTAACAGACCAATCCACCCATTAGTAAACAAAAATTAGTGCTAAAAAATTAAAAAATACATAATTTACCAAATTCTCTTTATTGTAAACCTATTACTAAACCTGCCATTAATAAACTGCTGGATGATGAAATGTACAAGAAATTAAACTGCACTATATTTGTTTGTAATATTACTCTGTACCTATTCTTAAGGAAAGTTCTAAGCCTATATTATACAACCATTCTCTAAGTCTGTATAATAAAACCACTTTCTAAGTGTTATACAACCATTTTCTGGTTACTCTCCTAATTCTCCCAGAAATGTTCTCTATAAGAATTTTTGCAGAGCCTTTCTTTAAACAGTAAATCAACACATTAGTTAGTGTTTGCTTAACAAAAACTCAATATTTATTATTTTTCTTAAAAAATTAGGCATCAGTTGTTATACTTCTGCATGGACTACTCTTACAGTGTTATATTTAAGTCTCAGATATATCTAAGTAACACAAACAGCTAAGAAATAATTCTACAAAAGTTAATAGTTTTTGGTGAATTATCATCACTAGTGTCATGGCTATATCATGTAGATCTTCCTCACTATTATTTATTGTTGATCTACTCTTGTTTTGTGGGCTTATATGACAAAGTAAGATGTATATTAATATCCTATGACTGTCCATTTATTTTTATATTTTTATGCCATGTTATTTGCACAAACGTAATTAAGCCAGTTTTTTAATACCCGTTGAGGTTACATACTACGGCTTTAAAAAGCTTCTCTTCCTATTGTTTCTTTTCCAATTCATTTTCAGTTTCAGTTTCTTTATGGCCTTAATATTAGTGTTAGGAGTACAAAGCACTCATTGACCATTTACAAAAATTGATCAGGTAGTAACTTTAGATAATAAATCAATGCATAAGACTAGAGATCATAAAAAATATTAGAAGCAAATAAAACTCTTGCTACTTGGAAATGATACAAAAAATTAAGAGCACTCCTAAATGAAAAAAGTATCAAAGCCTGAATAAAAAAATTTAGCAAATAACAGTAATAAATCATTATATATATATATATATATACATCAAATATAAAACAATATTGCTCAGAAGAAAATAACATAATTTGTTACAAATTATAAAAAAAATTAACACAATTGTTTAGGTTCACAAAAGCTTGGATCTCTAACTCCAAACCTCCAATTTAAATTATAGATGATCTAATATTTAAATATAAAGTATAAAGATTATTGGGTATTGTGATATCTTGGTGATATTTTTTGGTAATGTTTTAAGTGTGTTTTATTGCCATATATCTATAAAAATGATTTTACAGATGACAATATACAATATACACTAGTGTTCCATCTCACATGAATACTTGCATAGTGCTGATAGTCTTATATATAATCACATGAACAAGTATTGAAACAGTTTTTAGGGTGTAATTAAATATGCTTTTTATAACCATCTGATATTGGACAAAGGCAACATAAATCTACATTGGGGAAAAGATTGCCTCTTCAACAAGTGGTGCTGGGAAAACTGGATATCCAGATTCAGAAGAATAAAACTAGATATGCATCTCTCACCATACACTAAAATCAACTCAAAATGGATTAAAGACTTAAGTATAAGACCTGAAACTGTAAAATTACTAAGGGAAAATATTGGTGAAACACTTCAGCAATTAGGTCTGGGCACAGGCTTTATGAACATGAGCCCAAAAGCACAAGCAGCAAAATTAAAAATAAACAAATGGGATTATATCAAACTAAAAAGTTTCTGCACAGCAAAGGAAACAATCGACAGAGTGAAAAGACAACCTACAGAATGGGAGAAAATTTTTGCTAACTATGCATCCAATGAGGGATTAATATCCAGAATACATATAGAACTCAAGCAATTATACAGTAAAAAAAAAAAGACCCAATTAAAAAATGAGCAAAGGAGCTGGATAGACATTTTTCAAAGGAAGACATACAAATGGCCAACAGATTCATGAAAAAATGCTCAACATCACCAGTCATCAAGGAAATGCAAATTAAAACCACATTGAGATACCAGCTTACACCAGTTAGACTGGCTATAATCAAAAAGATGATGAATAACAAAGGTTGGCGAGGGTATGGAGAGAAGGGAACACTGTTGGTGGGAATGTAAATTAGTACAAGCACTATGGAAAACAGTATGGAGGTTTCTCAAACAATTACAGATAGATCTTCCATACTATCCAGCAATCCCTATACTGGGTACATACCCAGAGAAATGGAAATCATCATGTCAAACAGATACCTGCACTCCCATGTTCATCGTAGCTCTGTTTACAACAGCCAAGATATGGAAACAACCTAAACGTCCATCAGTGGATGATTGGATAAGGCAACTGTGGTATATATACACTATGAAATACTACTCTGCCATAAAAAAGAATGAAATACTCCCATTTGCAACAACATGGATGAACCTGGAGAAACTTATGTTGAGTGAAACAAGTAAAGCACAGAGGGATAAATACCACATGTGCTCACTCATATGTGGGAGCTAAGAGAGAAAGGAGGGACGGAAAGAAAGACCACAGTAGTGTGGTGGTCTTACAGAGGGAGGGAACATTCCTAGGGATACAAGGTGGAATGGGGGGGAGTGGGGGAGGGGGAGGTAGGTTGGGAGATAATTGGGTGGGGACATGGGGTGCAAAAGTAATTTCTGGTAATGGATATGCCCCTGGTGTGAATCTGGCCCTCACATCACAGGCATGAGATGTGACCATTAGCTTTGTATCTCATGAATATTCTTAATAAATAAAAAAATAAAAAATAAAAAATAAATATGCTTTTAATCTATTAATTCCCACTTATTGAGATTACATATATACATATGTTTATTGTCAATTTTTCTTAATATGAAAAAATTAAAATTCATATAATTTTTCAAGTTATAATAAATAACTTTTAGTAGTTATTATAAACTCTAATAGTGATAAAATTATCCAGTTTGACTATTACAAGGGTACTTCAAGAAGTTTGTGCAAAAGTTAAATGAAAAGATAATACAAATCTGTCCATGAACTTTTTGAAGTACCCTTGTATCATGTCGAATGCAGAATTTAGAACACATCAATAACACCATTATAATGTAAATTATCAATAACTATGATAATTTTATTAGAATAAATGAATATGTACCAAGATAAAAACACTATAGGGAAAATAAGAGGCTGATACAGTTTTAATTTTTAAGGTCTTTCGTGTTATTATAATGCTGTCTTTTTATGAACATAAATAAGTTACTAAAAAAAGAGTATTGTTTTCAGTTTCTCCAGAGAAACAAAACTAGTAGGATGTGCATATACACATATGCACATACACATATATACACATACACAAAGAGGTTTATTATAAGGAATTGACTTACATGATCATGGAGGCTAGCAAGTCCAAAACGTGTAGGGTGAGCTAGCAAGCTGGAGATCTTGATGTTCTAGTTCAAGTCTAAAAGCAGTCAGAAAATGCCAAGACTGCAGATAAAGCCTAAAGGCTATCTATCTGCTGGAGAATTCTTTCTTCCTTGTGTGAGGCCTGTCATTTCTGCTCTATTCAGGACTTCAACTGATTGGATGAAGTGCTCTTCATTGTGGATGGCCATCTGCTTTGCTCAAAGTTCACTAATTTAAAAGGGAGGAATTGGTAAATGGTTATGAAAACCAATTACATGTTGAATATATTAATAATGCTGATTTGAGCATCACAAATTGCACACATATATTGATATTCAACTCTGTACTCCACAGATATGTACAATCAACTGTAGTTTCAATACTACTACTACTAGTAATAATTATTTTAGCCAAAACATCCTCACAGAAATACCCAGAATAATGTTCAACCCACCATATGGTCAGCCCATGGCCTAGCCAAGTTGACGCGTAAAATTAACCATCACAGGCACTATCTTACCTGGGAGAGAAAAACATCCATATATCACCTGAATAGTAAAGCATCAGAAACGAGGCTTATCTAGACAGACCACCCTGTGGATGGTCAGGACTGAGAAGAAAAACAGATCTATGGGAGTAGCTGAGACTAGGTCACAGAAGGGTAATTTATGGTGTGGAAAATACAAGATGCATTTATTTATTTATTTATTTATTTACTTACTTACTTACTTACTTATTTAGTCATTTATTTGTTTATTTATTGGTTATGAATATTCATGAGATACAAAGCTGATTGTCACCCATCGTGCCCATGATGTGAGGGCCAGATTCATACTAGCAGCATACGCACTACCACAAATTGCATCTGTACCCTGTGTCCCCACCCAACTATTTCCAACCTCCCTCTCCCTCCCTTTCCCCCGCACTCCACTTTGTAGCCCAAGGTGTATTCTCTCCCTCTGCAAGTCCAATGCACCACTGTGGTCTTTCTTTCCTTCCTTCTTTCTCTCTTAGCTCCCACATATGAGTGAGTGCATGTGGTATTTATGTGGTTTGAATGGAATATTAGTATAAACATTTATCAAAATCCTAAGCTATGTCCAAATGCAAGGTACGTTTGGGGGATAGATGGTCAAAGTTTGTCACAGCAGGGCAGACTCCTTTGAAGCTTAGAAATTCAGGACACATACAGTTACTGGGGAACTAGAGAGGATGATGGCTCTGAGGAAAGTGAGGGCAGACCCAGGAGCAAATTGTCACTACTGATGTCACACACTACTAATTGAATCTTTTTCTTTTTTGAGAAAGAATTGGCACAAGGGTCTGAGACATGACTTCACCAATGTGTATGATAATGTGACTAATTTTGAAAAGTCAGAGAAAATGCTGAAGTGAGAGACTATCAGATCATAAGTGAAGATTCTCATCACATGTTAATGTATAGTACTTATTATTGCTTTGAAAAAGAAGATAACTAAGTCATAAATCAATGACATGGTAATTCATTTCATTCTTTGTCTTTGAACTGTGATTAAATCCAATGATAAAACTTATTTTGATCTGAAATAGTTTTCTTCCTTTTACCTACTTCTTATGATGGATTTTTTTGTTGTTGTTGTTGTTGTTTGGGTTTTTTTTTTTTTTGCTTTTATAGGTTTTGATTCTCCACAGTTACTCAGAGATTGTCACCAATGCCATTTTTCTCTTTCTGTTTTTCTCGTTCTCATAGACAACATTGACACTGTGATATTTTCCCAATGATGTTATTTTAATGGGCATTACTTGTAGATTTGGCAACAGCACCACAAACAGCAGAGTTGGGAGAAATGTGGCTGTTTCTATTGCATCTTTTGGCAGAGATACAGACGTTAGATTTACTATCCCCAAATGCCTCATCTGACTAGTTTTTATTATTTTTACAACACAAGAAGATGCTTTTGGTGTCTACAGGCTAAACTTTAACTTGCCATAGCCCCTATCCCAAAGGCCTCTGTGCTTGAGTTTGTCCTGAGCCTTGATGCTACTGCAAACACTTTAATAAAATCATAATTTAAAAAGACCTTAAAATCCAAGTCATATACTGCAAATGTTTCTGTTTCCTTGTTTCTGTTCCAATCTGTGCTTTAGGGATGTTTTCAGTGCCAAATCTGGTGCCTTTGGAGTGGGTCCCCAAAGATTTCAGAGCTTTCTATTCTGGCTCTTTGAATAAATGAGACAGTTAGAACTGGCAAGACTGAATCCTCATCTTCGAAGCCTCAGGGAATGAGTGCCAGTCTCTTCCTGGTGTTAGCTTTTGAAGTTCTTCTTCCATTTTTTTGTTTTGTTTTGTTTTGTTTTTGTTGTTTGTTTAAATATTGAAGCCTTGAAATAAGAAGATGTCAGTTTGGTTCCTTATACTACAATTTACTCTCTATATAATTTTAGAAATATCATTTAGATTCCTTAAATATCTGTTTCTTCAAATATAAGGAGAAAACGTTTCTTGTCTGATTGCTGTGATGACAAAGTAGCATAGTATAGGTTGAAACTACAAAGAACAATATAAATACTTTGTACTACCAACATCAATTTCATTATGACTCACATGTAATCAAAACATATAAAAGTAAGCTTAGTTTTCTTCAACAGTGTAGTCATTAGATAATAGATTTATGATTCATTGATTTAATAGTCACCTAGTTTCCCTTTCCATGTTTGATACCACATTTAAAAACAAATAGGAAGCAGAGTTAAGAACTCTTGTCTAATTTGGTTATTAGAAAGGATTTTATTGGGAATATTATATATATTTGAAAAGAATGAACCTTATTCACTGATGGGTGATTGTACCTCCTAATAAACAGAATTGTTCAATAAGCTGGATTTGTGTCTATAGCATATCCCCAGAAAGGACATTAAAAAAAAGCTTTGTGTGATTTTTCTGCATGTTATCTTCATTCACATTGAGAGAGAAAAATACTGCAAATCATAGAATTTTGGTAAGCAATTTCTCATTCAACAATATGTGACCAATAATTTCGGTATTTGATATTAAGTTACTCATCCACTTAGTAGCTATTCCATGGTAATTCCAAAATGGAAATGAAGTGATTTATCAGCTTCCAAAAATCTCTAAATTGCTGGGATATTTGCACAACATGTTTATATATTATCTCATTTATAGCAATTCAGTCACTGTCCATTGAGCTTTTAAGATAATAAAGTTTCAGTGACTCACTGCCTCAGACACTACAAAGTTAGCTAATTAAGCAGTTGGAAAGGAAAGTCAGATCTCTTGAATGCAAAATGTATTTTCCATCATATTACATCAGGGACAGACACATCAGAGACAAAGATCACCATCTTGTCCTTTCAGCATTTCTTTTGTTTGTTTAGCTAGCACTAGTTTTGGGGTAAAAGCTGAGAAACTCCATCTCTTGAGAAGAGTTTTGAAGAAAAATCTTTGAAAGTGCTAATTAGTAAAGAATTCAAATTAACATCTTGGACACAGAAAACTAAAAGCATGAGCCATGCTGATTCATCTCTGAAAATATCAATGAGGTCACTCTTGCTCTCAAAGCCTCTACTCCAACATGGTTCCTGCTAGAAATTGCAAAGTCAGGATATAGTACATCTTATTCAATTTCTTCTCTCCAAGAGCATAACATAGCTCTTTATTCATAGTAGAAGCCAAATATCAGTCAGCATTCTCCAGAAAAACAGTATCAATAGAAGATAAATTGGATCTATCATGGGGATAAGCTCACTCAATTTTGGAGGCCAAGAAGTCCCACAATCTGCTATCAGCAAGCTGGAGAACCAGGCAAGCCAGTGGCATAATTTAGTCCGAGTCTGAAGTCCAAAGAACCAGGAGCACCAATACTGAAGGCAGTAGAAGGTAGACGTCCCAGCTTAAATAAAGAGAGTGAATTCTCTCTTACTCTGCCTTTTTGTTCTATTTAGGCCCTCAGCAAGATTTGCCCACCAACATTGGTGATGGCAAATCTTCTTTACTCACTCTACAATAACATATGCTAATCTCTTCCAGAAACACTCTCACAGACTCACCCAGAAACAGTGTTTTATCAGCTCTATGGGCATCTCTTAGCCTTGTCAAGTTGACACATAAAATTAACCATCACAGAGATTAATGTATCTCTGAAATTAAATTAATCACAGCCAAATCTCAGTGACCTAGTCCTGTTCTCAACTCAAAATGAACTCGAAGCATTCAGAAAAATGAAAATGTTTCAATATCATGCTAAAATATACTACACATGCAAATATCTACCTTGATATATACAGCTTTAAATTTTGCAATTCATCATAGAATGAAATCAAATTACAACAAGAAAATAGAGACATCTCTTAATTCAGAAAAACAAACAAACAGCACTGAACTCCAATAAAAATTATCATGGAGTCAGATAAATACAAATAGTTATTTATGTTTATAAACTTAAGTAATCTGAATCACAGCCATTTTAATTCACAGATGTTAAAAATATCAAAACTTTTAGTGCAAAATGAATAACTATTGCTTTCATATCTTGGAAAGTGCTAAGCATGAAGTGTATTTCAATAAACACCTCTTTGGCTTCTTTCACTGCAGGCATTGAAAAAGGTACTAAAAAAGTTTATAATTTTATAATTTTAAAAGGTCAATCAAAAGAAATCACAAAAATCTATAGAATATATCATGTTAAATGCAAAGCCATAACTAACTTCAATAGATAATACAAAGAAGAGTTAATTATTTCTGTCAGATGTGGATTTTGGAGAAGTCACCCATGAGGAAGTGACATTGAGTTGGATTCTGCCAGATGGATATGGTGGTGTCTAGTGGTCGTAGAGGAGGAGGGAATTAGGAAAGACTGAAATAAGAAATAAGGAAAGATTGAAAATTCAGGTATATTTAAGCAGCTCTATACTGCTGGGTATATGGTTTGTATGAGAGGTAGAAGAGTTCAAAACAAAGAAATCTTTGTATGACATGTTGAGGAAATTGGATTCTGTTCTCAAGGTAATAAGGAATTCATAGTAAAGTTTCAAAAAGAAAAATTATATTATTAGATATGAGTTGCATTTTAGGAAAAAACACTGGCAGAGACAGGCTAGTTGTTTGCCAAATATGGTAAAGCTGTCAGAGTTTCTGCCAGTCTGGGTCGCTTTAATGGAATGGAGTTTTGCCCACTCCATACAGTAGACTTTACATGAGCAGGAATTAAACTTATATTATGTTAAGTCACTGAAATTGGGGAATTTATCTGCTGCTATAGCTAGCACTACTTGCCTAAGTAACTGACACTGGTATTTTGAAGTTGGGTGGTACTGCAACAAAAATCTTAACACATGACATTGTTTTGGTTGGTCAGTGATTATTAGTAGGAAAAGAAAATCTTGTGTAAGAATTGTTTAGTTTGTGAACAAAACAAGAAGGGAATGACAGAGTCCAGATTTGTGCAGCTTTGTAGGAATAGGTAAAAGAGAATGCTTCTAGATCCCAAACTATAAAAAATGAAGCTGAGAAAGATTTTTAAGAGAAAGAGACCTTGGCAGCAAAGTTCTGATTAAGGATTTAGACTTTCCAATCAAACCTATTATCTCAGATAGCCTTAAACGCACCACTATTAAGTTGAGAAAGAGGCATGGGCGTGAGGAAATAACGAAATAATCAGAGTTGAGAATTATGCCTAGGAAACAACTTCGGGTGTGTTTTCTGGCACATAAAACGAGTTAGAAGCAGATAGATCAGAATCTACTAAGTATTTGAGAAAAGTGTGTTACCAATAAAACTATAAACTCCACTAAAACATTCCTAAGTGTTTGATCTCAATCTCACACCGGCAAGAACGGTCCACAAAAATGGCTAAAACACTATACAGTTCTCAGAACAATGCCTCTCGATATGCATTTCAGTCATGATCACAGTGGATAATAAACATGGAAAAATATTTTTGAGTGAGATAAAACAATGCATAAAAGAATTCTTTGCAAAGTGTAGAGTAAGAGTGTAATCAAAAGCTTACCCTTGGGGCAGACCCATGGGGCCGGCCCCGTGGTTGACCCTGTGGCTCACTCGGGAGAGTGCGGCGCTGGGAGCGCCGAGGCTGCGGGTTCGGATCCTATGTAGGGATGGCCGGTGCGGTGCGCTCACTGGCTGAGCGGGTGCGGGCAACACCAAACCAAGGGTTTCGATCCCCTTACCGGTCACAAAAAAAAAAAAAAAAAAAAAAAAAAACCACAAAGCTTACCCTTGTCTTCAGAATAGGGTACATAATGATATCAACCAAAAAGAATTTCAAAATTACTAAGCACCATAACTTGAGGATCTCCCATTTTACTCTTTCCAAATAAGAGTTCCTTTTTCTGAATGGGTGTGTGTGTGTGTGTATGTATTTGGGTATGTGTTTTATTTGTTTGTGTAGAGGGGCAGCAGGAAAAAAAGACATCTTATTTTTAGTTCATAGAATGATTGACATTAGATGTCAAAAATAATTAAAAACTGGATTATCGAATATTGTTGACTTTGAGCCATCTCTCTTGGAAAAGAGTTTCAATGAGTTCTAAATGTGGAAAGAGAATGAGATAGATATTTGTTTCCCTTGATGGGAGGCTGTGGCAGAAACTGGCAAGTTGTTTGTTAAGCAACTCCATTCAGCTAGATCATACTGCCTTGCTCTTCTCATAGTAATGTGTGAACAAATCCCATAATGCTGGGCTGTATGCAAAGGAAAGGTGCACTATTTCTAGACTTGGACCATAAACACATACATAATCTTCCATTCTCTTCCTCTGTCTGCTGGCTGATGCAGATGATACAACAGAGACTCCTGAGAGCTAAAGTGATTGCAGAGCCACAAATTGAAAACGCCAGATTGAAAATGGCAGGGACTATCAGCCTGGCTCCCTCAATGATTGCATGGAGCAGGGACGCCATCACCCCCCACACTGCCTGCCACCCAATGGACTTGAGAACTAAACTCTTATTGCATGGATCCATCAAGATATTTTTGTTGTTATAGCAGCTAACATTGCCCTGAAAATAGTTTGAAGAACTATGAAGGCAAAGACATGGAAACCACAAGATATCTATTAAAATGAGTCAGGCAAGAGATAATAAAGGCTTGATTTTAGATGGTAGTAGTGGGTGGAAACGTAGAGCGTATGATGGATTTGAAATATGTTTAGAAATACATAATAAATTATAATAGGAGAGGATCAGAAAAGAGATGCATAAAACTCTACAGATCTAAATTGCATAAAGGCTGTTAACTAATACAAAGAAGAAAAAGTAGGAATCGAGAGAAAAATAAGTTTTTTTTGTATTTAAAGAGTCTGTACAGCATTCACTAGATGGACATGTATATGAATTTTGAGGACATAACAAAAAAAGCAGGAAAAGAAAAAAATAGAATTGGCAGTGGTAGACATATAAATGGTAGGAAACTAATGGAAGTGCCCCATAACATTTGTAAGGGTTGGTGAGTAGGATAAAAGGGTTGAGGACAGAGTGGATGAAATTTAGATAATAGAAAAATAAAAGATACAGACTTCAAAACTCTGAGTGAAAATATTAGAAAAGTTGGTTGAGAACAAGAATGGAATAAATGCATTTTCAAGAATAAGAGAGTTTTCTATTCTGTAAATGAATTGAAACAAGGAATGAATAGTGTCCACTGGATTTCTCAATTAATAAAACAACTGGATATTTTAGCAAAGACATTTTCAGTTGAATATGAAAATCATAGGAAAAACATTGGTTTCTAAGTATTGGAGAATGTAGATGTAAAAAAGTGAATTGTGTTTTGAGAAGTGAGAATGAAAATGGGAAATTAAAAAAAAAAGGCAGTTGTATTATAGTAGATGCTGTGTTACTACACCAGGATTCCACTTTCCTGGACTCTACAAACGTCTCCCAGCTGTTGTGCACATTGACCTTTAACAGTCCAAAAGTATATCCCTTCTCCAGAGAATTGTCCTCAGCTGTTAGGGGTTGGATATATGCCCCTCTCCCACTTCTAGAAAAGACCCACAACCAATTTTTGCTTAATATCAGGTATATTAGGCCATATCTCTTTGCCTCAATGGAAACAATTCTGTGATGCTTTTTATATGTCAGAGTTCTTCCCATGTGAATCAGGCCAAGGCTGGAATTTACTTGGGTCCACAAGTTGTTGTTGGACTCTCTCCTCTTCACTCTTCTAATTTGTCCACTTTCTTACAGTTTTTCTATGAAGATCACTCCTTAAGTAAGTCATGTGTACTTTAATCCCTGTCACAAGCTCAAGCTTTAGTTGACCTAGGCTCAAATAATTGATTATATAAGCAGTCCTGAGGAAGGATTGTGAAGTTGGATAAGTCACTGGCTGGATCGTAATAAAGACATCATCACTGGTGGTAGGTAGAAAATTGATAGTGTCTGGCAGAGAGTAAATGTGCAATTATTAAAAGTTTTATCTGTTGCAAACTGAAAAGGAATATAGATAAGAGATAAGGTTGTTAGGTAAACTATAAGACACACTGTTAAATTTGAGTTTCAGATAAACAACAATTTTCTCTACTATAAATATATCCCATGAATGCATATATGTCTCTTGTTCATGTAAAAGTAAGCCCATAAAGTATAGCTATATCCAAGTATGTCCATCCCTTATATACGTGTATCTCATAAATACACATGCTTATTTATAACTTAGAGATAGGAGATGAGAAATTTCCATAGGCTAGGGTTATAGGACACACTTCTGGGTTTCAAGCCACTTCCCAAAGTCTCAGGACCCTCCTCCAGGTCCTCCCCTAGAGGAAAGTTACTGTTGCTTGTTACACCTATTTTCAGCAGCAACAGGGGGAAGTTGAGACCACAAGTGGATGGCTTATGCAAATCCAGTGGCTGAGTGTACAGATAGGGCTGGGTATGAAGCTCACAGACCCCTCAAGCCCATTCACAAACCCTTCACACGTAGGTCTATGAGCTAGGTAACAGGAAAAAGGTCCTTGGAGCTGTAGGTGAAGAAATAATAGGCTTTATTCAGCACACACACATCTAAGACCTAGGCAATCCAAAGAGAAACTGAGCAGCTGCCTCACACACTCTGAAGAGCACAAGAAGAGCAACAAGCTAAAAATACATGGGCACACATGTGCACTAACTCCACCCCCACATAACTTGTTTACAAAGAATGTGATGCACCACCCCCAACCAGACCTGAAGTGAGGGGTTGTGACTAAACTACTCTATTTTCCTCACACTGGGCATGCTCAGTAGAGAGGGGCTATATAACCCTCGTAACCAAGCATGCTCACTAACATGGAGTTTATCTCTTGAATGACATTCCACTAGAAGTGCTAAAGAGCACAGAATACTCTTGAATATGTTCAGGGCATGTGATAGGATTTAACCAATGAACATGCTCCAAAAACAGACCAACTGATCATGTGCAAGATTATGTTACATAACCTGGAAGCATCCCCTTAGTTTTATATCCATTAGATAACATGAATATGTATTAGATAGCAAAACCACAGTAGCTGAATTCTGGCAGACAGCAGGCTTGATGCCCACTTTCCTGGGAGCAACCCACACTTCTCCAGCTGAAGTGTGTATGCTTTACATTTGTGTTAAGCTTACTTTTTGCAGGTAGCTCAGTCTCTTGAGCCAGCCTGCACTCTGTACTGAACTTTGAGTCTGTATTTCTTACTTTTGCATTAAACTTGGTGTGGGCCCTGCTCAGTCTCTGAAGTTAGACTGCACTCTCTCTGTGGAACCTATATTGCTGATCTGTTACATTAAACCTGTTCTTATTTTCTACTGTGACTCTACTCTTGAATTCTTTCCTGTGGCAGAGTCAAGAACCTGGTAAGAAGACAGGTTGGGTTGAGGCTAGCTATAGGGCCTTCCCAGATCCTTTCCCCTGACATCATAATTATGTCCCATAAATATATGTTTATTCCTTGTGTGACACATAATTATATATGGCACATACTTATACTAAAAATGTATTGTTTATGTTAAATTCAAATTTACCTAGCTGTCTTGTATTTTTATTTGCTAATCTGGTGGCTCCAGTAGAAGGGAATGCACTGGCTCATGACATATCACTCGCATTTGAGAGATATGGGAAAAGTGGTAATAAGTAGGACTATGAAATTGGTGGATCTTATGGAACACCACTGATGAATTAAGAGAAAATAGCGTCAGAGTAATTAGTCAAATTTAAAAGCAAAGTTTGAGAGTCACAGGGCCTCTTTGGAAATATTTACAAAAATCTTCAATTTAATTACAGTTTTCTCAGGAAATACAGAGCTAATCCCCTCTGATGGGGGTGGTGAGTCCACTTCCACTGGGGTGAAGATGCCTTTTCCATTGATAAGAAATACTCATCAGAATTTAGAGGTACAATGTCCAAGCTTCATCAAGGTCTTCCCACATATCTCCATTCCAAATTTCAGCATCCCATTACCTCCCAATCCAACACTTTCACTTTAGCAGTGGACATTCTAAGAGGCTGGAAGTTCATATACTGTTGTAGTTTGGACAGTAGTGTGAGGAGATTCTGAGTTTAACTTTTAACAATCTCAGCTCTGCAGCTACCTGAAATAAAGGTCTCCTTCAGGGCACACAAAGAAGCTTTTAGGTCATTTATTCTGTGCTTAATCTGGTAATTAAAATCCCTGCGATCATCCATTCCTTTCCCTACTTTGTCCAGTGATAATAGGATTGACTAGCTAATCTCATAATATTCATTACTTTGACAAAAATGCTCCAAGGTATTATATACACAGACACTAGATCCTTCTTGTAAGTGGTTAATATTTGGTACATCTCTGCCACCAGAATATGCCACTTTCAGCATTCTCTTTACAACTGAAAATAAAAGTCATTAGTTTCTTTAACTCTTATCAGATTAGAGAGCCAATTCCAGAAACTTCAAAACCAAATAAGAAAATTATTCTTAAAATTCTGTTTTTATAGAACCATTCCTGGTAGCAAAATGTGTATTAGTCAGAAATCTCCAGAGAGTCAGAAAACAATAAGATGTGAAATTTATTATAAAGAATTGGCTTGCATAATTATGGAGGTTGATAGGACCCCGGATCTGCATTTTGCAAGCTGGAGATCCAGGAGAGCCAATGGTATAGCTTCAGTTCAAGTCTAAAGGCCTGAGACCCAGGAGAGCCAAAAACATAGTTTCACTTTGAGTCTGAAGGCCTGAGAACCAAGATAGCCAATGTGTCCAGTACAGAAGTCAACAGGCTCAAGGTCCATGAAGAGATGATCTTTCATTTCAAGTTGTATGACAGAAATAAACAATGTCACAACTTGAAGATAGTCAAGCAGGAATCTCTCTCTCTCTCTCCCTGTGGAGCTGGAATATTGAACATAGGACATTCAAACCAGGAAATCGCTAGATAGATAGATAGATAGATAAGGAAAGAATAAGCAGACTTCTACTTCTACTATCATAATGGAGTAACAGTACCAGTTTTACCCTTCCACTATAAGCAACTATTAAACTAGCAATTATTTTGTACTGAGCAACAGACAGGAAGAAACTGTAATCTGTAAGCAAATGGAAATCCATAAGGTAAACCCTGTTAGATCTTTCACCCTCGCATACCATCTGGATCATGATACAAGGTGTTGGAGCCCATGTAAAGCATGCTGTTGTTCTGATTTGAGGAGGAAGAGACTGAGGTCAGGCCTTTTGAAGATGATCCGGATTTCTACCTAGAATGCTTTCCAGATCGCAGTGCAGGTGTAGGAGCACAAGTAGAGTGCAGATGTCATGTTGACCTTACGGGAAAGAGATGAATGTTTAGGAATTCTAAAAGGATTGAAATTTATGGGTCAGTGTGTCTGAGAGGAAGGAGCTTCCCAGTAGGTAAGAGGAGTTTGTTCTCTTCATAAGAGAGCCTACACATATGGCGGGTAAAGGGGGCCTCCTATAGGTCTTTGGCCAAGGGCTGGGTTATGCATTTATAAGGTGACAATCTCTGATGCTTTGCAGAAAGCAGATGCTTTAGGAACAAAAGCTTAAAAGAGATAACAGAGGACTTAAGTGTTGAGAGAGACTGCAGATCAAGACCAGCCAGAATGTACAGACTATGCTGAGTACACCAGGCAATCAGTTTAGGCCCCAGAAAGGTTAGACATTAGAAGTAAGGACTATATCCTGAAGTAGTTACTGCACCCTTAGAATAAGAACAAAATTAAAATGGACCCACTCCAACAAAGAAATAATCTAAGCCCAATAGAAATGAAATGATCGTCAGTAATTCAGCTGCCATAACAAAAATCAATACCTTTTAAAAGAAGTTAAAATAATTCCAACACCCTATAAAATGTCATTTACAATGTCTAGCTGTATTAGTTTGTTAAAACTGCTGTAACAAAGTACTATAAATTATATGGCTTATAAAACAAAATCTGTTGTCTCACAGTTCTGTAGCCCAGAAGTCTAAATCAAGATGTCCACAGGGTTGGTTCCTTTTAAGAACTGTATGCAGTTGTAAGAACACCATTTATAGTGGATTAGGATTCACTCAAATTTAAAATGACCTCATTTTAAATTTATTACCTGTGTAAAGACTTTGCCTCTACATAAAATCACATCTGAAATCCTGGGGTTTAGGACTTCAAAATATGAATTCCTAAGGGACACAGCTCAACCCATAACACTGACATAACATAAAATGTTTCTATTTATTCAAGGGGGCATAAAATGAGACCAATAATCAAGGGAGTTGAGAGTAATTAGTAAAAATAGACCTCAGGAAAGCACAATTGTGAAAATTACCTATAATATCTTTAAAATAGCTGTGATAATTAGGTTCAAGGTTTTTTTAAAATATGGTCATCATTTGTGAACAGAAGAGAATATCATCAAATAAATAGAAATTCTCAATATTTAATTTGGAAATTCTAGAAATCTAAAACATATATATAAATATAGATAGATATAGACACATGAGTATATATATGAGGGTACTTCAAGAAAGCTCATAGAAAAATGCAAATCTTTTCATGAACCTTTTGAAGTACACTTGTGTGTGTGCATGTGTATAAATAAAGATATAGATAATATAATAAACACTCAGGGGATGAGCCTAACTGTAGACTGGAGTCATAAGAAAATTACCTACTGGGTCAGTGGACTTGAAGAAGATAAAGAGATATTAATAATCTTAACAACATGCAGAAAAAAAGACAGCTTTAGGGATTTGTGGGATGGTATCAATCAATCTAACATTGATTAATTGGAGACCCAGACAGAAAGGAAAGAGATAATGGGTCTAAAACATATTTGCAGCAATAATGTCCAAAAAATTCCCAGATTTGGTGAAATATATCAGCCTACAAATCTAAGAAACTCAGCAAAGCCAAACAAGATAAATGCACAGAACGCCACACCTAGGAATATTGTAATCAAACTGCTGAAAACAATAGAAAAAATTAATTCATAAAAGCAGCTTTAAAAGATACATTGTACACAAATAAATGACAACTGATATCTCATCTTAAACAATGGGGTCACTAATACAATGGAACAAAATCTTTAAAGTATTGAAAGAAAAATAAAAATAAGTATAACCAGAATTCTATATTCAGCAAAAATATCTTTCTAATTCAATTATGAGATATCAAATAAACAAAAACTGAGCACCAGCAATCCCTCTGTAAAAGAAATGTTAAAGAAGATTATTACCAGTGGCCAAGTTTAGCTGCTCTCTGTTCAGGAATAAACGACTCAAAAGTCCCAAATGTGGTGCAAGGTAGGAAGTTTTATTTCAGGCCTGAGAAGAGTGGCTAAAACTGTCTCAAAGCGTCAGGCTTTCAGAGGGGTTTAAATAATATAAAGGACAAAGGGAGAACTGTATTAAAAATGACACAAGGATGGAGATCGGCATCTCTGTGCAAGTCAGCATGTTTTAGTCTCTTTTTTTGCATTCAGTCCTGTGAGGCCTGGAGTCAGACTTCTTGGCTCTGACTTTATCTCCTTCCTAAGACATCCACAATCTTAAAGAGAAAATGTTAGTTTTGCAAGTTTCTGATACATGACCTTGCTTTATTACTCCTACAAGCTGCAATGATTGTCCATTGTTCGTGCAGAATTCTTTCCTAAACATTAAGCTTTAACATGGCTGCTCTCGTGCTAAAAATTTGTTATGCGCTGTCAAGGCTACTCTTTACATTACAAAGCTAAAGAAGGTTGAAGGAAAATTATTTTAGAAAAGAAACTAATTAGTAGGAAGAAGTGAGGAGGAGTGTTTGGGTAGGTAAAAAGATTACTTCTTATTTAAAAAAATTTAAAGACAATTACTGCTTTACAATAATAAAATTATATTGTGGATTTTATAATGCATGGAGAAGTAAATTATATGAAAAAAAGTGCAAAGGACAGGAGAGCAGTAAATAGAATTATGCAGTTGTAATGTTTTTACATTTTACACGAAGTTCAACAATATTATCTCTAAGTAGACTTTGATAAAGATGTATACTGTTAATTTCTATGACAAACACCAAGAAAATGATGGGAAAAAGTACAGGTCAAAAGCCACTGAAAAATTAAAATAGAACACTAAAAAAGAAAAAAAAAATATTATCCAAAACAGGGTAAGAGGAAAAGAAGAACATGAATCAGACGAGAAAACTGAAAATAAAATACCAAGATGGTCGGCTTACACCACATCATATCAATAAGAATATTAAATGTAAAGTAAAAGGTCCAAACACCTCAATTATGAGTTGGAGGATATTATACCAAGTTTAAAACCCATGAAAGAACTGTATGCTTTCTACAATAAATAAATGAACAAACAAACAAACAGATAAATAAAAGATACATCTATAATGAATGAAAAAAGATAATCTATCAAAACAATAAACACACATGCAAAAAAGAATTCTAATAGAAATCAAGTCAAAGATTATTTAAAGAAACAGGAAAAGATATATTTTAGTTATGTAAGAGACACTATATGAGGAAGAATTGAAAATCTTAAGTATGGATGCACAGAAATTCAAAACATGAATAAAAATTGGAAGAACTAAAAGCAAAAATAGGTAAGTACACAATCATCCCGGAGATTTTAACATACCACTCTCAGTAATTGATATAACAAATAGAACAACAAATCAGTAAGGATACAGAATATTAGAACAACACTATCAACCAAACATGATATTTATGAAACACACAACAATTGCTGCAGCGTAGATTATTTCCACAAGCATGGAATGTCTACCATGATAGACCATAAATTGGGCCATAAAATGAGTCAAACATATCTCAAAAGATGTCTAAAATCCTAAATATTATGTTCTCTAATTATAACGTACTTAAGTAAAAAATTAATATTTGATATCTACAAACTCCTAAAAATTTAGAAATTAAGCAACACACTTCTAAAGTATCTATGAGCTAAAAGAGGAATCATAAAGAATATTTGAAAATATTTCCAACTGAATAATTACAAAAGCACAACATATAAAGTATGGAATGTAGCAAAGCAATGCTAAAAAGAAAATGTATAGAGAAAAATCTGTGATGGTTAATTTTATGTGCCAACTTGACTGGGTCATGGGATGCCAAAATAATCTGACTTATGGGTGTGTCTATGAGTGTATTTTCAGAAGAGATAAACATTTGAATTGGTGAATTAAACAAAGCAAATGACCCTGTCTAATGTGGATTAGCACCATCCAATCTTGATAGATGCCTCACTGTTTGAGCTGGGACATCTCACCCCATATTGTCCTGCCCTTGGTCTGAGATTTACAACACTGGCTCCCCTGATTCTGAGAACTTCGGATTGAATTTCACCACTGGCTTCCCTGGGTCTCCAATTTGCGGGTGACAGATTGTGGGACTTAGCTTCCATAATCACTCGAGCTAAATTCCTCAATGTGTGTGTGTGTGTGTGTGTGTGTGTGTGTGTGTGTGTGTGTGTGTGTTCTACTGGTTCTGTTTCTCTGCAGGACCCTAATGAATACAAAAGCTCTTTAGGAGAATGAATACAAAAGCTCTTTAGGAGAAACATATAAAAAATCATAAAAATCAACAATCTAAGTTTGTACCTTCAGATGCTGCACAATTATAAGTGAAATAATTCTTAATTAAGTAGAAGGAAGAAAACAATAAAGATGAGAGCAGAAATCAATAAAACATGTCTTCCACTCAATTTAGAATCTAAAAAGTCACAAGAGAACTTTTCTCCCAATCTGACATTGATAGTAAATCAGACCACCTTAATAAAATTATAGATTTTAAAAACACCATTAGAGTGCTGCCATAGCAAATAATAGTAATAATAACAATGAAAGAAAAGAAAAAAAATATGCTGAACACTTCTAAAATAGGAGTCAACAATTGCTGCTTCAATAATTGGAAAATGATAGGAAGACCAAGAAGCTTCCAGAGACAGGGGCAAGAAGAAAAAAACTGAACACGAAATTTTATTTTATTTTATTTTATTTTTTTTAAGTTTTATTTTGTCGATATACATTGTGGCTGATTATTGCTCCCCATCACCAAAACCTCCCTCCCTTCTCCCCCCCCCCCAACAATGTCCTTTCTGTTTGCTTGTCGTATCAACTCCCCCCCCCCCGGTTTGTGTGTGTGTGTGTGTGTGAATTTATATATTAATTTTTAGCTCCCACCAATAAGTGAGAACATGTGGTATTTCTCTTTCTGTGCCTGACTTGTTTCATTTAATATAATTCTCTCAAGGCCATCCATGTTGTTGCAAATGGCAGTATTTCATTCGTTTTTATAGCTGAGTAGTATTCCATTGTGTAGATGTACCACATCGAAATGAAATTTTAAAAGCTGAATATAATGTGATACAATACAAGGTGATCTGCTCTCTCCTGCAACTCCTCCAGAAGTCTTCACTGAGTGCTTATAAAAGGGATTTAGTCAGGTCGAAGAACTGACAGAGATGGACACTAAACTAAGACCTGGGCTTTCAGGGCATGCAGAAGTCTACGGTGATAGAGGAAAACTGAGAAAAACTGAAACTTCATAAGCACGCTGGATTTTACCTAAGTAGCCAACGTTTGCCATCTATCCCTGGTAGAGAGACAGAAGAGCTAAGAAAAATCGTTCCGAGGCATAGGCATTGGGTCTTTCACGAATTCTAAGTATAAAGAGGGAGAACGCTACGATTTCACTTACATGTGGAATCTAAAATGTCAAACTTATATGAGGGAACTTCAAAAATTCATGGAAAGATTCATATTATCTTTTAATTCTATTTTTCCACTAACTTTTTGAAGTACCCTTGTAGAAGCAGAGAGTCGAACAATGGTTGCCAGGAACTAGGGTTGGAGGTCATGGGAAGATGTTGGACAAAGGATACAAACTTTCAGCTATAAAACGAGTAAGTCCTAGGAATCTAATCTACAGCATGGTGACTATAGTTAATGATACTGTATGGTTTATTTGAAACTACATACACATACACAAATGGTAACTAAATGAGGTGATGGATATGTTCATTAGGTTGATTGTGGTAATGATTTCACAATTGTTAAATTATGTTTTGCCTGAAGTTTGTTTGGACATTGTGAACTGTAAGGTGACTTGATGTGTAAACAGACAGACTGTAACCTACTCTTGTAATGAGTGCCTAAGTCTCAGCCAATCACAGGCAGCCAGTTGTTCAAACCAGGTTCAAATGAGTCAAACATCCAGCTGTAACCAATCCACCTGTTTCTGTACCTCCCTTCCACTTTCTGTACATCATTTTTTTTTTTTTCTGTCCGTAAATGCTATCCAGCCATGTGGCAGCCCTGGAGTCACTCTAAACCTATTTGTATTCTGGTGGCTGCTCAATTCGCTAATCATTCTTTGCTCAATCAATCTTGTTAAATTTAATTTGTCTAAATTTTTCTTTTAACAGAATGTATATGCAAATAAATCACATTGCATACCACTGTGAAAGTTGTTAGAATCAAAATAGAGTAGCTATTGCTAAAAAAAAAAAAAAACCTGACAAATACAGCTGGGGAAAGCCATGAAGGGTAGAGTTCTCATGCATATATGCCTGATAACAACTATTACAAAAACTAAAAGATCTGCAAAGTCATGGACTTGCACAGAGGCCATCACAACCTTAATGTAAAAATGCCTATGCAAGAACATCAGCCCAGCAACCATACACTGAACCTGAGACTTGTATCACCTTGGTTATTGGTCTTTGTAGCCAAGGATAATTATCCCAAACCAATTATGTAGTCCTCCATTATTTTTCCTTTAAAATACTTTGTCCTCCTTTACCTCCTCAAATATAGACATAATCTACTATGGCACATGTATTCCCACTGTAATGCCCTATCCTCAAACACACACCATTTTCTCTTAGAGAGACTCTCTATGCTAATTTAGGTTGAGGTTTTGAATATATACAGTTTTTGTTTGTCAAATATACCTCTATAAAGCTGAGGGGGGAAAAGAGGGAGAACTGAATGGTAATCAAAAGACATTCTGGACCTTATGTTGTAAAAACTGCAGTAGCCGCTAGTGCTGCAGGAAGGAAGGAGAGCTGAGAGGGAAGCCCTGATGAGCAGACTGCAGGGCCTGCTGAAGGTTGAGGGCAAACATGAGAACTGCAACAAACCTTCTAGGCACTCAGATCCTAACAACAGGAAGGTGATGATACTATCCTCACTTAATTTAAAGCATGTGGTGTTGAAGTGAATCTAACCAAAAGAACAACAAATCCCAAAACCAGTTTAACTACTGACTACATTGACTCAACCCTCACACAAGTAGACTGACAGAAGCATACACTTTCCTGAGCATTAGCTTTATTTGCTTTCTTTCTACTCTTTTTTCACACATCTGTCATTCAAATAAAAATGATCAGACATATAAAAATGTAGAAAAGATGATCCAACATCAAGAGATGACATTGTCAAAAGCTTTTTATGCATGTATTGGAAATACCATATATTTTTGTCCTTATTCAATGAATATGGTATATTACATTAATTGATTTTCAAATTTTAAACCACTCTTGTGTTCCTGAGATAAATACCACTTGGTCATAATGTATAATTCTTTTTATTTGTTGTTGCTTTTTGTTTGCTAATATTACAGAGAATTTTTGTGTCTCTATGAGTCATATTAGCCTGTAATTTTTTTCTCTTTTTTTTTTTTTTTTTTTTTTTTGTTTCTTTTCCTCTTCTGATGGCTTTGGTTAGCTTGTTGGTTTTAGTACCCAGGTAATTGTATTGACCTCATAATGACTTGAAAAATAGTCCCTCCATCTTCTGGAAGAGTTTGTGAGTGATTGGTACTGTTTCTTCTTCCAATGTTCGATGAATGCTATAGGAAAGTCTGGACTTTTATTTTGGAAAGATTTTAACTACTAATTCAATTTCTTTACTTGTCATAGGTCTATTCTATTTCTCCTTGAGTAAATTTTGTTAATTTGGGTCTTTCTAGTAATTTCATTCCAACTAAGTTGTCTAATTTGCTGGAAAAAAATAGTTGACATATTCACTTATAATTGTTTTCATTTCTGTAAGATTAATAGTGATGACTCCTCTTTTGTTACTGATCTTCATAATTTGTGTCTTTGTTTTAGAAATTTCTTGTAAATTTTTCATTTCAGGTTTTGTACTTTTCAACACCAGAATTTCCATTTTTTTCCTGTTATTTCTCTTTTTATTCACTACTTGATGAATCATTGTCATACTTCCTTTTAATTCCTTACACCTGGTTTTCTTTAGTTATTTGAACATATTTATAGTAGCTACTTCGAAATCTTAATTCCAATATCTGTACTACTACAATGATAGATTATATTGATTTTTTTCTGGTGTATGTGTCACATGTTTTTTTTGTATGTCTTATGATATTTTGTCAAAAACTGAACCTTTTGGATAATATATTTTAGCAACTCTGGATTTTGTCACTCATCCTCATTAAATCTGAAGGTCTGTGTTGTTTATTTGTATATATTTTTATTGACTCACCTGGACTAACTCTGTAGAGTCTGCATCTTCTGAAGTGTGTAGCCAGTAATGTATCTTTTTAGTAGCCAGTAATGTATGTTTTTAGTTTATCTATTTATTTGTTTATTTTCATTATTAATCTTGGGATCCTAGTAGTCACATATGGGTTAGCATACCAATAATCAGGCAATGGGTGGCCAGAGATTGTGTTTAAACACCTTGATTCAATAAGGTTTTCATTCTTTCCCCATGCATTTATGTAGTATTGGGCCACACATTCAAATCTCAGGCAGTTTATAAATCTGTCCTAGTTTTTATCTTTTACTGGGTCTTGTCATGTGCACCTACCTGCACATAGCCTCACATTCATCCAGGGACACTTAGATAACTTGGGACCTCTCCAGTCTCCGAAGTTTGTGTGCATTATGCTCATATACATAAACAACCTTTCAAGAGAATCTGGGATATGTTGTAGCTTATCAAGCCCACGAGGGCTGCCTCATTCCATAAATCTTTGACAAACTCTTAACATGTCTGTTTGTCCATTTTTTTGCCCCCAAAAGTATTGCAACTTCAGGCAGCTGCAATGTTAGCCTTACCTGACTGGTTGCCATCAAGATCAATATCATTTTCAACAATGATTTTGGTCATGGAAATTTTGCATGCTTTGCTCCTAATCATCTTAGTGCTGTCCAGCAATGAAGTTGCTAGTTTTTATGGCTTGCCCTGCCCTGATAGAACTATGGCTGATTGGCAGGGACGGGGGTGTAAGGTGGGATCAGTCCCAGGCTCCAGGCTAAAACCCCATAGGTTCCCACTGTTCTTACAAAAGTTCCGGCAATTTCTCTTGAATAAATACTTGTCAGTTTCTTGTACGCTTTTTTTTTTTTTTAGCTTTAGAAAACTGAAAACTTTTTTTTCTGTGTGCGAAATTTCTTCAGTTTACCATTTTGGTGGGGGAGGGATTTTTCACATTCCCTCATTCAATCATTCTAAAAGTGCCATTTCTCATTGACATGGAATAACATTTGATGTCACCTTCAACAAGGGAACCCGTTTTACAATAAAATTAGTTTGACAGTGAAATCACACCATGGTATCCATTGGCCTCACCACTCACTACATCATTCAAAAGATGCTTGACTGAAAGATCAGTAGACTAGCCTCATTAAAACAAAATGAAGAAATGATTCCCTGAAAAGATGGGCACTACTCTTTAGTAAAAGATATTCTTCTTCAAACAATAGACATTTTGTGACACTGTGTTCCAAATAGATAGAATATGTGGGTCTAGAAAACAAGTGATCCCATATATTAGGGCACTAGTTAGGTAGGGGTACAAAACAGCACAGAACAGGTGGGTTAAACAAATTTGTTCCTCACAGCTCAGGATACTAGAAGTCCAAGATCAATGTGTTGGCAGGTTTGTTTTCTTCTGAGGACTTGCTCCTTGGCTTGCAGGTGGCTGCCTCTGGCAACCTCCTTACATGATCTTTTCTCTGTGCCCACACACCCCTGGTGTCTCTTTGTGTGTTTAAATTTCCTCTTCCTATAAATCGGATTAGATTAGCGTCCACACTAGAGGGTCATTTTAGCTTAATCACCTCTTTAAAGAGCCTATCCTTTACAAACGCTGTCCCAAATATAGTCACATTCTGAGGTACTGGGGGTTAAGACTTCAACATATAAATACTGGGGGGACAGAATTAAGCCCATGACTCTCTACTTATCAATACCTCTAGGTGCCCACTTGAGGAATTCATGAGTCTCTTCCTTAAAACTCTAGAATTTATTAATCCAGAGGTCCTCATTCTCAGAGGGGTGATGCTTCTAACAGGGAACACGATAAGAGCACAATTAAATTTAAATCTAAGGCTATTGTAGCATCACTTTTTTGCTCTTATGCCAGTATACACGCTAGCAGGGATGACCGATCCTGGTAATTATCAGAAGGTAGGACTGCTGCTTTATAATTAGGGGAGGAAGAAATATATGACATTCAGGTGAAACATTAGGCAAATGGTGGTGCTCAGATGGACAGTTTTAACTGTAAATGACCAAGTACAGCATCCATATCTGATAAGCGTGGGGTAAACTGAGGCACAGACACTGACACCCTCCAAGATTGGGGTCTGAGTCATCTTGCCTTGCAAGCCTTTAGCCTAGCAGAAGTGTTGCAAGAGTAAGAGAGATCTAGAAGTGGTAGCGTAAAAGGGAAATTGCAATGTTAGTTACAACCTTGGTACTAACAGCAGCATTTGTGGTAGTGAACTGTAGTTCTCTCCATAACTCCCCTCTTGCAAATTGTCTCAGGAATTTTGACCACAGAATTCTGAAAAAGCTATGTCTGGATGGGGTCTCACTCAAATTCCCTTCCCTGGTCCTATGATCATGGTCCATTTTCTGAGCTGCTGTGTATGTTGCCTGCTACCAGTCGAAGATGTCCTCATTCTCTGGAAAACTGTCATCAGCTGATTAGAGCTACTGCACACATTATGAGACATAATGACACATTTAGGCAAACTCTAAGATACCAGATATCAAGTTACATACCCATGCCCAAACTCTGGGGAAAGTCCAAACTTTGGGGAAGCCAAAAGACAATGCCTGATACTTGGTTTTAAATGTTGGTCCTCTTGCCTCAAATGTGGACAACACAGCAGGGTAGTTTATTCTCTTAACCTTCCTCCCACCCCCACATAGTTCAGGTGAAGGCAAGGTTTGACCAAAATCCACATTCTGGCTTGACACTTTCCCATTCTTTATCCTATTTCACTCCCTTTATAAAGATTTTCTTGAAAAGTCTTCTCTCCGTAAATTATATGCCCACAAATACCTGTCTCAGGCTCTGCTTTTTGCCTCATGTCTTCTGATCTAGGACTTACACTTTAGAGGTGGGGGCCGAAGATAAGGAAAAATAAAAGATTTTTGTATTTAATGATGGGAGAAACTCCAAGTAGTTTATGGATCCGGGTTAAACTAATATACACAAATTGAATCTCAGGCAGAAAACGAAATACGTTCCAATCTTCCTTGACTATATTTAACTGCAATTTGAGAAGAAAAGTTGAAAGAATTATTCTCTATCTTCATGATAAAGGATAAGGCAAGGTCATCTACTGATTGAAAAGAGAGCAGAAACTGAGAGAAAGCTTAATGGAGAAAGAATAAATTTAGAATAGATAATGAGTTGATAAAATAAAGTGCATAAAAGTGAGTAAGTGAATGAAAATAGCAATGAGGGCCCATAAGAACAATAACACTGTGAATATATAGTTACACTAGCCTTTCGGTTGGTCAGTCTTTTCTTTTTTCTTTTTTTATTTTTTAATTTTATTTTGTCGATATACATTGTAGCTGATTATTGCTCCCCATCACCAACAATTATTGGGTTGCTTGTTTTCTTCTTGTAAAGTTGTTTGAGTTCCTTATATATTCTGGATATTAATCCTTTGTCAGATGTATATTTTGCAAATATTTAGGAATAAATACTTAGGAATTGAGTTAACCAAGGAGGTGAAAAATCTCTATAATGAGAACAACAAACCACTGCTGAGAGAAATTAGAGAGGATACAAGAAGATGGAAAGATATTCCATGCTCTTGGATTGGAAGAATCAACATAGTGAAAATGTCCATACTACCCAAAGTGATATACAAATTCAATGCAATCCCCATCAAAATTCCAAAGACATTTTTCTCAGAAATGGAAAAAACTATTCAGACATTTATATGGAACAATAAAAGACCACGCATAGCCAAAGCAATGCTGAGCAAAAAAAATAAAGCTGGAGGCATAACACTACCTGACTTTAAGCTATACTACAAAGCTATAATAACCAAAACACTATGGTACTGGCATAAAAACAGACACACTGACCAATGGAATAGAATAGAGAATCCAGAAATCAACCCACACACTTACTGCCATCTGATCTTTGACAAAGGCACCAAGCCTATTCACTGGGGAAGGGACTGCCTCTTCAGCAAATGGTGCTGGGAGAACTGGATATCCATATGCAGGAGAATGAAACTAGATCCATACCTCTCACCATATACTAAAATCAACTCCAAATGGATTAAGGATTTAAATATACACCCTGAAACAATAAAACTTCTTAAAGAAAACATAGGAGAAACACTTCAGGAAATAGGACTGGGCACAGACTTCATGAATACGACCCCAAAAGCACGGGCAACCAAAGGAAAAATAAACAAATGGGATTATATCAAACTAAAAAGCTTCTGCACAGCAAAAGAAACAATTAAAAGAGTTAAAAGACAACCAACAGAGTGGGAGAAAATATTTGCAAAATATACATCGGTCAGTCTTTTCTTGTAGTACCCAAGCAACCCAGTGCAATAATAACAGTGAGAACAGATTATGAAGTTAATGTAGAATTGCTGATTTACTGAGTCTGAGTGCCCCCAAAATAATGCCAGCAAGTAAACCTGGGATGCCAATGAAGATGTAGTGATTCAAGGAACATAACATGGGATTAACTGATTAACTGTATAGCAGAAAGACTTATGAACATGCAGATGGAATTTTAGTTATACAAAGGAAAAGAAAGGGAAAAGTGAGAAAGAAGATATATAACTAGAAAATAGGTTATAATAATTTGAAAATTCAAAGAAAACTATTAAGAAAGTCAAAGATGTGTACCTCGAAATGAGTATCTCATGTGTAATGAGCTTAAAGTATATTGGACCTGAGAAAATCAATATATTATGGTTAGGATATTGATAGGTTATCCAAATATTTGAATTTTCTAATGTGAGGGCAGAAGTTTTAGTGGAGGTGGACATGAGTTGAAGGCCCAAACTTTCAGTTCTCTGAAAGAGTGGATCTTAAGGTTGACAGTCTTAATGGCAAAGACTGTAGGTAATGGTTTCAATGGATTTTCTGTGCTTCAAAAGAGGAGCACAGAATCATGATTTGAGAATACCAGGAAGACCTACAAGGCTATGAGTCATTTATCTCCTCACCTTCAGTGTTGGGTAACCATATTATTTTATCATGTAAACTGTGACATTTTAAAAGATAATTTCACTTGTGCATTTTTAATGTTACCCAAAGGTAAAATAATTGTGAGGGATACATTTAATTTGTTTGACCCAAGTTTCACAATTTGGAAAAACCGATTCACTCTAGAACATATGCATTTATTTTTAGTGATAATAAGCTAATAAGGTAACTTACTTTTGAAAGTTCGAGTAATGTTTATTAATGATGACATAATGACACATTTAGGCAGACAACATAATAAGCCAGATATCAAGAATTTTTTTTTATTTTGAGTTATATGGGCTTAATAAGATTTACTTACGTTAAAAAGATCACCATTTTAAAATTTTACCATATTTAAAACATGTGAGAAGATTGTCTTTTTTTTAAAACAAGCATGAGTGGTAAGCTGTTACATAAATGGAAATCTTCTCTGGTCAGATCCAAGTGAAAAGATTTGAAGTGATTTAGAACATCTTGTGTTCTTAACTACTCTTGTATTTTGTAAGTGGAATGTCGTCTTCCTCCATAGGTATTTTAAATATATATGTTGTTCATATATTAAGTTGGACTAGAATTTATATCAGGATGCAGAATCAACTTGTCACCTTTAAGGAAGCATCATAGAACGAAAGACATTAACAAATACTCCTTGGGCCTTTCCAGTTCTTATCTGTAGAATGAGGATATTTTCCATTTATGAGTGTACTTCAAAATGGAAAAAAAAAAGTTCATGGAAAGATTCATATTATCTTTTAATTCTATTTTTCCATGAACTTTTGAAGTATCCTCGTATATTCAACCATGCGTAAGTAGATAAATTCTTCTCCATGGAAAAATAATTTTAGTTTAAAATTTAAGGATTCTGAAGTGAGCTGCAAACTGATGATCAATCGTTGTATTCAGGATTTGGTCATGTCAGAAGATGGTTTTACTATGGATAGAAGATTATTGACTGGTTACAGAAGAATCAGAAGCAATATGTTTTGAAAACATCTTATGATTCAAAGGGATAGGAAAACTAATTTGAGTGACATAAATATTTATTATATTTTCTTTGTGTTAGTCCCATTTAATCATCTTTTGCCAAAGTACATCAGCTTGTTTTTGTAGTTTCTAGTGAGGTATGTTCTGCAAAGGGAGGAATTTTTGAAGTTGGAGTTGAGAATAAGTTATTGCTTCTTTCTGTCCATATGCTTTTTATGTTTTGGAGTAGAGAAAATAAAAGGCATTGTGTGTGTTTGTGTGTTTCTCTTTTTAATATTATTTTAATTTACCTGATGTAGTTCTGTATTTAAATTAGATAGAAAGAGAAAAGGATATGAAAATGACACAAAGTTCTCTAAATCTTGTGGAAATGGAGACAGAGGGCAAATACATATATAAATTTAAATATCTATATATATTTAAATATAATATATATGTGTATATAAATATAAATATGTATATGTTTTATATAATTAAATATATTAATTTTATATTTAATATAGTTATATACACATTTGTACTTTGTCTCCATTTCCATAGGAAATGGAGAAATATATCTCTCCATATACTTAAGAATATATATACATATACATATTTATAACCACAGTTAGGCACATTTTTCACATTTGCCGAATGGTGAATTTTTTATAATAAGTAATTATAAAAAATTTTCCCCTAATTTTTGAATATCTACATTTCCATTAGATCTTGATTAATTGAAGTTGTGGCCTGTCTTAATGAATACTTCCTATTTATTATATCAAATTTAGTGCTGATCAGAAAGCATTGGAGCTACTGTTTGGTTGAAGATGTAACTGATACTAAGGAAAAATTCCTATTATGTCTTGTTGGTTCTTATAACTGCATATCTCATCACATCATCTATGTGGATATTGATGCAAAACTGTCTAATGAATGCTTTAGGGAGCTAAAAGCAAGTAACAGGTCTCTATCAGGCAGTGTGGCAGAATGCAGAGCAACAGAACGTGAAGTGGCTAAAATCCATGAACAATCAGGAAATCTGTAGATGGGGCCAATGTTGACACTTCAGTTCTTAATTATCCTAATTACAGACCATCAGAACAGCAAAATAATGTTTATTGAGCCTGGCAAAGTGAAACATTTTCATTGTGCTTATTGCTTACTTTGGCAGTCATGTTACACTGTTGACTTGTGCTGTGTAGTTAACGAAATCTCATAAGCCATTTTATATGAGCTGTGGTTAAGCTAGGCTCCTGTCTTCCTCCCCTTGGAAAATTGCTAGTTTGAACCCAAATGTAAGAATTTACCAATTTAGTAGATACTCTTATTTTACTAATTTGGCTTATATCTATAGCACAGGATTAAGTCTCTTGCATGGGCATCCACAGTCAATATAATTGTAAACAGTATTTCTTCATCAAATAACAGCATAGGATATACTTCTTGTCTTCAAGTTTTTCAGTCTAGAGAGAGAAGGCAACATTTAGAGAGATTATCATAAAAGCATGTGATACACAGGTTATAACGAAGTATAGACAGAATTCTAGGGGGAAAGGTGATATTTTTACATACTTATTATTTTTTAATTGAGAAATAAAAATTATATATATTGAGGGTATACAACATGATGCTTTGAAATATATATACATTGTGGAATGGCTAAATTAAGCTATTAACATGCATTATCTCATATACTTTTCATTTATTTGTGATGAAAGCAATGAAAATCTACTCTCTTACCAACTTTCAATTATTTTTGTATCCTTTGAACAACATCATCCCCCTACCCCCCTGCAACCACCAGCCCTTGGTAACTACCACTCAGCACTTTGCTTCTATGAGTTTGAATTTTTTAGATTCCACATATAAATGAGATCATGCAGTATTTTTGTCTTTCTGTGCTTGGCTTATTTCACTTAACATAATGTGAAGATGATATGTGAATTGACTCTTACAAGGCAAAAAAAAGTATTTATATAACAAAAAGAAAAGGAATTAAAATGTATGCAAGGACAAAAAAGAAGTTTTGAAAATTATTGATTGTTTTTGTTATTTTTCTCTTTTCTTAATAGCCAACTTAGATAAATTATTTGACTGAACATTCTGTCCTGGAATTATGGACTATTCAGTTTTAATTTTTATTAGGGAAAAGTAAAAAATAACTCACATCATTACAACATTAGAGGGTTATACTAAACAGTGAAAGTTTTTCTTTCTTCCCATGAGTAGTAAAACTTCAGACAAAATGCAAGTGGGTACGATTTTGGATGAAGTCTACGCTTTATGACAGAAACACTCAAAATTCAGTTGCTAAAATACTGAAAGTTTCCTTATTCTCTCCTTGGATTTCAGAAATGTACCTAGATATACATATATGTATGTGTTTTCTTCCTTGATCTGCCCGTTTAAGCTAAGAAACAAGACATCTTCATTTCTGGAAGGTTTCTTCTTTTCTGTATCTATGCAAATTTTCTGTATGTGTAAGGCATCTCTGCTCCTCAAAGCTGATCATGAACCGGGTTCTTTTTCAATATTCCTGGACATTGGGTTTTCTACAAAGTTGAAACTGGGAAAAGAAAAGAATATTGTGAACAAGGCACACCCAAATGTCTTAGGCCACTAATATCCCATATCACAACGTGATAGGTAATCAGTACACATCACATTGGTTCCTACCTCCAGGAACTTAGACACACAGCTTCAGTTAACAAATGAGTGCTGGGAAAGCATGTTGTAGCTGAACAGTTATGGGCCCACATACAAACCCGGTACTGTGAAAGAAGATAGCCGTGTCCATCACAAGTGGGCCACTCACCCCGCTGTTATTTCTCCCCCTCACATATAAATTCATGGTCTTCTGGAATCACAGTTGTTTCTATCATAAATCCATAAACATTGCTATGTGTATTTTAAATTTCAGTTTTTAAAAAATGGCAGTCTGGTTCTCATTCTTGGTAGGTTACCTTTTCTATCTGTTAACAAGTTTCTAGAACTTTCTTTTATTGCTACAGTCTATAAATTTATTTACAAATTTATAAATGGGCCAGGCATTTGATGCACATTTTTAATCTGAAAAAGGTTGTAAGAAAACATTCTTTATTTTGTTTATTTTTTTCTTCCTATATTTCTCCTCTTTTTTTCCATTGAACTATTATCATTCAATTATAAGATTATCTGGATTTGTCTTTCATGTTTCTTTCATTTTCACTGATAACTTCCAATCCTCTGTATTTTTGTTTTGAATTATCAAGCACTATTTTAGGTACTAGGTATATATCGGTGAACAAAAAAGTACACATCCCCCAAAAAGAATGTGCTTCCTTTGAATTTATTTTGCAATAGGATACTATAGACAACAAACAAGAAAAATATATTTCATATCAAATAATAAGTGCGATTGGCAAATTCAAAGCAGGGGAGGAAAAGAGAACTATGGTGAGAGATGTAGTTCCTTTGGCTTTATTTTTCCACTTTGAACCACTGAGACCTGAGACTTGAATAGCCTGTCTTGTTTCCTTGCTTAATTATCTTTGTCTTTATATTTCATTATTCTTAGAAGTACATAGTTAGACTCTAATATATAAATGACAATTGTGGCCTCATCTTTTCACTACAGATGAAATGATTACTTAGGTATGAAATATTTATAGTAATGACATTATTTTCTACGTATGAAAAAAGGCTAAGATAAAAAATATCATTGTTAGTCACTGAAACCTCTTAATTATAACCACCATCACTGTCAAGTAAGTGTGATTTCCCTCAAAATACATGCAGGGCAGGCTTTGGATCTCAGGGCCAGCAGGTGAGACAATAATTGTGAGGAATAGAGCAAAGATTTTTTTTTTCCTTCAACCTGTCAAATAGGCTAGAATCCTGGTAACTTTCCATTTTGGAGTAGTTGTAAGTTAAAATTTTGGGTAAATGCTTTTCAAAAAGTGTGGTTCCTAGACAAGCAGCATCAGTATAACCTGGGAACTTGTCAGAAATTCAAATTCAAAGGACCAATTTCAGACCTAATAAATTATTTGGGGGTGAAGCCCAAATAATTTGTATTTTAATAAACTGTCTAAATGCTTTTGTACATGCTAAAGTTTGAGAAAAACTAGCTGAAAGTGTGGTTCATAAAACAACAGAAGGATCACTGGGATTTTGTTGGAGATGCAAAATTATGCCTCATCCCCAAACACAACTAATCATAGTCTAGATTTTAATAAGATCCTTTGATGACTCTTACACACCTTACTATTGAAATACACTGCCCAAGTTTCAGGCTTTACTAGGTGTGAGCAAGTGGCACGACCATCAACTACAGAAAATGCAAAACTTTAGTGAACAATGTAGCCTCTGTCAGGAGAAGCAGTGGCTCTTCACACAAAAAAGGCATCTATCTTAATCCTTTCCATTCCTTCATATTTGAGCCATCAGCTGTGGGATAGAGAGCTGCTCTTGCCTTATTCCTTAGAAAATTATTCTTAGATGGCAGAAGTTTCTGTATCTTATAGCTGAATCATTCAGACAAGAATTTTTGTTAGCCACAGATAGAAAGTTTGAAAGCAAGAGAATCTTGCCGTTTGGGTTCTGATTGCTGAAATTTTCTATAAATTCTATCTTATATCTGTGAAAATTTTCTCAATGCTATTATTTATATTGAAAGGCAAAAGACAGAATAACCAACACGTTACTGAAGAACAAAAAAGAAGACTCACAAAAGAAGATTTCAAGAATTACTTACAAAAATAGCAATCAAGACTTCATGGTATTGGTGAAAGAATAGATCAGTGGGACAAGACAGAGAGAACAGAAAAAGACCCACACAAATATAGTCAACTGCTATGGGTTAAATGGGTTCCCCAAAAATTGATGTATTGGAAATTTGATCCCCATTGTAAGGATGGGAAATCCAATTATGGTGTTTGGAAGGTGGGCCATTTAAGAGCTGATTAGATTGTGAGAACTGTGCCCTCTTGAATAGATTGACCCATTCATGGAGTAATACGTGTGATTCTCATGGCTTTAAAAGGAAAACAAGTGAGGTTAGCTCTCTCTTGCTCAGCCCATTCCTACCATGTGATGCCGTGGGTCGCTGTAGAAAGTCATCCCTCCAGAAAGAAGGCCCTTGCCAGATGTGTTCCCTGGATCGTGGACTTCCCAGCCTCCAAAACTGTAATAAATAAATGTCATTTTCTTTATGAATTATCCAGTTTCAAGTGTTCTGTTATAAAGAACAGAAACAAACTAATACATCAACTAATCTTTGACAAAGGAACAGAGGCCATTTAATGAAGAAAGTCAATCCTTTTCAATGTGATGCTGTCACAATTGGTAATCCACATGCAAAAAAATAAAACTGGATACTGACCTTGCAACTTTAAAAAAAAAAAAGGGGGGGGGACTCAGAATAGATCAAAGATATAAATGTAAAATGCAAAACTATTAAACTTCCAGAAGAAAACATAAGAGAACATTTAAGTGACCATCAGTTTGGTGATGAATTTAGATATTGTTATAAATTTTATGTGTTCCTCAAAACTTATGTTGAATTTCTAACTCCCAGTACCTCAGAATGTGATCTTGTTTAGAAGTAGGGTGTTTGCAGATGTAGTAACTTAAGATGAGGTCATACTGGAGTAAGGTTGGTCCCTAATCAGAATAAAGCATGCACTTGGTTAATAATACTATACCAATATTAGTTCACTTTTTTTTTATAACAAATACATCCTACTAATATAAGACCTTAGTATTAGCAGAAAGTGGATATGTAGAATATTTAGAAATTCTCTGTACTATTTTACTATTTTACAAGTTCCCTGTGACTCTAATACAGCTCTAAAATTACACACTTATTTTTTATAAAATTAAAAGAGCATGAGTAATAAATTAACAAATCGGGTGCTTTATTATTGTAAGTATGGACGTTTTAGGAATTGTTCTTAAAAATTTTTTCAAATTGACCAAGCAAAATTTTTTTGAAATTTTTAAGAAATTAACCTGAAATTTCTAGTTTCAACAAAAATTGCACAATCCTAATAGTTAAACAGAATATTGTAGAGAATAATCAGCTGTCTTAGAGATATCAAATTGTGCATTGCATTTATGATTAAATAAAATGCAATAACTTTTAAAAAATTAATCAACTGTATTTTTAGAGCAGTTTTAGGTTCACTAAAATAATTTTTAAATATAATTTTGCAACTGAAAAGAGTCAATAATGGTAGCTTGCTTGGTTGATTACATGATAAATATTTTGTTCCCTACTATGTAACACTTACCAATAAATGCCAATAATAATTGCAACAAAATCTTTTGCTTTTAAAGCTGTGTAAATGGCAGAAATAATCATGTAATCATCTTGTAATTATATGGTACTTACTATGCAATTACATAGTAAATACATTGTAAATTCAAAATAATTACATGGTTATTTGCATTATGCATAGTATCTAATCCAATTTTGACACATAAAACAGTGGTAGCATCCAAAGGATTGCCCAAATATCTCCCACTTATACCACAGGATCAGTAATAATGGAAGTAATTTAAGGAATTTCTTGAACAAATGCTTGCTAGTATATGATTGGAAACTATCCATTCATATTTACAGCATAGGTAAAAATATACATTAGTGCAGAATAGGATTAATAATTAAACTATACTTATCAATGAAAATTTATGCTAACAAAGATTTTGGTTCTGGTAATATCAAACGGCATTTTATCAAGAGCAATTAAATAAATACTTTAGTTAGAAAAAATAGTTGCCAAAATGGCATTAAATGTGTTTCCTATGGTTGATAAAAAGCTGCCATTTTGCATTTTTAATCTTTAATACATTAGTTTTAACAGAAACATATGAACCTATTTAGTAATATGTACAAAAGCCTGTAATATATTTGAGTCTCTAAAGTGTTTATGCTCCCAAATAATATTTTGGCTTTTTCAAAATATAAACAAAATATTACCTTTAAAAATAAGTTTCTTGAGAGACTGACTTCTAGAATGACAGAATAAGGAATGCAGCAGGTTATCACTCAAGAAAACATGAAGAAAATTATAGAAAAAAATATTTTACATCTCTTGAAATTGTCCTAAGGGCATACAACAAATGGGAAAACATTCATTCAAACAATCTACTAAATTTGAGTAAAAACTGAGAAAGTCTAAAGCATTCGAGCCACAGCCCATTCCTTACTCACACTCAAGAAGCTTTACTTAATGTGCTGCCTCTCCTTCTGGTTTCTAACCTCAGCAATTGATTTAGTCCAAGATGGGCAGATCACTGAAATTTCTCACTTCCCCAACCTCATGTTGCTGAAATCCTATTTTGGGCAAGGATGACCAAAAGGATCAGGGCTCCCTTCCAACATCCAGTCCCCATTTATAGGTCAAAATTTCTACTGCAGACCCCACAGGACAAGAATACTGGGCCCTGGTCACCCCCATCCCATCTTGTTTTTAGGGTAGAGGTTCCATGGAGGAGAAAGCCAAGAAGACTGGCAAACAGGCTTCATATCTTACACAGAACCTTCTCACAGAGCAGAGGTGTAACTCCAGAAGAAATGGGTCATTGTCACTACTCTCAGCACTTGTGCAGCTGTGCTCATCAGGAGAGAGGTACTATTAGGCCAAAAAGCTCCACAGTTCTTTCTGAGGGGGGTTATTTATTTGTAACAGACTATAAAAATTTCTGTTCCTATGGAAGAAGGAGAGATGCCAAAAACAATGAAGATCTCGGTAAAGAGCAACTAAGAGGGCACACATAGGTCTATCATATCAGTAGCAAAAAATTGGAATGGCGGAGAAATGCTAAGTTTGAGAGCAACAGGGCAAGAGATATCTAAGAAGAACTACTGCTGGGATCACAGTTATCTCTGGGATAGGGGAAGCCTATAAGCAAGCCCTAGGCTGAACCAACTGAGCAGCAATCAGAGCAGGACAGGAGACAAGATTAAAAATCTTCCCTAAGTCACACACAGATCACAACAAAGGGCAAAAGCCTCACTGGAACTAGAGGCTTAACAACAACCTCTAACCAAACACCAGCTGAATGATAAGCTACTCTGATCCAGAAGCAATTACTAACATGCCAGATGTAAAAATAAAATAAAACACATCCTTGTCAGTCTGGAAGAATGCATGCATGCTCAGGACTGCACCTCCTAAAGAGTGATCTTACAGGGAAAATCCATGCTACTAGCTCTGGACTGAATGGGAGTAGGGGTGTGCAAACTCCTTGAACTGTGACAGCAGCCTACAACCATATGTGCATCAAATGGTAAAAGGTAAATATCTAACACAGAGACAAAAAAGCAAAACTTTCGACCAGTAAGCTGTTTATACTGACCCTGGACAATCAGTCAGAAAGAAAGATGGAAACAAGAAAAACAACCTGAGGAAGGTCACCTGCAACTTCACACTGCAATGAAAATAGACTTACAAAGTTATTTCAGCGAGTTCACTCAGCAAATAAATTAACGACTAAACAAACACAGCAACATTAACCTTGAAGGGGTGAGGAAAGTTAAGATCCTGGCTTGTTACAATATATTACTGAAAATGTCCAGTTTTCAAGAAAAATATGCTGAGACATGAAAAAAATGAAACCGTGACATGTACATATGAAAAGGAAAAAGAAACAAAAACAATAGAAACTGCTTTTATAGGGGCCCAGCTGTTGGCATTAGCAGACAAAGACTTCAAAGCAGTCTTATTTATAAATATGTTCAAAGAACTGACTGTAAGCACATCTAAAGAATTGAACGGTGTGATGGCAATGTCTCATTAAACAAATAGTATTACATAGAGAATATTAATAAAGATATAAAAATTACAATAAAGCAAATAGAAATTCTGGAGTTAGAAAGCATAAAACAAAGTGAAAATTTTAAAGGTCTCAACAGTAGATATGAACTGACAGAAGAAAAATCCACAAACTTTAGAAGATCAATAGAAATGATGAAATCTGAACATCAGACAACAAAGAGAAAGAAAGATGAACGGAGTCTTACAGAAACGTGGAACACCATTAAGTGCACTAACATATGTTTTGGGAAATTCCAGAAGGAGAGAAGAGAAGAGTGAGCCAGGAAAACTTTTTGAAGAAATAATAATTAAGTACTCACCAGATCTGATGAAAAACATTAATCTACACATCCAAAAACTATACGAACTCCAATTAGAATAAATGCAAAGAGATCCTCAACTAGACATAACAGCCGAAATGTTGAAAGCCACAGATAAAGAGGAAATCTTAAAAACATTAAGAGAAAAGTAACTTATCACATACAAGAAAGCTGCAATAATATTGACAGCTGTCTTCTCAACAGAGGACAAGACAGTGGGAAGAGAGGAAGGGAGGGAAGGAAAAGGAGAAAGCCAGGCAAACAGGAACATGATATGCAAAAAAACAAAACAAAACAAACAAACAAAAAAACCCTATCTTTCAAAAAGGAAGGTAAAATAGAAACATCCTAAGAGAAACAAAAGCTCAATTTGTTGCTAAAAATCTGCCTAACAAAGAAATACTAAAGGAAGTACTCCAGGCTGAAAGCAAGTGACAACAGACAGTAATCCACACCCACAAACACAAAAAATGAATGTTGGCAAAGGTAATTATGAGGCTAAGAGAGAGCACCATCCTGCTGACACCGTGATTTCAGACTTGCAGCCTTCAGAACCGAGCAAGAATAAATTTCTGTTGTGTGAAATCTCTCAGTCTGGGGTATTTTGCTATGGCAGCCTTAGAAAACTATCTGTATAGATAGACATAGCTTTATATACTATACTGTCTTTTATAATTATGTACATAATTACACTCAGTCTTTTGCGTGGATTTCAGATATAGGTATACATAGAGATACACAGATATATAGATATAACTGTGGCATTGGGCTTATATTAAATAAATGTGTTATTTTGATAGTGATTCCATAAGTACCACAGACTGGATGCTCTAAGCAACAGAAATTTATTTTCTCACATTGCTGGAGCCCAGAAGTTCGAGACCATGGTGTCGACAGGATTGATTTTTTTTCAGGCCTCTCTTCTTGGCTTGTAAATGGGTGTCTTCTTCCTCTGTCTTCACTGGGTCTTTTCTCTGTGCATGCTTATGTCTGTGTTCAAATGTTCTCTTCTTGTAACTACATAAGTCATATTGGATGAGGCTCACCCTAAAGATCTCATTTTAACTTATTACCTCTTTCAAGACCTTATCTCCAAATCCAGTCACACTCTAAGCTACTTGGGGTTACTGACTTCAACATACAGATTGGGGGGCAACATAATACCATGTAATATGTTTAACAATAACAGCATAAAGTAGGCAGATGGTAACAAATATGTACTGGAGAAGGAGACAGCACTAGGAAGACATAGCATGATTACTTTGAATTATCTATTTTGACCCAATTTAATTATGTGAGTCTTTAAAAGTGGAAAAAGAGGAGGAAGAAGAGAGAGTCCAAAAGATGCAACATAACATGGACTCGATTCACTGCCACAGTGAAGGAGCACAGTTGACACCCCGGAAGCTGGAAGAAGCAAAGAAACAAATTGTCCCCTAGTGCCTCCAGAAGTGAATATGGCTCAGCCAACACCTTGATTTTAGCACAGTGACACCAGTACCCAACCTCTAACCCATAGAACTGTAAGATAATTAATGTGAATTGTTAGTCCATTACATTTGTGGTAACTGGTTACTAATGTATAAAGTTATAATTATGACAATTTATTATTAACATTTGTAACACACATAGACATAATATGTGCATCAGTTTCCTAGGGCTGCTATAACAAAGTACCAGAAACTGAGTGACTTACAACAACAGAAATTGATTCTCTCACATTTCTGGAGACTAAAGGTCTGAAATCAAGGAGTCTACAGAACCATGTTTCCTTTTCAACATGAAGGGGAGAATCCTTCCTTGCTCCTTCCTGGCCTCAGGTCGTGGCTGTAGATCCTTAGTGCTCCTTAGCTTCCAGCTGTGTGTCACTCCAATCTCTGCTGTGTTATCACATGACATTCTCTGTGTGTCTGTGTCTTCACATCCTTTTCTTAAGGGCATCAGTCCTATTGGATTAAGGCCACACCCTGCTGCAGTATGAATTTAGCTTAACTAATTACACCTGGATTGACTTTATTTCCAAATACGATCACATTCTGACCTAGTAGGGGGTTTGGACAATAACATATATTTGGGGAGGGGCACAATTCCAACTGTAATCATATGTTTAACAAAAATAGTACACAAGAAAAGGGGGAAGAAAATGGCAATCTATGAAGTAAGGATTTTGTGTTTTACTGGTATTAAGTAACTGTAAATATGAAGTCAATTTTCAAAAGTTAAAATGTATATTGTATGTCCTAGAGCAAACTTTAAGACAAAAATTCCAAAAACATAATTATAAGTTAACAAATGGAATTAAATTGTGATTTCAAAATACACACTTAATACAAGAGAAAGCAGTAAAGCAGGAACATAGGAACAAAAAAGACACAAAACATATATAAAACAAAAAGCAAAATGGCAGACATAAATTTAACCAAATCACTAGTAGCAGAAATGTTCATGAATTAGCAATCAGTCAAAATGCAAAGATTAGCAAACTGGATTTTTAAAAAAAGAAAGGAAAAAACAACAAAACAGCTTTTTGCTCTCTATAGTAGGTGTACTTTAGACTCAAAGATAAAAATAGATTGAAAGTAAAAGGATTAAAAAAAGATACTATGAAAATAGCAATCAAAAGAGATAGGGAGTGGCTATACTGATATCAGACAAAACAGACGTTAAAACAAAAGTTTTCCCAAAGATAAAGGAGAGTAATCTTAAAAAAGAACATATCTGGAAAACTCACATTTCCCTATTTCAAGACTTACTACACAGCCAGAGAAATCAAGATTATGTGGTATCAGAATAAAAATATAGATGATGTATATATAGATATAAATATATGTCTATATAGTAAATGGAATAAAATGACAGTCTACCCATACCTCTTTTATATGAGATCAATTGATTTTCTGTTAAGGGCACCAAGATAGTTAAGTGAGGAAATGATAGTCTTTTCAACAAATAGTACTGAAACGATACCCACATGTAAAAAAATGAATTTGGAGTCTTGCCTCACACTGTATACAAAAATTTACTCAAAATGAATTGTAAATCTAAATGTAAATTCTAGCACAATACAATCCTTAGAGGAACACAAAAATTAGATTATGATTTCTTAGATGTGATACCAAAAACACAAGTGACATAAGAAAAATAGATAAATTGGGCCACATCAAAAATATTTGTGCTGTAAGTAATGTTATCAAGAAAATGAAAAACACCCCATAAAAGTGGTGAATTTGGGAAGTATTACATATAAGTCATCACAGCTGAAAATAAAAATTGTCGTTCTATATTCTAATTTTTTCTAAGGAATAGTAACAAATCAATTTAAATATATAATATACTTAAATTAAATACATAAATATATTATATATTTAAATACAATATATTTAATTTGAAGGTATACTCAAATTTTATGTTTTGGTTTAATAAATCTTAGTTTTTTCACAAATGTTAGATGCATTTTCAAGTAACATGAGAAGCACTGCCTCAAAATTTAAAATACAATGTTATACTTAATTCTAATGAGTAGTGTGGTCTAATATCAACTTTTAGTTTGATTTTTGCTACTATCTTAAAAAAGCATCTTGCATAATGTATTATAATATAGATTAAATCAAAAGGCATAATGTTAACATACAACTCTGTTGTTTATTCAAGTCAATCTACTTATATATACAAATCTGATATTTACTTCTTAAAATATTTAACAGGCATAAGTGCCCATAAATCAGTTATGACAATCATTGTTAAAGCAATCAATAGTAAGGAATATGCATTAATTCAAATAATATTGATAGGCTCCTGAACCTGCATCAGTCTTCTGTGAAGTAAGAAAAATGAGACATCTTCCAAAAAATCAATATTTTTCTTTTTATGTCATTCACTTGATGATTATCAATAATACATTACTTTTTTACCTTATGTGTCAATGGTCTAATTTTTAAACACAGACATCTTTAGATTTTAATGTAAAATGTTAATCTGAGAACTGAGAAACTAAAAGTCATTTGATGAAAACATATATTTGAAATTTAATTATTGCTTTAAAATATGTGTGTAGATTTTTGTAAAAGATGCATATATGAAAGTGTAAAATATATGTATTTACACATACACACTTAAACCTATATATGTACATGCAACGGTGCACATTCGTGTGCAGCTGCATAAAAAAGCTCTGTTTTTCAAAACTCACCTCTCGCCCCAATAGAAAATGCTCACTTGTTTCATTCTGAAGGTAAATTGCCTGAAGAAAATAACAGCATCTTAGTACACATCTTTTTTAGCACTTGTGAACAGGGATGTTATACATGTATGTACTTAGGTAAAAATACAAAATGTGAAATTACAACACCCATTCATCAAAAAAGAAATATTTTAATTGGTTATAGGTGGAAAATATCTACTTGACAGTCAGTTTCTCACTTTCACGTAAGTGCTTTGCTGCTTGGATGCCTAATCTTGTTTAGTGTAGGGAAAGTAATTTGACATGAAAGTACCTAGATGGCTGCCGAAAATTAATTGCCAATTAAAAAAGAAAAATGTTTGTGCTACTCTATAAACAAGCCAACATATAAACCTTTCAGTCTTTTTGCTTTATTTATGTCTTTATAGATCTGGTTTCAAGCTATTTGCATACAATTTACAAATTCATATTATAATTCTCTAGTATATTTATGATTTTATAGTTGTGTATATTTTACCTCCATGAGAAATATTTATTTCTGCATGCTTCTGTTCCTTATTATTTAACAAAAACATCACATTGCATTCGATAGTTTATGTGTCTTCTTTAAAATAAGACATTTTTATTTGGAAAGGGGAAAGAAAATACTTTACCACTATCAATAGGCACAGATTGAGAACATACATGTGTGCAACACACACACACACACACACACCCCACAGAAACACTGTCCTCCCAATTTAGAAAATGCTCCATACCCTTCATCTCCATACTGGTCTCCTAAATATTGAGGATAATTAATTTTTCAGAGCTAAAAGGAGGCTCTTACCCTCATGAAGGAAATTATCTTTGAGAAATGAAAGGATTCTGAGAAGTTTAATACTTCTTAATTTGCAAATCTGAATTGGCAATAAGGGAAACCATTTAAATTCTTAGCTATCTCCTCTAAAAGAGTAAACTTGGATTGAGGATAAAATCCAGAGCCATTATAATAAGAGAAAATCAGATGATGAGGGTAAATACCATGTTCTAAAAATGCTCGAAGGGAAATCAGTAATAATACATATAGGAAAGGGGAGAAATATTGAAGAAATAAATGATATTTGAGCCTAAATATAAAGGGTAACTCGATGTGCCTAGCAATATAAACTAGAAAATAATCTAAAAGACAAAACTCAATCAAGCTTTTATGGCATAGAGCTGCGTCATGCACAGCAGTACAAGTTGTGTGCAATGTAACTGCTGCACTAACTTTCAAAGTCTAACTTTATACTCTCACCTAGTAAAAATTGCAATTTTAATTTTTAAAATAACTACCAAAGACCTTTCATTTTATATTTGGATCATACTTATATAGGGTCATGTTTATAATTAACACTTATCATACTTAATATCTGCCACATTTTCCTACTTCCCTTTTCAAAAATTTGGCAGCTTTTTCTGGTTATGTAAAATTGCCAGTGAGATGAAAGGTGGTCATTTATTCCAGTTCAAGCATTCGTCAAATTGATCGTACCACACCTGGGGGAAAAATGATGAAAATGGTTTTTTTTCAAAGATTTTCCAAATAGTTTTCAAAAATAATAACAAGAACTTCAGCCTATTACTTTGTTATTTAGGAACAAAAGCAAGTTTCATTTAAGAGTTAAGTAGAACAATGTATCTTTTACCCGTACCAGCAAGCCAGACCCAACTCGCTGGCCTTCTTAATTATGTTCAATTCATCTTTCTCAGTCACATTGTTTCATAACCATGGGGATATCTTCTACTTGTCCCTATATAGAATTAGGACATATATATATACTTCAAAACACTGAGCACAGTACTTAGCACATAGTACTCTCTCACTATAGATTTGCTGACTGACTGTACAGAATTCTGTAAATATATCTGTCATATCTCTGGCACCTGTCCTGGCTTTTCATCTCCAATATCCATGTCTTTTATGAGCCCCTGATCACTTCTAAACTGTTTCAAAGAAACAATTTCAAAAGTGTTTCAAAAGCAGCCAAGAGTATATTTTAATCTTTCTTGATTTCCTACTGTATGTCCTATACTCCGAGAGCTGCCTTTACATAGATTATCTCATTAGTCTTCTGCAAGGTAGGTATTAATAGCACTAATACTGTGAAAAAGAATGCAATAAGTCCTCTCTGAGTACATCACTCTGCCTTTGCATTCCTGGATCTACAGAACAGTTTCTTATTCTACATCTCCCACTAGTAATTCCTGTGCTTTTTGAAACATATTTTAAAACAATGTCATGAGTAAAACAATTGCTTATCATTCCCAGATATGTTGCAGTAGAACATCTGCTCCAAGAATCAATTTTACTTAACAATATGGGGGTGAAATGTATATACCTTTATATTGTAACAACATATATTAATGTATTATGATATGATATAAATACATATTTGTACATTATTAATGCAAATTATATAAAGTTTGAGCTTAAAAAGAGACATCAAATAAATTTGCATCTTGAGTTGGCATTTTTTAGGAAGCAAAGAAGGGTTGTGATATGGTTAACTGTTCAAAGATCTCTGCTTTCAGTCAGATTGGATGTTCCAGTTGTAGAATGTATGGAGTACCAATTATAAAACTTTGTATCTGCAATTACATCTATATTTACACAGTGGTGTCTGCAGCACTTAGCATCATTTATCATTCATAAATCTTACATAAATATTAGCTAAAAGAATAAATAAATGAAGGGAAATTATTATTTGATCAATATTGGTCTCCCTTATGAGACTGTAAGCTTCTGGAATGCAATAGTAGTGCGTGCTGTAATACTCAATGTTTTATTGCATTGCCAGGATCCAGCTTGAAACTTCATATATAAAACACCATATATATTGAAACGAAATATATGTGCACGTGCGCACAGTCACAGAGATACATGTACATCTTTATATTTCATCCTGTTCATTTTTGCTTTTAGAATTATTTCCCTGAGAATGTTTGTAAAAAATGTTGCAGGTTATCTTACCCCATGTATGTATGTGGCTTATCATACAACTAACACAACTAGCATCCAAGTAAGAAGCCAATTGTACACACATTTTCATCCCATAATGTCCTGCAGAATAGATATTTTGTGATGTTGACTGACCTCAAAGGAAAATAAGTTCATAGTTAATTTGAAGTCATCCAGAGGAATTTTCACATATTTGACATTTAAGAAAATTTTGTTATACCTTATTATATCTTGATGGAATATGTTTTTAACTGTCTCACAAGAGCAGTAGTAACAGAAAGAAGTCTGTGATTAGAATGAAAAATCTTTGGTAAGGTTACTGGATCTGGTACCACACTCCACGTGTCCATGTTTGACTCATTTAAATTCTAGCATTCAGGTTTTACTTGAGAACTTGTAGAAAACAATATTTGATCTAACAATATCTCTGGGTGGTTGTGAGGAACAAATGGGAAATGTGTGGTAAAATGCTTTGTAAATTATAAAGCGCTGTATAAATATGTTGTTCTGTTAACTGGAGGTTATTGGCCAAGCATACTGTGGACATTTTGACAAGTTATTCTGACAAATCTGACAAGCTGAGCTTCAAACAAAGGATATAAGACAAAAATGGGTCCCTTTGCATTTAATCTTTCTATCTCCTGCCATATTGGCTGATGTAGCAATGGAAACAGTCTCTTTGTCATCGCTTCGAAAATTTTTCATTTTAAATAGACACGACAAACATTCTATAAAGGTGCCCTATAAAACCAGTACCCTCTGCCATGCTAGATTATTTGGCATAAATTCATGCTAACAACAGGTCAATTACATGTTCATCTAATTGTCTTCTTTTACCTATTATCAACCTAAATTTTGCTGCTATTCTGTAATCACTGTTTCCACTATGAATGAAGATGTGGAAACAAACCATTTTGAACATTTTAAAGATATAAAAGTTTTACACACAAAAATATCTTACTATTGTGTTGATGGCAGATATTTTTAAAGTGCTTGTCACTTAGTTCATGTGAGCAATACTTATATCCTGAGAAATCTTAATTGTCTTTGAAAATTAAGACCTTAAAAAATATAGATAGGTAGGCTCCACTTCCAAAAATAGCTTTGGGGTTGTACTGAGTTTTCTCTTAATTTATTTAATTATTTATTACTGTTCTATAATTGCTTCTGATAATTTAGTATCAAATATGGAACATGTGTATATGTGTGTGTATGTGTTTGTGAAATCTGAGAACCATGATCATATATAAAACACAAGATTATTATATAAAACTTTTTTGTAATTTTTTTCCCCTTAGATATATTAATTTGGAAAATGCAACATGATACCAAAAGGAATAATCTTTTTAATCCACAGAGTACTAATCGTGATCTGTAGATGATTTATGACTTTTAAAAATAACAAAATTTTAAATTTTACCTCATGATAATATAGTAACTTAATTTACATATATTAACAACTCATTTAAGCTACCATATGTGATTTGACAAGCAATTTGGACTGAGTTAGGGGCAGACATTAAAATAATTGAGACAATATCATATTTCTCAGATATTAACCATTAATGGGTGGCTGAATATTTTACATGTGTTATTTTAACTATCTTAAAGTAGACAGTAAAATTCAATTTAGAACATTAAAACTATCTTTTCCTACTAAATAAACCATGGTGTCGCCTACACTTCTGACACTAATGTAATTATTATTAGCTTACAATTCTTATCTGAGACAGTTATATAGATAAAGTAAGCCCTAAGTAACATTAAATCGGCCGATTTGACATTCTTCTCAGTAATGACCCTGACATGACTGTTTTGCTGCAGAATACGAGTATGATTAAGTAATAGCAGGTGGGGCTTTACTGACATTTGTTATTTACAAGTTGTTTATTCTTACTTTATCTGAGCTCTTTAGGTCATAGATAATAAATATTTATTAAACCTTTTATAAACTTGTAGAGATTTCCATAGAAATATGGATAATGATACAGATATATACATAGAGCTATAGACATTAGATGTATACACTTCAACCTATCATACAATGATGACCTTTCACAAAATTGAAGTCTTATATAATCACAAATACTCAGATCTCTTTCATTCAAAGACATTTTTCTTAAACTGTCATTTGCAAGTTAGAATTGTATCCATTAATAGTGTTTTATTATTATTATTATTATTATTATTATTATTATTATTATTTTCTCATTATCCAAGGAACATTTTCCACACTCACAATGGGAAAATCTTAACATTTTACTTACCTTACTATTTTATAATCTAATTATTTCTCATTCTTTACATGTAAAATGAAAATATTAATAATTTATTTCTGATTATTTTATAATACTGTTGTGATAATTTTTCCTTTAAAAGAAAGAAGCATATGATAGTACTTTGGAAAGAAAACTTTTCTACTATAAATTGGAGGATTAGAAGTTTTCCATTGTAGAATACAAAATAATCACCCAGGAAGTGGATTAGGAATATAATCAGTTTAACGGATATTGTTAGTGAATTCTGCATTTAACTAGGATGTCTTGAGATTGGAATTTAAATTTTCTGCTTAGTCAGCCACACCTTAGATAACAGAGGTTTCTGTATATAGTATATATAATAGTATGTGTATGAGAGTTGAGGTGAAAAGAATTGTCACAAAACATACACAAGCAAGTAACTAGAATTAAGCACTGAAAACCACACCCAGTTTTTAATGAAACTTTCTAAATAAAATTATTCCTTATTTCATGCAATTCTGAGCCAATTCCCATGAAAACTCAGACATCTGCACCTAGGTAAATTTTCTGGGCATAACAAAATATTTCCTTTGTATTAGTCAACTTTTGTTTTAATAATGCTGCATGACAAATAGTCTCTAAAATCTCAGTGGCTTACAACACAAACATTTATTTTGTCATGTAGATCCGTGGAGTGGGTGTAGTGCCTGTGTTTCAGGCTGCAGATAGGGCTCTTGTCAGCTCTGTATATCTTTCATTTCAAAACCAAAGCTGAAGAAAGAATCCCTTTCTAAGGCACTTTTATTTTTCATGGATAGCCAGAGTGCAAACTAAACCAGTCAAGTTAATGGAAGCTCATTTAAAGCCAACTCGCCTTCCATAAGCTAAAGCTAGTTAGATGGCCAAGGCCAAAGTCAATGAGTCAGAGAATTGTACTACTCCCACCACAAACTGTAGCAAGAGCTAAGGTAAAGAGAGAATTCTAAACAAATGATACAGTCTGTTAAACCCTCAAAAGTGAAAGTAAGTGCACTTGTAGACTACTTACCACAGAGAAAAAGTCAAAGTATGTGTGGCAAGCCTTTTAAAAGTACAGAGGCCATATGAGATACAGTGAATAATCTGTCTTTGAGATATTTCATGAGTAATCTGAAAACTACCATCTTTCAGTTGAGTCATTGTTGGGAGACAATTCTCCATGGGTACTTAAACAGTTCAAACAAGGCACTGCCTGCCTTTTGTCCAGGACTATTTTTTAAAGGATTTTTGCATAGTAAACAGAAAATAGACATAATGTCTCCTTCAGGAGCAAAAGGCAAGCTTGTTAAAGCTCAGTATCCACATGTGATTGAAAAAATAGCAATTATTAATTATAACTTTTTAGAATCTTAACTTTTTAGTTTACCTGTATATAAATTACATACTTGTTAAGTATGTTATTCAAATTATCCATACCCATATAGATTTTATTCTCTGCTTCATCTATTAATTATTGTGAGAGATCTATTAAAATAATTCATTCTGATGGGACATGTGTCCATTTCTCTTTATCTTTATATCTCTTTTTATGCTATGTATTTTAAGGGTATGTCACAAAGTACAGAAAAGTTTAGGAATATAGTATCTTTCTGTTGAAATAAATGCTTTTGATATTAGTTAGTGACTCTCTCTGTCTGTAATAATGCTCTTTATATTAGTCCTTTTTTTCTGTGAATTCTGCCCCTTAATTTCCACAGCATCTGCTCACAAATTTACTTCTCTGGTTCTAAGTTTCCTGTTGTTAGAAACTGGTATGTACAAATACTACAGATGGCTCACAAAACAGCAGGTAGATATTTCTTTTGTAACTGAGTTCACAATAGTGACAGTGTAATTCAAAAACCTGAAGTGGTGATGATAGCCTCTTGATTCCCCAGCTTTCAGAAAGGGTAGCGCTTATAGCTCCTATGGGAGGTCAGTTCTCAGGCATTGTCCTGGCCATCATGCCTGGATTTTATATTATATTGCCCAACAATTTTAAGCACCTAATTCCTTCTCTTAAATTTCTTTCTTGTTAAACTATCTAGAGTAGACATTATCTGTCACTGAAAGTCACATAATGCAGTAACTTATAACATCACTGTAGTAATGGGAATCTGGTATTGATTCCTGGTTGGTCTCGACAGCAGTGATTAATTTATTTCCAAATAGAATACCAGTAACCTCTACATGCATAAGAAATGAAAGACTGTATTAATGTTTATCAGGGAAAAACTCAAAAGTTTGGGTGGGAGTAATTTCTGGGGATGCTAGACCAAAAACGAAATAGCATGACTTTAGATAGACTGAATTTGTTGATATAAACATATATACCAGACATCAAGGCTGTCTGATATATATATACCAGACATAAATATGACATATGCTATTATATATATCAGACATCAGTGCTGTCAGAAATGTAATGTGAACCATGCCTGTAATTTTAATTTCTTAGTACCATATAAAAAGTACAAAACAGGTGAAATTAATCTTAACAATATATTTTAACTATTATATTTTACTTTGTTTTTACCCATCTTCAAAATCCAGCATAATTTTATATTTACAGCATATCTCAAATGAGACGGTAAATGTTTTTCAGAAATACTTTGTGTGTTTAAATATAATAAAACTTAGTTAAGAAAGTAGATTCATATCCTCAAGTATTTTACAAACATACTTAAAAGTTTTCCAATAACAGAATCAAGTACCAAAATATAATTTTCCATTAATATTTACATCTGTATTGGCAAAACTCCTATTAACATCATTCATAAAAATTTATTAAGTAATTTCTTCCAGAAAACCAGAACAGTGTACTGTATATTTGAAAGTACAGAAAGGAGGAAGGAAGAAAAAGAGAGAAGAAGGGAAGGAGAGAAGAAGGGAAGGAGTGAGGGAGGAAAAGTTGGAGAAAGGAAGGGATTAAGGAAAGAAAGAAATAACTAGTAATAAAGGGTTCCTAGAAATTAACAATGTTATCAACATATAAATAGAGCAATAACATAGGTAAGTCTTAAGGGACAGCTACTGATATGAGCAATACATGGAAAGACATACCCTAATATAAAAAGCCAAAGAAAAAGCAAATGTGAGAGAAGAGATAACAAGGCAATTAAATTCCAGTTGTTTAACAATTGCCTCCAAGAGTTTCAGAAGCAGAGAGTGAAGTATCACAAATGAGGAAATAAATAACAAAATCATTGGAAAATATTCCTGAACATATTCTTGGAAAACGTATGTATTCACAAATGACTTAGTACTGAGCAAGATAAAAGAAAAGACAAAAACACACATTCTACCCATGAGGGAAAGAAATCAGACTTCCCTAAGACAGTGCCTCACCAGATTCTGCAAGACAGTGCAAGACAGTGGGGCTATATCTTGAATGTTTTGAAAGCAATGAGTGAAAATAATTTTGAACTTAAAATTCTAAATTAAAATAAAATATTACTGACGTGTAAAGCAAAATAAAGACATTTGCACTCATAGAATAATGAGAATGCTTGCTACCATTATTTTACATTGCACTAATTATTCTAGAAGATTCTCTAGAGAAAAAAGGCAAAGTGGAATATGACAAACAACATGACATGAGGTAGGAAAATAGTGGCAGAATGTTCCCTAAGTAAAGACAAATAAGTCAAAATATATTTGTTAAGATTGATTGTTCTGGAAGTTTAGAAAATTGTGCTTGCACTTGGGCAAAATTTTAAGAATATAGAGATTTTACTCCCTTCTCAGCAAATATAAATAAAATACATGGTTCTGGAGAAAATAATATTTACTCAAACATAATGCATTCAATGTCAATCAAATTTTTAAAAGTGAAAAATGTTGTTAATATTTCAAAGCACATAACAAAAGTTAAAAATTATAAAATAATAATATATATAACAAAGTTAAATAAAAAGAAATGAAAGAAGATGGAAGGTTGTGTAATTTGGGAAAATTCCTCATCTTATAGCGGGGCATCAAAAATAAATGCTGAAGTTGAAAAACTTTTTAAAATTCTAAGAACATTACTTAATATATTCTCATCATATACTCATAACAATTTTTTCCTGGTGGCTGGCTGGTACAGGGATCCTGGGTCCAGGGACCCTGGACCTTGGTGCTATCAGCACTGAGTTATAAGCAACCGAGCAAACTAGGCAGCCCAGAAATTTTGTTTCATACTTAGGTTCTTCTTGTCCAGAATTCATTGTGAATAAAAAGAAAATCATGTTGTTCATTTCCTAGTTTTTGCATTTAATATACACAGTATATTTTCTAACGGGTTTTAAAAGTTCTATATTTCCTTCTTCTTTGTTGCTTCTCCCCACCCCCAAGAGGAAATAGAAGTAAACATGCACATTTGAAGTGATTTGCAAAGTACCTTCATGTATTCTCCCAAACCAAAGGTTATTTTAAAAGCTCCCATGTGAGAAATTTCTCTTCAAGTGAAAGGTAGAAAAAAATGGGGTGGGGGATAACCAAATCACCCAAAACAAACAGGTGGCTAAGTGAAAAACTAATACTACTCAGCAGAACTTCTACAAGTGTTCAAATTCTAACATTTTACTTATGGTGTTGAAATCCAGTCAGCAAGTCCCAAATCAGTCCTTTTATATTAAAAAGAGACTAAAGGGAGACTCTGAGCTTAAATTCCTAGCCACAGAGATAATGAGAGCAAGAGACCTTGGTCTGTAAGCAGCAACTCCCTTTGTTTCACACCAAATACCCTCATCTAGTTATTAGTTCTTCCTCCAGTAATCTGTCAAACAATGAGGGACCAGAATTTTAAAAGGTGCATCACCACAGAAAGCAAGCGAGTGCTGAGCCAGTGAAAAGGTGAGATAATGAGATTGACATTGCTGACACTGGAAATCTGGTGATACAAAGATTAGTTTACAATCAAATTACTCTGATATTCATTTATAGCCAAATAAGTAAAGAGGCCACCTGTAAAGTATTGTCCCCACGAGTAATGTTGTGGAGACTATTATAATAAGCACGTGTTTTAGGCAGCTAGGAATTCAGTGGAAGTTGCTAGACACACAGGTTATTTAAAACTAGGCAAGATTCTCCTAAATGAATGATTCATCCATAGTAATGATACTAATTCATTATCGAGTTTTGGTTTATAACTATTTTCATTTTTTGCAATCTGTTGCAGTGCAATTGAAGTAGTGGTTTGTTATGTCGTTGTTTTAAAATGTTGTTTCAAGTACATAATTTTACTCCATTGTGCCAGGAAAAATGTCCAAACACCTTCATTAGAAATAAAGCAAATCTGTTCAACAGTACTCTGAACAGCAGGCATTATATGCTTTATTGAACAGAAAAGCTTTATCAAACCTTATCTTGTACACATGTTCATTCTGCCTGTGTCTGTTTATGTTCTGAGCTTCCTGAAAATGTGGGTGCAACAACAAAGAAGTGTTTAGCTACCCTACTTTCTTGGCCAGGTGGTTGATTATATGGTTTGGCATATTTTTTGCAGGTGGTATACAGAATCATATATACCAGCTGCTCAACCCACTGAGTAATACTTTGCTAAATGACACAACCCCAACCACACATAACAACATATAATGATGCTTGAGTGACATCTTCACTGGATTCATTTAGCTCTGAAAATAATTCTCTAAGAAAGACATTTCCCTGCCTTCATCTCTGTTTCATGCTGGGTAATGTTGGCAAGAATTATTCATGGCACATGTGAGCAATTCAAAGAAATATTGTAAAAAAAAAAAAAAAAAAAAAAAAAAAAACAAGGCAGCTTTGCAGAGGTGCACTCTCGGCTTGATGACTTGGCATGCTGCCCCTAGTGCTTGGCATAGCACCCTGGCTGCTGGCACAGGGGATGTTATATAGACTTGCCATTGGTCCTCTACTATGTTACTTGCTGTGCACGATCAATATCGACCAACTGCATAAACAACCGGATGAACCTTGTATCTAAGGGATAGTAAATAGCATTTGAATTATTTTACATAAATCTGAAAATGTAATCATGGTTGACATTCCTATTAGTATTATATCTGAGCACGATGATCATAATTGAGTAACATTAAATTTAGTTTATTGAACAGCAGTCCACTGCCCGCTTTAGTGTGACTATGATCTGTGTAATGAAACCAGCAGTACGAAAAATTCTCTCAGTTGGTACACTTCCTGGAGAGCAGCCAAAGTATTTATTGCTATTTGTGCAATTAATGGCCATATTGATTTCTTTTTCTTCCCCCCTAGTAAATAGTAGATAAGTCGTGCTATGTTTTCTTAGCTCTTCAAGGTTTGTTTCAGCTGTAATTAATGTGACTATAAGAATAATACTCAATTGTTCCTAGTAACTGGTTTTCATGTCTGCAGCATTTGCAACTTACACATTGCTCTGGTTTAAAATGATTAATTTGATAAGTGGCTCTATTGCCAAAATAATCCCATATGCTGAAGTATGATTTATTAATGTTCAAAAATCAGAAGGTAAAACTTCACTAGCCAAAATGCTGTGGTGGTTAATCATCTGTTCTTCCAGCTAATTCCATAATCCTCAATGTGACAATCAATTCATCATGCTGAAATGGCAAATTCATATAAATCAAATTTCCAAGTTCTACACGCAGTCAATAAAATATATTGCACATTTCCCATAAATTATGTGATATAATGTTAATTTATTTTTCAAATTAAAAACTTTAACCATCCTATGTGTTTATCCATTGTGCTTGTAAAGTAATGAGCCTCATATTGGCACGTCTAGAAAATTACAACATACCTAGGTAAGAAGGTTTAAAGCCCTCTGACTTAAGAGAAATTCATAGAAATCCTAGACATTCTATTTCCTTGAAGATGACCAATTATTGTAATGTCTACTCCTACTTTGTTCCTATTCCTTACTGGTTAGGATTCAAAGATCTTCTTTACCATATTTTCTAAATTGGAGGAAGTGGGTAAAAGAAAGGTCAGTATTGGCATCATTTGGTGTGTTCTTGCTACTAAAGGAATTAGAGTAACACTGAGCACAGTACTTAGCACATCGTACTTTCTCGCTACAGATTTGCTGACTGGCTACAGAATTCTGTAAATATATTTGTCATATCTCTGGCACCTGTCCTGGCTTTTCATCCCCAATATCCATGGGGGATTTTATTTCATTTCTACACATTATCCCAATATCATAGGGTTAGAGTGAACACTCTACAACTCCTTTATTTTTAAGCTTCTCCTCTAAAATATATTTAGTATTCAGAATAGAATTGTGGAGGGAAAGGCTTTTTGCCTTTAGTGGATACCATTCCTAGTGTTGTCTTATTAATGTTAGGACTCTGCAATTTCTAAATATGAAGTTTGCATGGCAGGATAAATCAGTCTTCATTTACTCTATTTTATAAATCAAACTAAATGTACTAAATCTTGCAGCACTTCAGAGACCAAAATCCTTTCTAAAGAAAGATATGTCTGAACACATTTAGGGCTAGGAAAGTCAGCAGAAATATCAAATATAAGGAAAACGGTCTGGATCCTGAGTTTATTTCCCTTTTGATTTCTGTCTGTTACTTCTGATAAACTCTTTCTATTAGTACCACTTCTTATCTGAATTTTAGATCTGTTTGTGGCCATCTAAAAACAGCTCATCACTTGATCTATGTGACTCTAATTCACCCTTTACCACAATGTCCTGTTTGTCCCTGTGTCTGATATGTAATTTCCCTTCATGTGAGAATACCCCTTGACTCAGTTTCTGCCAAGTTCCTTTATGACAAGAACAATGTAGTATCTGTCATATAGAGTCTGATTTTTCTGAAAAGAATAAAGAAAAAGGCATTATTTTCGAGTCATATATCTACCACTGAGAATAAAATTAACATTTTTTTTGTAATAACACATTGTGATTCAACAAAGTGTGTCTTCCTTGAAATGTAATTACTAATATTTGTAAATAAAAAATAATGTTTCTTTGGGAAAATAAAAAGTTTGTCTTAGAGATTAATTACTGTTAAGGTTAACAAACAAACAAACAAACAAACAAACAAACAAACAAAAACCCATGTACTGCAAGGGTAGTAATTAGTTCAGTCAGTTTCTATACTGTCTACAAAAGCTGGCGAAAGAAGAGGGTTCAGGGGCAAGAGCCAAAAGCAGGCTAACAGAACAGGCCAGTTAGCACTTGCCTGGGCACTAATTTCTGTGATGAACAGAAGGAGGGAGACATTGTATCTCAGCCTGAGAGGTGGCATATGCTGATTCATAGTATCACTGACTGAGCTATAAAAGACCATGGGACACAAGCTCCTTGTCACAAGGGGGACTAACTCTACAACATTACATGATTTCAGCAGTTAAGAGCTGGATTGAAGCCATACTCGTTCATGCATAAATTCTTGCTCTTCCAGAAGCATGAACTTCACCTATTGTATAATAGGAAGTGTGTTTATTGGGGGGCAGGGTGGAGATGTTTTTTATATGAACTCCTATGGATATGGATAGGGAGTCTAGGAATGAAGACCTAAACCTACCTCTGCCTTGCTCAAAATATTTCAGTGCTTCCTAATGACAATTATCTTAAGCTGGGATTTCAATGATAGCACAAAGGAGAGGGAGAAAAGTGGAGCTACATTGGATTCAGGGCTGTATATGTTACCAGAATTAAGTTAATATTACTCTGAAGTAGGTGGTGATAACTTAAGATGTATATTGCAATCTCTAGAGAAATGACTAAGAAAATAAATCAAAATTATATGTATATATAGTTAAAAAATCAACAGAGGAATAAAGTATTAACATAAAAATATTTATTTTACACAAAATAAAGCAGTAAAGAAGTCACAGAGAGCAACAAAGTTATAAGGCAAATTGAAAACAAATATTGAAATGGTAGGTGCAAATTCAACAATGTAAGTTAACTGAAAAGGCACGGATTGTCAGACTGGATAAAAAGAGCAAGACCCAACTATATGGCATTTGCAGGACACACCATAGATTGAAAATAAATCAAAAGTAAACAAATGGCAAAAGATATACATATATCAGACAAAGAACAACCATAGAAGAGCTAGAGTGGCTATATTAATATCAGATAAAACAGGCATTAGGACAACAAATATTACTCTAGACAAAGAGTGACATTTCAGAATGATGAAACAGTAAACTCAGTGGAAGATGTAAATGGTTACACATGTATCAACAGATCCCGAAATATTTGAAACAAAAACTGACAGAATTGAAAGTAGCAATAGAAATTTAACAATAATCCTCAGTAAGTTCAATTTCTCAGTCTCAATAGCTTAAAACAACTATAGATACAGAATCAATAAGATACAGAAGTCCTGTACAACATTATCAACCAAATTGACAATTGTAATAACTGATATTTTAAAAACATTCACCCAAAGTCTGCAGGATACAAATCCTTTTAATTGCATATGAAATATTCTCCTGGATGGATTACATGCTGGGCTCCAAAACAAGTCTGAATAAGTTTCAAAATATTGAAATCATACAAAATATATTTTCTGACTAGCCAGAATTAAAAACTCCTAACAGGAAGACAAAAAATATATATATATTTAGGAGATAAATAACATACTTCTTTAAAAAGTGGTTCAAATAAGAGATCATAAAGGAAGATAGACAGGAAATTAAACCAAATAAAAATAAAAACATACCTCAAAACGTTATGGGATGCAGCTAAAGCAGAGGTATATGTAAATTTATAACCTTAAACGTCTGTAAGTATCAGAAAGAAGAACTCAAATTAATAGCTAAGTTTCTGCTGTAAGGAACTAGAAAAAGAAGAACAAACTAAACAAAAAGTGAAAGAAGAATGAAAATAATAATTAGAGCAGAAATTAATAAAATTGAAAACTGAAACAATAAAGAAATCAATAAAAAAAAGAAATCAATGAAAACAGAAGTTTGTTTTTTAAAATGTTAAAACTGACAAACCTTTAGAAAAGTAGATTAAGGAAATAAGAGACAAGGTACGAATTAGCAAAATCAAGAATAAAAGAGGGAACATTATTACTAACAATACATAAATTAAAGGGATGATAGAAGAATACTATGAACTACTTTTTGCCAATAAATTATTGTGCTGCCAAAGTTAGTGGGTGATAGGTAAAAATAAGTCAGACAATAGGAAAAGAAACTTGATGTACTTTCCTGAGAATTAGTAATGGTGCATTATAAAGAGAAATAATCTAAGCACAAATGTAAGGAACTGGGCAATGTTTGAGGATTATAATGGAAATTTTTTTAAAAAACCAGTAAATCATAGTAAAACATTCTGGGAAAATGGCAGCTACTAGAAGTAAGTATGCTCTAGTAGAAAGAGGTTGTACTTCAGCTATTAAAATCACTACTAGAGATGAGGGGGGAGGGAGGGGGTTTGGGAAGTGATAGGTCAAGTAAAAGCCATGAAGAAATAACACGATTTGTAAGAATGAATATACTAATAATAAATAATAAAAATTAAAAAATAAAATCACTTAGCATCATCATAAGAAAAAAAAAAGTAAAACTTTGGCAAGTAAACCTGAAAAAAAAAAAAATCACTGCAAGCTTTCCTGATTCTCAAGGACTGAAGTAGGCATCTCTTCTCTGTACTACCGTGTGTTTCTTTCACCATAGTCCCCATCACACTCTGTACTGAACCTGCCTGGTGATTTACTGGTATCACCTGACACCAATTTTTTGAGGGTAGATACCATGTTTTTTTCATTATCATATCCCTAGTGCCTGGTACATAGTTGGGGCTCATCAAACATTTGCTTGAATGAAGAATGAATGAATGAACGAATGAACATGAGACAGGAATTTTCATTTAGCCCTCAATAAACTAAGTGACTGAGTGTTAGCTTGAGTGCGTGTTGGTTTCCTATGAAGTTCTATGAAATCAACCTGGAATAGTATCAAGATGGTGAATCCAGTTACCTACCCCCCAGGTCATACAAACTGCAATCATAGGTCTTGAATCCCTAATCACTCCAGGAGCAAGGCAGGTGCTCACCAAATTATGAATGCTGGTCTAATGGACTAGAGCAGGAGCCAAGGTTCTGACACTTCATACACCTATTATAACCCAGCCCCTGATTAAAGCGGGAGTAGAGCCACCACTTCCCGACCTACACTGTGATTCAAAAACCCAGCAGACCAAGGGTTAGTGTGACTCCTCTGCAGGCTGACAGTCAGTCTTTGTAGATCTCTGAGCACTGGTTGGACTGCAATGGACAACAGCCTCACACCCGCCACTCCCACTGACTTAGTCTTTCCGGGAAAGGATGGCTCCAGCAGGCTGCTCTTGTGTCGTCCTGCCCCTTGTTTTGATTACATGACACCAACAGGCAAGTCACTTGAGTGTTGAGCCTCCACATCATCTTCAAATGGAGGGACAAAGTGTGTGATTTTACTTTGATTTCTCCTGAAAACCTGTATTTGTGAGTAAATTACAAGCCAATTTGCTGGAATTGGTTGTTCACATCATCTTAATGTGGTAATGTAAGGAGAAGCTGACACAGGCAGGCTGGCTAGGAAAAGAGAAGCAAGTTTTATTTATAGTCATGTAGGAAGACTCAGTGGCATAATTTTAAAATTTGAGTCTCCGAGGAATATTGTGCCAAAGCTCCTGACCCAACCTTCTACATCCAGAACTGTCCTTCATTGCCCTCTCTACATTCTGCAGGGAATGTTAAACTATACAATAAGATTTTTGACTGAAGATATTATAAATTAATGAGACAAATTTGCCTCTGTATCTAGTGGTCGAAAGCCTATTGACTTACATGCACACTATATGTAATGCCAGGAACTCAAAAGATTTTTCCAGAGATCCAATATATATCAAAAACTATTTGCAAGGTTCTGATCAATTATTTTTAAAAATACACAACTGTACTGAAATTGAAAACTAGGAAGCTGCTAGATAGATCCTGAATATTAATTAATATTATCACATGTATGTATTTTTTGAACAGAATTTTCAAATATTGCTTCAAAAGCACCTATACATTTGAGAAAAAGTTAACGCAATAGGACTATTTTACTCTGTTTCAGCTTATTCTCTGTGGCCACGGTAATTACACTCAAACTCTAAAAATTAGGCAACTTGAATTTTTTTGCAGTTACTGCATGATGATTAAACTATATTTTGTACATCCCAAGCAGTGCACAAAGATGGACCGGGTTGGCATCATGCTCAGAGGGAATGTGACAATTAATGATGTGTGTCCGATGCTTGGTTTAGGGTCCACATCATGTCTGGTCAAGTGGCAGGTGGGTGGCCAGCTCCCTTAAAGAACGATTAACTCCAAGACCCAAGCTGACTTTCCTGGGCAAGAGCTGCTTGTGCATGACCTGCGGTTTGCAGGTGGAGATGGTGTGTCTGTGCAATCCCCTTAGGCAGAGGACAAGAACGCCTGTGCCTGACAACTCCAGCCTTTGCTTATGTATATCTGTTTTCTGCTGTTCCTGCACTGTATGCTTCACTACAATTAATATTAGCTTTTGAATATAACTTCATATTTAGTCACATTAGTCCCTCCAGTGAGTCACTGAGCTTTCAGGTCAAAAGACTACCAAGACAGCACATTTCATAATAATGTTATGAATTGGTTTATCATAATCAGAGTGATATATTTAAAAAGAGGACACACTTCATAGAATTCTTCACAATTATTCCTTTTTTTCTTACAATACCATTAAAACACTCATATGAGGTACTTAGGTCTAATTCATAAAGACAGAAATGGTGATTGCTGGGGGCTGAGGGGGGAGGATGAGGAGTTAGTGTGTAATGGAGATCTAGTTTTGCAAGATGAAAAATGTTCTGTGGGTGGATGGTGGCGCTGGTTGCCCAACTGTGTGACTATACCTAATGCCACTCAACTATACACTTAAAAATAGTTAAAATCATAAAACTCTTATCAGGTGTATTTTACCACAGAATTTAAAAATTAGTAATTTATAATTTTAAAAATCTTTTCTTCCCTGTATTTAATCACTTTTACCTTAATATCAAGGATAGACTAGCTAGGCTCCCAAATGTTAACTAATGTGTTTGAACAAATTAAAACTTCTCAGGGAGAAACAGCTCAGCCTTTCCTGTTTCTATTGTTTATCCCCTATTTCAGGTCTTCATCTTCTTCCTGAGGACACTCTCTAACTGCCCACTTCTTCACATTTCCCTATGAGCCCGAGGGGTCTGTCCCTTTTTTGTTTAAATATCTCCTTTGACTCTCCAGAGCCAATAGAATATAGTCTCTACAATCTAGTCTTCAAAACATTTTATTTGGTACAAGTCACTACTTCTCTTCCTCTGCAAAATATTGTATTTCAAGTACTGAATTTTTTGTTCTTACTCAGACATGCCATTCTCTTTTATACCTCCAAGCCTCCTCTGACTCACTAAAGAGAATAACTTCCCCTCTCCCCTTAATGATGTGAGAAGGTAATGTCAGACAGAGCATATTCATTGTTCCTCAATTGTCACCTCCTCTGTGAAGCCCTCTCCATCCCAGATTCTTCCAGAATTAGCACTGATTTGCACCATGTCTTCCAAAATGCCTGAGTTCACCCCTCTTTCATAATACTATGTGATCTGCATAACTATTTCCAATTTCTTCTTGCCCTTTGTGGAGGGAGAATTATTTTCTTCCATGAAGTTGATGTCAGTCTTGGCTATGTTATTTGGTCTGACCAGTAAAATATGAGTGGAACTGGCATGTGTCCCTTTCAGGGAGAAAATTTAAGAGCCAGAAATATTCCACAGAGTATATTGCCTTTAGCTTGGGTTACATAGTTCGATGATGTTGAGGAGAACCACAGCCCAACTATGAAGACAATCTTAGTCGTTATAAACCACTGCAGTTAGGGGTCATTTCTTATGACCTAGATTGTCCTTACTGATACAAGTACTAACAATGCTGTTTTATTAATATGTCTATAAACCTGTCTCTTTCCACTAAATTGTGAGCTTCAGTGCATCAGAAATCTGTTTATCTTTGTTATTTCAGTGCCTAACATTTTTCTCAGTTCATAGATGCTCAACATACTTTTTGTATAAATGGACAAATAAATGGGTGGAAAAGAGAAGGCGTTAAAGATATTTCAGTCATTACTGTTCTGCTCAACTATGTGGAGTTGTTTTTCACTGTATCAGAAATGTTGCTTACTCGGTATTCATATATGTGAGTATTCTCATCAACTGGTTTGTTGGGTTAATGATTTGGTTATTCCTTGAAGAGACAATGATTTAACCTAATAGGGATCAAAGCTACTGATGTTGCCTGAGTTTAGATTAGATAAGTATTGCACCTTTCTAGTGTGTGTTTCACCGTTTTGTTTATGGAGTGTGAAATATATAGCCTTGTGCTGTTTCCGCACCCTTCATCCAAGCATAGCCAACAATATACTGCATGCACCATTTCTGCTAACCTTGGCAAATTAGCAGAGGTATTTGGGTAATCAGGCAGCTGAGTGTTTGTGTAGTTTATCACTTTTTATGAAAAAGGAAATGCGTTAAGGAGGATTAAACAGAAGAATAACTATCAGTGGCTTATATTTAGAATATTGCTGTAGTAAAATGAAAAAAAAGTGACGCTAAGTTCTTCATTAAATAATATTGAATGTCATTAGTAAGGAGATCTGATGAAACCAAAACTACACAGTTCATTTCTTATCTTGTCAGTGAAAGAGAAGAAAAACATTTGTTTCACTTTTTGCTTTTCTCTTTGAGAGCATGAGTCCACCTTTAATTCCGTGTGACTAGCTATCAGTGTTTTTTTAGCTAAGATTGCAGTCCTTTGAGAACAATGTTGACAGCTTTGAGCTGACAAAGAATCATTATAATCAGTGCTGAAGATATGAAATCAAAATGAGAAAAAAATTCATGTTTATAGTATCAGGGACCACACACTGTGATAGTTTGCATTAGAAACTCAGCAGGTATAGTATGCAAAACTGAATCACAGTAGTGGATTTGAAGAACTTAAGATATGAAAAGGTCATTTTTGTTCTAGTAACTGTCTGTTGTGTTAAAATAAAAATAGAATATTTCCATCAAACTTTGCAGAAGATAACATATTGTGTATACATAAACTTAAAGATTTCATAGCGTTTGTGCAAAATTATATTGTTTACCTTAACGTCAACTGCATTTGAGTGCCAGATACAGAAAAAGTTGATTAAAAGCACTATAGATGTTATTACATGAGCTAAGAAAAAACACAAACAGCCAAAGTGCTATTTCCTATATTCTTATTCAGCAACAACTTATAAGGTAGACTTCTTTGACCAAATGCGTGGTTGTTTTTCCCCACACATCAAGCAAGCAAGCAGTTCTGCAGTAGACACTAGCTAGGTGTCCTCTAATTTAATTCTTAAGCTATCTACCTGGAGATAGAGTCAGATCTCACAGGTTGAAGGCTCAGTCCCACAAGACTGCCCCCCTACTTCAGATGCCAGATGCACGTCTCAGGTTATTTCACCAGTGCTTGTGACCGACCAGCTATAGGTTGGGGTTTTCAGGACTCCCTTCATGGGTTAAATTAATTTGCTGGAGTGGCTCATAGAACTCAGGTAAATACTTACATTTACTAGTTTATTATAAAGGATATTACAAAGGACACAGATGAAGGATGCATAGGGCGAGGTATGGGGAAGGGGCACGGAGCTTCCATGCACTTCCTGACCACACCACCCTCCAATAACCTCGACATATTCAGCTATACAGAAGCTTCCTGAACCCTTTGCTCTTGGGATTTTGTGGAAGCTCCATTTCATGGCATGATTGAACCATGTAGAAATGTATTGCACTAAAAGAGTATGATCTAAATACTAACAGCCCTGTGTGGGGAAATACAGCAAGGCCTGTGTATATAGGTACTTCTTGGCATATCTGTGTAGCATTCCTTCCTCCCAGGTATGGGGAAAAACATCTTCTGAACTGAAGGTCTTATGACCTACAATCAGCTAAGTTAGGTCAGAGAATTCCTACCTAGAAGAGAAAAAGGATCAGGTGGAAGGAAGGCAGAAGAAGGTTAGAAAGTAGTATGAGCCAGGAACTGTGGACAAAAGCCAATATATAAATATCATAATATCACAATAAGCAAGAAAAATAAATAAATTGCAAAAGTTAGATCTTATAAATATGTAAGAAAACAAAATCACCCAAACATTCTTCAATTGTTAAGGAGTGGACTGAGCTGTAGAGATGATGATGTAAAAAAGTATTAAAGAGAGGGTAAAACTATATGTTTAAGTGGCGTCAATTCATTGTAACCAATAGGCTGTACTAAATGTAATGACATCCTTTCAACTCTACTCTTTATACATGGGATGGGGAAGATGGTTTGCAGGGAAAGTTAGACTAGTTATCGCTAAGAGAATTGTCAAGTAAGTGAATTTTTATTCTGAGAACTTCAGCATTCATCTCTGTTTTGAACCTGTTTGATATCTAGTAATATTTTTCTTCCTTTTATTTCATTCATTCGTTCCTTATCAATGTTTTATAAAACACCTGTTTTCTCCAGACACTAGGGAACCATGGAAGTATTGAACATGATCACTCTTTTCCAGGAATACAGACTAATGGAAGAGATGAACACAAACATAATTATGGCAATGCCAGTAGAGACGTGGGAACCACAGAGAAGAGAGCACCAAGCTTTGCCTGAGCTTGCAAGGATTCACAGGGGTGCTGGCATATGAGTTAAGATTTTTTCTATGGGTACGTGTTCACTGAGTAAACAAATGGGTCATTTCTGGCAGAGAGAACAACACATAAAATGCATAGAGGAAGCAATGAGCTGCTTGCTGAGACTGGCTTCCAGAGTATGAGAGAAGTGGCTAAATGGGAAGAGAAAAGTAGACAGAATCCAGATGACAGTATGCCAGGGAGTTTAGGTTTTATCTGTTTAATGAAGTCATAGAAATATTAAGTAGGTATGCAATATTAACAAGTTTGTCTTTTTAAGGGAAGGATTTAGAAGATTTTTCAGAAGAAACTAGTAACTCTGGGCAAAAAAAAAAGAAAGAAAGAAAAAATCACTTAAAACCTAGATAACACTTGCAGTTTTTGAAGTACTTTAAAGATATTCATTTTAAAGTTTAACTGCCTAGCAACAGCTTAAAAGTATTTGTATGCTGTGCAATAATTATTCAAATTATGATTAAACTAATAGTGAAACTACTACTACTAGCCTTTTGGGAAAGCTGGTAATTTTCAGGTAGTTAACTTCCAAAACACCAGCAACAAATAGCTTAGATTATCTGTAAGATCTTCACTGTCCACTCTTGGTGGAAAGATGAACCGGTAGAGTAGGGCGATGACCTTGAATTATTGCCAGGCCATCCTAACTCTTCAACCCCCTGGCCCTGGAAAGCTACAAGCAATCTTGTAGTCTTAGTCATTAAGGGATCTGTTTCCCATCTTCCCTCTTGCCATGTTGCTTCTGATCATTCCTTAAATTAAATTCCAGCCTGTGTTAACAATCTTTAGTTTTAGGTAGACTCCAAAGTCTTTGCAAATTATATTCTAGTGTTCAGCACCTGGAATTTGTCTCATTACTCAAATGAACTTCCTTGAGCACTTTATAGAAGTCCCTCAATGTCAGTGACCCTTGCTTTAAAATATAGAACTACCTAAATTCCCTTTATTCCATGTTTAGTGAATTGTATATAGATACGAATGCATCTATATGAAAAGTAGTGTTTACTCTGTAAATAATTGTTTTACATCAAAATGCACTTGAAAATGTTTACCACTCGTTTGAAATATCAGAGAAATCAGAATAATGAATCAATTAAAAGATAATTTTGTATAATAGCATAAATGGGAAAGAAGTAGTTTATTTTATGGTGGCAAAATATTTTTTGATCTAAGAGAAAATGTGACCTTTTCATAAGGTTTCATTATAATATAGGTTGGGTTTAAAAACTAGGTCCCAGGTACCCAGTGTTAATTTCAATATGCTAGTTTAGTCGATTTAAAGAGGCTCCACTGGCCAGATGATGCCTAGAAATGTTTGTAAGATCTTTCTAGTGCTGCTCTTTGTGTGTAACATATGGTATAGTGATTTACCTCTTTTATATTTTAGTGATCCTAAGTCTCATTATGGGTACCTTTCTGGAATTTACAAGATTCATGCAAATAACCAACACTGTACTTTTCTCACTCTTATTGTATATTGTTTAGTCTCCTTGGCCAACATTGCATGTCCTTATCAAGATTTTGATAAATACTCCTTTTTTCCAGATAAAATAACTGAAGTATAATCTGAAGATTTTTTACAACTTGATGAGAGAAGATTTAAAAACAACAGAAAATGTAAATACTTCTAAGTGTAGTAACACAGTGATGAAGATTTGAGGGTTTTAATAATATTGAGGAAATTAATAAAAATTATCAGTGGAAATCACACATTCTTTTTTCAAGCTTCTCCTTTCTCAGTTTTCCATTTGACACAGTTTCTCAATCTATCCCCAAACATTCACATAGAATCTTAAATAAAGAACAACATTAATTTTAATTATCTGTTTTTATATCTGATAACAAGTTCTGTTTTATATAACGAGAGATTAATATCTTACCATATTCTAAACTAGTTTGAAGTTCTTATGAAAGTGCATTTTCTCATATTTAAACATTTTTTTAAACACAATCTATGATTTTATTAAACAATTTTGTGATCATTATATTTGAAATAGAAAGATGGCTCACAATATGATCCAATATTGCTGTCTGCTTTTATCAAACTGGGAGTGAATTTCACATATTTTTTTTCACTCCTTTATTCACCATCGATTTGACTCAGGAGTCAAACACCATGGCAGACACTGCCTGACGAGAGTCCACTCTCTAGTGAAAGAGGATATGGATGAACACAAATAACTATAATAAAATCTGATCTGTGAATATCAGGGTACTGAGCACAAAAGTGGTTTTTCTATTGTATAGCCTTAAAACTAACTAGAAAATAAGTTGTTATACTTGTGGTAATACCCAAACGGATAAATAGAAAACAAGGACCAGATAAACAGCATTTGTGTGTCACCTTATAATCCACAATATTATCTTATATATAATATCTCTCTTTTCTCCAATTATTGATACAACTAAGTGTCAGACACTGTAAGCACCTAACAGCCATTGGTTTAGCTGTTTATGTACATTGTCCTATTTCATTCCCACTTCAGAGAGCTGAGGTAGTCATTACCATCTCCATGTTAATGATAATAATATGGAAGATCATGTAAATTAAACAATTTGTCCAAAGTCACATAACTGTTGATGTCTAGACAGAGATCAAATTCAAAATTATCTGAATTGAAAATTCATACTCTTACCATTGCTCAGAAAGTGAGCAACACAGATTATTCTCTTTCTATTTACAAATGAGAAAGAAATAGAGTAACTAATTTGCCCAAAGTAAATCAGAGCATATATATTTGAATCTAGGCCTTCTGAAATTAAATACTTTTAATTTCATTGTTGACTTTACTGATTTTTTGTGTGTTAAATGTGAGCATTTTGAGTAAATTAAGGAGGTGACTAAAAATACATAATACATTTTCTTACTAAATTTTACTAAATGAAATTTCCCAGAATATGTTTTCTTCACATTAGAACATTTGAAATTTTCCACTCTTACTCTGTCAAACAAATCAACAAAACTAAGAACAACTCCCCCAATCACTGAATAATTAATCTAGTTTTTAATCCATGGTATTTCACAACTGACACCATGGTATCATGAAACCACGCATCGGTAGTAACTGATGCATTTTCAAAAGTAAATTATTGGGTTCCATGAAGAACAAATGAAGTTTAAACATAGGTTTAAAAATTGTGACAATCAGGAGCCACAGCCCTGTAGAGTGAGGTGGGTGTCCACGTAATGGGGCTGCCTGGTGAGGAACATCAGAGCCTGAGAAAAGTGAAAAGGGAGCCCACAGGAAGGCATGACCTGAGGCAGCCTGGTGTGGGGTGTTGGAACCCAAACAGTGTGAAGAGAGTGTCCTCATAGCAAAGGACCCAAGTCAGAAATTAAGAACAGAAATGAGAAGAACCATTGGGAAAACATGAAGGCATCCATAAATAATAATAGTAATGACTGTAATCTTTGAATCAAAGGGGAAACCAAGAGTCCATACTTACAATGAATAAGTTAACAAACAAATATATAGTTTGATGACAAATGTGATAATTACATACTTAAAAATACTCCCTACAAAACTCTTAAGAATTACCAAAGGAAAAATAGTAACTTCAGAGTTGGAGAAGCCTGGCAGACAACCCATTATTCAGATGGTCAAAGTGAATATCATCAATGATGGATAAAATCAAAATCATTCTCTGTCTGACAAAATTCAATGGGAAGAACCATAGCATCCCTTCTGTGGTTTGGAGCCACATAGAGGTAACCTAAATCTAATAATGTGAACACTGAAGACAAACCCATATCGAAGGACATTCTAATCTGCAATCTTCAAAAGTGTTAAGGTCATGGAAGTCAGTGGAAGACTTAAAAACCTGCAAAACAAAGAAGACTAGAGAGATATGGCAACTAAACAAGGCACGTAATTTTGAAGTGTATTAGTTTGCTTTTGCTGCCATAATAAATGACCACAAACTTAGTGACTTCACACAACCCAAATTTATTGTTTTCTACAAGTGATAATTCCAATACAATAGTCACTCCAGGTAAAATCAAGGTATTGGCACGATTGCATTACTTTCTGAAGGCTCTGCGGTGGGGGGAGTGGGGATCAATTTTCTCGTTCACTCACATTTTTGCAATAGTTCTGTTCTTACACACAGGCCCCTACATCTCAGAACCAGCAAAAGGATGTCATCAAAGTCAAATCCTTGTCATGCTGCCACCTCTCTCTCTGCCCACAGCTGAAAGAGGTCTGCTTTTAAGGATTCAAGTGATTGGATTTGGCCCGGCTGCATAATTGAGGCTACTCTTGTAACTTCAAAATCCCTAACCTTGGGGCTGGCTGGCTAGTTCTGTTGATTACAGCACAGCCTTACAGTAGTAAGTTCATGGGTTTGGATCCTCACATCTGGCCAGATGCCAACAACAACAAAAATCCTTTTTACCTTAATCACATTTTGCTGGGTAAGGAAACATATTTACAGGTTCCAGGTATTAGGACAGAATATCTTCATCTTTGGGGTGAAAGGGAGGGACTTTTAAAATTTCTCATATTGAATGACTTTTGTCAAAGGTACAGTCTCCTGGGGGATTCACCAAGATAACCCAATCTTTTCAAAAGTCTTGCTTTATGCACATAGTTTTGTAGTATGAACTTAGGCAGCATGAACTAGCTAAGCTGTTTGTGAACACTAGTTGCTTGCTTATATCTTTAGAATTTTTAGATTCATTTTATTAAACTTTCGTACAATAAATTTTATTGTTCTAAAGGTAAAGTAACTATAATCACTCATTCTCGTCCCCTACATTTAGATTTCAATTAAATTTCGATATCTCGATAAGTGCAATTTATTTAACAAACTTGGTGGACAAAACTCCTAAAAGAAAGTACATTAAGGACCGAGCCCGTGGCACACTCGGGAGAGTGTGGCGCTGGGAGCGCAGCGACGCTCCCGCTGCAGGTTCGGATCCTATATGGGAATGGCCGGTGCACTCACTAGCTGAGTGCTGGTCACGACAAAGACAAAAAAAAAAAAAAAAAAAAAAAAAAGTGCATTAAATCTGCAAAGAAATTTTGGTTGGCCTCTTTTCTCTTATTTAATATTGTGTCTGTATTAGAGAGTTACAATTCTCTTAGGGTAGTCATGTTTTTGCTTTTTACAGTTTGCTTGAGCTATTTACATTAGAAATTCATTTACATGTAAGAACAGCTTCATTAATCCAAATTTTCAGTATATTTTTTCTATTGATATAGAAATTAGGTCAAAAACTCAAGAAAAATAATTAAGCTGAATATCACATTGAATCAGTTTTGCTAATACAGGTACCTTGTAAACAATATATGAATTCTTTAAAGAGATCAAACTAACAACAAACAAAGTGGAATATCATCTATTCACAGGCACATAAATTGGTGACCCACTCAGTGTTTGCATGTCATGTGTGTGTGTATGTGTGTACAGAAAGAGCCATATAAAGACAATTATATGCTGATAAATACTATAAATGTCTAATTTTTGACTTAGAGATGCTTCCTTTTAATTGCTTTTATTCAAATTAACAAAGAGAAATTGAATAAAACATCTAATGTAGTACAAATAATTTGTTATTCATTAGGAAAAGATAAATGATTAAAACAATTTGCTTTCAATATTCTAAATTGAATCTAAATTTCTGCTTAAGTACAATAATATAAATTATCCATTTTATTTAATTTATTGACTGTACACTTTGCCAGGTTTAGCTTTTAAATATTCTCATGACAGATTTTATTCTGAAAAACTAATTCAAAAGGCACATTAGAATTACAGAAAAATAGAGTGAAAATAGATTTCAAAAAGTTTAAATGATTTACTTGATGTTATATAATCAATAAACAGTTGAACTGATATAAGAATTGAAGTTTTCAGAACTCCAACCCAATCCTTTTTCCACTAAACATAAAAAGATGAGGTACAGATAGAATACATATACTACAACCAAGTCTTTTGCATAACTAATAATTAAGCTAATTTAGAAAATATTTTTCCCTAAGTATTCAAACACTTTGACAATTTTTTCTAGTATATCTTCACTGAAATGTTTACTATAGTACATTTTAATTATTTTAAAAATTTTACTGTCTTGTTTACTTTGATAGGATTTTTAAGTAATGAAAAATCGCAATTTTTTAAAGAGGGAAGAGTGAAAAATCTAGTTATATTTTGCTCATATTTCATGATCTTACTGTCAGTTGATGACACTAAGTTAATTACATTAATAGAAAAACATCCTTGGCTGACTATTTGGTCCCCTAGGTAATGAATTTGTGTGTATTCACTTGTGTTGTACTGAATTAATCTTTAATTCTGTATCATTTGAATGACTCTTATTATATACCACATTTTCGAGTAGCAAGCAATAGAATTACCTTAGTTCATTCTAGTAGGACATAAGTGCCTTAAAGTATTAATGCACTACTACCTGGGATCACTGATGGACCAGGCAAATCACAACTTTAGCAAATATTTGCCTGATGTAAAAGATTTGTTACTGAAAAAGTAATTTTAGACTGCTCTAATTTCTTTTTGCCATTTCCCTCCAGATATTTGATGATTTAGAAGAAGAATTACAGTTAAGACTTGAGAAAGGGGTGGACAAGGAAAGGTTTTAAAGTGGCTGAGTTCAAGGAGGCTGTCCTGTTAGCTCACTTGGTTAGAGTGTGGTGTTGTAACATGAAGGTCAAGGGTTTGGATTCCGTTACTGGTCAGCTGCCAAAAAAGTAAATAAAGTGGTTAACTTCACAAACACACACACCTCCAAACAAAACCTGGGAGTCGTGAGAGGGTGATGAAAAGGAAAATATGACTCAATGTGGGATGGGAAGATCAGCCAAAAGTATAACAGAATTGGGAAGTATCAGAAAAGATTATGAGAAATACTTCTGGAAATTATAAATTGATCCCTTTATTTTTTAAAAAATGTATTGCAGGTTTGCTTTGGATTTTCTTTAAGATTAGACGCTTTCTTAACCATCATGCATTTCCCTGATTGGTTATCATGCTCTACCCTCTGTGAAACAAAACTGATAGATACTACTAACAACAGCACAATGGAAACTTAGGGCTGCTCAGTCACTCAAATAGTTCACCAACATAATTCCATCATGGTGAGCAATGAGCTCAACATTTTGGTTCTACTTGTCCCTGAAGCTATAATTTATGTCATGGTAATAACAACAAATAAGACCAAAAAAAAGAGCATTTTTTGTTTTTATGGAAATTACATTGGGTGCTTTAGATAGTCCCAATAAAGTTAAGTATCCTAAAATAACTGGACTTGGATTAGGTGTAGACAAGCTAATTATAAAATACTGGAAGTTACTGTGAATCTTCCAATCACAGTGCTTTGTAGCTGTACTTAAGTTATTGCTCCACTGGAAAGCAATGGAAACTGGAAATATAAGGTGATTAATTATGGGTACCTTTTATGTATGAAAGATGACAAGAAAATCTAATCAGCAGACTTAAACTCAAATAAGATACCTTGGTCTTAGATCAAAAACAAGTGAAAGGATTAACATTTGTGATTTTTAATTGAGATAAAATGTATAAGTTCTTATGTACATATTTTATGGTTTCCTGATATAACGAAAGGAATTGATGAAAGTGCCCAGTGCTGACTCAATACTGGTTCTAATGACATCCAATCAGTCATTAAAAGTTTCCATTATAATTATTATTTTTATTATTATTAGGTGGCTGGATGAATGGTAACCTCTGCAAAGACTGATCCAAGTCAATACCAGCATTCTTAGAAACACCTCCACCACAGTGTCATACAATATAACATTTTGTGGATGACTCCCTCCATACTTTACAGTGAAAGATATTATAAAGATTAATCTCTACCATTACTAATTAAAGTGTAATCCATGGACCGACAGCATCACCATCACCTCGGAGTTTATTAGAAATTTAGCATGTCAGATTCAAGTCCAGACTTACTGAAATCTGCATTTTAGAAGACCCCAGGTTATTCGTTTTCAACAGAAGTTTAAAAAGAACAACCGTCTAGAGTGTTCTGAGTGAACATAGATAACAATTAGCATTCCAGTTATAAAGTGCCACTTTTGGAAAGATTTGAGGCCAAGATGAGGATAATGAATCTATAAGAAAGTGATTCATGTATATTTGTATAAATTGTATGAGACTATGGTGGAGGTGTTTGTAAAAATAAAGGTTAATTCTAAGGAAAATATGGTTTTCAGAGCTTTTCTTTGGGCTTAATATATCATAAATTGAAGATCTTAATTGAGAGGAAATATTGGTAAGGATATTAAATTACTGGTAATTTTCCTGCTTTGGAGAATTGATTTGAATGTACAATATGGTTACAACATAGAAGTACAATTGCAATATTTACTTGCGACAATAGAAACATTAATATTTAAAGCTATTGTTTGCCTTTGTCTCCTGCTGATAGCTGTTTTCGTTAAAAGCACTACAAAAGACGTTTTGAACAGATGGTGGCTGGTTTTCTGTATCCTGCATCCCCTCACAACTGCCACTGAGCCTCACCATTCATTAATCTTCCAGAGACTTCCAGTAGCAACTAAATTACACACACACACACACTGAAGCCAGCGTTTCTGTCAGGCTGAAAATTAAACTGAAGAGCACTGTGCCAAGTCTTTTAACCAAACTTCACTATAAAACAGTAAGAAAAATAAACATTTAGCTTGGAGGCTGACCCATGAATGTCCAATCTTAAATGGAAAATTTGGGCTGGTCATTAGATCTTGGACATTCTCTATAGTGTGTATCACAAATTTTAGAGTGAAATTGAATCCTCAAAACATCTGGTTTGAATTCACCTTGACTCATAACTGTTCTCATTGTTCTTTGAAATAAGAAAAGAACAAAAATATCACAAACAATGATAATTTCAACAAAATTATCACCAGCTGTTCAGAAGCAAATAAAATAATGCTACATATTCTTTACTTGGTTATCAGAATGCATGTTCCAGTCTACATATTTTCTGACAAATGAAGTGGGTTTATCAAATATTCAAAACTCTCTCTATATTTTAAATATGTACACTTACCTTATAATGGTAAACAATGTACATTTCCCAGGTACTTTTTTTATAACTTTTAATTTTGATAGCATTTCAAATTTGGAGAAAAGTTATAAGAAAAGTATGGAGAACTTCTGCCCTCTTTACCCAGAGCCACCTAATGGTTTAAATTTTACCACAATTGCTTTATTACTATTTCTCTCTACATTTTAAAATATGCATTCAATTTTTTAATGTTGTTTTTTAAATTTGGAAACATGGTGTCGTGTAGCCCTAAATTCTTCCACGTATATTTCCTGAGATAAAGGACAGCCTCTTAACATGACCAGAGTACAAAAGAAATGTAACATTGATACAATGCTATTGTCTAATCTGCATTCCATATTCAAATTTCATTTTACCAGTTGTCCAAATAATGTCCTGATTTGGGATCTAATCCAACATCTCACATTGCATTTACTTGTCATGTCTTTTTGGTTTTATTCAGTCTGGAGCATTCCTCAGTTGTACCTACATTTTTGTAACTTTGACACTTTTGAAGATTGCAGGCAGTTATTTGTAGAATGTCCCTCAGTTTGGGCTGTGTAATGTTTCTTCAACATTAGGTTCAGATTAAGAAGCGTTGAGGCAGGAATATCACATACATGTCGAAGTGTCCCTCTCAGTATATCACATCCTGATGGTGATTTGTTCTGTTACAGGTGATGCTAATTTTGATCACTTGGTTAAGATAGTATCCACTAGTTTTCTCCACTGTAAAGTTACTATTTTTCCACATTTAAAATGTCACTGAAATAGTGAGAAATTTGTCATCTTATTTACAAAATACTAACTTTGTATATTTATAATCTCTAGGGCATAGGAGTTTTATTTTCACAAAAAGTATGCTTAATCACACTAGAATATAAAAAATTATGCATGTCAACGTATTTTTGATTGTGGGCTTTTTTTAATAGTTAAAAAAACTGTAACAGATAATAGTTTGAAATTTAGTACAACTTTCTCATATCTCCTCATATTTTTGGACCACTTCTAGTAAATCCAAAGTACTTTTGAGATAATGTAAAAAGACCAAGATCAATTGTTAAACAAATTTGTATTTCTGCCCTCTTTTTAGAAAAAAAGAGTTTTTAAATTAATTAAAGGAATTTTATTGACTACTTTAATTATTAGCATCAAAAGCAAATATGAGATTGTAATTTAGAACCAAAGCTATCTTTTAATTACTGGAGAATTAGCATTAAGGATAATCTCCCCAATCTTTGTAATTACGGATATTTTTTACAGTGGGACTCCAAAGGCTCAAGATATTATGCATTGAAGTTTCTTCACTGCTGTTTGTGTACTTCGTTCAGATGAACTACAGATCTGTTAGAAAATCATATTAAATAGATCTCTCACTAAGCTTATGGCTTTAAATATTCAAAATACTATATTCTTCCCATCAATTTAAGCAATTTTTTTTTTCCCTGTAGGAAAGTATTTCATGGTTCTTTGTACAAAAAGGTGGGAAAATTAACAATCATTAAGTGTCTACATTGTATCAGGCTCTGTGTTAAAGACTGTTTATGACATTATGAATATTTTTAAGGGTTACTCATTGGAATAATAAATTAATTTGAAGCTAAAGCAATGGTAGTATTAGCTTGCATCTAAGATGTTTTTAAAATTTATTTTTACTCTGTATGGCTATATTTTAGAGAACTAATGGGGTAAGCTCAAAAGAAGGCTACTAAGATGCAGAACTGAAGATGTCATTTTTGAGAAAAATTAATCTTAAATTAAAGTGGAAGTAGTTGTGAGGACAGCACCGTATTAACCCAGATATTGGACAGATTCATAGTTGTATCTTACAGGAAGATGCTCAGAAAAGAACAGGTGAAAACTGAAAGAGATGTTACAAAAACCTTTGAGACATTGAGAACATAAATACCTGAACAGTACTTATGTCAGCAAGAGTGGAAACAGGAACCTTTGCACAGACTTGAGCACTTTTGAAATGGGTTGTGGACGGCCAAGGAATAGACACAGTCATCAGGAACGCTGGTCTTGCCTTAACAAGAGAATACTTCAGTCCATCCAGTAGTGTTTATCTCCACTCATTTAATTGATAAATATTTTTGAGACACTACCACATGTTAAGCACCATTCTAGACACTAACGTTACAACATTGAATACAACCTAAAAGAAAATATATTAGGTTTTGAGTATTTATTTCAAAGCTCAGAATGAACCATGCTGAAAACTGATTGGATATTTATTGTGTATCAACACAGTTTAATGACTGATATGCTTGGCTGTGTTGATGCAGTAAGGGGTTGGCTATAACAAATGTAAACAGTGAAAATCTTTAATCTAAGGTCTTTCAAAATTTCTGAAGGCACATTTGCTCATATATAGATAGATAGAGATATAAAAATGGGTCATGTTATATTCCTACCATGTCTTTGAGGTTTAGAGCCTCTAAATAAAAATAAATAAATAAAAATATAAACTGATCTTTCCATAAGATTTCCAACTTCACACTAAATTTCTCTGTCCTTAGCCAAAGAACATATATTCAAAAGCTATATTATGCAATAGTTTAGAACATTACTCAAAGTCTTTGCTTTCTATATTTGCTGTAACAAATTACCACAAACTGAGCGGCTCAAACCAACGCAAACTTATGGTCTTACATTTCTTGAGGACATAAGTATGAAATGGATCTTTCTAGGCTAAAATCGGGGTGTCAGCAAGGTTGTGTTTCTTTGTGAATGCGCTGTTTTGCTGCCTTTTCCAGCTTCTTGGACCACCCGCAGTCCTTGGTTAGTAGTCGCCTTCCATCTTCCAAGTTAGCACTGGCCTGTTGAGGCTTTCTCATGCTGCATCACTCTGACACAATTCTTCCTTCTCTTCCACTTTTAAGGACCCTTGTATTTACATTGGACCCACTCGGATAATCCAGGATAATCTTCCTATTTTAAGGTCTGGGGATTAGCAACCTTAATTTCAGCTACTACCTTAATTCCCTTTGCCATGAAACCTGACATATTCTTGGGTTCTGGGGATTAGGACATAGTCTTTATGGGATTTTGTTTGTTTATTTGTTTTTGAGTTAGGGGCCATTTTCCTCACTACACCACCTATCTTGCTTAGTTGGCACAGAGAGAATTGTAATTTTCTGAGTTTCAGACTGAAAATTTTATTCTGCCATATAAAATACCAAATTATCTCTTCTCTTGATACCTTTCAAATTACTTACTTAAATTAGAATATTATACAATTTTATATTTTCTGTAGAGTTCCTTTCAGGTATAGCTACAGAATTTTTTCTTTGGGATAGAATTATGTTTAAATAAAGCAAAGCCTATGGAGTTGTTTTATCAATTTCATCAATTGATAAAAAAAAATCTTCATAATAATGCATTCACAAATTTTAATTAAATTGCAGATTAATAGGTAGTGTGCAAACCATATCAAATATTTTCTCAAAACTGGGGTGTTTCCAAAATATTTACAATTCAGATGTCAGTTTGTACAACTTGTTCCTTAAGGTGTACATAAAATTAAACAAAATATTGACTCTTACTATTGTGGTAAGTTCATAGCCATCACAATATTTATTCAGATTCTTAGAAATTGGGAGATGGAAAAAGGGATGTCATCTATCTTTTGGTTACTGTGGTTCTTGCCTTTGTCTTCTACTGAAGGAGTAAAATTTAGGAAATATGTCCCCATTCTGCCATTTTTTATTATTTGTGTGTATGTTCAAGTACATGTGCATGCACGTGCATGCACACACACAAAGAGAAACCAAAAAAGAACTCACAAAAAGAATATACACACATATTTTACTGAAGATTAAGAAGGGAAGAATAACATATACACAATAATCTCTCAGAGCTCTTGGCTTACAGTACATGATCAATAACTACTTTTACAATTTATTAGAAGTCTAAAAGACCATTAAATTGATTAATAAGATGATTTTTAGTTTAGTCAGAAGGCAGTATATTAAAATGGGTACCTTTGGAGCAAGATAAACCTGCAATTAAATTCTAGCTCCATGTCCTATGTCCTTACAGTTTCTCCACCCACCCCCACTCCCCGCCCCCACTGAACTCACTTGTGTCCTTCCACCCATCAGGAACCTCAGGCTGGGCTCGAAACAAAACTATTAGTGGACAGGCTGGCAAGTGGGGACAGACCACTGTAATCTCCATCCCTGCAGGATATGGTGGATTAGAGTAACCTGGAAAAATCTTTCATCACCTATAAAATGGGAATACTTAAGTTGTAGGCGTTTTCTGAGGAGTAAAGGAAAAGGCATATGGAAAGGGACTAGCAAATATGTAATTCTTGCTGTAAAGTCTCTTCTTTCTTTTTTAATTTTTTTAATGTATTTTTATTGGAACACAATTGTGTGTATGTGCCTGTGGGATACCGCATTGAATATCAATACCTGCGTGCAATATGTGATGCTCAAATCAGAATAATTAGTATATTCAGCATTACACAATGTAATCATTCTTTGTGTCCCCTTACCAATTTCTTGCCACCCCCTCTTTCTAGTAACCTCGGTTCTCTTCTCTCCTTTTGAAAGTTCAAAGTATTATTGTGATAGTTGTTTCTTTCTTTCTTTCTTTCTTTCTTTCTTTCTTTCTTTCTTTCTTTCTTTCTTTCTTTCTTTCTTTCTTTCTTTCTTTCTTTCGCTTCCACATTTGAGTGAAAACGTGATATTTTTCTTTCCATACCTGGCTTATTTCACTTAGCATAATTTTCTCCAAGTTCACCCATGTTGCTCTGAATGACCGAATTTCATTCTTTTTTATGGCTGAGTAGTATTCCATTGAGTATATATACCACATTTTCTTTATCCTGTTCTCCACCAATGGACATTTAGGTTAGTTCCAGCTCTTGGCTGTTGTAAATAGAGCTGTGATGAACACAGGACTGCAGGTATCCCTTTGAAATGATGATTTCCATTCCTTTGGGAATATACCCAGCAGTGGGATTGACAGGTCATATGGTAGTTGTATCCACAGTTGTCTGAGGAACCTCCATGCAGTTTTCCATAATGGCTGCACTAATTTACAGTCCCACCAACAGTGTAGGAGGGTTCTCCTCTCCCTGCATCCTCACCAGCATTTGTTACTCTCTGACTTCTTGATAATGGCCAGTCTAACTGTGGTGAGATGACATCACAATGTGTTTTTGAATTGCATTTCCCTGATGCTTAGTGATGTTGACCATTTTTTCATGTGTCTGTTGGCCATTTGTATATATTCCTTTGAGAAATGCCTATTCAGCTCCTTTGCTCATTTTTTATTGAGGTTGCTTTTTTTTGGACTGTTAAATTGTTAGAGTTCCTCGTATATTCTAGATATTAATCCCTTCTCAGATGCATGGTTTGCAAATATCTTCTCCTATTCTGTAAGTTGTCTTTTCAGTCTGTTAATTGTTTCTTTTGTGCAGAAACTTTTCCGTTTGATATATCCCAATTTTTTTCTTATTTTTTTCTTTTGTTGCCTGTGCTTTGGGGATCTTATTCATAAATTGTTTGTGCAGTCTTACTTCCTGAAGTGATTCCCCTATGTTTTATTTATTTATTTATTTATCTATTTATTTATTTAGGAATTTTATAATTTAGGGTCTTATATTAAAGTCTTTAATCTATTTTGAGTTGATTTGGTACATGGTGAAAGGTTCGGGTCTAGGTTCATTCTTCTACAAATGGATTTCCAGCTTTCCCAGCACCATTTCATGAAAAGGCAGTCTTCTCCCCACTGCATGTTCTTGATTTCTTTGTCAAAGATCAGTTGGCTGTACGTATGTGGGTTGGTTTCTGGGTTGTCTATTCTGCTCCATTTTTCCAAGTGTCTGTTTTTATGCCAGCATCATGCTGCTTTGGTTACAGCTTTGTAGTATAATTTGAAGTCAGGTAGTGTAACATCTCTGGCTGGTTTTTTTTTTTTTTTTTTTTTTTTGCTCAGGATTGCTGCAGGTATTTAGGGTCCTTTGTTGTTCCATATGAATGTTAGGACAAAATGGCACCCAGCTAAAGCTGCTGCTGCTGCCAGCAGCCCCCTCCTCTCCTCCCTCTGACCAACTAGGAGTTGAATGGGCATGTGAGCACCCCAGCAAAAGGGCACCCAGCTGGAAACTGCCACCAGCAACCACCTCCCTTTCCTCCACCTGACCAGGAGAGGAGTGTGCATCCCTCCACCAGGCAGTGCCACAAGCACCATTCCCATACACATGGTTCACCACAGCCACTGCCACAGCCACTGCCACCATAAGGATGGCCCACTACCACAGTAACAGCTAGGACCACTCTGACCACCCTGCAGGCAGCCTGCTGCACACTCAACTGCATTGACACAAGGAGAGTCACTGACAGAGTCTGCAAGTAGAGGAGGAAATTTTCCTCCTCAAAGCCCACTACAGAGTAATAGAAGAAACAACTGCTGTACAAGATGGCCAGGCATCAATTAAGAGATGCTAGGAATACAAATAAACAAGAAGATATTACACTATCAAAGCAATACAGTAATTCTCAAGTACCAGACCCCATACAGCAGGAGACCCTTGAAATGTCTGAAAAAGAAGTAAGACCAACACTCTGACAATAACTCAAAGAGATAAGAGAAGACTCAATTAGAGAAAACAATGAAATGAGAAAAAGTATCCAAGATATAAAGGAGGAAATTTACAAAGAGATTAATACCTTAATAAAGAACGTAACAGAACTCCTGGAACTGAAGGACTCATTCAAAGAAATTAAAAAAAAAAAAAAAACTGAGAGCTTACACAGCAGGTTAGAGCAAGCAGAAGAAAGAATTTCAGATCTCAAAGACAGCCTTTTCCAAATAACCCAGACAGACAAAAAAAAGAAATAAAAGGTTAAAAAAAAAAATAAATCTAAGAGAGGTAGCAGACAACCTTAAGCACACAAATCTTAATTATGGACATTCCAGAAGGGGAGGAGAAAGGAAAAGATATTGAAAATCTATGCAAGGAAATAATAACAGAAAACTTCCCAGGTATAGGGAGTGACATGAACCTTCAGATCCAAAAAGCCCAAAGATCCCTAACAGATTTAATCCAAAAAGCTCCTCTCCTAAGCACATTATAGTCAAAATGGCAAAGCTCAAAGACAAAGAGAGAATTATAAAAGCAGCAAGAGAAGAGCATCAAGTCACCTATAAGGGAGCCCCCATCATACTAACAGCAGACTTCTCAACTGAAACTCTATAGGCCAGAATAAAATGGGATGATATATTAAAAATACCAAAGGAAAAAAAAAAGTTAGCAAAGAATTCTATATCTAGCAAGGCTATCCTTCAGAAATAAAGGAAAAATAATGTATTTCCCTGATAAACAAAAACTGTGGTAGTTCACCACCATGTGACCAGCCCTGCAAGAAATTCTCAAGAGAGTCCTACCTCTGGAATACAAAATTCTACAGTCACTATTACAAATACACAAGAAAGAAAAAAACCTGCTGTTAAAACAAAAATGCAAATGAGAAAGAGAAAGAAACTAAATCATACTACCTCAAAAAAAACAACAAAGACAAATAATAAAAATAATAAGAATAAAACAACTGAAGATAAATAATAAAAGGGGAAAAGAGGAACAAAAAGTATTTAAAACATCTAAACAAAAAGCAACAAAATGCCAGGAGTAAAACAATATGTGTCAATAACAACCCTAACTGTAACTGGATTCAACTACTCTTTCAAAAGACAAAGGTTGACTGACTGGATTAAAAAGCTGGACCCAACTATATGCTGTCTACAGAAGACTCACCTTACTTGTAACAAAAGTCACAGACTAAAAGTGAAAGGATGGAAAAAGATATACCATGCAAATGGAAACTAAAAATGAGCAGGAGTAATTATTTTTATATATGATAAAATAGACTTTAAACTATATGAATGTTTTGACTGGTTTTTCTATTTCTAGGAAGAATGTCATTGGTATTTTGATAGGGATTTCATTGAATCTATAGATCAGTTTGGGTAGTGTGGACATTTTTACAATGTTAATTTTTCTAATCCAAATTTCCTTCAGCAGTGATTTGTGGATCTCACTATAGAGATGTTTTACCTCCTTGGTTAAATTTATTCCTAGGTCTTCTATTTTTTGGTGACTATTGTAAATGGGTTTGCTTTCTTGATTTCTTTTTCTGCTTGGTTGCTGTTGTAGTATAAAAACACTGCAGTTTTCTGTGTTGATTTTGTATGTACCCTGCAAATTTACTGAAATCCTTTATCAGCTCTAAGAGTTTCTTGGTAGCATCTTTAGGTTTTTCTATATATAGGATTATGTCATCTTCAAACAGGGACAGTTTGACTTTGTCTTTTACAATCCAATAAAGGATGCCTTTTATTTCTTTCCCTTGCCTGATTGCTCTGGCTAGTACTTCCAATACTATGTTAAACAGGATAGGTGAGAGTGTGCATACTTGTCTTGTTCCTGTTCTTATTAAGGGAAAATCTTTTAGCTTTTCCCGATTCAGGATGATACTGGCGGTGGGTTTGTCATATCTGGATTTTATTGTATGGAGATATTTTCTTTCTATTCCTAATTTGTGGAGAGTCCTTATCATGAAAGAATATTGAATTTTTGTCACATGGTTTTTGTCCTTGATTTTGTTAATGTGGTATATTACATTCATTGATTTGTGTATGTTGAACCATCCTTGCATCCTTGGGATGAATCCCACTTGATCATGGTGTATAATTTTTTTAAAGTGCTGCTGTATTCTGCTTGCCAATATTTTCTTGAGGATTTTTGAGTCTATATTTGTCAAAGATATTGGACTCCAGTTTTCTTTTTCTGTTGTATCTTTGTTGGTTTTGATATTAAAGTAATGTTGGCCCCATAAAATAAGTTTAGGAGAATGGTCTCTGTTTTAATTTTTTAGAATAATTTGAAGAGAATTGGTATTAATTCATCTTTAAATGTTTAATAGATTTCAACAGTAAAACCATCCAGTCCCAGGCTTTTCTTTGTTGGGAGACTGCTGATTACTGCTTCAATCTTGTTACTGTTTTTGGTCTGTTGAGGTTTTCTATGTCTTCTTAGTTCAATCTTGGTAGCTTGTATGTGTCCAGACATTTATCCATTTCCTCCAGATTTTCAAATTTGTTGATGCTTAGTTGTTTAAAATAGTCTCTACCGATTCTTTGCATTTCTGTGGTATCAGATGTAATGTCTCCTCTTGCATTTCTGATATTTGTTGTTTGGGTCTTCTCTCTTCTGTTTTTGTTAGCCTTGTTCATGGCTTGTCTATTTTGTTCATCTTCTCAAAAAACCAGAAGAATAAAATAAATGTGACATTACAAAAACTGTGACAGTTATCATTTACAGAGTGCTTACAATGTGCCAGGCATTATCATGTTTAATACTCCGGTGACGTATAAGGTAGTTATGTAAGGGAATGTTAAGTGGGACATTCTCATTTGCCCTACAATTGGTAAATAGAACACTCAGCTGAAGATAGGGAGAAGCTGTGTTTCCCACGAGATAAAGAGAGCAGTCAGTATCTGGGACTGGACTAATTTAAGGTCTTATTAAAAAGATACCTTATGAGATTGTCTGGCCCAATCATCACATATGCCCTTGTGATTTCACTCCTTCACCATTAGAGGTGAGGAGAAAAAGTATTGAACAACTCGACCTCGTGGAAAGTGCTCTTTTGGGGATGGTACATTCCCTACCCACACAATGGGCTCCAAGATAATCAGTTACAGATATCAGGGGTGCCGAAGAAAATAAAAGAAAAGGCTTGGAGCAAGAATTTTTTAAAATGTGAATGCCTGAAGAATATCTACTCAGGCAGTCAACTTGAAGATTTGCCCTGCACCAATAAGGGAAAGAGGAAATGGAGCAAGACAGGAGACAAGAATGGGCAGCAATGCTGAAACAAACAAAAAACAACAAACCCCACCCCCACCTTTTTGTTTCATTGATCTTTTGTCTTGTTTTGGGGGTCTCCATTTCATTTAGTTCTGCTCTAATCTTAATTATTTCTTTCTGTGTATTAATTTGGGAATTGGATTGTTCTTGTTTTTCTAGTTTTTTGAGGGTAGCATGGGTTGTTTATTTGAAATCATTCTATTCTTTTGATGTAAGTGTTTATTTTAATATGCTTCACTCAGTACTGTTTTTTTTTTTTTTTTTTTTTTTTGTATCTCACAGGAGTTGGTATGATGTGTCTTTATTTTTATTAGTGTCAAGAAATTTTTTAAATTTTCTGTTTAACTGGACCCATAGGTCATTCAAGAGTATGTTGTTTAATTTACACATATTTGTATAGTTTTCAGAGGTTCACTTGTTGTTGATTTCAAGTTTTAATCTATTGTGGTTTGAAAAGATACTTAAAATGTTTTCATTCTTTTTGAATTTGTTGAGACTTAATTTGTGACCTAACATGTGCTCTATCCTGGAGAATGTTCTATGAGTTGATAAGAAGAATGTAAATTCTGTAGTTGTTGATAAAAAAGTTCTGTAGATATCTGCCAAGTCCAATTGGTATAACGTAGTTTAAATCCTGGGTTTTTCTGTTCTTTTGTTTTCTAGTTGATATGTCCAATGTTGAGAGAGGTGTGTTCAGGTCCCCAGTTATAATCTTATTGGGATCTATCTCTTTCCTTAGGACTAACAGTGTTTGCTTTATATATCTGGGTGCTCTGGTATTGAGTGCATATATATTTATGATTTTATGTCTTCTTGCTGTATAGATACCTTTATCATTACATAATGGCCTTCTTTGTCTCTTTTTATGGTTTTTGGTTTAAAGTCTATTTTATCTGATAAAAGAATAGCTACTCCTGCTTGTTTTTGATTTGCATGGCATATCTTTTTCCATCCCTTCAGCATCAGTCTGTGTGTGCTTTTACAGGTGAGTCTCTTGTAGACAGCATATCGTTGGGTCAAGCTTTTTAATCTGTCCACTCAGTCTGTGTCATTTGAGTGGTGAATTTAATCCATCTACGTTTAGGGTTGTTATTGAAAGGTATTATCTCACTCCTGACATTTAATTGCTTTTTGTGTGGTTGATTTATATATCTTTTTACCTTTCTCTCCCTTTTATTGTTTGGTTAGGGTGTTCATTGTTTTCTTGAGGTGGTTTGCTACAATTTCTTTCTCTTCCTTGTTTGCATATCTGCTCTATCAGTGGTGTTTAGTCCTTCTTGTGTATTCATGCTGGTGATTATCACTTTTTGTGTTCTGTGTGAAGATCTCCCTCAAGGATTTTTTTGTTGAGTTGGTCATGTGGTGGTGGACTCCCCCAGCTTTGTTTTTTCTGGGAAATATATTATTTCTCTTTCAATTCTGAAGGACAATCTTGCTGGGTATAGTATTCTTGGCTTGTAGTTTTTATTTTTCCTTAATACTTTAAATATATCATCCCATTCTCATGCCAGCCTGTAAGGTTTATGCTGAGAAGTCTGCTGTTAGTCTGATGGGGACTCCCTTATAGATGACTTGATGCTTTTCTCTTGCTGTTCTTAGGATTCTCTCTTAGTCTTTGAGCTTTGGCAGTGTGACTATAATGTGTCCAGGAGAGGACCTTTACAGATTGACTCTGGGGATCTTTGAGCCTCTGGAATCTGTATCTCTATCAATACCTGGAATTTTTCTGCTATTACTTCACTGAATATGATTTCAACATCTTTTCTTGTTTCCTCCCCTCCAGCACATCCATGATTCAGATATTTTTGGTTAAGGAGGTCTAGTAGTTCTCTTGAAGATTGTTATTACTAGGAACTCCCTTTCAGACATTTCAAGGTTTTCCTGATGTATAGGGCTGGTTTCTGATTATTACAGTGTTCCTTTGGTGGTATCATATTTTCTTTCTTTTCTTTTCTTTTTTTTTTTTTTTTTTTTTTTTTTTGGTATTTCTAGTATCTCTACATCGATACCTCATCATCTGGTGAAGTGGTTGCTTCTTCTATTACACTGGGGTGGCTTTTGAGGAAAGTGACTCCCTCCTGAAGATTTGTTATATATTGCCCATTGGATAGAGTGTTTTAGATTTGGTTCTAGGAAGGCACAGTAGTTTCAGTAGTTCTTGGTAGACTCATTTGTTCCAGGTAGATTCAGTAGTCAGTAGTTCTTGGGGGTGCCAGCAGCTACATCTGTGACTTCAGTTGCACATGTGCACAGCTGGGGCAGCTAGGACTGTGCAGGTAGCTTGTCAGGTGGGCCCATGTGTGTGCACGGGGCCACTCAGGCAGCTGGGGTGGCTGGAAATATGCAGGCAGCTGGATGTCTGGTGCCACATGTGCAGCCAGGGCAGTTGAGATGTCTGGGCTCATGCAGGTGGGTGGGGCCACAGAGGTATCCAGGCAGCTGTGCTCATATGGGTAGTTGGGACTGCAAGGGTGGCTAGTCAGCTGGGCCCATGTTGCAGCCAGGTGGATGGGGCTGGAGATGCACAGGTGGCTGGTGCTGTGCAGATGGCATGGGCCACACAGTGGGGTGCACTTTGCAGGATAAACTCTTGTGTGGGGAGAAGGGGTTAGACAATGGCATAGGCAACCATGGAAATGGTGGGGGTGGGCTGGGACAGGAGCAAGTGGAGGGTTACCACCAGGAAGTGCTCACAGTCAAGTGGATTCATTCTGTTGCAAGGGAGAGTTCATTCCGGCTGATCCTGGCGTTGGAGACTTAAGGGCAACTGAAGCCACATGCCTCTTCCTCCTCTCCACCACCCTGCTTGGTTTCTATGCTCCACAGGGTCGTGTCCTGGCTCCTCCTGCCCTCCCATACTCTCTCACTCCTGCTCTTCCCTGAACTTAGCTGTCCATTCCTTGGTCTGGTACATTTCTGTGGAAGGATCATGCACTGGGCACATCTAGTCTGCCATCTTCAAGTCTCTCTTCTCTTTGTCAAAGCTTGAGGGTACTGTTTTCTGTTGTTGTTACTCCAAACCCCCTAACATTATTCTTATTTTTGTTAGCCCTTCAAATCTGACCCACATGTTTTATACCTCACTGTTAAAAAAAACAGAAAATCCAGAAGTTGTCAAATCATTTTAATATAAGTGTACTATAGAAAGAATAATTATAGATAGTGTGAATGAAGTCTAAAATTAAATTATTTGAGCTAGAAGACAAAGAGACTGTTAATTGGTAACACTATTATGATTGCTTAGATATTTCTTGATACACACCTGCTGTGAAAACTCTTGATTTTCCCTGTCTTGCCAACCTAACAGTTTGTGCCTACCTGCTTAATGAAATTCTAGGGCTCTCATATATAGGCTGAGTACAGATGGCACAAAAGGATTCTTATGACAAATAGGCCTTTGGGATCCACAAACAGGACAATCCATTCCTTAAAATTATAAGATTCCTTGGGGCAGTTGTTGACAGCTGCAATGCATACATGCATGAGCTAATTGCCAATTAAATGACCCATATTGGATGGTACAAAAAGACTGGAGGGAAGATCATACCCCATTGAGCTATTTTCATACCTTAAATATTAGACTTTCTTAATTTTTATAAAGGCATTAGAATATGCCTAAAAATACAATGTAAATCTCAACAAAAGATTTACCACAACGAAACTGGAATATTTTCTTTACTGTAAAAAATATGGACTTGTCAAAAAAAAAAATAATATTTTATTAAAAATGATCTTTATAGTTATTATGCTAAGCCTGACAATTTAGGTCAATGACCTATTTAGCATCATAAATGATGGACTCTGTGTGTGTGTGTGTGTGTGTGTGTTTATATGAAATATAGTAATACTTGAACTGGTTCTTTCAGTGTTTGAACAGGTAAAGAACAAGGCTAACTTTGAAAAACAAACCAACTTGAATACAATTTTTGAAATGTTATTTCTAGTTTGTAAAATTAATACAATTGCAGTGTTTTAGTATATAGACAAATATTAAACACAGGAAAGTATTGAAAGTTATACTTAATCAATTCCATAATTTGACCAAATATTGGCTTTTTGTGGATCCAGATCTAAAAAAAGGAGCATCTCCACACTGTAGAAGAAATCTTGAAACAATGAGATTTAATGAGAAGAATTAGGGAAGATTAACTTGAAGTTACTATGAAAAGAATCAATAACGGGGACAGCATGATTGAACCTGCTCTTTGCACTTCATATGCATTCCTCCTTTAGGAAGAGTTTAGTAGCTCTCTCACCCAGAAACTTATAGATATTATTTAAAAGAATTATAGAATAGGATAAGAAGTAAAAGAATATAAATAACATGCTTTCTTACATGGAAAATAGTGATATTACTATTCCAGGCAGTAAAAAGTATTACATAAAAAGAGACAGCACAGATAAATTGCATGGAATTTATCCCTAAATTTTGGTCAATTAGTTTCAGTAATCACTTGACAGTTTGGAAAAAAAATTAGGATACATGTTTGAAGAAATTGAAAATCACATATTACAAAATTATACTGAAAACTAGTGACAGTACCCAGTTGACAAAAAAATTAAAAGTGAAAGGCTAATTGTAAACAAGACTAAAATATGTTTAATTGTGGGAAAATTAAGAAAATTTAAAAGGCAAGTCAGGGATGCTCACCACACTGATCACACTCCGGGAGCCCCGTGATTATCACCATCAAGGCATTTTCAAACAGTGCACAGTAATGGAAAACATGGCAGGAGAGTCACAAACTGAGATCAAGCCTGTAAACAAACAGAAATACAACTTGAAGAAAAATGTGTTAGCAAAAGGTATTAATTATTCAAAAATCTTTAGAGGTGGCTGATCAAACTTGGAAAATATTACAATGTAAAGACATTTGTCAAACAAAAATAAAATAATTAGGAAATTCTTACAGAACTTCTTATCTAGCACATCAATTTTAGCAAAAAAATGTATTTTAAGGGATTTATTTTGCAATATATTTACTCACTAAAATAAGTACCTCAGTTTTAATTTTTTTGCATTTTGGTAAAATTAAAGCCTAATGTTATTAGGCATTGAATACGGTCACACAAAGTAGCAGGAAAGGAGATAAGGGATGGGATTCAGGCATGGAATCAGTCAATCTGTTCATAGAAATTCTAGGAGAGAAAGAACAATGACAGTTCAAAATATGTTTTCAAAAAGAGTAAATTTATCTGGAGGAAACTACTATGAGAAAATAATACTTCTTTCAAAACAAATTGCAAATTTAAGTAAAACCTCCATGATTAGGGCAGGAAAGCAATGTTGTCTAGGTTAAAATACAAACGTGGGTCTATATTAATGCATTATTTAGAATGCAAATAAATAGAATTTTGACTTTAGAGTATAAAGAAATGTTCTAAGCTCAGCGTGAAGATTATAGATTTCATCTGTATTAGAGAGAGAAGTCATTGCCCTTCCATCTAGTTGCTTCTATTATTCCTCTAGATCTTTTTAAATAAACTTCTGCCTTTATTGGAATGTGAATGAGCCAAATACACTGTGCAGAAAGAGCACAGTCCCTGCATGTTGAAAAGCTATGCCCATCTGTCCCTCTCCTCTTACTTGTTTGCTATCTCCTTGGTGTAATGCTATCCACTGAATAGAAAAATGATTGAACTTAGGCCTCAAGTTATAAGAAGTTAGAACTTGAGAGAACTGAGAGGTTATAAAAGAAGAAATCTATCTGTATGTAAAAGCTCTGGTTTCTGTGCATGATGGAGGATATAAGAGTAGTATTAAAAGATCATTCATTCAGGCAATTTAATTCAAGCACTATTTCTGGAGTTTCTATTAAGTGCCAGACAATTTTTCAGACACTGGATACCCTGAAGAGACTGGAATAGACAGCAGGTCTGTCCTTATGAAGATTACGTTCCAAAAAGAGAAACAAATGATACAAAATAAATGAATAAACTGGTAAAATATTTAAGGTAGAAATAAGTACTATAAATACAAGTGAAGTAGATTAAGTGATAAAGTAAGGTAATGTAAGAGACTCTGACATACTGAAAATTGTCAATTCTGCCTACACATGTCCTCGGTTCTTAAAACTGTTCTTCCTATTCTTGATAATTGTCCAATAAATGGCTGCTAAGTCTCAGAACAATTCCTTTCTCTTTGATAGCCATCTTTAGGCAGTTATTTCTCAAATTAGCGGAACTTCAATTAACCATTCATGCTAAAGCTCTAAAAAATACTACTCTTCTTCCTCAACTTGAAACATCCCTTTGAAGTCATTCTTACACTACAGCATTCTAAATCAAGGATTACACTCCACAGTATGGCTAAAAAGTGAATACATAAAATAGAACTCTAAAACTATTTATATAACCCAGTTGAAGTCAGAAAATGGGAAACAGAATGAAAACCAGACAATGGTAATAAAATGATAGACCTAAACCAAAGTTTGCAAGAATCTACATTTAAGCTAACAAATAGACAGCCCAATTAAAAGGCAAAGATTACCAGAATGATGAAAAAGGTGAGACTCTGTTTAGGCAAGCTGCAAGAGCCACTTTAAATGTAAGAACACACATAAATTGAAAGTGGATAGAATAAATATCCACTTTGAAAACAGTAAACTTTGGAAGGCTGTAGTAACTATATGAATATCAGAAAAAATATATTTTTAAAGATAAAAACTATTACTGAGGATAAAGAGAAACATTATATAAAGCTAAAAGTTCAATTCATAAGTTCAAGTTAACAATTATAAATGTGTATGTGCTAATAATAGGACCTGAAAATATGTGAGGCAAAAACTTACAAAATAAACATTTCTATAAATATAACAGGATATTTTGACACCCCACTCTCAGCAACCAGTAGAACAACTAGATAAAGAATCAGTAAACACATAAATTATCCAAACCACACTAATAAGCACCTAAAACTAATTGGTATTTATATAGCACTACCCAGCAACCACAGGATACAGATTATTTTCAAGTAAATATGTGCACATGGTTTATTCACCAAAGAAATCATGTGCTGAATCTTAAAACAAGTCCCAATAAATTTAAAATTATTGGCATCATACAAAGAATATTCTCTGGCTGCTTTGGAACTAAATTAGAAACCAATACCAATAAGGTATTTAAGAATCCCCTGCCTGCCCCCCCAAAAGTATGAAAATTTAACATGTTTCAAAATAAATAATGAGTTAAAAAAATAAATCACAAGAAAACTAGAAAATAATAACAACTAAATTATAATAAAAATTTTAAAACATCAAAATTTGTGAGCTGCAACTAAAGCAGTGCTCAGAGGGAAATTTATAGCTTGAAATAATATTTAAAAAGAAGAAAGATCTGAGCTCAGTAATCCAAGATATACTACCTTAAGAGGCTTTAAAAAAAAAAAATCAAAATCAAATCAAATACACAGAATTGAACTATTTAAAATCAAAACGCAGCAGAACATAAAAGAGATAAAAATAGAGAAAATGAACAATACCAAGAATTAGATCTTTAAATAAAGAACAAAATTGATAAATCCCTCACTAGAATAACCACAAAAGAAAAAAGATGACAAAAGTCAGTAATGACAATATTGAAAAAGGAGTTACTACTACAGGACTTAACAACTTGAAAATGATAATAGAAAATGTGAATAAATATAGGCCAACAAATTTAACAACTTAGATGAAATGTACAAATTCCTTGAGAAATAAAATGCCAAAACTGTCAAAGATGAAACAGACTATCTAAATATCTCTATACCCATTGAAGAAACTTGAGTTTATTATCTTTCTACAAAAACAAAACAAAACAAAATCGCTAGAACTCAATGTTTTTACAGATATGTTCTATTAAATATTCAGGGAAGAAAGAAATTACGCGAATTGTACATCTTACATCTCTTTTACAATAAACAATGGGGAGTTTTCCCCACTTCATATAGAAAGCTAGCATAATCCCAAAAATAAAACCCAAAAAGACATTGCAGGGACCAGCCCGTGGCTCACTCGGGAGAGTGTGGTGCTGATAACACCAAGGCCACAGGTTCGGATCTCATATAGGGATGGCCGGTTAGCTCACTGGGTGAGCATGGTGCTGACAACACCAAGACAAGGGTTAAGATCTCCTTGCCGGTCATCTTTAAAATAAATAAATAAATAAATTTTAAAAAAAGACATTGCAAATGAAAAAAACAAATAACGTACAGACTAATAACCCACTTGGACACAGTCATGAAATTCCTTAGCAAAATACCATAAAATTGCATACAATATTTATAAAAGGATGATATATCATGTTTGAATAGAATTTATTTCATGGATGCAAGTAGTCAAAAATCCAATAATATAACTTACCACATTTTCAGAGCAGAAAAAAAAAGTGTTCATTTTTATAGATGCACAAAAAAAAGTTGTCAAAGTTCAGCACCTATTTTGATGTAAACTTTCAGCCAACAAGTATAAAAGAGAATGTTCTCTTTCTAGTTCGGAGCATTTATGAAAAACCTACAGCTATCATGCTACTTTATGTGGAAATATTGTATACTTACCTCAAAAATATTGGAAACAAGGCAAGAATGGCCAATTCTATTCCATTAGTGGTAATAGCATTGCAAAATAGGTAAATAAAAAATGGCATAAAAAACAGAACAGAAGAAGTAAAATTTTCTCTATTTGACTTGAATCTACAAGACATATTAGAATAAATTAATTTAGCAAGTTTTCAGTTTTTTATAACTTTAATACAAAAATATTGTGTTTGAATATGCTAGCAGCAAAAAAAATCTATTTAAAGCACTGCTGAAATCATAAAATATTTTCAAAAAGTGTTTAAAAATAAATGTGAGACATCTATGCTAAAAACGACAGAACGTTGCTGAAAGAAATCTAAGAAGACCTAAATAAAAGGAAAGATATACCATGTTTGTGGATTGTTCAGGTGTCAACTTTTCCTCAATTCATCTACATTCAACACAATTCCAGTCAAAATTCTGTAACGTTTTTCTTGTTGAATTAAAAAATTGTATCTGAATTTTGTAATTGAAAATTTACATCTAAGTTTTGTAATTGACAAATTACAATTTGGTATTGCCAGCTCACAATAGTAGCAAATCCTTTCCTGCCCTATTAATTCAATTTTGCAAATAACCTAAAAGGGATGAAATATTTAAAAAATTAACAAAGTCAGAGGACTTATGGTATTTTATTCCAAGACAATAAAAAGCTACAGTAATCAAAACAATGTCATATTGGTGAAATGCACCCATATATACCTATTCTGACAAAGGTCCCAATACAATTCAAAGGCAAAACAAAAATTCTTACAAGAAATGGTATTGGAACTGCTGAATATCCATATGAAATAAAATAAATATCACATAATACAACCAGAAATGGATACATACAATAGCTAAAACTATAAAATTATCAAAGAAAATGGGGTAGAACATCTTTGCAACTTGAGAGTAAACAGATATTTCTCTTAAAATAAATATTTATCTTAAATATTTATTTAAGCAAATATCAAGTAAATATTTATCTTAAAATTTAAGAGGCAGAAAACACCAACCATAAAAATTAATAACTAGAAATTGTTCAAAATTAAAGACTTGCTCTTCCAAAAACGACATTAAAAAAATGAAAAGGTTAGTGCAAAATGGGAGGACATATTTACAACACGTTTATTTGACAAAGGACTTTTATCTAACATATATAGAAATGCCTACAACATCCCATCCAATTTAAAAAATGGCAAAAGGCAAAGGCAAATACATCCACAGTGATATACTGGGGTACTCCTACAACAATAGCTAAAACAAACAGATGGATAATTTCAGGTGTTAGTCAGAATGTGAGGCAACTAGAACTTACAATGATTTTGAAAAATTGTTTGAAAGTTTATTTGAAATTAAATATTCAGTTGTCATATAACCTGGCCATTTCATGTGTAGATATTTTCTCAAGAGAATGGAAAATATGTGTCCACGTAAAGACTTGCTCATGAATGTTTATACCAGCTTTATTTTCAGCAGCTCAAAACTGAAAAACCAATATTTGTACACAGGATGACTGGATAAGGAAAATGTACTATATTCCATACAGTAGAATATTATTCAGCAAATCAGCAAAAAAAAAAAAAAAAAAAAAAACGCACACAGCAATATAGGAACACCTCAAAATCGTTATGTCAAGTGAAATAAGACATAAAGGAATACATACTCATAGTAGACGAGTGAATTAATATAAAATTATATGAAATGCTTTGTAACCTATAGTAATATGTAGCTGACTAGAGTTTTCTTCTTACCAGGAGTGCAGAGAAGCACGAACTGCAAAGGAGCTCAAGGAGACATCGAAAGGTGAAAAAACTACTTTGTGTCCTGACTGTGGCTGTCGTTTCAGGGTTGCATACCCGTAATCATAAAATTGCACACTTTAAATGGATTCAGTTTTGCTATGTAAATTTTACCAAAATAAAGTTAATAAAAAAATACAGGTTAGATGAATAAAGAAGTTATGTATCTCTTGGGTCAGAAAAGAGCAGTTGTGATATTTTTAGAAATGTTACAGGTATGAGAGAGAGTCAGCTTTAGTAACTTTTCTATCATATGGAGAACCAATGCCGGCTCACAGCAGTCAATCCTTTTCTACTTCCTTATCTCTTTATTTTCCACTCCTTTTCTGATGAATCAGAAGCTCATGTACTCAGCAAATGTTTGGTGAGAAGGAGAAAGACCTGGCAGGCACTACAGAGATTGAATTGGCAGAGCCCCCTTTTCCCTATGGCTGATTCTTACTTGAAGAAGGCACTATTTGGGGGGAAAAAATTAACTTTAAGTAGAATTTGAACTATTTTCTTATTATACTGAATTGAAAATATTAATTATTGGTCTGCAATTATTTGTACATCTGAAATTGAAGAAAAGATTTTGGAAATGTCATTGGGGCTGCCTAGAAGTATATTTAGAAACAGGGAAGGAAATAGTACCACAGAGAATATTTGGATGGGCAGTAGAGAGAAAGAATGCATTTGCTATTTGATTTTATTCCATGAGTTCTGTTTGTTTAATATAACTCTAAATACTTAGTAGTTTTAAAAAAATAGAATTATAAAGTGCTAATTGCTTTCAAAAGGCCTTTTGCAGATTATATAAATAAAACCTCTTCCCTGATTTGCTAAAAAATCAAAGCAGGAAATTTTTAAAGAAGCAAAAGTATGATAACTTTCACACTAGATCCAGTAGTAGGAATGACTTGTTGATGCAATTTTTGTATGTCTGCAGCTGCCAAACCAAATGTTTAACAAAGGGAAAGGACTATTGCAGTGGACTGGATGTCCCCCAAATTCATTGTGGCTTGGGGGTCCCCACTGTGACAGTGCTAAGAGTGTGGGGAATCCTACTGTGGTAATTGAAAGGTGGGGCCTTGAAGAAGTGATTGGATTGTGAGGACTAAGCCTAGTAAATGGACTGATCCATTCACTGCATAATAAGTTGATAGATTAATGACGGTCATAGGCGTGGTTCTAATAGCTTCAGAAGTAGTCAACTGAGAAGGTTAGTTCTCTCTCCCTGCTTCATCATTCTGCCATGGGAGATCCCTGCTTTACTGCCAGGAAAGACCTTCACCAGATGTGTTCCTGGACTTTGGACTTCCCAGCCTCAGAAACTGTAAGCAATAAATTTCATTTTCTTATAAAGTGCCCTGTTCCAAGTATTTTGTTAGAAGCAACAGAAATGGACAAATCCAACTGTAAAAACAGAGAAGAATGAAGAAATTGCAGATGAGCAAAGATACGGAAGAGGCAAGTGGTTAACTGTGTAGAGAGCAATAGGCTTAAACCAAACTAATATAAGTGAATTCATTCTATTTGTCCTTCTAACCACCCATTTTCATTTTTCACTTTTTCTTTGGGAAAAAGAGCATAGTGCAGCATTTATACAAATTAGTTGGTAAAATGTCCCAGCTTCATTCCAGTGTGGGCCACTAGCTAATTTAGTGCTCTTGAAAAATTATTTAAGTTCTTTGGACTGTCTTTAGGACCAGAAAACCAATTTCCCATTGATAGCCATATAAATTCAGAATGATCTAGATTCTTAGGAATCAGAATGACAGAATAGAAATATAATATGGGAAAGCTTACCAGGTGAGTCTCCAGATACCAGGTTGGTATAGGAAGTAAACGTGTTTCATCGAAATCCTACAATCAAGAATTAGAACTTAAGAGCTTTTTGAATTAAGCTCCAAAACAAACTTGCTAATTAAGGGTCTTGGTGGCTATGTTTTGTTTTATGAGACAGTTTTTAGCAATTTACATTTGAATGTCTTTAGCTGGGGCACATGTTCACAAGCCTCCAAAATTCCCTTTATCTTATTCCAAGCTGCTTTAGGTATTTACATATATACCTGATGTCTGGAGTTCTGGAGCTTGGGACACTTAGCATAAACTCTGCATGTACGGTCACTGGAGCTCCCTTGCTTGCACTGTACCTTAAGCACAATTTCAAGAATATAGGGGGAAGTCAACTCATCATTTGGAGGTTGAATCAGAAACAATTGACTAGATGCGTTTAAAAGAGCACTTTAGGAGCTACTGCTTCCACTGGAGTTTTAGAATTTCTACTAAACAGTAAACCTTATAAGTAGGCCGTACAATCCAGTTCCTTTCAATTTCCTATACCTTATTTAGTTGAAAGAATTATCTCAGTGAACAGAGCTGTGATAAACATGGGAGTGTAGGTAGCCCTTCTATTTACAATAGCCTAGAGTTGGAACCAACCTAAATGTCGATCGATGGATGACTGGATAAGGAAAATGTACTCTGCCATAAAAAAGAATGAAATTCTGTGATTTGCAACATGGATGAACTTCGAGAAAATTATGTTAAGTGAAATAAGCCAGGCACAGAAAGAGAACTGCATGTCCTCACTCATAAGTGAGAGTTAAAAATTAAACAAATAAATAAAAAAGAAAGAAAGATACAACAATCACAATAATAAGTTGAACTTTCAAAAGATAGAACAGAACTGAGGCCACCAGAGTTGCAAAAGGGGGAAGGGGAGGAGAGGTGAGTGAGAAATCGGTAAAGGGCCACAAAAAATGATTACATTGTGTAACGTTGAACATACTAATTATTCTAATTTGAACATCACATAAGGCAAACAAGTATTGATATTCAATGCTGTAACCCACAGATATGTATGATCAACTATGTTTCAATAAAAATCAATTAATTAATTTAAATTTAAATAAAAAAACATTGAAAAAGAGTTATCCCTGTGAGTCATTGTCAAGTTTTTATGGCATGTGCTTATGATCTGGGGGAAGGGTGAAGCTAAGTGGCTACCACATCTTTTTTCACATCACTGCAATAGTTATAAGGCTGCTTTAGAGTTGTAATAGTCTGATTTTATTTTTATATTTTACTGCTAACAACTTCCAAGCCTCAACATTCCCTCTTCCACTTCTGCCCCACATCTAGGTAAGCTAAGAAAGGCCAGTGTTCCTTCCTTTGACACCAGAAGGAAGTTTGAACCTTGCAAGTCATAGCTCATGTAAGGGAACCATCATGCCAGCCCAACTCTTAATCACATTAAAGCCCCAAGCCAATTACCCTTTCTTTGTTCTCAAGTCATTTTTTGACCTGCTTGGGAGTTTACCCTACTCTCCCCAGAAACCTTCTTTATGGTTAAACCTTTTCATACTCTTTTAGGGTATGTTTGTGTGAGTGTGTGTGTGGTCATCAGTCTATACATTTAAACCAAATTTTGAGCAAATAGCCCATCACCCTTATTCAGGGTAATTACACCAACTGGCACAGTGTGCAAGGTGAGTCTTGGAAACCATCACCATCAGTGGGAGTCTGTCTCCTCTTGCTTTGGCCCGTTCACTGTATCTTGTCACCTGTTGACTTGAATGTACCTTAAGCTGCTATCAGTTGGCAAGCTTGAGGATTGAAGCCCATTATAGAAGACGTATTAAGAAAAGGGGTGATTATTCCCACTGTTTCTCCATTTAATACCCCAAGTTTGTCTGTTTGTAAAACTGAAAAAAATGAATAGTGACTCACTCTGGATTGCCTCAACTTCAGTACCAAAAGACACACATTTAAGATTTTAATACCCAATATTATAAAGTCACTGACTTCATCCAATCAGCAACTGAAAAATATTTTTGCTAGCACAGTATAGATTTGGCTAATGTGTTCTATTAAAGAACAATTTTGACAGCCTTTCAAGCACAGTTTTGTTCCTCTTCAAGGCCATGAAACACCTTTTCCATGTTTCCCTTGGGATGTGCCGGAAGCCCTGCCATTGCACATAATCTTTGCAGGCAAGATGTTAGCCACATCCAACTTTCTCCAGGGCACAGTTTTAAGACCATACTGATAATGACATCTTCATCCATGGAGATCCATTTGACATTTATAAAAGAGCTCACAAAAATAGAATGAGTCATTACCCCACACATAGTATAAGCCCTTTCACCTTGATTAAATTTCTGAAAATTATTTGGTAAGCAAAGAGCATACTGCTGCTGCCCTTTTCATCACCCACATTATTATGTGAATAACAAACCTTTCACTCTCTCTTGGTGCATGTTTGACATCATCAGTCCTGACATTCAAACAAAATTTTGAACTGAGGATTAGAGGATGACCACAATAAGGGTACTGACCATGGAAGCCCTATCATGGTTAGCAAAATAATCTTAAAGATTTCTTTCAGCTGTAATAGTAAATATTTCTAAATACTGTGATGTCTAATAGAAGTACCCAGCACCTCTATGGAATCTTCCTGCATGTTTTCTTTTTCCTCTCTCCTTCCTCCCTTGCTTATTCCATATCCTTGATCATTTTATTGATGCCAAAGAGATTAGAAATCAACAGGTTCAGCAAAATTCCCTACAAGTATTTGTTTAATTGTTATCTTTGTATAAGTTGAAATGCTCTAGAAATGCCATGAATATAACTTTAACTTCATGTGACATTTTCTGTTGTATTATTATACTTTACAAGTCATATTAATTTCTGATCTGGTACTGTTTTTATAACTAAAATTAAAAGAGGAATTTTTGTTGTCTGTGAATAGCCAAAACTGTCATTATATCTATTTCTATTGCAGGGATTTAATTTTAATCTCTTATTCTTTCCTTTTGTTAAAGATGCTTTTCTACAATAAAAAATAGGAGGAAAAAAAACACACAGTAAATTAACAGATAAGTTTACTGTTTCATGTATTATAGACATGATTTTAAGTATGAGGAATATTTTAAACACTGTCAAAGTATTAATCCAAGACAAGGGGGGTTATTAGCTTTTTAATCCTTTAACTAACATAATATCAACATCTTCTTCCTGTCTTTGTAGCTATAAAAAAGTTAATTAGAGAGCCACCAGTTCATGTCTCTTATTGCTTAGTTTTTTAAGTGTTTTAGATATTTTCAGACATATATATAATACAAAAAAGACTATATATTTCTAAACCTGGGTTCAGTTCAGAATTCTTCAATGCAAAAAAATCAAATCAAACATTTTTGAGGTACTTTTTAATATAAAAAGATGCTTTTAATTATGATTTATGCCATTTCAAAAACATAAATGATCAAATTTTTCAGTATTTCTAATCAACAGGTTTGTCACTGTCATTTCCAAATGTCTATAAATCTGAATTTTGTTCTGATGATTAGTATAACCATAAAACCTGTTGCATCAAGTTTTGGGCTTTTCTTTATTGGAATAGATTAGCTTAAATTTGAATTTTTGGCTACATCCTGAAGAGAAAATAATCTTCTGTTAAGTTATGGAACCAATTAAGCAATTTTTTTTTAAACTGCTTTAAGGTGTGATTGACTAACAAAAAGTTGTACATATTTAATGCATACAAGTTCAGTTTGAGATAAGTACAAGGATGGGAGAAAAACATTTGGAGATGGTCAAATCGTTCATTGAAACAGACATTCCTGTTGTAGAAGCTAGCCTTGAAAAAGGGCCCTGCATCTCCCCTACTACAATGAAAAATGCCGCCTCATGTACATACCCTTGAATCTGGATTGGCCCCATTATTCATTTTTTATAAAATGTGGGACCAGTGATACTTCATAACTTCTGATTTTAGGTCATAAGATGCCTTGCCAGTTCTCACAAAGTCTTTACAATGCTTGCTCGAGAAGTTAGCTGCCATGCTGTGAGAAAGCTCAAGATAGCCATGTCACTGGGACATGTGAAGAGAGAGAAGATAGACAGACAGAGACAGAGAGGGAGAAAGAACGAGCTATAGATATTGTAGGCATCCAAGCTGTTTTCATCATGTGAGTGAAGTGTGAAGAATGTAGACTAGGAGCCCGGTTGAACATTCAGATGACTCCAAACCCAACCCCTTCTAACTGAACTGTGCAAGAGATACCAGTTGGCCAAATATGCTGTCAAACCATAGACCTGCAAAACTAATAATAAATTGTTTTATGTTGTTTTCTTTTGGGGGATGGGAGTTTATGCAGCAATAGAATTGCATAAGCTAAGATAGAATTTCTTACCAGAAAGTCGGGTATGTCCATCTCAAGAACTTCAAATGTGTAGCACAGTCTTTGGGACAAAGTGATGATCTTGGAACCAAAGAGCCTCAATAGGAGTGTTAGTTAAAGGTTAAAGGATAGTGAGAAAATGGTTATTGGAGGCTGGAAAAAAGGAGACATATGATATACAGTAGCAAGAAGTTTGGCAACTCTGGAAAACAGAAACATACCTAATGACCTAGTCAAAATGGGAAAGAAGATTTCGACTCAGGGTTTTGAACGTGCCAGTGAATTTCTTTTAGTTGTCTGTGAAAAGGTATGTCTAGAGAGACATGAACTGAAGAAGTAGCTGTTCAGACTCAAGCCAGATCCAGAGAAAACATTTCTGAGTTAAGACTTACTGGGTTCAAAATTAAATGCCTTATAATTACATGTTCCTCATTCCCTGGGGGGGTTGGGGGGGGAACTCTCACAGAAGAAATTACCTCAGTCTGCAAGACCCTCTGGTAAGACCTAAAAAATATTTTATGCTCAGTGAGAAAAAAAGATATCTAAGAATCATTTTTTTTTTTTTTTGAATCAATGTATCAAAGTTTCTGGGTCAAATGGATACTTATTAGGAGAAATTTAGTAACATTTGATCAGTATATCATACCATACAAAAAGGTCTTTACATTTAAACATCAAAAGCAATTTTAAGAGAAAAACGTCATAACTTTCTTATTAGTAAAGCATTCTTGCATTGGATTTCTAAGAATCTTAAGGGCATTGTCCAATAGCACTCTGACTTGCATCCCAAGATAGAAAGACTCCTGTCTCAAAACAGCTGGGTGTGGCTTCTGTCTAAGCAAGCAAATTAAAATATAACACAAAGGAGAACCAAGAAATGTTAAAGGAATTATAAAATTTTGGCCTGAAAATGACAGAGATAGTTCAAAAGGAGATGCCCTTTGAACCCTAGAACTTCTACAACCAGAAAATACGATGAACACTACTCAAAAGCAAACATGATCACTTTTTTTTTTTACAGAAAATATAGAATGAGTCAGAGGATGGATCTAAGAGCCACACAGAACCAAGAAACCAGCGATATAAACTTGAAAGGATTTAAAAAAAAAAGATTCTTAGAAATCTTTTTTCCTCACTGAGCATAAAATTTCAGAAATGATATAGATTAGTAACAGCTATGTGTCCCCTCTTGTCCCTCTTATTGAATAATAGTGTTTATTGAGGTGTTCCCATTTATGTCTTATAATGCTTGTGTGTGTGTGAAAGGTAGATAACTTTATTTTTAAATTAGCAGGTCATGAGTAGTCATGCTTAAGGAATCATACCTGAGAAACTTTATCAGAAGCTTCTAACCCACACTTGAAACAATTTAGAGGATAAATGCCAGGACAAGAATCTGGCATATGGGATGAGACATTGGAGCATCTTGAGATGGGCTGTATGCACTTTGAAAGTAGGAAGAATACACATAATTTGTGACCAGAGATGGCTGCAAATTCTTTGCCATACTTCTCTTTCGGCAGAGCTTTGGCCAATAAAACATAGTGGAAGTGATCATGTGTCCTTTCCTGAGTTATGTCTCTAAGATTTACAACTTGTGTTCCTCTCTCTTGGAAGGCAGCTTCCATGACCTTTATACTCAGAAGACCAACCTAGCCACATGGAAAGCATAAAAGCTTCTTGGATCTTCCAGCCAACCCAGCCAACAGTAAGAACTGCGGTCCCAGTTGATCCATACCAGCTCCCCCAGCTTAATTTCCAGGTGGTGCTAACGGAGACAAGCCATCCCTACATGCCCTTCTGAATTCTTGGGCAGAGTTAAGTCGTTGTTCCTTTAGGTAGATGATAAGAGTCTATTTTCTTGATCATCTAGGAGGCAAGAGAAACAGTACCTGAAACACATGGTCTGACAGTGGGCAGATTGATTTCAGGGAAATGGGAGATAATGACATACATTCTAATTGAAGTTTGGTAGAAAATGAAATGCACACTAAAAAGACCAGGTACTGGGAAGAGCATGTTGGGAAGAGCATGTCAGGAAGAGTATGTGGTCCTGGTTAGAGAAGAAATAGTCATGAGAGATTTTGAGAAGGCATGTGCCTGAAAAGAAATTAGGGATGTCTCTAGATAGAACCTTTCGCAACATCAGGATTTATTCAAAAGCATATCCTGTATTTCACTATTATGTAAGTAGTTTGCAAACTTTTAGTTTGAAGACAGTAACCAAAAAGTACACATAAATCTATTTCCTGAAGAAAGGAAATAGTAGTCATTTAATATATACAAATATATATTAGCCAAATTTATTCTAAATTTTCTAGATTTTTGTTTAATGCAACAAATGCAATTATTTTAAGATTTTTTTTCTAACCATTAAAAACAGAAATAAAAAAATACTGCTAACAAGATCTGTTTAAGATTCATTATTATATCTGCATCCTATATTATAATCATTACAATTTGATTAGATTTTATTCACCTTATAATTGCTCCTAAATATTAGTAGTTTCTCAAGCAATGGTGGATGGAAATGGATCACACTCATTTCTAGTCCATTTCATGTTTCTTGCTTGAGTTTTCATGAAGTTCTTGGCACTGTATATGTGCTTTAATTAGGCATGTTTTCTCATGGGACAACATGATAAAGAAATGCAAAATATTCATGGAGTACATAAAGAGTACAATATTTAAATATGAAAAATGGTTACAAGGGACCAAAGGGATTTCTTAGTAATTGGTTTTCCATTAATATGAAAGGGAATTCTGGAGAAAATTTTATAAATTGTGTCATGAAGGAGTGAATAAGCTTGCTTTTACAGGAACAGAAAGCCATTAAATTTTGGAGAATAACTACAGCTATCTTGTACCTGTCTTAGTCAGTGTGTGCTGTTATAACAAAATATATGAGACTGAGTGATTTATAAAGAACAAAAATTTATTTTCTCACAGTTTTTGAGTCTGGCGAGTGCAAGAAGAAGGCACCAGCAAGTTTGGTTGCCTGGCTAAGACTGCTCTATGTTTCAAAGATGGTGCTTTGTTGTGGCATTTTCTGAGGGGAGGAACGTTGTATCCTCACATAGTGGAAAGAGGAAAGCTGAAGGGCAAGAAAGCCAAAGCTGTATGAAGCCTCTTTTAAAAGAGTCTTTATCTCATTCATAAGGGAGGAGCCCTTATGGCCTAATCACCTCTTAAAAGCCCCACTCTTAATACTGTCACTTTGACAACATCTGAATTTTAGAGGAAACACATTCAAACCGTATCAGTACCAACATGAAATTTCAAATAAATGCTTGGTTGTCTGGATAGATGCCATTAAGTATAACAGTAGTTGATGTTTTTGTTTGTTCGTTTGTTTGTTTGTTTTGCTGGAAACATTATTTATTTTTGCCAAATGTTTTCCTATTTCCTGAAATTCCTCAAAAGATTGTGTTGTGCAAAAATTGTCAAAACACTGTCTATATAAAAAAATAATTAGTACATAATTTAAAAAATAAAATCACTGTATCTTATTAAATGAAATTAAGTCAAGTTAAATACCACCTGAGAAAGAATATATTCACATTTCTGCACATTCTTTCTACTACCCTTCCAAATACCCCTTCTACTCAAGTAATTACAACATAGTTTGTGCTAGTCTGTCTGTGTTTTGTCATGTAAAGAATGCATGCACTGTATTTAATTTTTTTGCCTTAAAAATTCTATTATGTTTTTTCACTGAATGATCATCTCTACTTAATCTTAATGGAAGGTAAGAGTGTGTACCAAGGGGAAAATAGATCTTTTATGCTAGTTACCAGAAAGATTGCATTTGCAATTCAAAAAATTCATTGACACCTACAAGATATTAAATTAAAAGAATTCACTTAAGAAGACTTCAGTGTGAAATCTTAAGGGACACAATATACTGTTAAAAATACTTTGGTAACAGATCATTCTTTTGTAATAAGTTACAGAATAAGGAAACTATGTATGAATATGATAAATGTGAGTCTGTATCTGTCTCTGGGAAGCAATTTTGATGCACCTATTAATCTAAATAAGTAGAACTTTAGATAATTACTCGTGTTTTAGGAAATAAGTCAATTACTTAACACATTTTTTTATTGTTTATGATGTGCATCTAAATTGGATTCAGATAAAAAAGAAATAAGGCATTCAGTTTTATAAAAAGCTATAACAGACTTCTTTGAAGCTATTGACTTCATTTATCACCACTTTATAATTTGTTTTATATCTTCATTAATAGTAATATACAATACCTATAAGTTATATTATTGAAAAACAGTCAAAATATCAACAAATTCAAAGATATGTGTCATTTTTTTTCTTTTGAATATTCTTAAGCCTTCATTTGCTTTCAATAAATATATTTGTATAATTTATGCCTGATGTCTCTATTTTCAGATAATGAACAATAATATTTCTAGTTGTCTGAAGAAGAAAATCTTTCTTGTACTATTTTTGATTCTTCTCATGCACAATTTATAAAAACAAGGAAAAATTCTACTGAATAGGCTAGAGTAAGCTATTAAAATCTAATAATTTCTCAATTATATTCTCAAAAATGTAAAATGAACTGGAAAGGCCTGAGAAGAAATACTAAAGCCAACAAAATTTTTACATGGATTTTATTTTCTTCGAAAAACGTAGAATCTGAGAAGACTTGTGAGCCACAAAGGGTCAGAAAACTGAAATAGAAGTTGTGCTTGCTTCTTCTTTGTTTTAACACTTGTTTATCCCAGCTATGCAGAGATAGCTCACAGATCAGGGAGCTTGTCAATACTTAGTTCAGTTTAGAAAGGACAGTGTATTATTTGGGTGGGGGGGGGCAGGTTAATAATTGCAATGAGAATTTATTTGTGTTAACTATAACTGGATAGACAAATTATACTTGCTTCATTCTTTGTGTGAAACTTTCAGCAATTTACAAATATGTTTTCTGAAGGGAGGATTTTATCCAACCACATTATTTTTTACATATTTATATCATATTTTCTATTTTTCTCAAATGATCTTATAACTAGTCTCCAACAATTCATTAGCAACATTCCTCGCAGAGAATCTTTATAAAGGATCAAGTGAACTCATTTCTTTTTATGACAAACTATTTAAATGTCACATGTTTCTTTTTAAGGGTTTTTTCCTACTTGAAGTACACTGTAAATGTTTATTTTCCTGTGACTTCTATATATTTCTTCTTCCTGATATCAAACAGTGTGAGTTTTAAATCTTCTCCCATATCGTGTATATTTAAATATTTGAAGAAAATTATGATATCGGTCTTTCTCTAGGCTTAACATACTCAATTGCTTTTATCTTTTTCCACATGTTGTTTTTGATTATCCACACCACAGTCATAAACAAACATGAAGTCAATAAATACTTTTGGAACAAAACAGAGAATGAACCCTATTTTGTATGGGAAAATATAGGGAAGTAGAAAGGTTAAAAACATTGCCTAAAGTCTTTAGCCTTGAAGGCATTAACAGATATTCAGATCTTGCCACTGTATTATTCTAGCTTTCTTTTACCAACTAACATAAGGCAGGGGACTTTAAGTATATTCATGTAGGAATATAGAGAATGTGTTCATGAGGAGACTAGTAAAGCACAGCAGTGATATCTTCCTTCTTTGCCCCATGAAGCTGTGTTATTTTTATAGTAGTTTAGATTTTATAAAGCATTTTTCATAAACTATTTTTCCCATTGTAGAAAGACTCCAGAGCATTGGAATGTGATTCATAGTCTTACTTTACAAAGTATATACGGGTGTATATCTCTATACCAGCATGCATATAATGAATCAAAAAAGAACATATTCACATTTTTCCCAACTGCAGTGTGAAAAGCACATGTATTGAAATCCAAATGGTTTAGAGAGTTATCTGTTACTATATATGATCTCATTTTTAGGCACTTTTTAAAGAAGGTATTGAAGCATGACACCCCCTTTTTATGCTTCTGCTTTCTTTAAGGGGTATGTACTCAAAGAGTGCTTAACAGAGCAGTGGCTTGTTCACAAGGGAATAGGGAATTTAATGAATCATACATACTTTATTTGAAAAATATCAATAACCATTCCCTGGTCTATTCTTGCATAAACTGAATGAAAATCCCTATGTAAATGGTGCATAGCTTTTTTTATGAATCATGCTCTATTTTTTAGTACAATGCTAAATCATCTTAAAACGTGTAGTTTTACCTGCCAAGCCTAAGATAAATTTCCATCAGTGATTAAAAACTAGTTCCATTCCCTATAATCCTTGTCAATTATATGAACAGGCAGTAATGGAACACTTTATTTTCTTTGGTTATTAAAACACAAAATAGTAATGCAAATGCACTGTACAATGTCTCCTTACTAGATTGGCAGTGTAATTTCTTTAATCAAATTCCGAAGTCAAAGACAGAGAAGTAAGAGTTACTCTTCTAAAATCTAGGTGGGACAAAAATGTGTTGAGCTATAATATGCCCACAAAAGATCACAATGCAAATTTTAAGTCTTTCAGAGATTTCTCTCATCATCAGAGTTGTACATAATTTTTAGTGAAAAAAATTTCAATTGTATTTGTAGAGCCACAACTTTTCAATTTCACCTCCCAGATAGACCATTCACATTTATTCTGAAGAAAAAAAGTTGATCCTTAAGGTCTATAGCTATGATGACCATTCGTTTACAAACATTTAAGCCAGAAAGAATATAAATGAGTCAGACTTGGATTTATGATGAAAACTAAATAAAATGCATATAGCAGTGTCACAAGCAGAAGATATGAAGCCCCTCCCCATTGGACAAAGCTATTAAGAAAAAGCTGGTGAATCAGGTTTCAGTAAAAAAGTGTAATGTTGCTGACATTATCTGTCTGATACTCATGACCAGTGCTTTGAGTGAAAATTTAATAAAATTAACACTACTTTCTTGATTTATTTTTTTTCTTTTCTTCTTAATCTTCCCTTCAAGATTAAACTCATCAGCACTTGACAAAAACTGCAAATAACAGCCAGATGCAGGAGTTGGTTTTATCTTTTTATGCAAGTATGTGGTGCTAATTAGTGCAAATTGATTAAACTTTAATTGCCTGATCCATGGCTAATTAATATTTATAAGATGAATGAGCAGGAAAACCAGACATTTATTAAAACACTTTAATGATTTTTCATATGTTTTGACAAAGCAAAGCAAATAGATGTTATGAGTATGGATGTGCTAGACTAAGAGACTGTATCTGTTGCCTTCTGCTACCTAAGAATGCCCTGAAAATGTACATTAACTTTTAAACACATATATTGTAAACTTGGTTTTCCTTGGGTCCCTTTCCAAATTATTTTCAAATTCTATGTGGTTAGATCACCACATCATTTGCAGTGATAGATATTAAGATTAACACATGTATACAATTACGTATTTTGCTATTGTTATATATTATGAATTCAAGTATTGTAATTGCTATATGTTAATACAGTGGAAAAATGAAGATTTTGTAAGCAATGAAATGTATGTCAATTTTTAAAATTTTTTAAGATTTTAACCTTTTGAAAAAATAATAATTAAAATATCAATTAAGATCATTAATCATTTGAACTTTCAAATTACATAAACCTGATAGGTTTCCACTTAATTATCCTAATGCCTAAAGTTATAATCCAGGATTCATTCTCAACTGTGCAAAAGTAATTTTATATAGTGAAAGAAGTACACTTGTTAGATGTACATTTCTTAAATGTAGAATATATTTATTTATACAAAAATGTTATTTTATGCATGACCAATAAAATAAGTTCTGTACATCATGATTTATAATAATATAAGCTTATTTAGGAATAAATAAGCTTTGTTTATTATTATCTTGATAATATTTCATAATTCATATAAGCAATAAAAGTCAAAGAAAAATGTTTTGAAAAATTCATAATTCTGTATGTTTATTTCTTCTATCCTACATTTTTATACATTCTTATATCCTACATTTAACATCTATGTTTAATTCTCCAGCATATCAAAGCAGAGCATATTTTATATTTTCTTGCATACATACCTCCATACATTTCATTATTTAAAACAATTCTTCTAAATTCAATGTTTGGTAAGATGTTATTTACTGTAGCCTTAACAAATAGATTGAATGATCTTCTAAACTGAGTACTTTAAAATATCTAAATAATCAATTACATAGTTATTGCCCATTTTAAAATTAAGGTGTAATCAATTCTAAATCAATGTTAGTCCTTCTCTTGGTTTTCAGTTCTCCCATCCTAAAATGTTGCAGATTGTATTAATGTTATATGAGCAATTACGATGATCTTTTGATGGATCAACATGACTAGGCTACAGTCCACAGTTATTAAATCAAACACTGATCTAGGTTTTGCTGTAAAGGTACTATGTAGATGCAAATAAAGTTTGTAATCAGTTGATGATCAGTAGTTATGATCATAATCATAATCTGGATTATCCTAGGTAATTTAGGTGGACCTGATTCAATCAGTTGCAAGGCCATAAGAGCAGAGCTCAGGCTCTCCAGGCTGAAGAAGAAATTTCACCTGTGAACACAGCTTCAGCCTCTGCCCAAGAGTTCCATCCTGTCCTTCTTGACAGTCAGCCCTGTGGATTTTGGACTTGCTTAGCCAGTTCCTACAATCATGTAAGCTAATTCTTTACAATAAATTTCTTAATATATATTTTCTACTGCTCTGTTTTTTCTGGTGGAACTTTGAGACAGCAATCAATATACTTAACTTCAGCAAGCAATCACTTGGAATATGTGTGTAAGCTAACTTAAGTAAGCAATCACTGGATATGTGCACAATCACAAAATAATGAGATGAGTACTAAGCAGATATAAACCATATCATGCAGGGATATAAAGAATGAAAGATCCAGTTGGGGAAAGAGGCAATGTAGGTGAAGGATTACTTGCATTTATACTTAAAGAATCAATGCTAGTCAAGTAGAGTTGTGTAAAGCATTTCCAATAGAGGTAACAAAATTACCAAGCATGAGGCATGTGGAGAATAATGGTCCTACATTGCTATTATATATATTTCTAGAGGAAAATGGCATTTTATGGAGTCTGCAACTATAGGCTTGGTTCAGATGACAAAATAAAATAGAGACTCGGACAGGGATAAGGGCAGGAATCCCAGGGGCAAAAGTCATAGGTGTTCAAAGAAAAAAATTAGTGAAAAAATTGCAAGATCCATGTTTTCCTGCCTTCTAGATATCACCTGTTTAAATGCACTGGGAGTGGATCTGTATTAGACAGGAGGACTTTATACAGTTTTTCCTATTCAGGAGCCTTTTTTGCCTCTCTTCTTCTGATTCATCTGTGACAATGGTTAATACTTCTGTGTGTTTTTATCAGGACAATGAATCAAGGCACACAACACAGTGGGTCACACTGGTAGAGTTCCAAGGGTGAGCCAATCGGAGATCTCCCTGGGGCTTTTCTCTAAAGCTAGCAAGTAAGACTGCCTATTATTTTTGGAATGTGGAACTACATCTGTGGGCTTGGAGCTCAGCAGCCATTTTTCACATTGCACCAAGATAGCTTTATTTTGTCAGGGAAGAATGAGGCCAGCATGCAAAAAGAAGCAGAAACAAGGCTGCAAATGGTGAAACTTGGGAGAGAGAGAGAAAGTGGGAGCAGGAAAAAGGGAGAAAGAAGGAGAAAGAAAGAAAGAGAGAAAACAGGATTCTTATTTGAGTACAGATACCCTTTGGATTTCCCAAGTATGTGATCCAGTAAAATCTCTGTTCTATAAAAGCCAGAATGAGTTGGGTTCTGTAACTTAAGAACAAAATAGTATTGACTTGTAGCCATAGACAGTTTATGTTTAGTGAACTGAATCAGGGAAAGATTTGCTGAGCCAAGAAAGAGAACACATAGAAGAGGAGCTTACTGCATCAATTACCTAAGAATTGAGTTCCAAGTATATAATATAATATAACTCCAAGGCTAAAGGACATGACCTGATGACTTATGGAACCCTAGTATACATGCGAGATTGCTTCCAGGACCCCTTCCCCCATACCAAAATTCCAAGTCCTGATCAAGTTCTGCAGTTGGCCCTGTGGAACCCACTTACAGGAAAAGTTGGCCCTCCATATGCCAAGTTCTGCATCCTGCAAATACTGTATTTTTCATCCGAGGTTAGTTAAATCCATGGATGCGGAACCCTCTCAGTTCAAGCCCCTGTGTTCAAGGGTCGACTGTAGTTACCTCAGGGAGGTTCACTTCCAATTAGAATTACAGAGTTTGACATCAGATTTTCTAAGAATGAATTCAGGAAAGGAAACTTTAGGATCAGGTTTGGGTTAATGCATACTTGAACCAACAACTTCTGACAGTTTTTAAAATCATTATGCCTCTCTGTTAATCCCCATTCCCAACTCATTGTTTGCTATTTTTTAAAATCTTATTTTCTTAAAAACTTATTTTCCCATGTGTATCAACTGTCAACATTTACAAAAATATCAGTATGCATTAGTCATCATTTGCTGCACCAACAAAAAATCCCAAGCTCTCAGTGGTTTAAAATAGCAAACATTTCTTTCTTGCTCACGTCACACTAGAGCTGTGCTTTTTAGGAGCTTAGCTGGCTGCTTTTGGGTTTGGCTGGGCTCTGCTAGGAGTGACTGGGCTTGGCTGGACTTGGCTGTGATCAGCTGAGCTCTGATGGTCTTGGTTTGACTCCATGTCTGCTCAATTTCCATCAGTGAAGGCATGTCAATGACTAAGTATAAATCCAGTAGGCTAGGCAAGCATTCTCTCCTTTGAGACAAGGTACTACAAAGCCCCATGGCAAAGTACATGGATAAAAAACAAAAACAAAAACAAAAACAAACAAACAAAAAAACCCCACTTACAAAGAGAATGAAAAGTGGTGGGAACAATAATCCAATCTACAACAGAAATTGAAGGTTTGGGAGGGTGACACTTAGATCCACTTTTACAGACTCAGAGTATCAAGACTTGGCAACTAGAAATCTAACCAAATTTTTGATGCCTAGAGATAGAGCAAATGAATGGGGCATACCCAGGAAACAAAGTAGCCACGCCATTTTCACTGAAAGATGACCCATGTTCACCAATACTGCTTTCCAGGATATCCCAAGTTAGTTACAGGGAGGAAATCTTTAGCTGCATTTATCTCTCCATGTGTATAATCCTACACATGCTCATAATAAGTCTTTCCTCTTAAACTATTGAATATCTTGAATGAATCACTCCGCTCCCCTGCTATTCACTTAACACTACTGTCATTTTCAGTATAGAAGTGGATTATGAACATAGTAAAATAAACATTTAGAAAAGCAGACATTTTAAAGTAGACAAGCAGACCACTGCCAAATGAGAGCAGTCATTTCTTGCTTACTTAATTTTTTTTAAGTGTGTTAAAACTATCCAGAAAGAACATCACATATTTTTAAATTTTCATTTTTTAAAAAAGAAGTACAGGTTCTTTTTAGGGATTTGAATAATTTTGATTCCTATACAAAGAGTTTCAATCACCAAATTTTCTTTTTTTCTTCTAAACTCAAATGTACTTTTAAGTACCTGTAAGAAAATGTCATAATAGTCTTCAAGTTGATTTACATGAAACAAGAAAATAAAAGCTTCCTTTCTCTCCTGATCTCATATCCCCACCCTAGTTTATTCTTCTCTTTTTCCATCACTCACTCAGACTTCAATGGAAAAGTTCATTGAGGATCAAATAATCCAGCTGTTGTTTTCAACTTTTGCTGTTTTAATGTTTATTTTCCAAATCATTCCCCATTTTTCTACTAAAAATATCCTGCCAAATCATTATTTTTTCTGGAGCAAATCTACTGCTTTCTGTTGCTAGATATCTGATCCAAATCCAATATTTTTCTTGGCAGTTGGTGAACATAATAATAAGTAGGGAATTTCTTTTTCTTTCCACATGTAGAGCCAGTAAAAAAGAGACACAATTCACAATTAAAATTCATTTAAATATTGAGGTCATTTCTCACTTTAGCATATTTTCACAAACATTTCTGAAAGGGAGAAAACGTTAAAGGGAGTTTAATGATCTTAATGTATATTTGCACTTAGGTTTCTACTTCTCAATGCACATTTTTTTGAATACACATTGGGAGTATGATTTAGGTTGTATTGCACTTTCCAGAGCTTTTTTTTTTTTTTTTTAAATTTATTTTTAGAATCTTTGTCAAAAGGATAGTGTGCATATAGAAAATAAAAAGTTCAGTTTTTAAGCATTTTATTTGTTCTACTTCAGCTTTTCCACTAAACTTAACTGTTTTAAATATTGGAAAATGTGTATTATTTAGTTTAGAAGTAACATGTATTGTAAAGTTAAAAATAAATAAATAAAAGAAGTGATAATGAAAAGCAAACTAAAATTACTTCATTCCACTCTGCCATTTCACTCATTTTAAACCATTCTTTAATAACTGCTCATTTTATTTTTTTCCTGATTTTCTTCATAGCATTATACAATAGCCTTATATACTATTTATAGACTTATTAACTTTAGGTCATATTTGTGGCCTTGAAAAGAGGATCTAGATCACTTAAACTATCTCTACCTCCTTCTAATTTTAATAGATCTATTTTTTGTTTTTTCAAAGTTTTGATTTTTTGAGACTTAAAAAAAAATTCTTGTTCCTCCAAAATAAATTAAATTTCTTGGCAGTTTTGAGCAGAGGAGTGACCTGGTCTGCCTTTTATACTGAAAAGTTTTCTGTGGCTGCTCTGTCGAGAATAGGTACTCAAGGGCAGGAAATGAATAAAGAGGCCAATTAGATCATTTCAGTTGTCAAGGTGAGAGATGCTGATAACTTGAATTAGAGTGGCAGCATTTGAGGTGGTGATAAGTGCTTGGATTCTGCATATATTTTGAGGGTAGAGCCAGAATGATTTCCTGATAGACTAAATTAGTATAAAGAAAAAAGACTCAAGCATGATTCAAATTTATTGGTGTGAACAACTAGAAAATGGAGTAATCATTTCCTTAGATAAATGAGATTCTAGAATTGACCCCTAGTGTCCAATCTGGAAAGCAAGATCAGGTGTTAAGTTTTAGTTGTGTTAATACGGAGATGTCTTTTAGCAAACTGCATAGTGATAACAAGTAGGCAATTAAAAATACAATTCTAGAGTTCAGGGGAGTAGTCTAGGCTGAGAGTACCAGTGTATGGAGGATACTTAAAACCAGGATATGCAATGAGTTCATAAAGGAAATGATCTCACTTAGTTAAATTTAGCACCTAACTAAAGGAGAGAAAAACTCTGGGTGACTGCAAATGTTCAAGGTCATGGACGAGTAGTTTGTGACAAAGAAGGAACTAGGGGTATGTGGCATCTGGGAAAACAATGGGGGAAAGTGTTTAATGAGGAAGGAGCAATCAACTGTGTCAAACACTGATTGATGGCCAGTAAGATGAATTCAACCACTGGATTTAGTAGCATGTAGGCCGTTGGTTACCTTGACAAGAGTACTCTCAGTACAGCAGTTGGGACAAAGACTTGATTAGAATAGGTTTTAAAAGAAAATATGACAAAGCAGATTGGTTATAGAAATTATAAATCACTTAAATGACTTTTTTGAGAAAATCTGCTGTAAAAAAGAGCAAAGAAGTGGGATATTAGCTGGAGAAGAGTGGAAGCATATCAAGACAGATTTGGAGTTTTGGTTGAAGTTTCAGTATGTTGTCATTTTGATGGTAATGATACAATAAAGAGAGAAAATGTATGATGATATAGGATAAAGATAGGAAGATTGCTGGAGCAATGTCCTTGGAAAAATTAACAGGGGATAGAATTGACTGCATCAAGGACACCTTTTGAAGAAATACTATGAAACATAGAGCAGCAGAGCCTAAAATAGGAAAAATCCAGACAAGAGCTGATTAGAGAATTAGGCAAATCTTCAGTTCACCATAACTCTTTAAGATTACTTCTTTGTAGTACATAGTGGAGATATACATATGTGCACGTATACCCACCCTTTTATAGTACTTCTAGTTGAATTCTTGAGGTCAGATTAATATACTGTAAAAATATATATTATACAAATACACATACTAGGGCACTTCAAAAAGTTCATGGAAAAACAGAGTTAAAAGATAAATCGAATCTTTCCATGAACTTTTTAAAGACTCCTCATATACATATATTCACATATACAAGGGTCCTGATCAAGGTTCATGGAAAAATTGATTTAAAAAATAACACTAATCCTTCCATGAACTTTTTGAAGTGCATTTATGTATTAGAACATTTGTGTTGCTGTGCTCGCTTCGGCAGCACATATACTAAAATTAGAACATTTGTGTTGCTTATAACAAAAATATATGGAACTGGATTCTTTGTGAGAAAACAAAATTTATTGCTTACATTTTCAGAGGCTGGGAAGTCCAAAGTCCAGGGAACACATCTGTTGAAGTGACTCTACAGCAATGTAGGGTGTCACGTGGTGAGAACAGTAAAGCAGAAAAAGAGGCTGTCATGTGCTCTCCTTTTAAAGCCCTCAGAACCACACCCCTGACCACCATTATTAATCCATTCATTGTGGCATGGTCCTACAATCCAATCACCTCTTCAAGGCCCCACCTTTCAATTACCATAACAGGATTTGCTGTCTTCTTAACACTGTCACAATGACAGTCAAGTTTTGGAGGGACACAATTTAAGGCACATTGTATATATGTATACACACACACACATTTACACACACATGAATAATTGTCAATGTGGTATGACGGTCTAGTCCTTCTTAACTGAACTGTTTTTAATTCATAAAACTCAATTTGGAAATGGCTCTTTTATAACTCTATTTCAGGGACTACATCAAACTGAAAACCTTCTGCAAAGAAAGGGACACTATCATCAAATTTAAGAGACAACCTACAGAATGGGACAAAGTGTTTGCAAACTACAAATCAGACAAGGGGCTAATATCCAGAATATGTAAGGAACTCAAACAACTCAATGGCACAAAACCAAATAACCCAATTAAAAAATAGGCAAAGGACCTGAATAGAAATTTCTCAAAATAAGCCAAATAAACAGCCAATGTGGACATGAAAAAATTCTCAAAATCACTAATCATCACGAAAATGTAAATTGTAAACACAGCGAGATACCATCTCACCCCAGTCAGAACATGAGAGTTCAGGTGTCTTTTAGAGGTATCAATTTCATTTCTTTTGGGTATAAATCCAGAATGGGGATAGCTGGGTCAAAGGTTGATCTATTTTTTGTTATCTGAGGAGCCTCCATACCGTTTTCCACAGTGGCTGTACCAATTTACATCCACAACAACAATGTGGGAGGGTTCACTTTTCTCCACATCCTTGCCAGCATTTGTTATTTTCTGTCATGTTGATGATAACATTCTAACTGAGCAAGTAGCCTCCCATCTGCTGATGCTTCACATTGAATATTGGACAGGGGACTGAGTTTCAGTATAAGCAACTCAGAGACTGAATTCTTCCAAAGTGTGTGTGTGTGTGTGTGTGTGCGCGCGCGCGCTATTTCAGATATTAACATGCAGAAGGTGAAATATTCTTGCTCCTTGCTTTCCTCATCTGTCATCTGTTGTAAGGAGATATTCTAAAGATTGAAGCTTTCACAGAATCATCAGAAGAATGAGGGAAATTTCGTGTCCACTCTCTGTCATTAACTGAATGGAGAATTCTCTCAGAGCCAGGCAAACAGAGTTTCTCTGTGTATGTGAGTGAATGAATTTGAATGCATACAGACATCAGACAAACCTCCTGAAACTGCAGAAGTTAAGGAAATCTTAAATTCGTAGATTTTCTGAGAGAATGCCCAACGGTACTTGAAATGTGATTGTTGTTTACATTAGGAAGACTCCAGGAAAATTTTCTTACTAAATTACTTTATCAAGAAAAATTTAGCAAGGCAACTGAAGCAGGAGGAATCCGAGTTTGGGTCGAAATTGCTTTTAATCACCCAATTTGTCTTTCTTCTTTTTCTGCTAATGTTAGGGTGAATATTTCATAACACACTTGTGGAGCCCTTATCTTGGGTCAGACCGTGGAGATACATACATGAAAAGAAATCATCGCTGTCCTCACGTCGTCTGCATTTCAGTGGGGACAGCAGGTGCACAGACTCTCGCAGTCCGTTTTAACTAGTCGTGGCACAGCTGGGCAAAGTGGGTGCTTACAGCCACGAGGAAACAGGAAAACAAGAGGCGCGATCTCTGTAAAACTTATAATCAGTCTGAACTATCTGAAGATATGAGCCTTGTTTTAAGAAACCAGCCCAATCCTTCCTCTAACCCCGAAAAAGCAAGAACGTGTACAATCAGGTATCACAGCCGAGAACGCTCCGCTTATTCACAGTAGAGCCAGATCGATCCGGGAGCAGCTGGCAGTGGCTCTCCGTTCCTCTCACAGGATAAAAGCCAGAGTCCCCGCAGGGGCTCGCAGGGTCCTTCAGAATCTGGCGACAGTTCCACTCTGACCTAAACCCCTCCCAGCCTCATTCACTCTGCGCCAGCCACAGCGGCAGCCAGCTCCCCCACGCCCACCCCTAGGTTAAGGCCCTGTGCAATCTGCTCCTTCCTGGAAGGCGCCTGCCCCACATACCTACGTGGCTCCTTCCCTTTCCTGCCTCAAAGCTTTGCTCAAATACCTCCCCAATGAGCCCTGACCAGCTTTCTTTAAATTGCAGCCACTTCCCCTGCCCAGCTCCAGAACCCCCTGGGCTGCTCTAGTCACGTTTGAATCTACTGCATCACCTTTAATCTCTTATAATGATGCCACCTATTATATCACTTTTAAAATTGTGCTTGTTTTTTATGTGTCTCCTTTCATTAGACAGTAAGCTGCATGAGGATAGGAGTCTCTGCTGAGTTTCTGTTAGTGTACCCCAAGTTCTTAGAGTAGTGCCAAGCACATGACAGGACTGGATAAATGTGCTAAATGAATGAATACTGTGAAAACATTTCTTCTGCATTCTAAAGTTGGCAGGCGATAAACTCATGTTCCTGCTAGGCATGTGACCGATGCTGCTATGTGTTGTTGACGTTATTTAAATCATGGTGCATTTAAAAGTGTAGATTATGCAATACTCAGAGGTGAAAGACCAATGCCAAAACCTTATGATACGGCTGTGAAAAATATGTAGTGGTAGCTAATATCTACTTGTTAGAAAATTAGTACAGAAGTACATTTATCATATTTACTTCAAGTATGAGCATTTTTTTCTGCCTGAATTAATTTATAATTGGTATAGGGAAGAAAAGTCAGATGGGAACCACAGTATAATTCATACATTCAGCAGATTTTTGAATACCAAGTAGGTGTCAAGCACTGCTTTGGCATAACGAATAGAGTGACAGGTAATATACGGGTCATGTTATTACGACATTTACATTCTTGTGGGTTCCATGTCCTCTTTCGCTCTTGATATTGTAAAACAGATTGTCGAGCCAGTATTCAAGGACAGGTTCTGAGGTCATGCTTTCAGACAACCCCATAAAAGACAATGAAGAGCAAAAACCTCAAGGGGTGTGAGTAATAAGCAATATGGTGTTTAGTAAAAATTAAACAATGTCTTGAGCTCAGGATTTCCTTCCATACCTGCTATTCACATCAGTACTGATCTCAGAACAGAACTTGAACCTGTAAGACAAAGGAAAGTAGAGACACCTGCTGGAGCGACAGGGTGAGGAAACAGGAAGGAGACTGTGACAAAGACTATGGCATTTCTTCTAAGGTCACAGAGAGAAAACCATCAGAAATGTGAATAGACAAAGTTCTGTTAATCAAGTGCTTTAATAATGGGATATTTCTAGTCCCTTTATTATAAATTATAAAAGGATAACAAAGAACAATTAAATATTTGGAGTATTTAATTCAAAATAATTAAGTGTTAATTGAAAATCCATTATTTTTAGCTACTAATAATTAAAGCAATTATAGGAGAGTTCAATCTCCATTACAACATATTTTTGAGGTGAAATATACTAAAAAAAAAGGTTCTTTTCTTTTTCAAAAATTAAATCTCCTATATAAATTAGAAAACAAATATCCAGGCTTCAAGAATCCTTATCATTTTGGATAGACTGGATTTACGTATTTTCCAGGAGATGTAACAATTAGATAGAGCCATGAGGGATGGAGGATGAGGCCCCCCGAGGTCATGGTGGACGTGTTTTCTCACTTTGCCCATGCTGTGCTAAAAAGCTGTTGTCTAAGGCAAAAGGCAGCAGAAGAAAATGCATTTAAAAAAAATGGAGCTGGGGGTGCTTCTGTGAATTTATGAGAAGTGCATCACAAAGACAAATATTTCAGCCATGCAGTTCCATTCGGCCTTTTCAGCTGTGTGTCCATAGCAAGTCAACGGCTAAATTGAAAAATCAATTCCAATTTAAATTATTGGAATAAAGAACACCAGGAGTCAGAGATAAAATGGCTTTGTTCTCTGAGATCCTTTTTAATTGGAAAGTTATTTCTTCAGGGTATTCTAATGGTTCTGAGGGAAGATTGCAAAATAAAGTTGATCGGCTGGGGGAAGGTTAATAGCTAATGTGCTTTCCTTGCTGCACAGCAGTCTCCTGTCTTTATGACATCCCCCATCATATCTGGAAGGACTGAAGATTCTAAATCATTTGATACATGCAAGGACTGTACTTTTTCTTAGTCTTTCAGAAATCATCCTGGGGCTGAAACCTTGGCAGAGCCTTGTTGCTCTTGCAGCCTTTCCAACTGGACTCACATTTGCTTACAAATATCACATGACCCTTTTCTCATTTCTTTCTTCTTTTTTTTTCCCCTAATTCCTTATGGGGATGTCTCTCTAACAATAACATGGAAATTAATGGAAATAAAAGATACCTGAAGAGGATGCTAGTAAAAGCTCTGTTCTTTAATGACAGAACAAGAAAGAAAAAACTTTGCTGGTTTGTATTAAACAGAGAAAAGAGAAAAACACTAATAGTTAGTAGACTTAATAGATGGTGAACAAGGGTACAAAGATAGCGCAGAGGAAAAACATGGTATATATATAAAAATTTTAATAAACATTGTTATTAAAAGGTTAATACCAAATAGCTGCAAAACCAAAAGCCATATTTAGAAAACTTCAAACCATAGTTTAAAAAATAAAGTTTAATTAAACATATAATAACCTTTGCTCTGCCAGTAGAAAATTGTTTGGGGCGGCTGTAGATTAGAAACCTTAAATGGGCATTTAATTTGAAATTAATAAAACAGCTATGGTACGTGTTAGGAAAAGTTACTGAGGTTTGCTTAGTATATTTAATTACTGTAAAAGAGATAAATCTTGTTGGCATGTAATGAACTCAGAAGTGCAGATACAGTAAATATGTACTTACGTTCTTGTTATTAATGCATTAAATTTGTAAGAATATTTAAGAATTTAATTAGCATTTAATAAGATAGCTATAGCAAATTACAGTAGTTAGACATTAAATGTAAATTAATATTTTTAGTATTTAATTGATATTAACTAATTAATTACTGTTTATTACATGGCAGCTAGATTTATCTTTTATAGAGTTATTAAATCTCAATTAAAATGCTCTTTTAAGAGGGCACATTCAATTAAAAAAATATTCTATAAGAATTTCAAAACTCCCTTCTCTCAGGACTTGGGGTTCACAAGTGTTTCAAATCAGATAACCAAGGTAGTTTAGAAAAAAACCCAACTGGGCTTAAGAGGCTCAAGCAATTCCAGACCTGCCCCAGGTAAGAAGGGCTTATTTATTGAAAGTCATGTATTATGTTTTTCTACTAAAGTTATGTACTACATAGAAAGCCTCTGGCTCAAAGTATCTCTCCACAGTGAATGCTACCATGTTGAGGGGTTATTTCTTTGAGGAAAATAACTATAGGCTATTAAAATAAAAATGTATTTTATTATTAGTTATTTCTCCCTGGGTGACTTGGTGTGACAATATTCTCTTAATAAAATGAAAGAAAACAGACAAGTTGAGATTTTATTTTTATTTCAAGGTCTATGTTGCTCCTGTCAATTTCTGGAATGTAGTATGTGCTCAATAAATATTATCTGAATGGGATGTATTGAATCTCCCTCATTTGGTACCAAATAATTCCTGCATCTACTTTATAGCTACTGTGAAATCTAATCTGAAACAGTGTAGAGTAGAACTTAGTGATCCCCACTCTGGAGTAGGCCTGCCTAGATTTAAATCCTGACTACCTCTTTCAAAGTGTGAGACACCTTTGAAAAGTCCTATTACTCCCATTATATATTACTATTCTGTGCCTTGGTGTTCTCCTCTGCAATTACAGATAATAGTGTCCATCTCTAAAGATTATCATAAGGACTGAATAAGTTAATAAACATAAAGCACTCTAGAACAACACCTAGCACATAATAAAAGCAATACATGCTTGCTGTAATTACAATCTCCAGTTTTAAAACTGTGTTCTCCACAATTTGGAGCTACAGACGATACATTATGTTTTAGCATACTACAAATACCTGAAAAGCAAATTAGCTTTTTTATCTAGTTTATCTCCCTTAAATAATTAATCTTAGTCATTGTAAATATTTATCATTACTCACAAGTTATTTTTTTTTTGGCAAAGCTATAAACACTAAGTGATTTTAATCTTTTTCTCATGAATCAACCCCTGAAGATCCTTTGTCATTTTCTTACCACAATTTTCAAGCAAAATGAAGATATTAAATAAAAACTATCTCTCATTGATTCTTGTTTCACTCTACTAGATATCTAGCACCTCAGCTCAATAAATAATTATTCATCATTATTTTTTGTCAGTCTTGGGTCTTGTGACAATATTCTTACCTTGGCTAAGTGAAATTAATTTTTTGTTAATATTGCCTGAAATCATTTTGAAACTCAAGCATTCCACTGTTTATGCTGCTAATTCATTCTTTACCTCCTATATGTGAAATTTGTTGGAAAAGTTTACTTATTCAAAGATTTCTTTGTTTGTATAATAATTTAATACTTAAAATATGTATTTTATACTCAATTTTTTGTTTTTAATTTTCTGAAACAATAAGCTTAAAATCAGGGGAATCAGTTTCTCATACCAGTCATATAGATATGCCATCTATATGCCTTAGCTTTCCTTGATTCTTCTGTAGAAGGAAGGCTTTGAATAGAATAATCTTTTTCAAAAACTTTCTAAATACAGCATACTATTAAGTTATATTCAACCAAACAACAAAATTCTTCTCCATTACTTGTGTTTGGATTAGCATTTTTAGTTTACTTGGCACTTTTAAAAAAATGTTTTACTTTGTTTTAAGAAATGAACATTTGAAAGGAACAACCTTTAAATTGTAAACCATTAACCAAAAAATAATAATTAATTAATGGATGATGCCATTTTATGTTCCAAGAGCAGTACTGATGGGGATATTAACAGACTGATTAAAAGAATTAAAAAACAAAACAGTAATAGCAATGTATGGAAAAGAAAAAATCCATGGAGATGTGATGTCTTGTTTCTTTGATTCTTCATCAGTCTCCTGTGATTCAACCGTGGTCTTTAGATGTGTAAGGCTAAGCTCTGTGGCAGTAAAGAATTAAAGAGAAAATGACAGAGCCTTTGACAGATGTGAAGAAAAAGATGATTTACTCAAGAGACAAAAGAGTAATGATGAGAAGGGGAGAAAAGAAAACATTTGATCACAGAAGTTACTAGGAGGGAAAAGGAAAAAATGGATGGAGGATACACGAGTATTTTGAATGTTGGGACATGGGTTTGAAATTGATGGAAAGGCACGAGGGGAGGAAACTGATTTTCATCACTAGTATTTTGAATGGATCCAATCACAGTTCGACAAAGAGAAGAAAATTAGAACCAAAAACAATGAGCTAATCACTTTGAAAATCACCCAAAATATCTGCAAGGAGGAAGTAATAGTATTCAAGGAGAAACCGAAGTCATCAATAATAACAGAAATGTCTGAGCAGGGAGAAAATTCAATGTATAGCTTAGCATGGCTTCTTTGACTACGAGGTCTACTTCCACAGGACAGGAGGTAAAAAATGCTCCTGTATCCACTTTGGCTAACAGAATAAACCCTCAATCACATTTTTGGATGTGTTCCTCAAATCTGTTCTAATTCTGCTCTTGCCTTTGATAGGTACCTTTTCACTTACTTCTATCCTTGTTCTGTCCTTTGGTTCCAATACATGACATTGTTATAACTGCTTCAATCTCAAATTCTCTCAAATTTCTGGTTCTTTGTTGTAGCTATGCTGGTTTAATGCCCTGCAAATGTTATTTCCCTTTAGTTTTATTTGGTTCTTGGTAATCTCTCATGTTAGCACATCTAAGAAAAGATACAAAACACTGTTCTATAATGCTGTGATTTGCCAGTCACAAAAAGCTTTCCATGTTTCATATGGATGCCAGTTGTGGCAGTACTAGAACAGGAAAATGCTGGAAAAAAGAAATCCATGGCATTATTCTGTCAACAACACCTATCATGAAGTAACATCCAATATCATATTCATAACTGGAGATTAAGCCTTGAGTGTGCTTCAGAGATATATTTCAGGAGGAACTGCATACAGTGCCCTTTCAAATATACATGAAAACAACCACTTTCCAGTGGCTGGGCCAATGCTGTTTACATGTCACAGGCGCATGCCTTTAATCAGCTGTGTATGATCAGCTTGCCACATTTATCATTGGTCCTATATTAGCAAGTAGAGCAAGTGCACCTCTTCTTCAGGACTTGATCTCAGAACACTGGCATGATAATGGTTAAGGGAAAATAGTCATTTAAGTCAGCAAAGATCATTGGTTCATTATATAAATTTCTTTATGTATGCAGTATCCATAGGAACAATACCATTGTTTTAAAAATTTATATTTCAGTGGGGTTTTTAGTTGCTTACTGTTGTTTTGAGCTTGCAACAAGGAAGCCATGGGATTCAAGAGACACTGTTTTAACTGATATAATGTGTAGTTAAAGAATACAATCCAGAAGAATGCAGTATCAGTTGGCTGCAGCTGCAGCTGAGTGTACCACAAATCTACAGGAAAAAATGACCATGACACATGGATAAAAGATCAGAGCCGCATCTCAGAGACTGGGTTTGCTGTGAGGTTTGAGGATAGGTACGTGATATCTGACTGCTCAGACGGATCTCTGTATATGACAGTGAGCCAACTGGGAACACAAGGGCATCCTGGAAATAAATTTAGGGCTATCAAAACTGTACACTTCATACAAAACATCTTTCTAAGCATTTGGAGGCACTGAGGAAGAGTTTTATCCTACTTTAAACTTTAACACCAGTGACAGTCTCAACAGATCATTTTCAAAAGGAAAACCACCTTCCTTCTTGGTAAGAGGCTCATGGAAAATGAGAAATCAGGTGAAGAAACTTTTAACTTAGAACATAAATTAGGCCTTAAATATCTATTTACATACAGAGAGATTACATTTTTGTCAAATTCACTCACCTTTTAACTCTTCAGTAAGCAAAACAGTTATGCAGTTTGTCACTCTAAGAAACCACTGGACAACAGAGAGTGTGGGAGATAAAGTCCAGACAGTATTTCCCTCACCAAGGCTTGAAACCTAGCTCAGAATGTACAAAGCATGGTAAAGTGTAGTAGTAGAGTTTTCTTGAATGTTCCTTTATATTCTAAATTTTAATGTACTACTGATTATAGAATGCATAATAGATTTACAAATATTTGGGACAGAGGAAGAAAATAAATACTAAATATGTGTTTTAAATTGTGAAAAAAAAAGGTGTTTCTTTGAATTCAAAAAATATACAAGTTATGTCAAGCAGTTATTCTTTAGAGCAGTTATTCTTAGAATTTCATGTGAAGGCTCAGACACACATAGACCTAGGATGGGAGAGATTGTCTTTCCTCTCTTTTTTTAACAAGTTTTACAGAATATTCCAATACACATCAAACTTCAAGAAGCATTGAATTAGAGAAAAAATGCTGTACATATAATAAACACAAATTGTGACATTTACTTTTGTTTATACTTCCAAACTGACATTGTGTGAGCACCATTCGTCTCAGCAGTCGGGTCAATTTTGCTTAGAAACTAAGTGTTTAGTCTCTCAGTCAATGAAAATATAAGTATATACACAAATATATACATATAAACATATATAGTATTTTGCGATATTGGACAGCACAGAGCACCATATTGATTCTAACTAAAATAGTTATAAATTAAAAAATACTATTCTCAAAACTGTAAACATCTTCGGTTATGATTATTTTTAGTCTTTTACATACTATAACTCTGCTAGGGCTTTTCACCTTTGAATCTTCTTTAAAATTTTTAATGAAAAATCTTTTTCTAATATTCTTTTTTAGATTTTTTTCTACACTTGACACACACATGTAACTTTCTCAGTGTCAGTGGAAATGAAATTTATGTGCATTTATTATAGGAAAATAAAAGTCTTTTTAGCGTATTTTCAAATATAAGCTTATAACTTCTGAGAATGGATTTGATCAGAGCAGAAAAGCAATCTGATGAGTAACATTTTGATTGATAAGACATTGTGATTCATAATTAGATCTGCCAGTGCAACAAAAGGTCACTTTGAAACTTGATGGGGGCTAGAGCATCAGAAAAGTTGGAAATGATATTGTATCATGTAAAGAGGAAAATACTGACACAAATCTACTAATTCACATTAAATTAAAAAGATCCTGGAAAGCATAGTAATTAACAGCTAGTTCCCAGAACTTGACATTCCACGCAAATGTCACTCCCCAGGGTATTACACAAGATTTAGAGTGTCCTTTCACTATTAGACTGAAATCTACTACTGAAGAAGTACAAGAGAAAATTTCTGATTCTTGGTGATGTCTAAGATTGAAATAGCAGTTTATTCCATTTATTTGTGTTTCTGATTTAGCAAAATAATTATAAATTTTACTCCCTTCCTTTTATATCTTGAAGGTATTATGCACTCATAATTTTTTTTTCATTAAAAAAATCAAAATATTGGAGAACAGCTACAAATGCTTTTCTCAGAGATCTCTGGGGTATGGGGGTGGGGACTAGGTTAAACTGGCATTTTTACTCTATTTGATCAAAGAATTTCACCCTCTAAGAAAAAACAATTTTTCCCCATGACTTAGCACCTATTTTGTCCCAATAAGCCATCCATCTTTCTCCAACCTAAGACTACATCTTCTTGTGTAGAGAAACAGAGCATCGATCACCAGTCAGCCCCAATCATCACATCAAAAATCAACCTCTAAACTGAGGGTTGCCTCTATTAAAATTAGTTGTTAATACCTACAATCCTTATGATCATGAACAGTGTTTATCATTCTCAATTACCCTTTTCTCGAAAACCCATACTATTTCTGAAAAATCCTTGACTATACAAAAACAAAACAAAACAGAAATCAAAAACTACCATGTTTGAAACAAACATGCAGATAAGGAAGCCACTGTTTTAAGACATTATCCCCACTGAATCCATTGGACCTTACACAAATATCTATACTAGTGTATTATTCAGGGTTCTCCAGAAAGACCGGATCAATAGGATATGTTATACATATATGAGAGAGAATTTATTAGGAGAATTAGCTCAGTGATTATGAAGAGGAGTCCCACTATAGGCCATCTGCAAACTAGATTGTTGGTAGCGTGGCTCAGTCCAAGTCCGAAGGCCTCAAAACCAAAGAAGCTGATGGTGTCGTTGCATAAGTCCTGGAACCCAAAAGCTGAAGAGTCTCAAGCTCTGACGTCATGGGCAGGAGAGAAGAGTGTATCCCAGCTCCAGTGGATAGAGAGATTTGCCTCTTTCCCCCATTTTTTGTTCTCTTCAGGCCGCCAGTGGATTGGATGGTTCCTGCCCAGATTAAGGGCAGATCTTTCCCACCTGATCCATGCAACTCTCTTAATAATCTCTTCTGTAAACACCCTCATGAGTACATCTAAAAAGATAGCTTTACCATGTTTCTAGGCATTCTATAATCTAAGCAAGTTGACACCTACAATTAACCTTCGCAACTAGTCACTGTGTTTTCCAATTCTCTTAAATTACTCTTATTTTAATATTCTCCTAGGTAAACTCATTACTCCCCACACCTATCTAAATACCTATACCAATAATAATCTATATGCCAATAATTCCAAATATGCTATTAACAGACTAAACTTTTCTTTTTAGCTTTTGACTCATATATGCAACTGACTAGTTATTTACTTTCTCATGCATCTACATTTATTATACAAAAACAACTAATTGTTGATCTTTTACTTGAAATATCATGCTCCTTCATTTTTTTTATAATCTCAAAAATGGCATTTTCATGTAATATCATACCAAAAACCATGAAATAATTAAGACAATACTCTTTTTTTCACACTTTCAGTTACCAAACCTTATCAAAATATGGTGGAAATTATTTACTTCTTTCCGTCTCCTTTGATATAACTTTGGGCCAACCTGCAATCATTTATTTCTTAATTATTGTAAGAGCCTTCTAATTTTAATCCACATTTTCCTCTTGCTTATTCTAATCCATGCATCTATTCTAATGAAATATAGAGAGAAAGAGACAGACAGACAGAGTTGTATATGACCCACTTTAATTATACATCCAGAAAAATGAAAATATAATTACACAAATTTATGAATTTTTACAAACTAAACATGCTCATGTAATAAACAACCATATCAAAAAGAGGACATTAACAGTGTGCTTGGGAAGCACTCTTTGTGCTAACTTTTATTCACTACTCTCCTTCCTTACTTTTAACAATATAGAATAGTTTTGTGTATGTTATACATTACTGTATTTTATATATAATCATTAATTGCTATACATGTTTTAACACCTAAGGTTTGTGATTCCTAAAATGGAAAACAAGGATACAACTTCTGGATGCTCCCCGAAGTGAGAAATAAACAAAATAAAAATATAAAATAAATAAAAAACATGGCTCGATAATTTGAAAACCCTTCTTGAACTTACAGCCATGCTTTAAATCTCATAGGACCTTATTTGTTTGTTTGTTTCTTTTTTTTTTTTGAGGGGAGGGAATAGAATAAGGTCTCATATTCTTGAGCCCAAGCCAAAGCCACACTAACCTGCTTTTAGTGCAAACTAATTCAGGTCCCAGAATGACTTGCGTTTATTTTTATAGAGGATGTGAGAATGTATGGTCAGGCAGATTTTGTTGTTGTTGTTGTTGTTGTTGTTGTTTTCTTATTTGTTTCTCATTCTGTCACTTATTATATTAAATTTTTAAAGCACAAATTAAAAATTATTTTCTCTCATGCCATTTATACCTGCTATGGAATTAATGTCAGTACCATTTTAATTTTAATTTAACATATAAATTTTCCAGTTTTTTTAAACACAATGACAATCAATGAAAATCTATATATAAAATAGCTTTTTAAAGGACATTTGAATAAAAGTCACAGTTGGAATATTTCTTGGTCAGTGATATAATCCAGATGGGATCAAAGCTTCTATAGTGGCATGCTGGGGGTCACCACACATTTTCTGATCACTCCTTACATCTTTATATATTTGTGATTCTTCCTCAAAGTCCTTCTTGTTTTGTGATGGTTTTAACATGCTCCCCAGTGTCAAAACTGTTTGGTATCAACTCAAGGTATGGTTGAAATATAGAGTATACTATCAATATCTGTTCACATAATTTAGATGCCAATGACAGATTTTAATTAATATCAAACTCATCCTATACAGGCTAATATCACTTTATTAAACCTTCACTAAACAAATGGTTTTAAGGTTTGGCTCAGCAAGAAGGCAGTGGAAAAGAAGGAGAGCCTGAGCTGAAATTGAGCTAGCAGGTCACTCACCAACTCAAACCCTGACTTAATTCTAAAATGTATTTGCAAATTTTCCTGCCAAAAGAAAGAGCTGGAAAATTAAATGAAATGAGCAGTTTCAGTTGCTGCCCACCACCAGGTAGACAGTCTGAAATATGAGTACCTCCCCATTAGAAGTCTGTTTCTACAAAAATCAAAATTTTGTATATAAACATAAAACCATTTTCTCTACAGCATATCATTCACAGTGTTCAAAATGTATTTTTAAAATTACTGAGGATTTAAAGAAATATGAAAATGTCACCCAAAGACAAGAAAAAAAGCAGTTAAGTGGAATAAACTCTGAGATAACTCAGATATTGGATTTTGTGGGGAAAAAAATGTTAAATTATTAAAAATATGTCAGAACGCAAAGGAAAATTTGGCGATAATAAATGAACTCACAGGAACTTATCATATAATTGGAAACACTACAAATAAACCAAATAGAAGTTCTAGAACCAAAAAATAAAAATATCTGAAATGAAATATTAACTGATAGGCTAACATCATATAGGAAATGGAAAAGGAAGGGCCAATGAACTTAAAGACAGATGTTATAGTTTAAGCTGCTGTAACAAAGTATCATAGACTGGCTAGCTTACAGACAACAGAAATTAATTTTTCATAGTTCTGGAGCCTGAAAGTCCAAGATCAGGTTGGCAGCATGGATGGTTCTGGTGAGGGCTCTCTTGCAGCTCACAGACTGTTGATTTCTCCTTGTACCCTCACATGGCAGAAAGGGTGAAAGAGCTCTCTGGGACCTCTTTTATAGGCATTAATCCCATACAAGAGGGCTGTACCTTCATGACCTCCCAAATGTCTCACCTCCTATTACCATAATCATGTTGGAGACTAGGATTTCAACACATGAATTTTGGGGGGACAGAAACATTCAATCTTTAACAAAACATCAAAGGAAATTAACTAATCTGAAGAACAGAGATGAAAAGTATTGAAAAAAATTGAACAGAGCCCCAAACAACACCAAGTAGTCTATAGCATATATGAAATTGAAGTCACAGAAAGAGAAGAGAGATTAAAAAATGAAAAAGCCAAAATTGTCCTAAAATTTATGAAATTTATGAAGATCAGTGGATCTTAAGCAGCATAAGTGTAAAGAGAATTATACCTAGTATATCCTACTACAGTATTTAGAAACCAATGATAACCAGAAATTTTTTAAAGTGGTGATTGAGAAAAACATAATATCATGTAATGAAGAAAAAGATATAATAACGGCTAATACATTAAGTAAATTTAGTTGATTATTAAACATTTTTATGAAGAAAACTCAAGGAGCAGATGGTTGTATTTGTGAATTATATCAAATATTTGGGGTAGAAAATCCTAATATAATGGAGTTTTTTTAGGTTTTTATTTTTTCAGAAAATAGAGAGCACTCCCAACATGTTTTATAAGGCCACTATAACACTAAGGATAAAATCTAAAAATAATATTGCACAAAATATTATAGATGATTAACACTCATCAACCCAGAAGCAAAAATCCTTAACAAAATATCTAGAAATTTAATTGAGAAAAATATAAAAAGGACAATACTTGATAATCAAGTAGTGGAATTTACTATAACAATTCAAGGGAGGTTAATTTAGCCTTCGAAATTAAATCAATGTAAATTGTCATATTAATAAATCAGAAATCCAGTATGATCATTTTAATAGACACAGAAAAAGGATTTTGATAAAAATGTGTTCGTGATATAAGTTCTCAGTATTCCAGGACTGTAAAGAATCTTCATCGATCTACAAAAATTTGGGGTGAATGTCAAACTTAATCATGGAATTAGGAATGTTTTTCTCCAAGACTTGAAACACTGCAATAATATTCACTTTCACTGCTTCTATTCAGCACTATACTAAATGATCTGGGCATTGCAATAAAGCAGGAAAAAGAAGGTAAAGCATAAAGACCAGAAATGGAGAAGTCAAACTTTCTCTACCTATAATAGCATGAGTTCTTACACAGAAAAATCCTAGAAAATCTGTAAAAGAATTATTAATACAATAAGTAAATTTATCAAAGTTTTAATACAAGGGTACTTCAAAAAGTTCATGGGAGAAAAAGAGTTAAAAGATAACCAGAATCTTTTTATGAACTTTTTGAAGTATCCTCATACTCAAGATTACAAAATCCAGTTGTATTTTTATACAGTACTTTCAAAAAATGTAATAAAACAAAATGCTTTAAAATGTATTAACAATTGCACCATAATATACAATAATTAGAAAAATTTAACAAAAATATGCAAGAATTATACACTTAAAACTATAATACTTCGCTGAGGATAGTTGAAGTAAGACTAAACAAATGTACAGATGTACTAACTTCATGATTAAAAAGGTTTAATATTGCTAAGAAATCAAATTTCCACAAATTGATATCTAGATTCAATTTTACCTCAATCATAATCTAAACAGACATCTTTGGAGAAGTTAAAAAGCTGATTCTAAAGATCATATGGAATTTTAAAAACATAGAATAGACAGCAATCTTTAATAAAAGAATGAAGTTCGAATATGACACTGTCTTAAGATGACACTACAGTAATCAAGATAGTATAATATTGGCATAAATATTGATGAGTAGATCATTGGAATAGAATTGAATATTAGAATAGAATATAAATAGGCTCATATTTGATTTTTTGACAATGAAATCAAGTCTATCACTAAAACTAAGAAAAGTCTTTTTCAAAACTAGATATTTATACAAGGAAGAAGGAGGAAAAAGAGGCAGAAGAGGAGGAAGGGATGGAAGGAAAACCTTGATCCTTATTTCATATAACACACAAAATATCATCAGAGATGGATTCTAGACCTAAATGTAAAAGCTAACGCAAAGTGTTTAAAGAAAACAAGATGAAGTTTTATTTACTTGGGGTAATGTAAGGGATTTTAGAAAAGAAAAAGACCACAATAATCATTAAGGAAGAATATAAATTAGGCTTTATCAAAATTCAAAACTTTTATTCCCAATAACTAAAATGTGGAAACAACCCAAGTACCCATCAACAGATTAATAAACAAATTAAAAGACACAGACTGGCTGACTGGATCAAAAAGCAGGACCCAACTATATGCTGCCTACAAGAGACCCACCTCACCCATAAAGATTCACACAGACTAAGAGTGAAAGGATGGAAAAAGATTTACCATGCAAACAGAAAAGAAAAACGAGCTGGAGTGGCTATTCTTATATCTGACAAAATAGACTTTAAACTAAAAACCATAAAAAGAGACAATGAGGGACACTACTTAATGATAAAAGGACTGATCCATCAAGAAGACATAACAATCATAAATATGTACGCACCCAATGTTGGAGCAGCCAGATTTATAAAACAAACTCTTTTAGACCTAAAGAAGGAAATAGACACTAATACCATAATAGCAGGGGACCTGAACACTCCACTGTCAATATTAGACAGATCATCTAGGCAAAGAATCAGTAGAGAAACACAAGATCTAAACAAGACTCTAGACCAATTGGAATTGGCAGATATCTACAGAACATTCCACCCAACAACCTCAGAATATTCATTCTTCTCAGCAGCACATGGATCATTCTCCAGGATAGATCACATATTAGGTCACAAATCAAGTCTCAATAAATTCAAAAAAATTGGAATTATCCCATGTATCTTCTCAGACCACAATGGATTAAAACTAGAAATTAATAACAAACAAAACTCTGGAAACTAGACAAACACATGGAAATGAAACAGCATTCTACTTAATGACATATGGGTCCAAGAAGAAATCAAGCAGGAAATCAAAAAGTTTATTGAAACTAATGAAAACAATGATACATCATACCAAAACCTGTGGGATACTGCAAAAGCAGTATTGAGGGGAAAATTTATTGCATTAAACGCTCACTTCAGAAGAATGGAAAGATGGCAAGTGAACAACCTAACACTTCACCTTAAAGAACTAGAAAAACAAGAACAATCCAATCCTAAAGTTAGCAGACGGAAAGAAATCATTAAGATCAGAGCAGAACTGAATGAAATTGAAAACCAAAAAACAATTCAAAAGATCAACGAATCAAAAAGTTGGTTTTTTGAAAAGATAAATAAAATTGACAAACCATTAGCATGGCTAACAAAAAAAAGAAGAGAGAAGACTCAAATAACAAAAATTAGAAATGAAAAAGGCGATATTACAACTGATTCATCTGAAATACAAGGAATCATTCGAGACTACTATAAACAACTATACGCCAACAAATTTGAAAATCTGGAGGAAATGGATAAATTTCTGGACACACACAAGCTCCCAAAACTGAACCGTGAAGACGTAGAAAATTTGAACAGACCAATAACAATAAAGGAGATTGAAGCTGTTATCAGAAGGCTCCCAACAAAGAAAAGCCCAGGACCAGATGGATTCACAGCAGAATTTTACCAAACATTCTAAGAGGAATTGACACCGATTCTTTACAAACTATTCCAAAAGATTGAAACGGACGCAAATCTCCCAAACTCATTCTATGAAGCAAACATCATCCTGATACCAAAACCAGGTAAAGATATAACCAAAAAAGAAAACTACAGGCCGATATCCTTGATGAATATAGATGCAAAAATCCTCACTAAAATACTAGCAAACAGAATACAGCAACACATACGAAAAATTATTCATCACGATCAAGTGGGATTCATCCCAGGGATGCAAGGTTGGTTCACCATACGCAAATCAATAAATGTGATACACCATATTAATAAACTCAAACACAAGGACCATATGATCATCTCTATAGATGCTGAAAAAGCATTTGATAAAGTTCAGCACTCATTCATGACAAAGACCCTCTATAAGTTAGGTATAGAGGGAAAGTATCTCAACATAATTAAAGCCATATATGACAAACCCACTGCCAATATCATCCTGAATGGGGAAATGCTGAAAGCTTTTCCTTTAAGAACAGGCACTAGACAAGGATGCCCACTCTCACCACTCCTATTCAACATAGTGTTGGAAGTACTAGCCAGGGCAATCAGAGAAGAGAAGGAAATAAAGGGCATCCAGATTGGAAAAGATGAAGTCAAACTGTCCCTGTTTGCAGATGACATGATCCTATATATCGAACAGCCTAAAACCTCTACAAAAAAACTCTTGGAATTGATAAATGATTTCAGCACAGTAGCAGGATACAAAATCAACACACAAAAATCAGTAGCATTTCTTTTCTCCAATAGTGAACATGCAGAAGGAGAAATCAAGAAAGCCTGCCCATTTACAATAGCCACCAAAAAAATAAAATACTTAGGAATTGAGTTAACCAAGGAGGTGAAAAATCTCTATAATGAGAACTACAAACCACTGCTGAGAGAAATTAGAGAGGATACAAGAAGATGGAAAGATATTCCATGCTCTTGGATTGGAAGAATCAACATAGTGAAAATGTCCATACTACCCAAAGTGATATACAAATTCAATGCAATCCCCATCAAAATTCCAAAGACATTTTTCTCAGAAATGGAAAAAACTATTCAGACATTTATATGGAACAATAAAAGACCACGAATAGCCAAAGCAATGCTCAGCAAAAAAAATAAAGCTGGAGGCATAACACTACCTGACTTTAAGCTATACTACAAAGCTATAATAACCAAAACAGTATGGTACTGGCATAAAAACAGACACACTGACCAATGGAATAGAATAGAGAATCCAGAAATCAACCCACACACTTACTGCCATCTGATCTTTGACAAAGGCACCAAGCCTATTCACTGGGGAAGGGATTGCCTGCCTCTTCAGCAAGTGGTGCTGGGATAACTGGATATCGATATGCAGGAGAATGAAACTAGATCCATACCTCTCACTGTATACTAAAATCAACTCAAAATGGATTAAGGATTTAAATATACACCCTGAGACAATAAAACTTCTTAAAGAAAACATAGGGGAAACACTTCAGGAAATAGGACTGGGCACAGACTTCATGAATACGACCCCAAAAGCATGGGCAACCAAAGGAAAAATAAACAAATGGGATTATATCAAACTAAAAAGCTTCTGCACAGCAAAAGAAACAATTAAAAGAGTTAAAAGACAACCAACAGAGTGGGAGAAAATATTTGCAAAATATACATCTGACAAAGGATTAATATCCAGAATATATAAGGAACTCAAACAACTTTACAAGAAGAAAACAAGCAACCCAATTAAAAAATGGGCAAAAGAGCTAAGTAGGCATTTCTCTAACGAAGATATCCAAATGGCCAACAAACATATGAAAAAATGCTCAACATCACTCAGCATCCGGGAAATGCAAATCGAAACCACATTGAGATACCATCTAACCCCAGTTAGGATGGCTAAAATCCAAAAGACTATGAACGATAAATGCTGGCGAGGCTGCGGAGAAAAAGGAACTCTCATACATTGTTGGTGGGACTGCAAAATGGTGCAGCCTCTATGGAAAATGGTATGGAGGTTCCTTAAACAATTGCAAATAGATCTACCATACGACCCAGCCATCCCACTGTTGGGAATATACCCAGAGGAATGGAAATCATCAAGTCGAAGGTATACCTGTTCCCCAATGTTTATCGCAGCACTCTTTACAATAGCCAAGAGTTGGAACCAGCCCAAATGCCCATCATCAGATGAGTGGATACGGAAAATGTGGTACATCTACACAATGGAATACTACTCAGCTATAAAAACGAATGAAATACTGCCATTTGCAACAACATGGATGGACCTTGAGAGAATTATATTAAGTGAAACAAGTCAGGCACAGAAAGAGAAATGCCACATGTTCTCACTTATTGGAGAGAGCTGAAAATTAATATATAAATTCACACACACACATACACATACACACACACAAACCGGGGGGGGGGGAAGAAGATATAACAACCACAATTATTTGAAGTTGATACAACAAACAAACAGAAAGGACATTGTTGGGAGGGAGGGGGGCAGGGAGAAGGGAGGGAGGTTTTGGTGATGGGGAGCATTAATCAGCTACAATGTATATCGACAAAATAAAATTAAAAAAAAATAAAAAAATAAAAAAATAAGAACACTAAAAAAAAAAAAAACAGATTAATAAACAAAATGTGATATATACTTATAATGGAATGTGAGCATTATTGAGCCACAAAAATGAAGTATTGATATATGCTACAACATGGATAAAACCTCAAAAATATCATGCTAAGTGAAAAAGGCTAGACAATAAAGAGCAAATACTGCATATTACAGTTATATTAAGTATCCAGAATAAGTAAATCTTTAGAGACAAAAAAGCATATTAGTGGCTGTTCGGGGCTGGAGAGAGAAGGGGATAGGAAGTAACTGTTTAATAGAAACAGGGTTTTCTTCTGGAATAATAATAATGTATAGGAACTTGATAAAGGTAGTGACTACACAATATTGTGAATGTACTTAATACCACCAAATTGCACATTTTTAAATGGATAATTTTATGTGAGTTTCACATTAGGTTTTTTTTTTTTTTTTTTTAGGTAGAAATTAAAAGCTCTGCACACCAAAACATAATTCAGAAAATCAAAACACAAGTCACAGTCTGGGGAAAAAAATACTTGTAACATGTATATCTGACAGAGATTTCCTATCTTGGATATATAAAGAGCTTCTATACTCAATAATAATAAGACAGATAATCCAATTTTTAAAACCTGGCCAAAATACTTGCATAGATACTTCACAAAATAAAATGTATAATGGTCAATAATTTTATTAAAAAGTAATCAAATGATTAGTCATCAGAAAAGTGAAAATTCAAACAACAATGAGTTACTACAACACACCAATTAGAATGGTTAAATTTAAAAATTGGCAACACCAAATGTTGGCAAGAACATGGAGTAATACAAACTTCCATACACTGTTGATAGCAGTAAAGAGGAACCAGCAGTATGAAAAATGTCTAGCTGTTGTTTTTTTTAAAAAATAAAAATATACCTACCTGATGATCCAACAACTCCATGCAGTATACATAAAATAATAATAATAATAATAATAAAAATTGACAAAGAATGTTCATGGCAACTTTATGCATAATGCTTCCAGATTGAAAGGGACACTGATGCCTCTCAGGAAAAGAAAGGATAACCAATTATGTGTATATTCATACAATGGGATAGTATTTCATAGTGAAAATTACCGAACTGTTAATACACACAACAACATGAATGAATATCCAAATGATTATGCCAAGTGAAAGAAAGAAAATGTTTTTACCTAAAACAATATGTATGGTAGATTTCCTCATATAAATTTCTAGAGAAGGCACAGCTAATAATCCATGGTGAAAAAAAATCATGTCAGTGGATACTTCTGTTGAGATGGAGGTAAACATTAACTGGAAAAAGTCATGTGGGAACTTCCTGGAGTGATGATACGGGTTTCTATGTAGAGAAAGTTTGGGTTACACAGGTTTATGCATTTGTCAAACCTGTCATTGACCTCAGGAACTTGTACATACTACTAGTCAGGATGTAAGTTGTCCAAACACTTTATGATACATGTGCATTATTTCATAATAATGGATAAATGTGTGTGCTATGGTGCACTAATTAATTTCACTCATATATATTACCATGATAAATACATCTTATATACACTAAGATACATGTATGCAAATATTCAAAGAAGCATTTACAATTGCCTGAATCTGAAAACAACCTAAATGACCATTAATAGAGGAATACATAAACAAATTGTGGTATATTAATACAGTGAAATATACAGCAATCTAAACAACTAGAGCTACCTCCAACAATGTTGATAAATCTTACAAACATAATTTTGAAAGGGAAAAGAGAGACATAAAAATAATTACAGTGATTCCATTTTTACAAATTCTGAAAACAGGCGAAACTAAACTATGCTATTTAGGGATGTATTCAAAAATGCTAAAATTGTTTTTTTCAAAAAAGAAAAACATAAACATAAAAGTCAGCACATTGATAGGAGAGGATTGATTGCGACAAAAAATAAAGATTTGGGGCAAAGCTACCAAACTGTAAGTAGTGTCTTAATTTTTCACTTTCTTGGTATTTACTCAGATTGGCAAAAACTAATGTGTATAAATTTTTAATCTATGAATCTCATTTTAAAGTGGAAAACCTTGGTAAAATTTCTTATTACAGGCTTTTGCTACCTCTACAAATTAACATTAACTTACTGCTTTATGGTGATTGAATGGGTACAATGTCAGCATGTTTAGTTTTTTAAAAGCATAGCAAACTAATAGAAATAGTGTATATATACACAATTATTACTACATTTATATACCAATAGTGTGTATTTACATTATTTACTATATATGTATTCCTATGACTTATATTGAATTGCCAAAAATATATATTGTCATATAAACTATTAAAATACTTATATCCAAAAAAATCAAATAAATAGTCTACCATCCAGTGAGTTAATCTATGTGTCTTTTGTGAATCATACAAATTATAGCTATATTTGCCTTCTCAGCAAATTTGTTTCCTCAGGTTATAAAGCACTTATCACCCTTTTCAAAATTAGCTAATTTTTAACACAAGACTTTTTAATGTTTGTGTATTAAAGCTCTTTTTAATTTAGCTGGATTTGCTTGCTTTCGTACATGTGCATCTAATAAAGTGTTTTTAAATGACAAGTGGAAGAAATCAAATATAAATTTGACTACTTGGTATTTGTGACTCCAACACCAATGCCAAAATTTTAAAGAAGGTGGGCTGAGGAGTGCTCCACCATTGTTTTCTTTTCACAGGAAGAGGATCTGCAAATAAACTTCTTTCATGTCTACTAGTTTGGTGACTTGATTCTATTCTTGAAAATGATGGCTCTTTGACATTCCATGATGAATGGTATGTGGTCAGCTATTTCAGATTTTTCTGTTACTAGAATTACATTTCTAATGTGAGGATGGGTTATTATTAGCTAAAGCTTTTATTTCCTGGGATTAGGTAAAATGAAAAGGGTTATTTCTTTTGATACACCTCATTTCGCATTGCAATGCAACTATTCAACTGTAAAACGTCCTTAGGTTTCTATTTGAATGGTCAAGGAATGGCTGATTATGTGTTATTGGCCTTTAAAGGGCCAGCATCACTAATAGTCAAAACAAAGTTATTCATTTAGTAATCCTGTAGTCTTAAGAGCTATTTAAAGTTTCTTTCTCAAAATTTTTGTGCAATAGTATGGAAGACATTTGCAAAAATGCATGAAATAGAAACACTATGTTATCTTTAGATAATGTCAGATGAAATTTCACATGCCTATAGGAAAACAATACTTGCTTACCACATTGGCTACGTGTATTTTACTAGTCTTTTAGCAGTTATCTATACCTAGATGTTTTAGGAGTGTTTGCCATCATTGGGATACACTACTTTGTATAATAGTGTGTTGCTTGTCACTGTTTGACAAAGGATACAGTTGATTCAGAAAGCACCAGGGATTTTTTCATGGGAGTAAAAATGTGGCACCATAGTTTATGATGAAGAAGGTTTATGAGAATAAGAGTTACTCTTCTGTGGGTAAAAAGGGCTTTAGTTCTACCACCTTTATATTTATCACAGATAATTAGACTTGCATAATGACAATTTTGTTAAAGATCATCATTTACCTGCTATTGAACATAGTATTTTAAAAGAAATAAAATGCACATTTCTGAAATAAGAAAAAAATACTATCATTTCTCTGAATCACAATGACATGGATATGTAGAAATCACTACTAAATCTAGCATTTCTAAAGGAAACAGTTATATTATCTAATGAAATGATAACCTTGAATAACTTAGACAGCAACAGGTTAAAAAACATGTATGAAGTATAAAGACTATGATCATAGTCATGTAATTAATTTGAACATATGCTATATTCTTATATTTGTGATTGAATAACTATTTTTTAAAAGTTGGGAAAATAAATGACTGTAGCAAGTAAACAATATCCAGGAGGTATTGAGCTTCTAAATTTTTTGACAGTGGCAAGAAAAACTATTCAACATAGTTCACTTACTGCAATACTTCTCATATTCATATCATTAAAAATTAAATCAGGAAATGCACATGAGTAGTAAAATTTAACATAGTGATAAAATACTTTTTTAAACATCATTCTAAATATACATAAGTGAAAGTGAGGAACCCAAGCCTTCATATGCATATGTAGTGTCTAATGATTCTTCCCTTTTCTCTATTTTAATATCACTATGGCCTCTGAAAATGAGTTTGACGTAAAAACATGATAGAAAAGTCTTTCTCAAAGGGACAGTAACAATTAGTTTTTAATGTGCCTATCTAGTGAATTATGTATTTTCCTGCTCATGTGTATAACACATTCTAGTTTCAGGCAGCTATTCTGCAAAGTCTGCTCTTTTAGCCCATGTAAAGGGCGAAAGAAAACATCTCTTTTTAAGGAGTGCCAGGACCCCAGTCACCTTAGTCTTCCTAAGTTGACAACATAACTCCTCTGTTTTTCTTTTCAGTTTCTTCGTAGGAGAATTATAACCTAAGAAATCTGCCAGGGGTTTAGATCTCAGCTAACCCACCACAGGCCAGTGAGTGCTACAGTTTCCTCCTTCCAAAATCTTTTTCTCTCTCTCCTTCCCTCACCTTCCTCTCTCTCTATTCTTTTTTTTTAAGTAAAAATTTGCTGGCTCAGGATTTTAAATACAGAAATGTGCATTTTTGCAGTATGATGAATGTTATGCTTCATGGTGTTTAATAACGATCAGCTAATTGGAGGGTCCTGTATTATTTTGAATTAGAGGCTACATTTTTAATGCCAATTCCTATTCTTCTAATTTGTTCTTTAATCAAAATGGACCACAAAAAAAAAAAAAATCCTACACAGATACAGAGCTGGATTGGGAAATGGGATTTCTTCTTTCTTCATACGGCATTAACTTATTCATAGATTTAGTAAGAGAGTCAACCAGACAATAAGCCCAAATGGGCTACCACGTGAACACTATTTGATAGTCCTAGCTGTTGATGGAGGCTCCTGCTCTGCAAAAATAATATTAGGAACACCATTTCTACTTCCCTTAACAATGACACAAAAATAGTGGATGATTACTTTTAGTAAGCCTCCTCAGAACAGAGCTAAGGTATTTCCCCCAAAATAGAAGGATGTTGAATGTTGCACGTGGAGTAATTTAGCTTTTATGTCTGTCTTTTTTTCGCACTTTTTGAATGAAAAGAAATGAAGATCCAACACTGGACACAGGCAATATACCCAGGTGGCCTTCTCCCTAGCTGACTGAACACCCAAAGACAGTATACCATTATTCATCGTTTTGTCTCAGGTCCTGTTTCCCCTAGAATTATTACTCACAATTTCATGGAATTAAAGGTAAACAGCCAAATGAACTAAATTCATCATTATAAATTAAAACATAATACACTGTTTCAAACTATGTTCAATATTGTTCTACCTATTTTTATTAAATATTGTTGTTTTAAGACTCACACTTTCCTCCTTAGAACAGCTTTAAGAATAGGAAGAGCAATTTAAATGCAAAATGCTTTTTTTTTTTCAAAGAGGGTGTAAACCTACAAATGCATCATTGCACACGTGGATGAAACTTTCATAAAAATGGAAAGTAAGTAATGAGATGCATCTATTTCCCCAATATGATTACTTATGAAATTCTGCAGCAGGCACATGCCTCTGTGATTAAGGACTTCTCAACAGTTCTCTGCCAAATTTTTTAAAAAATTCATACTTGAGTTTTATTTGCTAATGTTTTTATTTCAGAGTTCATGAACTCAAGTGTTTCTCTTACCTCTTCCATAATAAACTACAATTTTTCTCTTGTCCTTTCTTACTATTTAATTCAATAATTAATAACTAATTTGGAATGCAATGGTGCTCAAACATAATTGCCTTATTTTGAGAGAGGTATATAACATTGGATTTTGAATATCCTCATTCTAAACTCAATTTATCATTTGAGACAATTCTTAAAATGCATATACACTATTCCTAATACTTTGGTATTTATGTTTATCTGCATCTACACTCAGAGCTCATGAGGACACCTCTTCACTCTTGAGGCATAGACTGAAAATGAGTATAGCAAGCAGTGTCCACTAGGGAGAGCTGCCTTACAGCACACCACAGCTACCAGCATTGCCACATTTGATGATCTTCCATCACCAGTAACCATAACAGAGGAAACAACACTAGCTTTTCCCAAGCAGGTAAATTTAGTAATAACTTCTTCCCAACATCCAATATGATTGTGTGATTATATTTGTGATTCACTGGCATATGAAACTTCATATATCATTAATTTTAGACTTTGGTACCACTTCAATATGGAATTAACCATGCTCCAAACCATTTTTACTTTCCAAGTCATCACTCCTCTTTGGCTGAGTAAAAGTAACTTTATGATAATATCCCTGATTACAAGAAAAAAATCAATCCCCATGTGCACTACACTGAATATTGTAAAAAGCTGAGTTGTATAAGAATAAACTAGATGTACTTATAAAAGAAATAATATCTTAAAGACAAAGCGTTGCTTTCAAACATTAGAAAGTTATTGATGAGAAAACAATGGCAAAAGCTAAATGGTTTTAATTGTGGTACGAGCTTAATAAACTGTCAATTTTTAAGAAAGAAGAATAAATAATTTAAAAACATAATATTATGTCATCCTTATTAATCAAGGTTGGCCTTTATAATTACTGTACTGCTATAAGGGAAGAAAGTTTGTCTTGGAAATTGTTTGTGTTACAGGATCATTTTAAGGACAACTTGTTTCATTTTAAAATGGAATAAATAAGAAATCATTCAGATTGGCTAAAACAATAAAATTCCTCACCTAATATGCATATTGAGACCTAACTTTTAAGATTGTCAGTGATGAAGAGCATAGCATCACTGATTTTGTATTATTAAATCTTCTAAATTATAAGATTTTAGGGAGGTCACAACCACCTGTGGTTTGAAACTACTCTTCTTGAATATATTTCCATTACTGGCCTCAGTCACATAGGTCTATTGACTCATGTACAACATTTAGTAGCACTTCTTTCCTATTTCTTTTCTCTGTTTTCATTTCTTTTCCTTCCAGATCATTTAGCTTTGGTTCTAGCCTAACAATTTTTCTATTTTGCAATTGAGTTTAAAAGGAAATGTTATTAAATCGGGGAATTCCATAAATATTGGTTAAAAGTTATAAATAGGTTGTCTTTGGTATTTGTCAACATACAGTTCTTTCAATTAAAATATTTCCTGGCTACCACAGCGTGGAAGCTGAGGAAATTGGCTCCACATCCAGCTGGCTGATTCAGTAAGAAATCAGCTGGCCTCAATTTAGATTTCTTTTCTTTTAAAGCAGTGCCAAATTGAGGATTAGTACATTGTGGAGTGGGAGGCGGGCAGCTCCACCCCTGATCGGCCATTCTTCATAGCCTAGAATGGGCTTGCCTTCCCAGCCCCAGCTGTGCACTGAATTAATCTACACGGGGAGCTTCTCTATCTACACTGTTTTCAACATGCTCACCAAGGTCCTGAGCCACTTCTGACAACAGTAAAATGTGGCTCTGGTGACTCGACTTGGAGACTTTACTCAGGCCTTAAACATAAATACCCTCACCCCTCCCCCCTCCCACACACAAACACACAGGTAGTGATGGGGAGAGAGAGTCCTTCAATTTCAAATTATGAAGACAGTCAACAGTTAATACCGAATCTTAGGAAAATTGAATATAACAGTCAAGAGCATGTGTTCAGAAACAGATCCATCCCCAGAAACAGCTGTGATTTTACTTCTCTAAAAATTATCCTACTAAACTAGACAGGTAAGAATAATTTAGTTAGCAACTAGCCTTAGAAGGGACATGAACCCTTTTCATTGCCTCATGCAAATATTTATGGGATTACCCTCTCTTACGGTAGCTTTCACTCAAATCACCCAGCCATTTAACATTTTCATGTTCTGCTTTGCATCTTCTCAGAGCCCACAGGCCAATTAAGTGACTTTATGAACTAATCCTGCCTTTATACCAATAAGGAAGTTTACATATATACAATTTTATTGTGTGTTATGATTCCTATAACCTGTGACTTTTTGTAAAAAAATGCTCAGTCCTTATTTTTGAAGTATTATTGATGATAATGTCTAAGAAAATATTTCAGGGTTGTGATCTCACTCAAATTGTGAGTCAGCTAACCAAATTTTGGGGGCTTAGCCTTGGTTTATACAATCATCTATCTGTACACCATGAAAGCAATTTGCTTATCTCCATCCTTATAAATATCTTCAAAAGGCATTTTATTCATTGTGAATTAAAATGTGCTCTAAGTAAAAATAAAGAGACGATACTAAGAGAATTGTAGCTAAGAATATCTACTTTAGTTCATTTTCCTGATAACTTAGGATTTACTTTATAATCTGGATAAGAGAATAAATATACAACAAAAGGAGCTGGTGATTAGTCATCCTGTGAAGTTCTACAGCAATCACACTAGTGGAATTTACATCCTGACCAAAAAAATCTTATAACAGCAATGATATTAATACCCAGACTTGATGACAAATGTATTTCAGACCCTGCTCATCTGTGCCTTTGCCTATTAATACATTTAATACATTTTACTTTTCTAACGACCTCGTTTTTTAACATGTTTTTAGCATGTTCCAGGTCCAAAGTCAACAGCTACTGCTCTTTACCAGCTAAGTCACTTTCAGCTAAGTCACTGAAAGTTGTTTTAACTTTCAGGTTTTCCTTTTGACTTTCATAAATTTGTAATACTAGGCCATGAAGCTATCAAACCTTCATCTATGAAAAACATATTCTAAAGCAGCTGAAAAAACAGAAGACTGCACTATAAAACTTCAAGTTCCATGTATTGACATAAAATAAGAATTGCATAAAGGAATAAAAAGTACAATGTTGGTCATATTGTCAGTGTAGGTCATATTGTTGCTTTCTGTTTTTCATTGCTGGCTGAAATAGAAACCTTAAATTAAAATATTGACTTGTAAATGTGAATGTTAACCCAGTTTATACAAAAAGCATATTTGCCTTTCCTCTCTTTAGAGGGGAATTTTAAAATCTGTATTACATTTGTGAGAGAAACTAAAACAATAGCAAGAAGAAAACAGGAAAATAAATGTATCTATGGATCAAAAAGCAATTTAGATTGCAATTGCTTCTGTAGAGATGAAATAGTTTCTGGTGCCAGATGAACAGTAGGGAAAAGTCATTTGGATCCTTTGCCACTGCTGTAAGAAAGCTAGGGAAGCCTGCAGGGAAACGAACGGAAGTGCTTTTCATTTTTGGCCACAGTGCCTGAAAATACACAAAAAATGAGATGGAAAACAGGGTGACATCAATGGTCATAAAAATATGACCTTCATCTTAATAGAATAAGACAAATAAAAGTTTTCCACAGCACCTGGCATTGAGACATTAAAGGACATTGTAAGGACAATCTATTCTTTTACTATGGGCCTAAGTATTATTGTTTCCAAATATTCCTGATATTCCTACTTTTGAGTCACTGAAAACTTTGTATGCTACCTCAGAATAAGACAAGACCCTCAGAAGCTATACTGAACATGTATTGTTTTTACCACTTCGGGCAAAAAGTACTATGAATTTGTTTTGGAGACCTACCCTTCTTGCATTGGTTACAGTCTGGTCCTTCTGCCAATCCAAGTGTCTACCCCAACCAGAGAGTGACACTCAATAAACTAATGAGCATCTCTCTACCTGGACCTGAAACTTCCACATAGTATTAAAAGACTAGAGTCCTTGGGGCTGGTTTAAAGAACTACCCCTCAGTTCCTGCTACTATGAACTTGGGAATTGTACAGCTACCCTGATTTTAGTACTTTCCAAACTTTCTTCTGCTTTCCCTTCGCTAATAGCTTTTCCATGATTTTTTTCTGTTTGCTTAAATTATCCAGAGTTAACTTCTCCTAAAACACAAAGAACTAGAAGGGGCATGAAATGGTTAACTTTGTATGCATTGATAAAATTAGAGTGAGGATTTTATTAAATTAAAGATAGAATAATGTGTTAACTATACTATAAATTGAACGTAGACATTCTATTGGAATTTAGCCTCTGCAAATTAAAAAGCAATAATAATAATAGTAAAATAAGAAAGCTACTCTGTCCTTTTTACTGTGATCCCACTTTTGATTGATACTTAGCTTACACTCCTGACCTTCCAGACAGTCAGAGCAGGGTTTGCTGCAGAAATCAAGGTCGGGTGGCTTTTGAGGAAAGTTCTCTTTACCAGGACACAGAAGAGACTATACAGACTTTTTAAGTTTCCATAACTTTAGCATTTACTCATTGGACAGTGTTGAGTTTGTTGTTTACTCACAAAGTAAATATTCCTCTACCTTCTTTAAAACACAATTCTGTGTGTGATAAGTGAATAGCACTGTGTCCATCTGAAAAATTTCATTTGACACCCATTGTTATAGGTGGGGTGGCCATGTGACTAACTACTTGCTTGTATGATGTTGGAAGAGGTTTTAATTGGATCTTCCAAGATAACTCTTTATAAAAGGATCAGACTCAATTGGCAGGAAGCATTAGTCAACCTATTTCTTTTTTGCGTTTAATTCTTTGTCTTTCCTGGAATGTGGGTGCAATTGCTTGAGCTTAGCAGCCATTTTGCAAACACAGATTGACTATGAAAGACAGGTTTTAAGCATGATGGAGAGATGAGACTGAAGGAGGTTAGAATATTCATGAAGCTCATCTACAAGAGCTTATTAATCTTTGATTGTCTACCTCTGACTTATTTAATGAGAAAGAAAATAGATTCATGTCTTGCTTAAGCCACTATTTTTCAGATCTTGTATTTACAGCTAAAGTCAATTGCTAGGAGATAGAGCCACCAACATGTTCTGCTCATTTTTAATACTTTATGATTTAATTACTGCTTAAATATTTTTTGATAAGACTTTTGTTAAAATTTTCATGTTTTTGGAGTTGGTTTTGATAGCAATAACTGTAGAGTTCTAGTTAGTTATCAGATTTCACATCAGATACAACAGGTTCATATCCTAATTACACTGAGTTATTTTATGACATCACATGAATTTTTAAATATTCCTAACATCAGTTTTTCTTCTATGAATTGGAAAAAATAATTGTAATACTTATATCAGAGTATTGTTCTGAGAATCAAAAGTGCTTTGCAATGTTTCTGGCACATTGTAAGTATTCCATAGATGATAGCTATAATAATAAATGATATATATATGCAAATGGTAGCACCTTCCCACAATCAGCAAGAAATGAACTCTTAGCTTTTCAGAAAGGGAAGCTAGATTGTATTTATTGAACTATGCTCTTTGTTCTGGTCACTCTTGATCAATATTTACATGGTAGACTTATAAATGGGTATAATCAATGACTAGCAAAAAATAAATCAAAAAATCATATGGAAATCAAATTCATGATTTTGGCCTTCATCATGTTACACTCTAATAAAGTAAGAGGGAACATAAATATGTACCATCAGGGCTGGCTGGTTAGCTCAGTTGGTTAGAGTGTGGTTCTGATAACATCAATGTCCAGGGTTCAATCCCTGTACCAGCCAGTCAACAAAAAATTATTTATATACACTTTTATATACAAAGTATAAAAGTGTGAGTGTATATCACCAGAATCATGGAAATCAAGAATTTTGTCTTTGTAGACTTCAGTCTGCCTGCTTGTCTCATCTCCTAATATTTTACTGACAACAATGAAGAATAACACCAGTTATAAATAGAGCATTAGGGAGGTTTCGGTAATGGGTCACAACAACCAACCACATTGTATATTGACAAAATGAATAAATAAATAAATAAATAAATAAATAAATAAAGCAATAGGAAATTATCATTTAGCTCTAAGAAAAAAAATTTGTATTTCTATGAGTTATATGTATAAATGTTAATTATTTTCAGATATGTATTTTCTATTTCAGCTCTTAAATTAACTCCTAATATACCTAGACACTTATATTTCAGTGGCAAATAAGACCTTTAAAAACACTTTTCAAAACTTCTTTCAATGCCATTTTTCACTTTCAGATCTTTCAATCCCTTGCTGTGATGGGACCAATAGAATTTCTTTCTCCGGATATTTTGATGGTTCTCACAACTGACATCAGCATTACTCAATATGTCTTTGTGATACGGTCTTAAGAAAACAAGAACTTCTAGTTGAATTTCTGGTAGTCACATATGCAGACTACGATTTTAGCACCATTTTCTGTGTACCCACCATTTATATAAAATTAAGAATTTATTGATATTACAATGGTGGCAAAATCTTACTTGTCATTTATCACTAATCATCAGGGAACTACAAATCAAACCCCATAGATATCATCTCACGCCAGTTAAACTGGCCATTATCAAGAAGACCGAGAATCACAAATGCTGGTAAGGATGCAGGGAAAAGGGAACACTTCTACATTGTTGGTGGGACTGTAAAACAGTGCAGCCATTATGGAAAATAGTATGGAGGTTTCTCAAACAACTACAGGTAGAACTACCATATAATCCAGCAATCCCACTATTGGGTATATACCCAAAGGAATGGAAATCATCATGCTGAAGAGATACCTGTACTCCCGTGTTCATTGCAGCTCTATTTACAACAAACAAAATATGGAACCAACCTAAATGTCCATCAATGGATGACTGGATAAGGAAAATATGGTATATATACCCAATGAAATACTACTCGGCTATAAAAAAAGAATGAAATTTTGCCATTTGCAGCAACTTGGACGAGCTTGGAGAAAATTGTGTTAAGTGAAATAAGCCAGACACAGAAAGAGAAATACCACTTGTCCTCATTCATAAGTAGGTGCTAGCTAAGAAAAAATGAAAGAAAGAAAGAAGGAAGAAAGAAAGAAAAAGGAAAAGCACGATGATACATTGATCTTTCAGAAGGAGAGAAAAAAATCTATAGTTGCTAGAAGTGGGAAGCGGGGAGGGAGACAGGGGTGGGAGAAATTGGGTAAGAGACATAAAGAATAATTACAATTTGTAATAATGAACATGCTAATAGTATTGATTTGATCAACACATGTTGTACACAGGTGATGGTCGTCAATGTTCTACCCCCAAAATATGTACAATCAATTATGCTTCAATAAAAAACAATTAAATAAAATGAAACAAAATAAAATACCAATGGATTTCAAAATATTGAAAGCTTTCAGAATATGTTCCTTGACCACAATAGGATTAATTAAGAATTAATAACAATAAGATATCTAAAAATGCCTCAAACATTTGAAAATCATAAAAATACTCTTCTAAAGAATGGATCGAGGTGGGCAAGTTAGCTCCGTTGATTAGAGCGTAGTGTTTGCTATTCACCAAGGTCCCTTGGGGGATCACTGTACTGGCCAGCTGCAGGAAAAAAAAAAAAATCTTGTTAGTTGTTTGGTTAGGGAAATTTGTTCGTTTCATTTTATTGTATCTAGAATGACTTAGAGCTATCCTTTCAACGACCTTTCTCAGCCCCCTGACCTGAGGAGCCAGTAAAATTAATTTTCTTAGTTAAACTCTCCAGTTTGAAGTACTATGGTTTTCTTTTGTCAGGAACTCTGTAAGATAAGACCAATAGTAGCAGTGAAATTCCTGCGACCCCCTCCTCTTTTAAACAGGCATCTGTAGATGATGTAAAAAATTATCACAATCAGAAGATAAAACTCTGGAGTTTATTCATTTATAAACCTTGCTAAGGTGGAAGTCTTCCAACAGGGTCTAAAGTAAACAAAAATTTAATTTGAGAAGGGAAAAAAATGAAAATTTAACTTTGGTGGAGGTTCGGGAAAAGAAGATTTAGTGTACAATATTAGTGTGAGATTTGTTTATTTCAATAGCTTATTATGTTTGCATTTTGATGACTCTTATTTCTGCACTCTGCTTTGCTGACACTTTCCTACAAATAAGAAAGTATGTTTTCCTGCACCTCTACACTAATGATTCCTCACTCAGCAAGGCTTGAACTTATTAAAGCTTTTTATTGCCACTTTGCTTAAAGAGGTGTTTGAACTCTAGCAGGTAGGCAAATCCAGAGAGGAAATTCATTTGAAAGTATTCATTATGGAACACAAAGATGAAAAACAAAATTATTGCTGTGAACTACATTTTTTTTTCTGGTCTTTGCAGATACATCAGATTTCTGTACTTTGACTCAAGAATATGAAAAAGACCTTCTCTTGGGTCCAAATATCTAACAGTGTAAGAGATCCTTTCCTATCGTGTGAATATAAAAATTAAATTGGTATTAAAATATGATCTATTGAAGATATAATAGTATAAGCTCATCATTTCTTTCTCCTCAATAAGAAAGTATCTGGAGAAGAATGCATGGTGCTAGTACAAATCAGTTCTACAATTTTCCAATAAATGGTTTACACCATCTTCAAAATCTTATTTTTCAGTAATTATTTCTTATTGAAAAGGTTTTTATTTTCTATTGTTTTCTTAATAAAACTTATTGGAAAAATAGAGATAACATTGGGCACACTAATATTTTGCTGGATGTCTCCCTGTTAGAAATATTTACTCTTCCCAGTCTATGATATCCTCATAGATGGGCAAATATACATTGCATTCATAGAAATGATGACAACTGTTAATTTTTATTTTAATATGAGGTATGGGTGTTCCAAATCCTTAGAATTACTGGGCAGTAGAAGTCTTGAGCCTCAAAATTTCATTTATGGTGCAGCTTCTTCAGTTTTCAACATTCAACCAGCATTTATTGCATGCTTATTTTAAAGGATAAAATATGCCAGTATTCTAAATTGAATTAAGCATGGTTGAAGCCCTGAAGGACCATAGAAAACACTAAATTGAGTACAAAGTGAGAGTGTGCTGTGGATTGAATGTCTTGCCAAAACTCATGGAAGCTTGATTTCCATTGTCACAGTGTTAAGAGGGTGGGAAATCAGACCATGGCAGTGTTGAAAGGTGGGGTCTTTAAGAGGTGATTGGATTATAACAATCATGCTCTCATGAATGGATTAATCCATTCCTGGAATAATGGGTTAATGGGCTAGTGGGTTGTCACAGGAATGGTTCTGATGGCTTCATAAGGAGAGCAAGTGAGCAGTATTAACTCTCTCACTCACACCATTCTTGCCATGTGGTATTCTGCATTGCCACAGGACTCTATAGAGAAGAAAGACCTCGCCAGATACCCTCTATAGACCATAGACTTCCTAGCCTCCAAAATTTGTAAGAAATAAATTTCATTTCTTTATAAGTTACCTAATTTTGAGTATTCTGTTACGAGAAACAGAAAATGGACTAATACATCAGGTTACTTCTATTTATAGAAAAAAGGAAGCACAGAGAGTGAGCTAATTTGAGAGAGGATATGAAGAAAGTTCACCAGGGACATTTTCAGAGTAAGTAGGATATGGAGAAAGAGAATTCAGTGCAAGAATTTGTCAGACGAGGAGTTTTGAATTGCATCGTTTGTTAAAGAAATGATGAACTGTCCTTTTTAGCAATAATGTAAGTTACTAGGTGACAGTGAAGGCATAAGGCAAAAGTGACAGAAGTTTGGAAACAGATTGTAAGTTTTCTTTGGTCACTGCTGCAAAGTTTCTGAATTTTTGTTTGTTTAATTTTATGTCTTTGTCAATGCCATTTACAGTTAAGATCATCTCAGGTGGAATTATAAAATCATTTTATTATTTCAAGAAAGAGGTTCTATTTTTTCCTTGTTTTATCTAAGCAGGCAAAGGAATATTTTCCATTCAAACAGGATTTCAATTGCCTCATATTGTATCAAATATGGCGATTCTCCTCTGGGTCAGGAAGTTATTACTTCAGGAGATTCTAATGCCTGAAATTTTGGAGAAGTAGTTAGAGTAATATTTAGCCATTGGCTAGATACCTCAAGTCCATACAGAATTTTTTAAAAAATTTAATTGACATATAATAATTGTACATATTTATGGGGTACAGTGATATTTTGATACATGTGTACAGTGTGTAATGACCAAATCAAGGTAATTAGTATATCCATCACTTCTAATATTTATCATTTCTTTGCATACAGGATTTTAAATAATAATTTTATTTAAAGAACTGTTCAAATGTACAAAGTATATGTGGGATTGGCTAGTGAGGGCATTTTAATACATCCTAACTTTCTTTTCCAAGTTGGAGAACCAAGTAGGTACCCAGGTGCTTTGGGTCTTTTGAGTTCAGCACCGTCCATGATTTCTGCTGTTTGAGTTCTACCAGGCCACTTGAGGAAGCAGAGTTGTCTTTGCCTCACAGAATAAAATATATATGCTGCTTTTACTTCCATATTACCTGTCCTAGTGGATAATCTAAATAAAGCCAAATAAAAAGGGCTATTTCCTTTTCTTCCTCAAAGAAAGAAGGCCCATCATTACCCCATCTCTTTCCACCTCCACCTTGTCCCATGGCCTTAAATCTGACTGAACATCTCAGTCATCGAATGATGGGCCTTCAAACTGTCCTTGAATTCTAGGCTTCAGTTCCCACTGCTTGTATCTTGGTGCACTCTTCTAAGCATTCCTCCCTATATCTGAGGTCTCTGGAGGCTCCCGGAAGATGCTAATTAGAATTCACATTCTCTCACTCAGCAGTAAGCATTTGCTCTGCGTTGCCTTCTTTAAACATTCTCAATTGCTCCATGCCCCCGTTGACCTATAGGATGCATTTCAAACACAGACACCAACAGGAATCCTTTCTTACCCTAGAAGGCAAAATTCTCCATCCTCTTAAATTTAATTTAGATCTTTATTCTTTTGAAGGAACAGTACAGGCAGCACTGAATCATTATACACATGTAGGTTTTTTTCATACTAGAGGCAATGCTTATTTAAAACTATTCCCAACACTCCAGCACAATACCAGCACTTAATAAATGTCCAGTAAATGTTTGCTGATTCAGAAGAAGTAAGGAAGGAAGGAAGGGAAAGGAGGGAAGGAGTAAGAAGGGAAGGAGAAAAGGAGGAAGAGAGAGAAAGAGAAAGAGAGGGAAAGACAGATGTTACCCTACCAAAATTTTAGTTTTTAGAAAGTAGATACTGTCTTTTTCTCGCATGCTCTAGTACTCAATATGTTCTTCATAATAATTTCTATCTAACCTAGAAAACATAAGACATAATTTATATGTGTGATAAAATATACTTTATAATATTTTCAGGAAAAATATGATGTTTTGTATGCATTTCATTTCATGACTTTGCCTAAATTTTTCAAATGCAAGATTACAAAGGTAACATCTAAGATTTGTATAAACACTGGTGTTATCCCAATTTCAGATTATGTTTTATTATTTCTAAAAATTGGAAATTAAAATATCAGATAATGAAAATTTCTTTTATGATAGAAAAATAAAACAACGCTGAGAAGTCATTGAGCCTGATTTTCTCCATTTTAATTAGTAAGAAGAATTTAGATCCCTTGACTTTTTGTTTGAAGATGTTTCTGGAAACAGAGTTGCTATTTTTGTAGAATGAAGCTACAAAATTCAATGCATGAACTGCTCTTCTTTCCACACTATTACACTAGACATGTCTGTTATTCTCTGGAAGGCTTGTCACTCTTATGACTATTTAGAAACATTTTCTTTGAGGTCAAAGGAAAAGGTTGCATTTTGATGATTTGCTTTGCCTCCTGTAGCTACCTCCATACTCTTGAAATATATTCTTTCCAGCAATACCATCATCAAAAGGGTCATTTTCATGATGACAGTAAGAAGAAAACGTCTGACGAAATAGCTAGTGGATTAATCATATTTATAAAGATAATAATTATGACTTGATCATTAATTGCAGCCCTTTGGGATGTTTTATTCTTGCCCTTGCCAGTAGGCCCTAAATCCGGGCTTCAATTTCTTTTGCATTAACTCTGCTCAAGTATCATGATTACCGTTTAACTCGGTGGTTACATAATCCTAGTGAAATTTTAATGTAGACATCTTACATTAACTTTCTCCCCTTTTAAAACAACAAAAAAGGAAAAGGTGGCCCCTAAATAAATGAAACTCAATTTCACGGCACATTATCTCTTTCAATTCTTTCCTCACAGCTTTCATTTTCATTAAAATCACAGACAGCCATAAATTAATAATTACTTCAGGTTGACTAAATGCAGGCCATACTATTTAGCTCTTGCTTTCCTACAGTGGCCCTTCTTGTTCGTGCTGGAAAAATGTTAATTTAGATAATGTGGCTTGCCCCTTGTCTTATAATTCTGTTTTGCAGTTTCACTGATCTATAATGGTTTGTTCTTATTAGATAGCATTAACTTTATCTTTTGTTCAATCAAGCTTTACGCTTTGCTTGGAAGATAACTCTCAGTTGAAATGTGTCATTATCTGTATATCTATTATATTTCAATTCTTCTTAAAATGCTTTCTGTATTTATTCACTTACTTGTGATTCCATACATTCACAAATGTATTGTCCATTAACTTAAAGTGTGTATTAAAGGCACTTAAATGGAGACTCAAGATAAATGCACAAAATTCTATGCATTTATAATTATGAAAATTTCAAATAAGCTATATTACTCAACATTTTAAGATATTTAGGCAATATTTGTCTGATTCACTTAAAAAAGGAGTAACTAAAAATTCAATCCAATGCTTCTGTTGTTTCTCTGATATTTGAAAACTCTGATTAGCCTTAAGAAAAGTTGCTATACTGTTTACTTAAAACCTTATTTCCTCAGACAGCTTTTTAAGATGTGCACCTATTTTTATAGAAGTTCCAGAGGGAAAGAAGTTATGCAATCATACATCAGTACACTGAGAACAATAAAATACAGGATCTGCCAGCTAAAATAGAAGTTAACAGTTTAGTCTCTGGCAATATTACTTTTGAGAATGCTTTCACTTTCTTAAGTTTAGGTAAAGCTAGTGGGTGATATGAAGTAAATGGAATTCCCTAGATACTTTAGAATGCATAATATAGTGAATGATGATTTCACATAAGTTAAATAAATTTAACATGCTTAAGTTAGACTACAGCAAAAAAACACAATTCTTTGGTTAGATACATTTATATTCTCAACTTTATTTCAAACTTTCAGAAAAATAAGTAATTTAATTAAAGATGAGAGAGAAAGATCTTACCTTTACCCCAAAGTATAAATCACTGACATAATCCAACAAAATAGTACTCTCAAAGAAATTTTTATGTAAACGTTCCTATCTTCTGTTCTGTGGATCAAACATTTCTAGTTACAATATTTATCCTTGCTTTTGGATTACTATAAATCAGATCTCTTCCCATCATCCATACTGCATGTAAAACACATACTGCATGATTGGAAGGTATCATATTCATTTCTACTCAGTTATTAATGAATACAATTTTTAAAAATAAAAATAAATTATTTTTTAAGGAATATATCACCACAACTTATTTGAAGGCTGAACTCTTTCAATAAGTATATTCTTGACTCCATCATCCAAATTACAGCAATTTTTGAAATAATAGCCTGAGTTGACTTTCTTCACTGTTAATCCACATATGTAATTGCCTCCAAATTCTCTAATCTGTACTGATGTCATTAAGTTGTAGAGAAACATGACCTTTTCATTATTTGATTTTCCAATGACTATTTTCCTTAACCATGATAAATCACATAAACCATGTTTACTGATAATTATATCCTAAAAATTTCCATGTGTATTGAAAGCATAATTGCCCTGATCCCCACAATCTGAAAAGTCCCAAAGGAAGCATTTGAAACAAACTCAAACAATACAATAGTTTGGAATTGATCTGGGAATCTCATTTCCCTCATTGTACCAAAGCTCAACTCTGCTCGCTATAAATATTATGATACTATTTTGCACGTATTCACATCACTCAGTGTTTTAGCTAAAACACAACTTGCCTAATAATGCAAATTAATTTTACAGGCATTATAGTTTTACCCCCTGTACTCTGAATTTTTTTTATACCAGGAGCAAGGGAGTAATCTAAGTGAGTTAGCATATTTAAACTTTTAATCCTTTATATTTTTCAATTTAAAAAGAAGTGAATTAAATATATTAGAGTTTTGTCAATAAAGGCAACTAGATTGAGGGAATGATATGTTGAAATATTAACAGGTTTTTGTTTGTTTGTTTGTTTGTTTGTTTGTTTGTTTGTTTGTTTGTTTGTTTTTGTCCTTAGGCTAAAGATTTCTGGGCACATTTTGAAAAAGCTTCCCACAATGGAGAAATATCACACTCTCTAATAATGTCTTCTTGAATCTGTTTTTTATATTGAGCCAAATATATTTTTATATTGTAATATATCTTATTCTTCTAAATCTTAGAAAGAAGCAAGATATATATTTTGCTTAAAGAGGTTATTTATTAATTGTTCATGTGAAATGAAATGAAATGAATGAACATTTTTTTTTTTTTTTTTATCCAGCAGACTTAATATCCCAGATCCATCGTGTAGCATTTCTTGTTGTTTTGGCAAGCTGCTTATATTCTTGGAGCCTCAGCTATTTCTTTGGTAAAAATGAAAGTACTTTATAGGATTATTTTGAGGATTATTTAATAAAATGTTTTAAAATGCTTTCAGAATGGGACTTCTAAATAATACTTGCTAGTCCCCTTCCTTTACCTTCCTAAACTAACTGCTAAATAGAATTTCATTTTATTATTAAGATTAAATAACAGTTGAAAAAACAAAAGAAAAAATGAATAGCTGTATTATTCTCTACATGCTAATTTTTTAGAAAATAGCTTCTATTGTTACAATATACGGAGGTTTCTTACATTTTTTTTTTCAAGATTATCATAGCAAAGAAAATGTTATGCTGTAATGTAAGGTTGTAAGAAACATGACCTAATGCTTGTCAAGCTGTGGTTAATGTTAATAAATTTACAATAGCTGTATTAATGTTTATGAAGAGGAACAACAAAAGATAAGTGCTAGGGGAACTATTTAGGTAACTGTTTGATTCCCTGAGTCCAGAAAGTGAGGAGAAAGTGATTTGTTCTGCAAGTAAGAGGAACCAATCCTAGGAATGTCAACAGAACCCTGATGCCTATGACTGAGCACCCAGGAGTCATGAGGAAGGTCCCATAGCTAAGTGTATATTTCCCCTAGAGTCACTTGCTTGGAATAGGTCGTAGAAACCTAGGCATGGAGGACAGCAGAACAACAAAGCAGACAGAAAAACTTCTTTCCAGAAACTCCCAACAATCTGCTGAGATTGGTTGAAGGAGGTCAAAATGTTTTTTACAACCTCAAATTCTGCAAAATAACAAAAAATATATTTTAAATAAGATAAGAGTAAACTCATAGTGGCTCTGGAAAATCATTCAGTGCATTAGCAGTAGTCCAAAAACATTGAAGAATTCTTAAGGTTAGAAAAATATATGGGTTTAAATATATAGAGAAAGAAATCTGGAGAAGAATGGAACCCTAAACACATGTAGAGTGAAATATGACAAAGAAATATTGGAGGAAGATCATGCCCAGAGCCAATCAGCATTGTCAGTGGGCTTTTGGGGGTGACAAATTAAGGAGATGCATTGGAGAAAATAGATGGCCCACATTCTTTTTTTTCTCCCTTTTATCTTAAGCATAAGTAATAGTGATAAATACAGTCAAACTACAGTAGTGAATCTGTTGCTTGGAGGAAAAATTTGGGACCATGCCATAAGTAGCCTCTAATTCCCAGAAAGGATAAGACACACACTTACCTTAAAGACTATTGGCCAGTAATAAGAATCCCAAAAATTTCAGAAAAAGCAATCAACAATAATAGTTAACAAATATTAATAACTTACGTGAGAGTACTATGTTATGTACATTACATGAATTATCTAATTTAATCTCTGTAATAATTGATAATAAATATTAATAGTTTCACTTTATTTTTTTAGCAGATGAGAAAGTGTCAACTCAAAAAGGTTAAATAAGAACTCTCAGGTCATACAGCAAAGAAGTGAGGGAACTGGGCTTTTATGTCAAACAATTAAACACCAGAGTGTTCCCATAGCAGTCACATTTGATACTATGTTCAAATTCTGGTTCATTTCATAATGGTTTCAAAAGACAGATAGATGGGAAGCATGATGCACCAGTTTCTCTAACATCTATCTTATAGTATTTTCAAAAGGAAATAAAAGAGTAAAAATAATAATAGAGTAGAAATAATCAAGGAAATAATAGAAGAAAATTACTGAGAGTTGAAAACATGTCTTCAAATTGAAGAATGCATTAAATACTATGCAGGAGTAATAGAAAAGTCACACAGCTAGATAAATCATGACACTTTATCATTCACAAGAAGAAAGAGAACATTCTTAGAAATTACAAAAAGAAAGGCCTATTTTTTTAAAAATTCTCAGTTTCAGAAGGCATGTAATTTCTGAGAAACCACAGTTTTAAATCTGAGTTTTGTTAATTACTAAAGCTGTTGTTTGTATGTAAAAACAGCAACAACTACAAAAAATAGATATTTCTGATGAAAAAAATTCTTAGGGATAATAGTGCATATAATACTCTGTTTAAAACATTATTTTGGTTTCATCACTAGTTCTCCAGATGATCTTGAGAAAAGTGTTTTAGGTAGTATGTGGATAGAAGATCTGGAGAGGATGTTAGAAGTTATATTCCTGTCTAATTTAGAAAAAAAGATGTAGGTACTATTTCTAGATTGATCCAAAAATTGTTCTATGCTAAATGATTAAAGATAATGACAAGAAGGTTAGATACAGGCTGTAAAATTCCAAACCACTAAAAGAAAAAGAGAAAAAAGAAAGTGATGAAAATGCAAAACCCTAAAAGAAAATATAAAGAAACAATAGTACAGTATGGTAGTAAACCCAAATTTATGAATGATTTGTCTTAGTCCATTTTTTTGCTTCTGTAACAGAATACTACAGACTGGATAATTTATAAAGAACAGAAATTTATTTCTCACATTTCAGAAGGCTGGAAAGTCTGAAATTGAGGTGTGGAGATCTGGGGAGGGCTTTCTTGCTGTGTCCTCAAAGGGCCAAAGGGAGAAAGGCGAGAGAAAGAGAATCCACTCCCCCAAGCCCTTTTCATAGTGGCATTAATCCATTCATGAGAGTGGAGCCCTCATGACCTAAACACCTCCCATAACGCCCCAACTCTGAACCCTGTAGCATTGAAGGTTAAGTTTCCAACACATGAATTCTGAGAGACACATTCAGACCATAGCAGATTCTCACAAATAAGATTGGATTAGTGCCTTTATTAAAAGGCAGAGATCATCCAACATTGCTTAAAACAAAAGCCTATGCTATTCTATATAAGAGAAATAAAGCTGAAGCAAAATTACACGCATCGAAATTTTAATATAATTGAATTCAAAAATATATATTATGAAATATTTACAAATAGAAAGTAGCTTTAGCACTAGTAATTTCAGGCAAAATAATCAAGTAAAATTCAAGGAAGAATTAGGCTTTTTATTTTTAAAATTTATATTTCACCTATATATCTTAAATATATATATATTCGTATGTATATTTTAAAATATAAAGAGGAAAAGAATGTGAAAAAGAAACAAATGACAAATCCAGACATATACAGTGAAAGATATGACATATTTCCATCTGCAATTAAAAATGTCAAATACTCAAATACTAAGGTAAAACTACGTAGAGATGTTAAGATATAACTAACAGAATTAACTGTTTTGAACTAGTATATCCAATGGAAATTTTGAATGAGTCAAAAGAGAATGCATTCATTTAAAATCCAGGAAAATTTACAAAAATTGAACTTTGAGTCTAAAAGAAAACCTCAATAAATTATTTTTAAAGGCATATTTCATACACTTTACATCAAATGACAATGTAAAAAAATCAGACAATAGTAAAGAAATAGCAGAGAAAGAAAACCTCTTCCCACTCCCCAATCCATTAATACTGGCCATATTGTTCTTTTAGGGACTCATTAAGTAACTAGTGGGTAATGATGAAATCAATACTGACATTACCCAATATTTTAAAGGCATGAAAATAAGGGTATTCCTATTAAAAAAGAAAAACAAACAAAAAACCTGTATGATGTAGTCAAAAAGTACTTGTAATATACTAAGGTATAAATGTATTAATTTGAAATTTAAATGAACTGAAAATAAAGACATTTATCATACTTGCAAAGCAGAAGAATATTAAGAAGCAAAAAAAAAAAAACCTTTAAAAATTGAGATAAAGACCAAAAAAACTGCAGAAAATATTAAAAGAATATAGATTTCAAGAATATAACCAAAGCTGATTAATTGAAGAAGATAAATAAAATATCCAAACATTTACAAATCTGGTTAAGGGGAAATGTAATTAGAAAAAGATAGAGTTAAAAGTAGAAAGGGTGTATAACAGAGGAGGTTAAAACTTTAAGGTAATACATTTTCATACTGGAATACCTAAACGAAAATTTTTAAGAGATAATAATTCGAACAGAGTTCATCAGAACTAAAGAATTAATCCAGTGAACTGCCGTGTAGGCAGATGAATAAGTGAGCACCCCTTTAAGCAAGTGTACTTTAAATGTTTATTCAAATTTCATTATCAGGTGGAGTGAACAATTATTGAGTACTCACCAAAAACTAGCCCTATTCATGCACCTTATATGCATAATCTAATTTAACCCTCACAAAAAAACCTGGGATACAAGGAAAACTTGCTTACTATTGTAGAGCTAGGGTGAGTGCCTATGCCAAGATGCAAACTTAAACTGCCTGGCTCCCAAGTTCAGTCTTAACCACTACTCTATTCTGCTTTTCAATTAATAAAAGCACAAACCTGCATTTTTGGACTCACACATGGCAATTCCATAATGCTTTTCTGTATGTCTGACAAAAAGCAGACTTCACTGTCATTAGAGAATGAGTGAGCTATTTAAAATTTACTGAATTATCTGTAAGCATAATAGAACAAGGAATTATGATGTCTGTGATGTCAAGTATGCAGCATTTCCTTGGAGAACTACACAGGAATGTCTGGGTTTATAGTTCCTAGGTCTCCTGACACTCCTTTTGTTTCTAGTCCTTGATCTTCCTATGAAGCTGCCGGTATACTCTTAGTGAATCCCTAAGCTATTGCCTTGAATCTTTCTGTATATATAGCAAATGGTCTTGTGGTTTTCTCAGCATTTGTCCCAATTCATAAATACTCCAATCTACTAATTAATGATGTCTTTAAGGATAACAAAGTCCATCATGGCAAGGATAAAAATTTTGTTTGCAATCAGAAAAACAATTACTTCTTAGGAGAGTTAACTCTTTTTGAAGGCATTGTGTGTGTCACATGTATGTGACACAATAACAGTATTTTAAAAAGTGAGGTACCTGTACTATTATTTTTCTACTTCTTGAATCAGTCTTGTTTATATGCATTAATGTATATAAATTATAGCTTATTATTTTCTTTTTTGTTGACTTTTTTTATTTTCCAGAATCCTAAATTTAAGGTAATTTTTACATTTACATTTTTTTCCTTCTTATCTGCCCTTGATTCATGAGTGATTCCAACCACTTTGAGAGTTTCAGGGATAATTGGTATGCAGATACTTTCCACATCGAAGTGTCTTGGCCCTGCCTAGATCTTTAACCAAACCCAAAAGAATCTCCATTGTCTTAATATATAATATATAAATCCACTTAGGTGCTCCATTCTCACCTCAAACCAAATGTGCCCAACATTAAAAATATCATCTAGAAACCATTTATTTTTGTGTTCTCATTTCTTTCAATGATACTTCTGCTCTCTCAATTACAACAGTCCAGACTTTATTATTTAATGAATATCTTCTTTTACCCATGCTACAAAATACACTTAGCAGGTTTTAAAATTCTGTAGGTTCTATCTTCCTTGAAACTCCTCACTTTTGTCTGCTTATTAATATTCTCTTGCCTGAACTCTTAGAGTAGCACTGTACCTAGATTTTTCCCTTGTCTCTTTCTTTTCCATTTTATCCTACCTAATGTACTATGATTTATCTTGATAAAGCATAACTTCATTCTTCTCAATGAACTTTGGTGATTATCAATTGCCTATTGAATGACAAGCAAACCTCTCAATCTAGGGGTCTCTTTTATTGCCCCTCCTATAATAGCTTTCCACTGTGGACACCCTATAACTCCAGCACTCCTGGTTATTTGAATAAACTTTTATCTTTTCAACTTCTGGGTTCCAGCTTATCTTCAGCTTTCTAAATATACCTCCCTCTTCTCTAGTCTCCATAAAGAAATCCTACCAATATCAAATGCCACCGCTTCCACGAACTACTCATGATTGAACAAATAGATCTCTTTCCTTTTTCTCAATTCTGTGGCATTTTGTTTGCAACTCTTATGGTAAATATCCTAAAGTATCATTGGAAGTCACATAGTGTTTTTCAGACTTCAGACAGGAATTTGAATACTAAATCTATTTTGGAAAGTTATTAAACCTTTCTGCGTTTGTGCCTTTATTTTTATTAGGGAGAAAATATTTCTTCCTTCATATTAAGTAGAACAAAACTTTGAAGTATAGAAAACAGAGCCAGGTATACAGTAAGTTTTCAATAAATATTAACATTTTGATTCAATCACTGTATTAAATTACTGGTGGCTAAATTACTTTTCTAATTGTTTTTAGACCCCTACAGAATTAAAACTTTCTTGAGCACAAGGATTCTAATTTTGACATTCCTATGTATCTCATCTTTGTAGTCCCTGTATATGCCCATACACAGACTCAGCATTTAATAATATTTATTAAATGAAGTCTCTTTGTTTAATAATGAACATAACAGTTAATGTTATAAATATAGAAAATTACTTGAACATTTGTCTGGTTTTCTCACAAGAAGTTAATTGAACTTAATTCAATCTCTGATTCTAACCAGCATTAATGACATGAGAGGATAGGAATGCCTGACCTGTAAATTCTGAGGTTCACATTGTACATGAGAACTACCATTCATGGAAAAATGCATGATTTTTCTGGAAAACAATTCCAGGAAATATACTGCTATATAGATTGGGTTATATCCATCCAGGATGGTATTGAATGTCTGCTATATCCATTGCTTTATCCAAATTTAGATTATGAGTAATAGAGTCATACAAAGTTTACTAACAGGAAAAAGTAATTGTTTAGACAATGTTCCTCCTTATTGTATCAAAATGTTTCACACAAAGTTATAAAGTAGAGAAGGAATAAAGATTAGTTTTAAAAGCATCCTTCAAAATGCTAAAATGCACAAGAAAAATTTTACATGTAGGATTTTACTTTACTATTTAATAACTTTTCAGTGGCATACTTTGCATTATCCTACTGTTCTATTGTCTATTTTGTGTGGTGTTATGCACTTTTTGTGCTGTGTATATAATGCTCTTTTAAAGAAATATTATGGAGTTATGTAAGTATGAAGTAAGTGCAAAAATGCTCAGGTTGGGTAAATATTTTATTAAATGACAGAACCATTTAATGTATTTTTATCACTGCTACATTTCTTCTACGAAATTATGAAGTTAAGTTTCTTTCTAGAAAATAAACTTTCAGAAATCCAAGTTGAAGAAATATATTACTCATGTTGACTCAGGGTTGAAATAAGATTAATGAAGACATTAAGATCCAGGAAAAATGCCACCATCTTATTAATTATGAACAGATATCAAAAATTAGTGAAACCCTAGTATTTGCAAATTTTTCACATTGTCTCTGCAAAGTGGGTTTAAGGCACATTAAATGTATACAAAGTCTAAAGTAAAATCTATATTAATTTTCACATATTTTTCTTTTCTGCTACCCAAATCTTTCCAATTCTCCTCTCCTCACTGAAGCCCAGAAATACACATGGCTGGCTATCTGCCATAAATGTAAAAAAAAAAAAGTTTCATGGTAAATAAATTTTTAAGGACACAATATTAAGGATCAGTAGAAGAGCTCCAGTGATAACTAGTATGGAATAAGCTCATTGCAGCCTATTTTTCACAATGATTGCAACAAAAACTCTTCGTAGGATACAAAATGAGACTGAGGGGAATTACAGGAAGATGGTGGTGGACAGGAGAAACCCAGGGCACGTTCCTCCCACAAAAGACCAGAACAGGCCTACTGCTGCCACCACCACATTCACCAGTGACATTGTCAGGCCCCAGGAGTGTCACCTGCCTTCCCATAGTGAGGTTCGTACAGCCCCCTACCACTGCCGCCTTCAGCATGACTCCCTCCATTACTGCTGCTGGCAGCCATCACCACTGCTGCTGTAGTGCCAGCCAGACCAATTGCACACAGGATCCCCATCAATATCACCCCACCAGCCAGCTCAGTTGTGTTCAGTACCCCCAGCCATAGTTGCCTGCAGTGCAGCTCTGATCACCAGCAGCTACCACACCAGCCAGACCAGCCATGCAAGGGACCCCCTGCCAATGCTGAAACAGTACTCAACCCAGCTGGGAGCAGGACCCCTACACCACTGCGAACTATAGTGCAGCTACTGCCACTTCCACTGGTGGCAATCATACACAGCACCACTGCTACCACCACATCGGTTAGAGTGGCCATGCACATTTCCCACCACTGCCACCACACATTGACACAAGGAGGGTCATAAGCAGAGCTGTCAAAAAATGGTAAAGCAGTGCAGACTCACAACCTAGTGACCCAACCCACAGAGGTAATTGTGCTGTCCCCATGGACATGCACAGGGAATAGAAGCTGCGTAAGAACAAATACAACTTTGGTGGGACTGCAAAATGGTGCAGCCTCTATGGAAAATGGTATGGAGGTTCCTTAAACAATTGCAAATAGATCTACCATACGACCCAGCCATCCCACTGTTGGGAATATACCCAGAGGAATGGAAATCATCAAGTCGAAGGTATACCTGTTCCCCAATGTTCATCGCAGCACTCTTTACAATAGCCAAGAGTTGGAACCAGCCCAAATGCCCATCATCAGATGAGTGGATACGGAAAATGTGGTACATCTACACAATGGAATACTACTCAGCTATAAAAACGAATGAAATACTGCCATTTGCAACAACATGGATGGACCTTGAGAGAATTATATTAAGTGAAACAAGTCAGGCACAGAAAGAGAAATACCACATGTTCTCACTTATTGGAGGGAGCTAAAAATTAATATATAAATTCACACACACACATACACACACACACACACACAAACCGGGGGGGGGGGGAAGAAGATATAACAACCACAATTATTTGAAGTTGATACAACAAGCAAACAGAAAGGACATTGTTGGGGGGGAGGGGGGGAGGGAGAAGGGAGGGAGGTTTTGGTGATGGGGAGCAATAATCAGCTACAATGTATATCGACAAAATAAAATTAAAAAAAAAATAAAATAAAATAAAAAAAATAAAAATAAAAAGGAGATCAAAAAAAAAAAAAAAAAAAAAAGAACAAATACAACTGCCTTGACCCAGGGAGAGACAATAGAGAATACAGAAACCCAGGATAGCCAAAGACAGTACAGAAGAAAATTTCCAGCCATTACCAACCCTTCCCCCAACCAAGGAAAGCAAGAACCCAGGAGAAGGCTGCATCTGTAGAAACAAGGAAAGAGAAACTTCACCCAGGGTCACCCATTGAAGCTGAGGAGATTCAGCATACCGTATTGCACACGTAAGTGTCAAGGGACACTGGCTAGGGAGACAACAAGCCCACCCAGGGTCACCCAACACAGCCAAAGAGTGACAAATCATCCAGGAACTTCACCCAAGTCCTTGAGATCTTACCCATGTCCTCCATGACCCAACACAGTGTCACTAACCACAGAAAGAAACCACTAAGTGCCCAAGTACCTAGGTCATGGAGGCACTCCCATGCAGTTTTGACATTGAATACAGCTAGAGTATCCACACAGAGACAATACTACTGTTTCTCCCTGGAACCAATACTAAAACACCTTACTCAGTCAATATAAAACATATCTTACTGGAGAAAGTAAGTCTGTTTCTTCAGATCCCACACTGAGTAATAGAAGAAGCAACTGCTCTACCAGATGACCAGACATCAATGTACAGCTACTAGAATTATGAAAAAAACAAGAAAATATGACACCATCAAAGGAATACTATGATTCTCAAATACCAGACCTCAACCAACAGGAAAGCCTTGAAATGTCTAAAAGGGAATTCTGAGTAACAGTCTTAAATAAACTCAGTGGGATACAAGAAGACTCAATTGGACAGCACCATTAAATGAAAAAAGCAATCCAGGACATGAAGGAGGAAATTTACAAAGAGATAAATACCATAAAAAAGAATATAGCAGAACTCCTGGAACTGAAAGTTTCATTCAATGGGGGGAAAGCAAATAAACAAACTAAACTAAACTAAACTAAACTAAAACTACAATCGAGAGTATAGGCAGCAAGCTAGAGTGAACAGAAGAAAAAAAATACTGATTCCTGAGACAGTCTTTTTGAAATAACCTAAAAGATAAAAAAGAAAAAAGAATTTTAAAAATGAAGAAAATCTAAGAGAGCTAGCAGACAACAATGGGTTTTACAGAGGGGAAGGAGAAAGAAAAAAGCATTGAAAACCTATTGAATGAAACAATAGCAGAAAACTTCCCAGGTATTGATAGAGATACAAATGTCCAGATCCAAGAGACTCAAGATCCCCAGATTCAATCCAAAAAGATCTTTCCTGAGACATATTACAGTCAAACTGCCAAAGTCAAAGACAAAGAGAAAATCTTAAAAACAGCAAGAAAAAAGCATCAAGTCACCTATAAGAGAGTCCCCAGTAGATTAATAGCAGACTTCTCAGTAGAAACCCTACAGCCAGAAGAGAAAAGGATGATATATTCAAAGTACTGAAGGAAAAGAGCTGCCAGACAAGAATATTATATACAGCAAAACTATCCTTCAGAATTGAAGGGAGAATAGTTTATTTCCCAGGCAAACAAAAGATGCAGGAGTTCACCACCACATGACCAGCTTTACAAGAAATCCTGAAGAGAGTCCTACACCTGGAACCCAAAAAACAATAATCACCACCATGAGTACATGAGAAAGAACAAACACCACTGGTAGAACAGATATGCAAAGGAAAAAGAAAAAAAAAACTATCCCATACCACTTTAAAAAACCAACAAACTCTGAAGACAAACAATAAAAATGGAAGAAAGGAACAAAAGATATTTAAATCAACCATACAAATAGACTTTAAACCAAAATCTATAAAAAGAGACAGAGAAGGCCATTACACATTGATAAAGGGATCTATTACACACAAAGACATAATAATCATAAACACATACACATGCAACATTTGAGCCCCTAGATATATAAAGCAAACACTATTAGACCTAAAGAAAGAGACAGATTCCAGTATGATAATAGTTGAGTACCTGAACACCCCTATATCAGCAATGGACATATCATCTAGGCAACAAATCAACAGAAAATAGGATTTAAAATACACTTTCAACTAACTGGACTTGGCAAATATCTACAGAACATTTCATTCAACAACTACAGAACATATATTCTTCTCATCAGCACATGGAACAATCTCCAGGATGTAAGGTCACAAATCATTCATGACATGGTAGGTCACAAATCAAGTTTCAACAAATTTTTTAAAATTGAAGTCATTTCAAATATCTTTTCAGGCCACAACACATTAAAACTAGAAATCAATAACAAATGAAACTCTGAAAACTGTAAAAATACATGGAAATTAAATATTCTCCTGAATGACCTATGGGTCCAGGAGAAATTAAATAGGAAATCAAAAAAAAAAAAAAAAGATTGAAACTAATAAAAATAAAGACACTCCATACCAAAACCTGTGGGATGCTGCAAAAGCAGTAGTAAAAAGGAAGTTAATTGTAATAAATGCTTACATCAAAAGAACAGAAAGATTTCAAATGAATGCCTAATACTCTACCTCAAAGAACAAGAAAAGCAAGAACAACCTAATCCCAAAATTAGTAGACAGAAAGAAATAGCTAAGATCAGAGCAGAACTAAATGAAATAGAGACCCAAAAACAATACAAAAAATCATGAAACAAAAAGTTGGTTTTATGAGAAGATAATCAAAATAGGCAAACTATTAACTAGGCTAAATAAAAAAAAGAAGATCCAAATAACAAAAATCAGAAATGAAAGAGGAGACATTACAACCAATACCACAGAAATATGAAGAACCATCAGAGACTGTTATAAACAACTATACACCACTAATTTGAAAACCTGTAGGAAATGGATAAATTTCTGGACACGTACAAAATACCTAGACTGAACCAAGAAGACATAGATAACCTTCACAGACCAATAACAAGGAGATTGAAACAGCAATTAGCAGTCTCCCAACAAAAAAAAGCCCAGGACCGGATGGCTTTTCTACTTACTACCAAACCTTTAAAGAGGAATTAATCCAATTCTCTTAAAACTATTCCAAAAAAATTAAACAGAGGCCATTCTCCCAAACTCACTCATGAGAACAGTATCACCCTGATACCAAAACCAGACAAAGAAATGACAAAAAAAAGAAAACTATAGGCCAATATCTTTGATGAACACAGACACAAAAATCCTATACAAAATGCTAGCCAACAAAATTCAGCAGCACAGCAAAAGAATTATACAGCATGATCAAGTGGGATTCATACCAGGATGCAAGGATGGTTCAATATACACAAGTCTATAAATGTGATACACCACATCAACAAAATCAAGGACAAAGTCTATATGATTATCTCAATAAATGCAGAAAAAGCATTTGACAAAATTCAACATCCCTTCATGATAAAGACTCTCAGTAAATTAGGTTTACAAGGAAAGTATCTCAACACAATAAAAGCCATAAATGATAAACCCACCACCAATATTATATTGAAATGAGAAAAACTGAAACATTTCCCTTAAGAATAGGAACAAGACAAAGATGCCCAAAATCACCACTTGTATTTAACATAGTATTGGAAGTACTAGCAAGAGCAATCAGGCAAGAGAAAAAAATAAAGGGCATCCAAATAGGAAAAGCCAAAAAGCTCTCCCTATTTACAGATGGAATGATCCTATACATAGAAAAACCTAAAGACTCTACCACAAACCTCTTAGAGCTGATGAACAATTTCAGTAAAGTTGCAGGATACAAAATTAACATTCAAAGATCAGTAGCACTTTTATACTCCAATAGCAAACTAGCATAAAAAAAATCAAGAAACCAAGCTCATTTACAATAGTCACCAAAAAAATAAAATACCTAGGAATCAATTTAACCAAGGAGGTGAAAGATCTCTACAACGAAAACTACAAATAACTGCTGAAAGAAATTAAAGAGTATTCAAATGGATGGAAAGACATTCCATGCTCTTGGATTGGAAGAATTAACATTGTGAAAATGTCCATACTCCCTAAAGTGATCTGCACATTCAATGCAATCTCCATCAAAATACCAATAACATTCTTCACAAGAAATAGAAAAATCAATCCTAACATTCATATGGAACAACATAAGATTCCAAATAGCCAGAGCAATCCTGAGCAAAATAAATAAGTGAATAAAGGTAGAAGCATTACACTACCTGATATTAAATTATACTACAAAACTATAGCAACCAAAACAGCAGGGTACTGACATAAAAATTAGACACCCGGACCAATGGAACAGAATAGAGAACCCAAATATTAATCCACAGACTTATAGCCAACTGATATTTGACCAGGGCAATAGGAAGAGACATTGGGGAAAAGACTGCCTCTTTAATAAATGGTGCTGGGAAAACTTGACATCCATATGTAGAAGAATGAAACTAGACCCATACCTTGTATCATATACCAAAATCAACTCAAAATAGATTAAAGACTTAAATATAAGACTGAAACTATAAAACTCCTAAAGAAAACATATGGAAAGAATCCTAATTACCAGTAAAATACTGAAAACTTTTCACTTGAATTCAGGAATATTAGAAGAATAGTCACTATCAATACTTCGATACAACATTGTACTAGAGGTCTCAACCAATGTAGTAAGTAAATAAATGAAAATTAAAAAAATACAAATAAAATTTATAGGGGCTTGAAAAAAAAGACATAAAACTATTTTTTTTTTTTTTGGCAGATGACATGTGTAAGTAAACAAATGAATCTATAAACTGTTAAAATTAGTATATTAATTTAACTATTCACCGAATATGAAGTAAATATACACAACAGTATTTACATATTCATATATAATAATTTATGTGTATAGATAATAATATATATGTGCATATATATGTGTATTCTGCAATAAGCAAATAGAAAATGAGTATAAAAAGACCTAAATAAATGGAAGTTTACATAATATTGACATATTAGAGGGAACATGCCTATTCTCTTCAATGGTCTGTACAATCAATGCAGTCTCAATAAAAATCCAGTAAGGTTAAAATAGAAATTAATAAGCTAATTCTAAAATTTCTATTGGAATTTAAAATTTCAAGAAGAGTAAGAAATCTGGGAAAATTAAACTACAAAATTATACTACCTCTTACAAAGGTTTATTTTAAATCTACAGCGATTAAGACAGTTTGGCACTGTACTAGAAAAATCAAATAGACCAGCAGAGTAAAGAGTAGAGTTAGAACCATACATTTATGGTCACTTGATTTAAGACAGGTGTGAAATGCAGCATTTTTTTAAAAATAATGGACTTTTTGAATAAATAGGACTCTGTCAGTAGTATAGCCATACAAGAAAAGAATCTTGAACTTATACCACACATGGAAGTAAAGTCCAGGTGGTTTGCTTCTGTAGATTTTAACAGAAAAGGTAACATAATAAATCATTTAGGAAAAAAATAGAATATCTCTATGTCCTTGAGTTTAAAAAAAGATTTCTCAAATTATATGCAAATTTTACTAATTATAGAGGAACAAAAGTTGTCAAAATTAGTTTCACTGATATTCAGAACATTTGTTTAACAAAAGACACCATTAACATAATTTTAAAAGCAATCTGCAAAGTACGAAACATACTTTTTATTACATATATTTGACAAAGTACTTATACCAGTAAAGAAATGACAGAAATCAATAAGCCAAAGAAGCCATTACAAAAGAAAATATGAAAAAGACTTGAACACATACTTTAAAAAGTAATTATCTTGGGCCCAGCCCATGGCGCACTCAGTAGAGTGCGGCGCTGGGAGCGCAGCGACGCTCCCGCCGCGGGTTCGGATCCTATATAGGAATGACCGGTGCACTTACTGGCTGAGTGCCGGTCACGAAAAAACATCAAAAAAAAAAAAAAAAAGTAATTATCTAAATGACTATTAAATGAATAAAGGGGGTTTTACTTTTTTGTCATAGGAGAAATAAAAATTAAAACCAAAAATGAAATATTACTACACAACTTCCAGAAGAGTAAAATGAAAAGGACTGAAAATATGCCAAGTATTGACAAGAATGTGCACCAACTATAACTTCTATACATCACTGTGGGAGTTTATTTTGGAAAACCACTTTGAAAACTGTTTTCTAGGATCTGTAAAAGCTGAGCAAATGCATACCTTATGACCCAGCAATTGAGCCCTTAGGCACATAGCCAACAGAAATGCGTACATATGTTCAGTAAAAGAAACACATAGAATGTGCACAGCAGCATTCTTTGTCATAGCCCCAAACTGGAAACAACCCAAATGTCCTTTAGCAGTTCAACGGATAATGTAGAGTATTTCCATACAATTGGATATTACACAGGATGCAGATTAAATGTGTTTGTGCTAAATACACCAACATAAAAAACCAGACCAAGCATACATACTGAAAGATCTCCATTTATAAAGTTCAAAAGAAGGCAAAACTAATCAATGGTATTAAAAATCAGGATAGTGTTTAACATTTAAAGGATGCTTCCCAGGAAGGGATATGAGAGGGGCTTCTGAGGTGCTGCTAATGCTCCATTTCTTGATCCAGGTTCTGGACACATGGATGTATTCACATCTTTTTGCAAATTCAAGCTAAAAATGTATAGTTTAAGCACTTTATGTATGTTATACTTTAATAAGAAAATTAAACTTTTAGATTTGCAATTTGTGAATACCTTCTCATAAAAATATTTCTGACAAATCATGTTTGTAAAATAAAAAATTAAGTGTTTCTCATCACACAACTTCCTTTCACACCTTAATACTCCACACTCAAAAGCAATCATTTTAAAAGTATGATGTGAAAGAGACCATTCCTTTGTATATATAACCATATGTAGAGATCTTTGTATTGGCCATATTTTCATATCAATACTTATAAATCTACCTTACTCATTTTAGTATCTACATAGACTTCAGCATATGGTTACAACTGTCACCCATTTCCACTATAGATATTTAATCCGTTTCCTATTCTGCTATTTACACAGGGAATCATGTGTATTTTTATGCATTATGTATGTGCATATGTGCAAGTATTTTTGTAAAAAAAATTTCTACATATGAAATTGTTAGTACAATAGATGAGTACATTTTATGTATTGAACTATGCTACAAATTACTTCCCTAGACATATCAAACATGTATATTTAGAGTACTAATTTTGATAAAATATAACTGTACATTTTTGACTACAGAAAATTATCACATTAATAAGTTATAAAAATTAAAATGATGCTTACCCTATGGAAGTAACCCATTTATAGACACTAAATTTACTTAATCTGTGAAAACAAAACCAACTTCATTCCAAGACAGATGCAACTTTGGGTCATAAAACTTCTAATCTGTTAGGCAGTACATGGATTTCCAAAATAAATTATGAGGTTCCCTAGGAAAGAATTTAGGAAGAATAAATTTTAATTGATAGTTAATAAACTTACTGCAAGTTATTGATATCCACATGGATCATCCCAACAACTGATATTTCTGCTTTTTTGAATGATTGTCTTTAGTTAGAAATATAAATATCATCAAGAAAAGGATCTTGCATTTTTCTTTAATTTTTTTTATATTCTTTATCACTTTTTGTAGATTAATTGCATTGGTTTATAGTTCTAGAGCAATTTTAAATAATAGTGATTGCAGCAGGCCTACTTGCAGTGGTCCTGACTTCGGTAGGAAAGTTTCAAGATGACTTGGTTTGACACTTTTCCTGTCATGTTATAGAGGCAACCTAGATATCTACTTTTAAGATTCATTTTTAATCATGTATTCATGTTTAACTTTTTCAAATGTCTTATTAGCATACAAAGAATGTATCATTTTATTCCTTTGTCATACTGACATGCTAAATTACATGTTAGTAGATTTTAAAATTTTTAACTACTCTTCTATTTCAGATAAAAATTCCATTTATTCACATTAATGTTATTTGGGTCTATCTGCAGATATTTTATAAAAGACTCTTGCTTATATGTTTATAACTGGTATTTGTCTTTTTGTGTGGTGTGTTGCTATAATTGCCAGCTTTGGATATTAATATAGTGCTATTTATAAAAAGTGTTTACAGGTTTCTCTTTTCCTTCATTCTCTGTGCTCTTAAGTTTCAAATAGCATGAGGCTCTGTTCTTTAGTTTTTATAAAATTAATCTACAAAGATATCTTCTTTATTATTTCATATATTAGTCAATTAACTATTCAATGCCATCAGGATTTTTTGACTATTAGATATTTCTTTTATTTTTCTAAAATGATAAAATTATTATTATCTCAGAGAACTTAGAACTCTCATGAGAGAACACCTAATAATTACAAGACATCTCATCCAGTGGAATCGTATTATAATAAAAAAGAAAACCTGAAAAATCTGAAAGGATAAGTGATTTATTAAGAATAATGCAACATTGGATATTATATTATTGCCTTGGATCCTTGTCCAGAGTTTTTCTCTACAGAGCAAACATAAGAAGACCCATTATAACATTTGTATCTTAGAAAAATGTCTTGGACCCCTACCCTGACACTTAGTAACTTGGAGACCTTGGGCTCTCGCCTTTAAAACAAGCTAATAATATGTTATGTCCTTTGTAGTGTTGTCATGAAGATTAAATGATGGATGCAATATGCCTAAAATGATGTTTGGCAAACAATCTATGCCAAAAAAGAAAAAAAAGTGTTAAAAATGATGGACTACAATACTGTACTTTAAGAACTGCTCTGTGTTTCACATAACTTTATGTTTAAACCTTATTCTCCTTGAGTTGAATTTTTTAGAAAAATTCACATTTGGACTTAAAGCTTTAAATAAGATTTTTTAAATCTAGGCTGAAACACCAAGTGTAAGATATATAGCTGTATATTATATTTGTATTACTTTATGTGTTTTAACCTAATAATTTATTATTGAAATCAGGCCTATCATTTGAGATTGTTTGTCAAGTATTCCCGATAAATATTCCTTTGTTCTTTTCTCTGTAAAGGCCCTGTTTAAAAAATAAATAAATAAATCTCTTGTCTTTTCCTGGTATCCTTTCCTTTGAACAAACACTTTATCTTTGTTCCAGTCCAATGTTCATTAACACTTCAATAAGACTGGTTTCCTTTCCATCTTAATATGATTAATGGACCACTGTTTATATGTTTTTCTGTTGTTTTACTAACTATTCTGCTTGCCAATTGTGCTCTGTTTGAAGTATACATATCCTCCATCTGCTGTAACATTTTGTACCAATGTCCCAGCTGTACTAATTCTATTAATTGCATAGTATTTATTGAACTTTATTACTCAGAATCAATCCTATGCGTTAAAGAGACCTGAACTCCTTAAGAGATAAATTCTTCTAGATTCAATATTTTGTACTTAGAGTTTAATTTTTTAAAATAAAACATTTGTGCTTTTAGTTTCCACTGCATTGTGGCCCCTAAATAAATCTAATGAAGTATTCTATTCAATCTTCTAACCAGAAATTGGTCTCTTTTGGCAAAAAGAAATAAAAAAAAATAAAAACTTTTTCTCTCCATTTGAAAAAAGTGCATTGATGACCATTTTTAAGTGAATTGGATGAGTTCTGGCAAAAGCACGGCCCAGAATGTATAGATAAAGGCTTTAGTTCACAATCTGCCTTTTATTAGATCAAATGGCTTTGAACCTGTCATTAAACCTCTCTGAGTCTCAATTTTCTACTTTGTAAATTTTAAAATCGGCATTTTAAAAATCTCTTACAACAGATTGACTGTATTAAAAAGATGGACCCAACAATATGTTGCCTTCAAAAATCTCTTACATAGGATACCTAAAATAACATTAAATTTAAATCAACCAACATGCAACAAAGTTCTTGCACAGTGCCTGAAACTATTTCTTCTATTATAGAAAAAAGAAATTAGAATAGATAGCATTAGGTCTCTTTCTCTTATACTCCTTTCTGGTTCTGGTATACACTTTACATGTTATAATGTAGATATATTTATACCTTTTCCCACCTATGCACTGTCTCTTCTGTCTCCCAAACAACTTTATTTTCTAGAGCTCTTTCTTTGTAGTCATTTCCATCTTTACAATCACAAACACTTAGAGCATAATGAATATTGAGAGTAAAACTTTGACCTACACAGACAGAATGTAGACTATTTCTAATCCAGTTCTATAAAGTTGTCATCCTTTCATCTACCACAAATAATTAATCTCTTAGAACACAAAGCTTTGGCATTTGAACTCAGACCTGGGCTTGAGTCTTGGATCTACTTATTATTAGAGTGACATTGCAGTTGTGGTATGGAACGGTGCTGAGAACCAATGCTGTAACAGTTTGGGGGCTTAAATGCAAGCAGAAATTTCCCTCATCTCACTGAAGCACGATCTTAAGAGATCTTATTTTACTGTAAGCATACTCTGAAGCACACATAATTGACAAAAGATTGGAGAATAAGATTTTTTAAATGTGCAGGAATAAAAAAGGTTAGAAAACAGGAATCAGAGCAAAGTGCACTTGAATTCCACTGATTCCATACCAACTACTGTAATAAATATAGCATCTAACTACTCTCCTGTTCTTATGTCATCCACTGGAGTCATATTCACAGGAGATAGAGTTTTATAGACTGAGCCTAAAGCAAATGTGACCTTATGTGCCAGGAGTGGAATAGTAAAGATCAGATGCCTCCAGTTTCATAATGAGGTTTTCCACTACCTACTACCATGACTAGACAAATTCTGAGATTGCCAAGAAGGGAGGCTAATAAAAGGAGCCAAAAATGGCAAATGTCCACTAAACTTACCTAAACCATGATCCTTTGTGATCCAATTTATGCATGTTTATTCTAGGTAAAAGTTCTAAAGCATTTTCTTAAAATCACGATCAAGAAGTCAACATACCCAATAGAGTCAATGGTGTAAAACCCAGCTGTGCAAGAGTGTTTTCCCAGTACCATGGACAGAGAGATGTGCAAACCAGTGAGGTGACTGCAGAAGATGGTTCTCAGTCTCTTCTATACCACGTGATACATATTTTTTATTAACGTTCAGCTAAAGGCAACATAAGAGATTTGAATGACCTGCTGGGTGAAATTTTCCCTGTTTATAAATTCCTATCAGAAACTAAAATGCTACTTGATGTTTATCCACTTAAGAGCTGTGAAAGGCACTGTTATCTATTTACCCAAAAGTAATTCACAGTCCACTTCTTTGCTGCTAGATTTTACCGCTTCATATAGAAACTGAAAATGCCAAAAATACTTATATTTCCTACCTTCCCTCTCTTGTCTAGGGGATGCACAAATGACTCAATTGTTGCCAAAGGTGGCTTCTTGGGAAGCTTTTCTTTTTAATAAAAAGAGGTGTCCAAGAGGGAGGAAAAAACATACCTTTCCTCAAGTTCTGTTTTGATATTGTTATCTGAAGCTGTGCTGCCTAGATTTGCTCTGGCTATTCAAGTGCCTTAAGAGGAAAGAAGTTAATTTCAAAGAAGTTAATTCAAACCTGGGATAGCCTTGAAACTACCTCTCTGGAATGCTTGTCAGATGAGGAAAAACTGCAATTTTTAAGACATTTTAATCAAGTTTTCTGTTACTTACAACCAAAAAAGAATACTAACATAAGTAATTTGGAAACGGGAAGTGGGTTGGTACAATTAAGAAATCCTAAAATAAGGAATTACCAAAGGAGAGGATATAGAATTGAGAGCATAACCATCCCAAGCTGGAAAGTTGGTGGACTTTATGAAGCAGTAATCATTTGATTAAAGAGTGTCCTGATATACTTAGGGATATTAAATAGTGTTTGAATCTGTAGTATTATGGGAAATCACAGGAAAATTCCATATATTAGTATTTGTTGTCTATTTCTTGCAGCTTTCTGCTAGGTCCTACAAAAGAGATAAGCCTAGTCTAAAGTCAGCTGGTCTGAAAAAAAGCATATTTCTGAAAGAAAGTATGGCTCTTTTAAGAGAGATACTTTCTACCTCTTGCCTTAACTTCCACATGGCTAGTGAGACTGAGCCTATTTAAAGGACTGGGATCTGGGCCAATCTCAATATTGCAATAGTATCCAACCTATTTTCTGGCTCTCAACTGACCTCAGTGATATTCAAAGCAATACTGTCTTTTAAACTCTTGCTCACACTAGTGAAATCGTTCATGCCTGCCTTTTAGGGATTCCTTAAAATATCTGCGTATTTTCTGAAGTAAGTTGATAACTACTCAGGATCAGATAATACTTGGACCTTAATCTACATTAATTCTAATACAGAGGTTAGAAACACAAAGCTTAAAGCATAATTTTAATGCAATTATAACATGTAGAGTGGCTTTTATCTTGTTCTACTATCAAATTTCAACCCCTCCTCCCCCTTTTCTTAAATCCAACTAATAATAGCAATAGATGTAGACATACTTGTGGCAGAGACTGGCCAGGTGCACACCAAGGCCACTCTGGAGGACATTTCTCATCTTCATTTAGAGTTCATTTAGGGCTATATGATTGGATTCTGGCCAATGGAATGTAAGTTAAACTGATTTATATCCTTCCAGACTTATTTATAAAATGTCTCATGTAATCCTCTAATCTCTCTATCTTCCATTCATGTGGCAAAAAGCTCAAGATTCTGTGGTGGTCGAGACACCTAATGAAAGGATCCTTGAGTCACTGATTGCAAAAGAGCTGCCCAAAAGAGCCTCACAACCCACCTTGAGCTATGGTGAAAGTTAAAAATAAACTTTTATTGTATTGAGCCATTAAAATGTGGAGTCATCTGTTATAACAACTAATGCATTATTTTTACTGACATAATACTATACAGAGGCTTTGATGAATTAAATAATCTCTTTTATATTTAAATAAAATTTATTATCCTCTATTCCATCTGTTGCATCCCATCACTTCCAAGAAGTTTGTGGAATCCCAAATACAGGCATTCATATTTCTATCTCTTGCTCTATTTCCTAGTTTTGCTAAATTTGATCTGACTTCCATTTTGCCTTTAGAAGATATGTTCTCTTCTCTCTCTACCATGTTAACTTGGTTATAAAAACAAAAAACCTGTGTTCTTCAATTATTTGAGAATACCACTCACACAGCCTTTACTGAATGAGATGATGAAAGAGAATTACATTGCCATGGAGTAAACAAATAAATTATGAGCACACTTTTCTGAAGTCCTTTTGCCCATCACACTTTCGAGACTTTCTCACCGACTGACGTATCTTCCCAGCTGTTTTCACCTGTCCTCCCATTTCCCCCTTCTTTCTCTTCTATTCTTTGCTGTCCTCCAATAACTCCTTTTCAATATCTTTTGCAGAAATGTTCTTTTTGCCTAGCTTTAGTTTATTCAAGACTATTGAGCATCTTCATAAAAACACATGTGTTAGGATGTATTCATAAAAAAAGTTACCCACTTGACAAAAATTCTATAAATACCACCTAACATGATATCTTTTTGTTCTCATCATAGATGAAATATCACATCTTCAATGCCTCCCCCCATCTGATCTGCCAAGGGTTTTGTGATGTGTACTTTTTCACACATGTTCCAGTACATAGGCCAGAAACCTGTGGAGAGTAAAATATGGAAACTCGCCCAACTTTGAGAGGGACCCAGGCTTCGAAATTTCTGGCAATTATGTGACCCTTCACCGAGGAACTGACCCAGGGAATATCATGCCACCATTGTTCTCAGCACATCTCACATATTCTCCTTGCAGTTTAATGCCATCTTATTCTTGGCCCTTTGCTTATTGAGATCAAATGTTATCATCGGATTTCTTGTAAAGTGGCCAAATCCTGATCCGTGATTGACTAAAAATCCTACTGAGAAAGCGTATCTTGATCCAGGGCAGGGAGCATCTCAGAACACTTTTATGTTACATGAAGATTGTGAGCCATGTCTGTCAAAAACAAAAAGAAAAAGAAAAAATAAATAAATTAGACAAGAGACAAGATAACGAAATTGAATGGAAATGTGATTTTTTTTTAAGCTAAGCCTTTTAACAAAATGAAAAGGAAGCTAAACCAAAATAAGTAAAGTCTTAAACTATTATTTTGCATTTGTTAGAATATAGTGGATGGAGGGGGAGGGAGTGTTAAAAAGTCCTGACAGAGCCATAGTATAGTTCTGCACTGGATTGTTATGCAGGCTGGCATAAAGCTACCATTAACTGCTCGAGGGTTATGTAACCCTTTTTATTGAGTTTATTGAAAAGAGTGTTTGAGAAATGCCTATCCAACTCTGGTGAGCTGAGTAGGTTAAATAAAGCTTAAACAAAGCTTTTTCCATCTCAAGCATCCATGTTACTCTGCAGTTTTGGGATCACAGTGAGACCCCAGAGACAAGAGTCAACAAAACCAGGCCATAAAATCAGGAAGGCATTGAATGTTTTCTTTCAGGAATAGACACAGGGAAAATGGAAAGAATGACTTTAAAACGAGCAGTCTCTGCAACAATGTAAAACCAATTTACAAACATTTTGATGAGATTGCAGAAGAGGGATGTTGTGAAATTTTTTGAGCAAGCAAAAGATTTTTTAAAGAAGTATATTTAATAGTGTTTATTAATGTCATTGCTGTTTTTGTTTAGTACAATGGATTTATTATTTTTAAGAAACTTATAGTATTAGCAAGATCTCTACATGCTCATTGGTTATCAAAGTATCCCTATGCTTGTTTCCAAGGACAAATTCAAGTTTCATTGGCCCAAATCCTCATAATATACGATAATTCCTTAATCATGTGGCCACCTGAAAACATTGCTAGGACTTTTCCTAAATCCTAGCTACACATCTTTGCCAGTAACGGGCCTTGCAGCTTAATCATTATTAACTTCATGCCAAGTCTGCCTCTCCCTATTCTTATAAACTTTCATTTTATTGACCAAGAATTCTCTTACCAGGTAGTCTGTAAGAAATTAAACATCAGGTTTAAGGGAAGCACATGGTTTTGTTCTATTTTCAGACACTCATAATACATAGTTTGTGCTCTGTCATTTCCAAACTCACGTTTTATTTGGATGAATATTTAACCTAGATATACCACACATTATATTTACCCTACATATAACTTTGTAAATATCACTTCCTGAAATTAAATATTCAACTTTTTAATTCTATTTTTCTCCTTTTCTTCAGCTCTAACCCTTTATTTTCTTCTTTTCTTGGAGCACAATACTATATAAATATTATTCTAATTTTCATCTTCTATGTTATTGACAGTACAGTATATTTTCTGATCTCTATGAGTAAGTTTATACTTTGTCAACATCAATAGATAACATTATGTTTAGAAAACAAACTTAACCACATGTACATTAAGGTATTCATTATGTTTAAAATATATCCTACTAAATTTTATGGTGACTGACATTTTTTGTACTTTTCTGTTAACCTTTTCATTTCACATTTACTTGCAAGTACAGGCTAGTTCTTTATCGATGTGTAAAATAAGTCTGGAGCACAGATTTATTTTATTATAAATCAATTTAAAACATCAGAAAAATGCATATAAGCATATACCCACTTAAAATTAACTCTTTTAAATTCATGTTATTTTAAAGGATTTTGTTAACTCTAAAATTTTTACAAATCAAATTCTTAGTAATTCTTCCTTAAAAATCAAATTGTCCCTTTTTGAAGATGACATACTCTTGTATAGAAAAAAATGTAAAGACTGCACAAAAACCTCTTAAAAATAATAAACAAATTCTGTAAAGTTACAAGATAAAAAAATTAACATACAAAAATCAGTAGCATTTCTATATACTAATAAGTGCTAGGTGAAAAAGAAATTAAGACAGCAATCCCATCTACATGAGCTATAGATTGAATACCTACGAATAAATTTAACCAAGGAGGTGAAAGATCTTTACAATGAAAACTATAAAACACTGATTCAAAAATTTAAGAGGACACAACAAATGGAAAGACATCCTGTGCTCATGGATTGTAAGAATAAATACTATTAAAATGGCCATACTACACCAAGTAATCTACATGTTCAGTACAATCCCTATCAAAATACCAATGGCATTATTTACAGAAATAGAAAAAAAAAATTCAAAAATTTGTACAGAACCACAAAATACCCTGAATAGTCAAAGCAATTCTAAGCAAAAAGAACAAAGCTGGAGACATCACACTACCTGACTTCAAAATATACTACAAAGCTATAGTAACCAAAATATCCCGGTACTGGCATAAAAACAGACACATAGACCAATGGAACAGAATAGAGAACACAAAAATAAACTCATGAATATATAACCAACTGACAAAGGTGCCAAGAACATACATTGGAGAAAGGACAGTCTCTTCACTAAATGGTGCTGGGAAAACTGGATATTCATATGCAGAAGAATGAAACTAGACTCCTATCTCTCACCATATACAAAAACCAACTAAAATGGATTAAAAACCTAAATTTAAGACCCAGAACTATGAAACTACTAGAAGAAAACATAGAGAAATGCTACATGAAACTGGAATGGGAAGTCTTTTTGTACAAGACTGCCCAGGCACAGGCAACTAAAGCAAAAATAGACAAATGGGACTATATCAAACTGAAAAACGTATGTACAGCAAAGGAAACACTCAACAGAGTGAAGAGAAAACCCAGAGAATGGGAAAAATACTTGCAGTCTATTTACCCAATAAGGAATTAATGTCTAAAATATGCCAAAAACTCAAATAATTTATCAGCAAAACAAACAAACCATACAATTAAAAAATGGGCTAAGGATCTGAATAGACATATTTTAAAAGACATAAAAATGGTCAGAAGTATATGAAAAAATGCTCAACATTACTAATTATCAATGAAGTACAAATTAAAGCCACAATAAGCTATCATCTCACCCCAGTTAAAGTGGCTATTATCAAAAATAGATAGATAGATAGATAGATAGATAGATAGATAGATAGATAGATAGATAGATAGATAGATAGATAGATAGATGAATGAATAACAAATGCTGGCCAGGATGCCCAGAAAAGGGAACATTGTAGGGTAACTATAGCAAACAATAAGTCATCGTATATTTTTAAGTAGCTATAAGAGAGGATTTTGAATGTTGGTGCTGTGGATTGATTGAATTGTGTCCCCCAACATCCATGTATTAGAAGTTTAATTCCATTGTAACTGTTGAGGATGGGAAATCCTATTATGATAATTGAAAGGTGGGTCCTTGAAGAGGTGATTAATTTGATGGTATAATGGTTGACATGGGCATAGTTCTGAAGGCTTTAAAAGGAGAGCACAAGTGAGTCTCTCTCTCTCTGCTCTGCCATTTTCTGCAAGGTCTACATGTGAGACCCCCGCATTGCTGTAAAGCCACAGCCAAAGAAGATCTTCACCAGATGGTGTTCCCTGGACTTTGGACTTCCCAAATTCAGGAACTGTAAGCAAGAAATTTTGCTTTCTTATAAATCACCCAGTTCCAGATATTTTGTTATACACAACAGGAATAGACTAATACAGTTACCAACACAAAAATATGATAAAGATTTGAGGTGATGGATATACCAACTACCCTGATTTGATCATCACACATCACTTGCACGTATCAAAATATCACACTGTACCCCATAAATATGTATAAATATTGTGTCAATAAATAAATAAGTAAATAATCTACCCTAAGATTCTATAGGTTATCTCCTATATTTTCTTCTAGAAATTTTTTAGTTTTAATTTTAATGATTGGTTCTATACCCAATTTTGAATGTTTTGGGTGAATGGGCTGTGAAATAAAGACTTAATTTTAACTCATTATTCAGTTTTTCAGCATCATGTAATTAAAACAGTATCTTTTTTCCATTGGATTAACTTGATACTTTTGTTAAAAATCAATTGAACATTTGCATGTGTGTCTTCTTTCATGCTGTTTAGTTTGTTCCTTTCATCTTGAGTTAGTTTAGATAATTTGTGTGTTTCTAGGAAGGAATTTTCCATTTCATCTAGCTTCTCTAATCTGTTAGTATACAATTGTTCATATTGTTTTTTTATAATCCTGTTTATTTCTGAAATGTCAGTAGTAATGTCCTCACTTTCATTTCTGATTTTAGTTATTTGTGTCTTCTCTCATTTTTTTTCTTCGTCAATCTACATAAAGCTTTGCCAATTCTTAAAAATCTTTTTTAAAGAACTAGCTGTTGGTTTTATTGATTCTGTCTATGGTTTTTCTATTTTCTATTTTATTTATCTCCAAGCTAATCTTTTTTTTCTTTCTTTCTTTCTTTCTTTCTTTCTTTCTTTCTTTCTTTCTTTCTTTCTTTCTTTCTTTCTTTCTTTCTTTCTTTCTTTCTTTCTTTCTATTGCTGGCTTTAGATTTAATTGATTCCTCTTTTTCTACTTCCTTAAGGTATAAGGTTAGGCTATTGATTTGAAATTTTTTTTTTTTAATGTAGGCATTCAGTTATAAGTTTTCCTCTGAGCACTACTCTATGCATACCATAAAGGTGAGTGTGTTGTATTTTCATTTTCATTTTTCTCTATATAGTTATTAACCCCTCTTGTGATTTCTTCTTTGACCAATTGATTTTTTAAGAGTATGTTGTTTAACTTCCACTTATTGGTGAATTCTCCAGTTTACCTTCTGTTATTGATTTCTAGCTTCATTCTATTGTGACTGAAAAAGATACCTTATTGAGGATCCCTTGTGTGTGACCAGTTGCTTCTCTCTTTCTGTTTTCAAGATTTTCTCTTTGTCTTTTGACAGTTCGATTATATTGTATATCTCTGTGGGTCTCTGACTTTATCTTGCTTACAGTTCACTAAGCTTCTTGGATGTGAAATCTCCTGTCTTTCATCAATTAGGGCATAGTGAATTGGCCACTATTTTTGGTATCTTACTTCTATTTGTCTATCTCATCTCCTTCTTTTACTCCCATGTTGTGTATGTTATTACACCTGATGGTCTCCTACATGTCTCTTAGGTTCTATTCACTTTTATTAGTCTCTTTTTTCTTTTTGCTCCTGACTCAATAATTTTATTGTCCTATATTCAAGTTCAAATTCTTCCACCTGCTCAAATTTTCTGTTGAACCCCTGTAGTAAATTCTCTATTTCCATTGTTGTACATTTCAGACCCAGAATTTCTGTTTGGTTCCTCTTTATAATTTCTATCTCTTTATTAATATTCTAATTTTATTTACCCATGTTTTCCTGATATGCACGTTTTATATCCTTCTTCATGTTTTCCTTTAGCTCTTTGAGCATAGTTGTTTCAAAGTTTCCGCCTAGTAAGTCTTATGCCTGACTTTCCATGAGGGTGGTTTCTGTCAATTTACTTTGTTTCTTAGGCTGAGTCATACTTTCCTGTTTCTCTGTATTCCCTGTCATGTTTGTTGTTGTTGAAAACTGAACAATTTAAATCTGTGGTAAGTCTGAAAATCAGATTCTCCCCCTACTCCAGGGCCTGCTACCTTTTCAATTATTGAAGGTTATAATAGTCTACCTGTCCGTGACCTTCCCAAACTATTCCTGAAAAGACTGCATTCCTTGTCACGTACAGCACCAACATCTTTACTGCCTAGCGTGTGTTCAGCTAGCATTTTGACAGAAATGTCCTTGAAGACTAAGAGCAAATAAAAAAAAAAAAAAGAAGAAGAAAAGAAAGGGTTTGGCCTGTTAGCTCACTTGGTTAGAGCACAGTGCTGATAACACACCAAGGTCAAACAGGGTTCAGATACACTTACCAGCGAGCCACCAAAAAAAAAAGAGAGAGAGAGAGAGAGAAAGAAAATACCTCTCTCAGTCTTTGTATATGTGCTCTGTGCATCCTTTAACACTTAGCTGGGCTTACACTGAGCCTAAAGATCAACCCAAAGTGAAAGCTAAGGGTCTTCTCCGATATTTTTCAGCATGCATCTTGGCCTGTCCCTGTGCGTGGCTTTCTAAATTCTTCAATATGCATACTGCTTTTGACTGCTCTAATTTCTAAAACAAAACAAAAATAAAAACACACAAAAACCATTTCCCAGCTTTTGTTCCAAGGCCTTATGTGGTCTATTTTTTGCTTTGACTTCACTCTTTTGTCCCAGGCAACTGAGAATTCCTAGTTTGGCTTACAGTATTTTTGAATAATGCCCCCACAACTTGAGTTCCCAGTAAGGTAAACAGAGAGGAATGCCTGGGTTCAGTTCTTCAGGTACCCCTCAGACAGGTTAGAAGGGATGAGCACAATAATAAGCCAGTAGGTCTGCTCTGTACCCTCCAGAATCAGTGGGTTCCCCAGTGGGAAAGCAGGCAACTGTCAACCTCCACAGCAATGGTGAGGGGCAGGGGCAGGGCAAATGAAAATGCCTCAAACATTTCCTACCATTTTAAATTTACCTTTTTCTTGCTTTAGCATTTTGTTGGTTGCTGTAAACTTTCTACAGTTTCCCGGAGTTCTAACAAATGTTTCTGTTGGGGGATAAGCATTTGGAGCTGTCTGTTCCACCATTTTCATTTTAAAGGAAGTGCCAAGTGGGAGACACATCAAGATTGATTAGTTATACTCAATAGTTATGGGAGAAGAGTGTAACATCAAATTGTCCACAAAGTCACCAACTCTGGGCTTTGTGCAAATAAATACTCTGTGGTTTTGTGCACTATAGTCAAGAAAAGTACTGTAATTTTCAGAATACCACTCCACTCTAGTACCAACTGGAAATGTTCTAACCTATACCTGTGCATACACACTCTGACAGGGAGCACACTGTTGATTCACAAAGACACCTGTATCTCCAACAAGTGGATGCTCTTAACAATGTGGTATGGTTAATAAAGGAGAACTTAGCATGTGACATACCTACATTTAAATCCTTTACCTTTTACTACTGTGAATTTGAGCAATTAGCTTAACTATTGGCTTAAATTATCTTGTTTCTAAAATTGTTATTGATTTTTTTCAAAATGTTTCAACAGTTCATTGAAAGAAGCAGATAAGATATCTGTGAGCATGCTTTGATCTACCAATATTGGTTACTACTGTTCCTACTGCCAGAGTAACACTAATCTTTGCCTTTGGCTATTGAGAGGGTAAATGACAGGAGGCAATGAGGTTTCTCATAACAAGGGTAACAGTGCTCATATATCTTGATTTTCCCCAGAGGATCCTACCATATACCCATCATTCCAGCATATGAATACTGTCCCCCTTTCAATTGTAAAGTATCTTAATATGGATGAATAGATGGTTGTCCCAGCTGTGATGCTATGGACATCATATATTGATCTCCTAGAAAAGGAATGCTGTAGCCAGTGAGTAAAAGGGTGATATTTTTGTACTGTAAGTTTCATAATAAATCTATTCCCTTTTGTTTATCTCTCCTTCCCTCTCTCATTTCCCTGTTAGTTGCCTGCCTCAACCACCATTCTCCTTTCTTGCAACAAAAGTCCAATTTTTAGTTGGGCACATTGCTACCTAAAATAAAAGACAACAATTCCAAACCTTTCTGGGAACTTTGTCTACAAGGTGACTGAGCTTTGAACAATGGTATATAAGTGTTGGGTGGGACAACTAGGAAGTTTAGCAAGAGAGTTGACTTAATTTAGAGGACAACCAGAAAAAAAGGGTCTCTTTCCAATGGAGTCAGCTCCATTTAATACTTTCTTGTGTTTTGCCATGTGGGCATAATGATCAGAACTTCAGCTGTGCCCTTGGACCTCCAAAGAAACTTAGGGATAAGTACCATTTACTGGAATGGTACAGAATAAATATAGAGACCATGGTTCCTGATGGCATTGGAGTTGAACTATCAGCCCTGGACTACTTGACATCTCAAAGAGAGAAATGAACTCATGTGATTTTAAAGCAACCCCTTTGGGTCTCTGTTACTCTCAGACTTCACAATCTTAATATAAATAGAATTTGTTACACTGGCATGGAACACGATAACATCAGCACCTAAAATGTGTCCCAATATTATAGGCTGGGAAGCTGGCAACACTTTATAATTCAGCAGCTAAATATTTGGTCAAACTGCTGCCTGCCATACTTTAGAAAGCAGATGATAGGCTGTATGGAAAGCAGACGAAATAGCCTTAAGGGAAAGTGTAGAAAAATTATAATGCTGCCTGTGCTAGCTGCTTCCTGTTGCTTCTTGCTACTTTCAACACAGTTCTAGGAGAGATGAACTCAGACTCAATCCAGCTTATTTCCAGGCAGAGATATTAGGAAGGTGCTCGTGCGCTCTCTCTCTCTCTCTCTCTCTCTCTCTCTCTCTCTCTCTCTCTCTCACTCACTCTGAGGCCTGCAATATAAATGCATTAAATTTGGACCTTTCAAAATTAAAGGAAAAAAAGACAACTACTCTGTATTGCAAACAGAAACACCAGTTTCTGTTGAAGAAGCAGTCTTAGCAGGAGATGAATCATTGGCCCCAAAGTTTTTAAAAGGCTTTCCATTAATAGTTCTCTGTCAGAAAATGGGAGCCAAGATAGCAGCAAAAATCAGCCTAATTGTGTTGTCTTCCCACCCAAGCCTGTCCTTTCAAGGAGGGGGCAGGGGGAAGAAGACACAACAATCACAACAATTCCTTGAACTTGTTAAGAAAAGTGAACAGATATGATGCTGATGTGGGGAGAAAGGGAGGGAAAGAGGAATTAGTAAAGGGACATGAAAATCAACTACATTGTATATTGATAAATAAAAATAAAAATAAAATATACAAATAGCCATGGGAAGTCATGGAGAAGGAAGAACCTCTCCAAGATTGTGGAGCAAGGGACCAGAGAGGACAATGGCAGGAGAGCTTCTCCAGAGAGCAGAAATAGGAACAGACAATGTAACCAACAAATCTCCTATACCTCCAGGCTAGGGGACTTCACTATTCCTGCCCAGCATGATTTCACCATTTTCGTGGGCCAATGACCCCAGCATTTTCTATTTTATACTTGTTCTAAATGGAATGTTTGTGTCATTCTCACTGCTCCTTCTCTTCTGCATGTACTGCAGGAAGATGAGTTGTCTTTTAGAATAGTAAGTCACCAAACAATAAAGAGCTACAGCTAAACCAATAGAGAGGTCAGCAAACATCCAGAGACCCTGCATGTAGAGCTAGATGTAAAACTGGATGAAATTCCTTGCAGCTAGCTAAAACCATGTAACTAAGTTCCAGGCAATGTTATAAATGAAATAACTGAGTGCTTAAGAAAATCTTTTTTAAAAACATGGGACCCTTCCTCCTTTCCTTACTTCATTCTAATAACTAGATTGCAGATGGGATGGTGGATACTCCAGCAGCCACTTTAGATCATTGAGGGCCATAGTGAAGGACAGCCAAGCAAAGAGCTAGAAGACAGCAAGGGACAGCCATATCAGCCCAGACAACTTATTTCAGACATACTGCATGTGAAATAAATAATCTTCTGTTCAGTTAAGTTATTATTACATAATGTGTTCTCTGTGTGTAACTGTTTGAATGTGAGTTATGTGGCCAAGTTAGTTCAATGAATATATTATCTTACATTTAAGAAGAAGAGAATGACTGTGATCATATTTCCTACTGAGGGATATTCCCCCCAAGACTATAGCAAAGAGGGGAGAGAGAGACTCATATCTACCCTGAGAAACTATACTCATGTACCAAGCACTTTAGCTACAATGGCCTTAATTCAGAGCGATTGCCCTGATCATTTGCATATGCCCCCTATTTTTCTAAAAGTATTCAGTTTACCTAATAGCAAAATATATAGTTATTTAGTGTTTGTGCTCATATAATTCTGTATTTGTCCTTTAAATTTCCAATATTTAATATAGATACTTAACTACATTACTTTATTGCAAAGCATTTTTCCTTTGTCTACTGTTTTCTCAGTCTCTCAGAAACTTCTGTAAATGAAATTGCTAGAGTTTTTATAATGCTATATATTATGACAAACCATGGGTAGTGAACGCTACATAGTGCAGCTCAGATTTCTGCCCTCCAGGACCAAGGTGCTCCTTTTCCCAGTGGTCAGGTACTTTAGGGAAATGGGCCTGAGAACAGTGGAAGGGACCTCCTTGGATTCTGGCCAGGAACACTGAGCAGAAGGAATCAGCCTATTCTTTCGCAATCCTGTATCCTACCTCCAAAGGTTCCATGTGGGGATAAGACTGAAGCCAGAGCAGCTGGGAGAGGCCACCTTAACTGCTTTGGAGATGGTGGTCAGTGGCTTAGGCACCTGGTTGTATCTACCCATTTATCTATTGATTCATTCTTTTTCTGTCTTCATTTACTTCTTGCTCACTCACTTTTACTCCATGCTGGGTCCTTTGGCAGGTTCTGGAGACATCTGAATAAATTCAACAGACCCACCTCTTCTGGAATTTAATCCAGAGAGACCATGAAGCTGCTGCTAGTCTTGGGGTCTCAAGAGAAGCCTAAAAAAGCAACATGCTGCACCTTGGTCCAATAAGAAAATAGCAGCTTAACTGGATTGGTGATAGCTGTGTATATTTACTGCCAGTTGTTGATGCCAAGAAAGGGAAGATCTTTATTGTTGGGGGACCAAATCAGATGGAAGCTTCTCTGATTCACATCCCATAAACATAGTACCTGGGTGTTTGGAAGCACTCTCTAGTCCCAGAAATCAAAATTACCTGTAAGTCTTGAATTCTGCAACCAGGACCTGGGCCATGCCTGAGATGACCAGCCTCCAACCCCACCCCACCCTCACTATGCCATCAAACATTTCACACACCATCAGAAGCCATTGGAAACCAGCTGTATGTTTTTGGTGCAGGAGAATGAGGCACCCATCCCCGAAATATTAAATCTACATGCACTTGGTGCAAACACACTGACCCGGTCTCAGCCATAGACCTATAAATAACCATCTTTTCCTAGCATGATCATGTGATGTCGCCAGAAGTGGCAAAGTTCTTTATCTGTGGAGAGCCATTGGATAAATAATTCTATGATGACCTCCATTGCATTGATATAAGTGTCATGAAGTTGTAGAACTGAGTCCCACTGGGGCCATTCCCACAGCTGGTGCCACACATTTAGCTGTGGTTGTGAAGAAACATGTGTTTATCATTTGGAAAAATGGCTCTCACAGGAGCACTGGACACAATGTACCAACATCACAAGAAAAGCAGCATTGGATCCCACTTAAATTTGACATCTCCTGCCCCTCCACCCTGTATGACTGACTATGCAATGCATGTCTTCTAAGGCTGGTGATGTCTACATTAAAAGAAGTGTCAATTTCTGTCACTCTGAACTGTGAACGGGGAGCTAACAAAGAAGATTTTGCTGAAAAACCAAGGCTGTGACCCACATGAGGAAAGCCAGAATGACACGTCATTCTGTTTTGTGTTTGGTGAGATGAATAAAAAAATGGGAAATCTATAATGAGCATAATCTAACTGTAGTTGACTAATAAAATCTGTATTTTATTACAAAAACAAAATTGCCTCAGTAAAAATGAGCTGTCTCATTTAAGGTTACAATCTCTCCCTGATAAGACCAAGATCTATGTCCCATGAGATAAAAGCAGTCTTATCCAAAGACTAGTCAAAGCTGTGGTGCAAAGGTTTTGCCCTCTTATTTAAACTTGGAAAAATTCCGAAGGGCTATCACAGCCCCAGAGCTCCATGTGTGATCTGCTGAGACCACTGCATCAACTCCAGGGCAGATTAAACCTCCCACTGTCCAATCCTGCTTTTCTTACTCCATGTCATCTGTTAGTCCCAAGAACACTTCCAATAAACTTTCTGCATTTGAATCTCTTTCTTCAAGTCTCTTTCCCAGGGAACATTAAATTAGACACCACTTATCTGCTAAATTTAATGTATATAGTGTATATAGTGTGTACTCTGGTAGTAAGGAATGGGATTCTAATTTATTAGTTTATGTCCATGTGGATTTTCAGTCACTGTCATAAATTCTCAAGCCCAGCATATAGAAAAGAACCAGAGAAGTTCAAAGTATCAGTTATGTCAGTTATATACTGCTCTATAACAAAGCACCCTAATTTTTTTTTAAAGAACAATCATTTAATCTATCATAATTTTATGGATTGGCTGGGTGGTTCACCTGCTGAAATCATAAGGGCTCACTCGTGTGGCTGCATTCAGTTGGTGGGGCAACTGGGATCTGGGCTCAAGTTGAAATGGTTTGACTTCTCTTTCCATGTCACTCAGGGAGGGTAGACTGGACTTCTTTACATAGTAGTCTCAAAAGAGCATTCCAAAAAGGCAAACCCCATGCAGAAGCACTTGTCAAAACCGGGCTTGTTTCACATTTGCTGCTGTTGCATTAGCCAAAATAAGTCTTAAGGTCCATCCCAGAGTCCACCTGAGATAGGACCACACAAGGATGTGGGGAAGCATGATTGCTCTCTCACTCATTTTGTCTCTTTCTCCAAAATTGCAATATTGTATCTATCTCTATCTCTATCTCCATCTCATCTATACCTATTTCTATATTTATATCTATATCTATATAAGTTAACCTTTATATAGTGCTTATTATATGCCAGATGCTATTTTGGAAATTGTGTGTGTGTGTGTGTGTGTGTGTGAACATGCTCATTGTTAACAGGGAATAACTTATGAAATAATGTATGCAATAAAAAAAAACTAAAGTTGGAACTATATCTCCAATTTACTAATAGAGTGAGGCATAGAGAAGTAACTTGCTTAAAGGTATATAGCTAGGAAGTGGAGGAAATAGGATTTTAAGGTTTAACTGCAAGATCATGTACTCATCTACACTACAGTCTTGTCCCTCTCTTCCACATCTCTTTTTGGGGTTAGGAGGTTGTCTGAGTGCTATGGGTGGTAGAGCACAGGCAAGCTGGAAGATACAAGTAGAAAGAATCTTAGAGATTATCTAGCACTTTGCTTTGTAGAAGATGATTTGAGGACCTATAAATATGAAATAATGTCCCCCCAAACATGCAACTTAATTAAAAGCACAACTCTTTAAATTATGTGTCACAGACTTTGATTCTATGCAGAATATTGTAAAAGCTTAGGATTATTCAATTTTATAAAATCACAGATGAGACTACATGGATTCAGACTCTGCCAAACCATGAAGTATAAAGATGGATTTCTTTTACTAAATTAAACAGCACCAGGACTAGGGGATGCCCATTGCAGTGTAAAAGATAAAAGGGATTTATGCTTTGTACTTTACTGCTTTACACAGTTGGTAGTAAACATATGCAAGTCATTATCCCAGAAGGTTATAAAGCCTGAAAATATAAATAGGTTCAGGAAAGGCTTAGATAAATTCATGAATGAAGTTTATAATGGGTTACCAAAAGGAAGTTAGGGATCAGAGACTCCCTGAGGTTCGGGTGTGGAGGGTAACTAGCATGCTTTCCTGAAAAACATCAAAGGAACTATGCTGGATCTCTAGAGTTGGTGTGACTCAGTAAGACAGTTATATTCTCATAGTCTTTATATAAGATCCTCCAATCTGTGTAACTCATTTCATTCATCTAAAGGCATGACTAAACTTCACTCATTTATGTTACACACATTTAAGAAAACTACTCCTTCTCCATCAACAAATCAGCATTGTAATTGCTTTTATAGATTCCTTACAATATCATTTAAATTTATTTTCTCTTCTGTTACTTTTTCTACCATCACATTTTTATACCAAACATTCTTCTCCCCCCCACCTATTTCAGCTCTCTTAAAAATTTTCCCTCCACCTCTGTATCATCTTTATTATTCTCCCCTTTCCAACTTTCTTTCATCTCTTTCTAACCCTTTACCTTCAATCTTTCTTTAAACATTCTTTAAAGTTGATATTATAATACAGGAGATATATGTCAGTAATTTGCTTTTGATTGACTCTCATCTTTTGTTATTATAAAATAAGAACACAATCCAGTCAAATCTCAAAGTGAATAAAAAATAACTTTAGAAAAAAACCTGTAAATATTACAATAAAATAAATACAAGAGAACAAAAGAAAGCGTATATGCCAATCCTCCATTAATATAAGCAGTTTCCATTGAGATAATATAAAATATGCTCTAAAAACAGTAGATCTGAAGTGAAAGTTATGTTAACTGATGTTGGAAGTACATCCTTGAAGCAAATGTTGGTTCTGTTTATTTAGAAAGAGACATTTACATGATGAAATTGATCTAATACTGTCTCTGCTACCAGAATAAGTAAATCAGTGAAAAACACTCTGGTTTTGCATCGAAATTGCTGCTCTAAGGACTCTTTATTTTGTTACCAAAATACATTTGTAATTTAAAGTGCATATTAGACTAAAGTTATTTATTATAACTTTAAAAACAAAATGTTATAAATAATTTCTGATATATTAATTTCTAGAAAGCATACTCAGAGTCCTGTTCTCAATCTAGATTATCTCGTATAACTTATATATGTGTGATACATTTTTAAATACTCTAAAATTTAAAGGAAACCAAACATTTGGGAAATACGCTAATTTTAAGTTTTTTTAATAATACTTTACAATTTGTTTGAGTTATTAAAATTCCACTGAAAGGATAGCAATAAAGTTATTTGGTCATTCATTTTCCATCACTACAATAATAACTATATGTGTTGATGATCTATATAAAACACTCCTAAATTTTAGTTTAAATGTGGGAATGTTTGTTTTTCATTCACCCACACTTTCAGGCTATTTTTATTATACATATTTACCATATTTAATAAGTATTAACATTCTTTGATTATTCTACAAACATTTATTTAGTGCCTAAGATGTTCTAAATACTTGCCCTTAACTGCATCAATTAAACACTAAATTTCAATAACATAACCATTGATCTCAACATCCTATTTCACTAGCTCTCTCAATTTCCTATGCAAATCTTCAGCTCCATCAAAGAAGACATTCGGATTTTTCCTACCTTATTGTTCCATGCTTTTGCCAAATACAAAAGCAAAAACTCTCTTGCAACTGAGACACAGGTATGATACCTAAACTCTGTTCATCAGATTCACCTACAAGAAACATCAATTCAGAACTACCTTGAAGACAAAACTGCTCCCTGGAATCCATTCTTTTGAGAATATTGGCAGAGGAATTCAGCTCTCCACACAAATGAAAAGATGCTATAGTGAATGACAGGTGCCCAGCATCAGTAGTACTGTCTGCAGGGTGTGTGACCAAACCTAGGCATTGTGGTTTCTGCTGAAGCCATTTTTTAAGATAATTTGAGTTTTCCTGCTAGATGGCAATTAAGCCTGATTTTCTATCCCTGAAAGAGTTTCTGTGAATTTTCTACTAGACTTTAATACATTACTTCCCACTTGCTCTAGCTAAAATGGTTTTCACTTTTTCCAGGTGAGAATTTAATCTAATGAACTAATCAATAACTTAAGCCCCTTAAGGTGATATTAGTATTTTCTGAATACTATTTCTTTTCAAAACTAGTATATCAACTATCCCTCTTGATTGTCTACATCCCTTTTTTACTTTTATACTCACTGTGTAAAACCCAAACCATGAGTAAATTCAAGCATCTGACTTGTTTATTCCTATGCCTAGGTAAATGAGCATGGCTGAAGAAACTCATTAAATCATTTGCAATTGTATGTGTTTAAAAAGAAAAAGTAGAACCAGTTATCCAATATAAGTAGAGCAAATATAGCCAAGTTATGTTGTGTGAACAAAGCAAATTGCTGCAGATATAGGAGGCTAGACAGATGGGTGGATAGAGAATAGATTAGCTTTCTTAACACCCACTCCTGCCTCTTCCCAGAGGGGACTACATAGGTTGGAATGTAAATTCTCAGACTTTCATGCCCTTGGGTTCCAGATGTAATTGATGTTCTACCAATCAGATACATTCACTCAAAATTTTAAGTTGGAAGGAAGAGAAAATTTGTAGGAAATATTATTTTTCTGTTGCAGATTGTTGCATAGGCTTCCTAATTTAGTGATTTCCTAATTCAGAGGTAAGAGCTTTCTCAATCATGGCAGAAGTAGTAAGATTGCAAGTAGTTGGAGCTTTACATGGAGTCCATTCTTTTAGATTTTCCAAAAATTCCTGGCAGTAAATGCATTTATATGTAAAGTAGGTAAAGTGGTTTTTGTTGTTTGGAAGTGAACCCTAACCAATATTGTGTGATCATATTTGTATGGAATCCAAAGTACATTCCAAAGTGTGTCCTGGGCATCTGCGGACACTTTCTTAGGTCCTAGAGAGAAAGATCAAATCCAACTGGTGAGATTTTATCCCAGTTGCTTTTATTTCAACTGAAGAATCTCCACTCATTTATTTATTCTCTATCAATTTATTATTTATTATCTTTTGGCAATCCATGTTAGACTACCTTTTAAATAAATTGTCCTATTTATCAAGGAAAAAATAAAGGATAAACATCACTGGTGTTCTTGTAATTAACTACAGTAGATTGAATAAATAATCAACTTCATTTCTACTTAAATTCCCACTAAAATGGCAGCAAAATGATCGATAAGTATAAATGTACAAACACAAATAGAATGGAAAAGGAAATACTAGCAGTTAAGAGATTTTCACATTCCAGAAAATTGAGAGTGGATAAATGAATGGTAACTGAACTTAGCAGAGCTAGGACAACTGGCACTTAACAACAAGATGCAACATTATTTACTCAGCAGAATCCCTAAAGGCCCAGTGACGGGGACAGCACCTACCTAAGGCAGAGATTAAGGACTGAGTCAAACACAGGGAAGTAGTTCACAAATTTGTGCACAAACCTCTATCAAGTGTCCTCTCTGACCCAGCATAGCAAGGTGACCACCTGGCAACATTAATTCTGGGGAAATTAAATCAAAGATACTCAGGAAATAAGGAAATCAGGCACACTTGAACAAAAGAGTGAGGCATGATTTTGAAAACAAAAGCACTAAGTGGAATTGTATATAACAATAGTGAGATCCCTGCATCTTTTGCCCAGTTAATCTCCAGAAAGCTGGAAGTTGGAAGCTGGATATATTATATCACACAGACAGGAGCCTCAGGGTTCCACTCATGAAAGATGCTGGGTGCAGGAGAAAAGACTGACAGATATGTCCGGAGGGATTTCCCAGTGAAATGCTATATTCCTTTCTCCTATGGTGAAGCCAGCCGTTCAACAAGTCTCACACATGCATGATCTAACAGTCATCTGTTTAGTTCTGCACCCTTGGTTATGAATTATCAGCCAAAATTCACCAGACATTGGAAGGAAATATCTAACACAAAAGATGGAGACTAAAACAAACAAACAAAAAAAGAACTAAGAAAAAACATCCTCACTAACGATATAATCTTGAGAAAGATGAGAGATTCTATAAGTACAAACAAGAAGGGGATACTATAAAAAGAAAAAAGATGCTATGGGTTCAAGATGGGATTCCTATTAATTAGAGAACATATCATAGTAATATATTGAAAAAAATCAATAGAAGTTTTAAAAGAAGATGTCTGAGAATTTTCACAAAATAACTGTAAAATAATAAAGTAATAGAAAACAGAAGCAAAAAGGTAGATAAATTAAAAGATAAGTGCATTATTTTCATTACTCAACCAAAAGGAATACCAGAGACAATTAAAAAATCAAATGGAGGAAGATTATCAAAGAAATCATGGAAAACTTTTTTTAAAAGAACAAGATTTCTAAATAAAAAGGACCCATGGAGTAGCCAGACAGATTAATGAAAAATGGCCATTCTAAGTCATAGCATGGAGAAATATTACAGAAATGGCAGCAAAGAGAAGAATCAAAAACTATGATTGAGAAGTGCAGTAGGAAAGACAAACACAAAAATGAAAAATTATCAACTCGGTAATCAAAGTGGCACTGCACTCATTAATGGCTACACTGACAGCTGGAAGACAATGAAAAATGCCTTTGAAATATCTAGAAAGAATTAACTTTAATAGAAAAACAATCACTCGGGCCGAACCCGTGGCACACTCGGGAGAGTGTGGCGCTGGGAGCGCGGCGATGCTCCCGCGGCGGGTTCGGATCCTATATAGGAATGGCCGGTGCACTCACTGGCTGAGTGCCGGTCACGAAAAAGACAACAACAAAAAAAATAATAATAATCCCTCAAATATGAGGTTACTGTATTTTGAAACATGCAAGAATTCAAAACATATTTTCAAATATGCAAGATCACAAAGTTCCAGCACACTTTTTTCAAGAAGCTTCTTGAAGATGTGTTTCTCTAAAGCCAGAGATAAACAAAAGCAAGGAGAAACAAAGAGTCCAATCGAGAGACAGTCAAAAGGATTTGCTAGTGAAAGAAATTCCCTGATAAGAGCTTGTCAACGTGCTTGGAGAGCAGGAGATTCGAGAACAACACCATGTATGGACAAAGACACACAAAGAAATGAAAAATACCTTATTTTTCACCATGCAAATAGACCTTCTACACTTTTTTGTACAATGTAGAGATGAATTATGATTAGATTTTAGAATATTATCAAATTATGAAACAAGACACTTATTAACTTTAGAAGACAAAACAGTGGTGTATGGAAGTTCATCTATTTATTACACATGCTGTGGCTCACCTGCAAACAATACATAAAATCATTGATAAAATGCACCGAATATTGATTTGCCTAAAATGTACAACTGTATAATGCAGGTGTGAAGATGGGAAGAATGTCTTCCATGTCCAAAACTGGATAATTTTCAACTGAAAAAATTAGAAAATAGCATTATAAGTTTATTATTTGAGCATAATGCTGAAGAAACAGATGGAAGTTTTACAAGTGGTTTATACTGGGAACTGGACATGGGAGGTCTGGAGTGTTAAATTGCTGTTTCTGCAGCATGTCTTTTAGTTTAGTATGTATATATTATATATATATATATATACACACACACTGCTAAAATAAAAACTAAATGTATAGACAATAAAAGACCACAATAATACCGTTAAGTAAATCTTTTGTTGTTGTTGTTGTTGTTTTGTTTGTTTGTTTTTTGTTTTGGGGGGTTTGTTTGTTTTTCAAGAAAACTGATTTTGTTTTATTATCCCTATTTTGCACAGACATTTATGGAGAGGTCAAAACCTTACCTGGAAGTTTGGCAAAGGCAGAATTTACATTCAGGTTTTCCTGAGACTAGGGCCATGTACTTTCTACCACATTACACATACTCCTTCAAAATTGTTCTTAATCCTTTCCCCGTTTCCATTTACAGCCTTGGATGCCAAGCTGAAAACATATTTCTCAGTGTTTTGTCAGGAACATGCTCATGAGTCACTCCTGCCTCAGTTCTTTTCCTTTGAAATATCCCAGGAGTAAGAGGAAAAGTCTGGAAAACTGGAGCCAAACTGTGAAGAAAGGTCTTGTGGGATGGTAAAGGCACATCCAGATGAAGCTGGAGAGAGAGACAAAATGAAAAGATTGCATTTATCTTGCTTTTAATTCTTAACCACTAAAGCGTCTAAATATGCTCATGAATAACCGGTATATGTGATCAGTCCGGAATAGATGCTTATAAAATATCTACACTGATGCTTAAGTAGAACAAATATTATTGCAGATTTCTTGTTAATTTCTCTTGTACTGCACAAGGAAATTCCCACTGAAGAATCTGATAGACAAAAGTCTTTAAACCCAAACACATGAGTAATTGGAATAACAGAATGTATAATGCAAATAGACATATTTAAAATTGTACTATTAAATGCATTTTTCTGTCTCAAATGCAAAGGGCTTCTGTAACTTAAATAACTAACTTTTTAAAGCTAGCTTGTTTGCCATAAAAAACAAGTGTATATGCACTATTTTCCAATATATAATTATTAAAGAGAAATTATCTACCAAACATGTGCTCATATCCTTGTCCATGAGCAATCAAAATTGAGAGGCACCCATAGATCAGAGTAACATATATCTTAATACTATTGCTTCTGAATAAGAACACCCATGAAAATCCTGATCAAATGATCTGATGGGCCGTTTTCGTGCCACATTTTTCATTTGCCTTGTGTTTTTGTTTTGGTGATTGTTTTTTAATCTTTAGAAGCAAGTAAAGCTTCCACAGTTCCCAAAGTTGTGTAATTCTCTTCGGCTCCTGTTTCAATCAGCAAGTGTAAAGAACCCATCTTTTATTCACTTGTATGAGTCTTCTCTATAGCTCCTGACAATCCTTTTAATGCATTTTCTGAGGAACCAGAAGAATGGCATTCCTCTTCAAATCTTAGTCATTGTTCTTTAAAGTCTCAGCTTTTGCCATAGCCTTTTGTAGAAGGAAGACTCCCTACCCCACAGCTACATTCCTTCAGTTCTGCTCATTATCACTTGGAGGCAGTCTCAGTTCCTCTGTATATTCATCTTTCTTTGGCCCAGATCAATAGATCATTTTAAATCAGTGCACTGAACACTGAAATACCACCATTTATCGCAGTCTGGTAGTTCAGACGTAAGAGAGGGAATGATTTCTTGGAGTTTGTGGTCCATAATTATATTAACCTTGGTCCCACACCAAGCTATTTGAAACTTCTCACACCTCATTACCAGTCAATGCGTCCTTCTCTGTATAAGAATTGCATTGTTTGACTTTGAAAGACATGTTGTTAAAATCCCTTTACAGGTTAGTGATGTTTCTTTAGAAGGGTGGAACAAATTTCATGGTCAAAGTCAAAATTTTAGCACCCTTTTTATCACAAATGTATCTAACCCGGTGAATTCCAGAACAGCCCGTGTTGTCACAAGTGAGTGAGACAAAAAGAAAAAAGAAAAGTGTTTTAATCATGACCATATTAATAACGTGCTTTACACTTTAGCAAGTAACTCTATTTGTATTCAGTATTTTCTAAATTAAATACATCATCTCAAATTATATAAAACAAGCTAAAAAAATGAGTGATTTATATTTTTCAACTATTTTGCAACCAACGGCCTTAATCCTACCTTGAGTTTAAAAAGAGAAATAGTTTGGGGAGGAGAAAGCACTTTTACTAATGTGAATAAAATTGTTCTTTCTGGGATATTTCCTTGATATCACATTGAACATCTTTGAAATGAAATGAGAAGTTAAGAATCCAGCCTAATTAAAGTCTTGTTAAACAAACAAACAAAAACGAAGCAGAAAATACAGGATATGTATTTTACTAAACCCTACTGAGGTAATCAGCTTTTCTGTAGTTTAAAAATAATCTAGGTGTGAGATTATATATTTGATTTCCATTAAATGATTAAACAACCCTAAGCCTAAACGTTCTTTTTCCTCCAAGAGCAAATCTGGGAGACAAAGAGGAACTATAAAAAATCCCCACTGTTTCTTTTTACTAAACAGTCCGACAAAGACTGGATGAGCAAAAGAGCAATTGCTTGTAGTGGATATCAGCTGGGGATTTTGTTTAAAACACAGGACGTTCACCCAGCATATGAAACAGCAAATTTTAGTTATTTTACTAGTATGGGTTAATGACTTATCCTTGGGAAAAAAGTGACAAACCAAATCAACGGTAGGGCCAAAATTAGAGCTTACATAATTTGAAGATTTTTGCTCATTGGCTATCTGAATATATAAAAGTTAATCGATATACTTACAAAAACTTGAAGGAAAAATGAATGTGTCTAATTAAATAAATTAATCATCTCCTAACACAACATTTTAGTAATTATCCCAGTCTTCACTGAAGTATTTAGTTTTCAAAAATATGAACCTCAATTGTTAGAAAAATATATTCTGGAACAAAAATATAATATAATGAAATGTTTCCTCTAAAATTGTCACTAAAATAGATATTCTAATTCACAAAATTTTCTAGTTAACCCAAGAATCATTTATACTTTCTTTTTCTATGCTTTGCTTTTTATTGTATTTAAAAAATCACTGCAAAGTGTATTGTGCCAATTTTATTTCCAAGTAAGCATAGTATATTGATACATATTTTGAAGAATCTTGTAGACCTAGGGGCCATTTTATTGAACATAATTTTTCAAACTGCAGCCCTAAAAATTTAAAACATACAGGTCTTTAGTACAGAATTGTTTATTTCTAATATCACCACTACCTATTTGAAACCAGATTTAAAATTTTAAGTTTCATTTCTGAATTCTGGATTGAATGTTGAGAATCTTTTTTTAATGGATATTTTATGAAAATCAGCTTATTATAGTATAATTATTAATGAAATTGTTCTTTTGAAGCAATTTTCATCTGTTCCTGTATTTAAATATTTTTCTAAGTAGTATGTCATGGTTTGATACAGTTGAGATGTCCACATTAGCACAAACAGGAGCACATTAGCTCCTTGACCCTTTAACTTGCTCCCTTAATTTTCTGTATTGTTTGAGAAAAATGGCTTTATTTTTAAGCTTTGCTTATGTCTAAGATTTTCTGCACTCCATATTATATTTTCTAACATGTATTAGTGTCAAATAATTTTTGCACTTGTTGAAAATTTTGATAGTCAGAATTCAAGTAAAATAATACTGTCATTCAGTCTCTTACACAGTGGCATAAAACAGTGATTTCCCATCTAAATGGTAAAATAGCCTACTACTCACACAGAACACAGTAAACACTTTGAAATGAACAGACACTTTCAGTGGAGCTTTCTAGGACACTTGTTTATTATTAAGAGCTAGTTGTGGAATTTTCCAACATATGCCTGTAGCATTTAAAAGATGAAAGAAAAGTGATAGTTACATGTTTACTCACAGCAGCTGTTTAATTATCCAATACAATATTTGCTGAAGTATTATCTGTTACCTAATGGTTCACACGGGTTGTTGAATTCAGCAAATAATTTCAAGGACGTTCTGCGATACTCTGTCCTTTATGCACCTTTCCACTACTGGGAATAGTTACCACCGTGTTGTGAGTGTTTGAATGCTCTTAACCCTCCATTATCAGTTGCAGCAGAGGATCCTGCAATGAACACTAAACATGGAGTCAAGACAACTAACTGACTTTTGGTCCAATCTCATCTTCTGCCCGCCAGTGTAAGAGTGAGCAAGAGTTATCCATTTCAAATAAAGCAAGGGATAGCAAAAAGAGGAGCACAGAAATACAGGGTATGTAGAAAGCGAAAATAAGATAGAAGAAATAATTACAAATATATTGGTAACCATAGTAAGTATAAAAATGCTAAAAATCAAAAATTAAAGCTAATATTATCACATTGAATTACCAACATTATACTTAGCAACAGACTATTTACTAAAGACATGACCAAATCAAGAACACAAAAAGGTAAGTAAAAGGCTGGTGAAGGGTATAAGTAAATATTACAGCTACCCTACCTAATTTAAATTGTGGCATAATAGACTTTAGACAAATAGATGATTGTGATAATAAAAGAGTCCACTGTATAATGATAGAATTGCTAATTCATCAGGAATTAAACTAATTTAAATGTATATGCACCTAATAATAAGGAAAGCAAAAAAAAATATGTAAAGCACAAAAAATTAACAGGAAAAATTAAAAGTCTATAATTCGAGTGGCAAATTTTAATAATACATCTTTTTTTTAGTACTGAATAGAATAACCAGATAAAAACAAATATGAAAAAGTTGAATATCACAACTCGCAAGATTGAGATCATGGAATTTCTGATCTCTGTACCTAGTAAGTAATAAGAAAATACACATTCCTTCGAAGCACACCAAGAACGGCTTTGGAGTAGCCAGGAAAGTTTATATCAACAAATATCAAATGATGTTTCAGTGTGGCTACAATAATGTTAAGTTTTAAATCAATGCAAAGAGTAATCTTTAAAACTTCATTTATTGAAAATTTCAAGCATTCTAAATAAATCGTGGTTTAAGAACTAGAAATGGGAATTATCAAATATTTAAAATAACTTGATATTAAACTACTTCAAGTAAAATAAACTCTGGAGTTTAGCTAAAGTAGTAATTAGAGAAAACCTTATAATCTCAAATTCATGCTTTAGAAAAGAAAAAGAATAAAATTATTTTAAAGTGATTGGCTCAAGAAGTTAGAAAACATATAATAGTGAAATCCAAAGATTATGGAAAAAGGATATTAATTCAGGTGAAGGACAAAAATAATGGACAAGATCATCAAACTGCAAGCTGATTCTTGAAAAAAATAGAAAAATCTTTTACATATTAGTCACAAAATCAACCACTAAACAGTATAAGAAATATTTTTGAAAAATAGTCTATCAATCAATAATCTTACTTCTAACTACTGTACGTGGCTATTTAAAACAAAAACAAACAAAGAAAACAGACAATCTCAGTAGCTCAACCAGAATAGAAATGGGGTGGAGGGGGAAGTGTTATATCTAACCCTTCTCACTGCCCAATGCAGCTAATGTGTTTATTGTGGATATGTCACTTCTAAGTGATAATTTAAAATTCAGAATCTTTACATGTTTCACAAAATTAACAAAAGGCATTGCACTCTCAGATTTAATATTCAGGAAGCAGAGAAACCCCATACAGCACAATAAAAATAAAATCACATCTGTATATATTCACATGAAACTTCGATCTTTTGCCCCTGCATTCCTTAGGGTTTCCCTAGAGTCCTTCACTGCATACATTTTTTTTTTTTTTTTTTTTTTTTTGGTTAAAAACAAAGAGAATGATCACAGTGGTAATGTGGGATATTTTAGAACAAAATCTGGAAATTATAGATCTTTTTTCCATTTCCATTGGCCAAAGTATAGTGCATGTACCTAACCAACCTGAGCAAGGCTGAAAAAAGATAAATATCAGGTAGTTTCTCCCACAGAGGATAGCATGATATGTGATAGAGGTTTTAGAAATCAATGTGGAATATTATGAGCCATTTACACTCGTATAGTCATAATCTTAGAAAAAGTAGGCATTTTTCCAGAAAAAACATGAGCCTAGAAATTGACTCTAGAAAAAAGAGAACACCTGAATAAGCAAGCATACAGCTACTGGAAAAATTAAATCAAAATCATTATTTAAAATTCTACCAACAAACCAACATAGAAGTATCAAAACCAGATAATTTTATGAATAATTTTTAAGAAAACAGAATACAAATAATCCCCATCTTATGGAAAAATTTACAGAGAATATAAAAAGAAGAAAACAAGCTAATATAATTGTATTAGTCCATTTCTGTTGCTTATAACAAAATACACATAAATGGGCACTTTATAAAGAACAATTTATTGCTTACAGTTTCAGAATTTGGAAAGTACAAAGTCCAGGGAATGCTTATGGTAAGGGCCTTCCTTGGTGGTGGCTTTTCAGCAATGCAGGGGTCTCACATGGTAGAAAATGGCAGAGCAGAGAAAGACACTACCTCCGCACTCAATCTCCTTTTAAAGCCCTCCAAAGCATACTCATTTTTAATCCATTCACTATGGCATGGTCCTGCAATCTAATCACCTCTCTAATCAGGGCCCCACCTTTTAATTACCGTAATAGGATTTCCCACACACAGTAGTTACAGTGGGTATTAAGTTTTGGGCAGACATTCAACCCAAGGCAACAAGTAATAAGAGACTGGTGTGTCACTGACACCAAAATGAAAGAGAGACTGAAAAATAAATATAATAAGACAATCTAACTCAAAATATAGGTATAAATATACAAAAATACTAATTCAGTGAATCTAATAATGTATTTTTAAATTCAAAATGTTAAATAGTTTGTTTTTAATGTTATAAATATGTTATCAATTTTTATGAAATTAATGATTTAAAAATTTATTTCATATACCAAAATTATTTTAAAAATTTAAAACCTATGTGCGTATATATACAAATGATATATATATATATACATATATACTCTATGTATATATGTGTGTGTGTGCATATAGATATATACACACAAAAAAATATATAACTAGTAATCAGAGCAACATTTCTTCTGAAAAATGGTACTTACCAAACTGTAAGGTAAATAGTATTCTTATTTGTTAAAGTTTGGAGTTATTTTCTTAAAATCAGATGGATGTCTCCTATCACCATTTCTTAGTCAGCATTGTATTTGAAGTCTTAGGCAATGCAATAAAGCAAGAAAAATATTACATGTAAGGATCAGAAAGGAGATAAATTTTCATTATTTATTACATCCAGAGAAACTATCCAAAAGACCTATAGAAAATCTACTGGAATTAGTAAAACTTCAAATAAAATTCTGAAAAAGCTCAGTATATACACTAGTAACATTCTACATTCCTACAAAAACCAATTTGAATATGAAATTAAAACTATCTGAATTGCAGTCACCAAAAAACAAACACTTGGAACATATTTGGGGATAAATTAAAAAATGCATATCCAAGACTACAAAAGAAAAAAAAATGAATTTTTAAAAACAGAAAAACACTCCCAATAACTGCAAAGACATTTTATGTGTTTAAATAGAAAGATTTATTTTTAAAGAATTAAATTCCTCCTGATTTAATGTCCACAGAATACTAACACAATTTGATAAACTTAAGCTGATTCTCAAATTTATATGGATAAATAAAGCACCCATAATGGCTAAGATAATTTTAAGGAAGGAGAGACAAAGGAGGTAGTGGAGAAAGAGTGGGGGGAAGAGAGGTGAGGAAAGGGTGAAGGAGGGGATACAAGGAGGAAGAAACAAGAAAGAAACAAGAAAGATAAAGAAGGAATAGAAAAAATATTATAGAGGAGGAAAGGAGAAGGAAATAGGAGTAGCAGTGTTGAAGATTTATCTACTTGCTGTCCATACAAATTGTAAAACTACAAGAATTTGAAAAAGGAGATATTGATACTGGAATAAACAAATAAAATAATACAAAATATTGGAATATATATAGTTATTCATACCTATATATACATATATACATCTCTATGTCTATAACTATAAATATATGTATATATATATTTGACATATGCCAAAGTGGGATTACAACTCAGTAAAGAAAGGGTGTATTATTCAATAATTTGGAATAGGATAATTGACAATTCATTTCTAGGGAAAAAAAAATGTCAAATAATACTCCTGTAGGAAACTATGCACAAATATAACTTCCTGACAGAGTGAAGACACAAAGTACACAGAAAAAGTTTAAAGAGAAAGAAGAGAGGCGTTTCAAGATGGCGGTGGCTGCAGCAGCTGGCGCGGAGTAGCTGAGGTGGAAAAGGCGGCCACTGGGCCTCAGGCAGCCGGGAAACTTGTGGACATTCCTCTTGCCATCTCTTAAGGGAGGACCGCTGCTGGTGGCCAGTCGTGGGGGGTGACCGCCACTTTGCCCCCGGCAGGAGAGGCTGCCTCATTTACAGGCAACAACTTTGAAGTGTGGAGCAGGAAAAGAACTGTTTCTTAGCTGCAAAAGCGAGTCTCGAAACAGGGAACACAGCACCAGGGCTGCTGTGGATGCAGACAGGATCCCGGAGGCCGGGGCCGCGCTGAAGGCAACCAGCTGCCCTATTCAGGATTCGAGGTTTCAGGCCGGCATTAAAGAAGATTCCTGGGAGCTCCTGAGCCACGCCGCGACTGAACAGCCCGAGGCGGCAGCGGCCGAGAACGGGAAAGGCAGCAAACCAGAGGCAGAGAGTGAGCACCCGACCTCACACAGCACTGTGAGTGACCCCTGTCCAAGCCCTGTTCGGGGGGCTGATGCCCACCCAGCTCCCGCCTGCATCACAGGATCACTCACCGCCCCGGGGCTTCCTCCATTATCCAAGGTACTGGCAGCTCCGCCCAGATCGGCCGCCACTGAGCCTTCCCAGTTGCTTGGCCCAGCGCGGGGCTTTCCGGAGCCTGCGGGCCGGCCTCCCCTCCCACTCTCTCCACGGTTCTCTGGCGGGGCTGGTGGCATGGGGCGTCTCCGGCCAGTGTCGGGAGGGCAAGGAAGTACGGGCGGGCCGACTGTCACTCCACTACACCCTGAACTCCGGCCCCCAGTAAACTTCCAGTTACTGGGAGGCAGATACCATCTCTGCGGCCACCAGTTCGGGAAAAAGCCTAACCAATTTCTGGTTGGGAATAGTGTGGTAGGAGAGTTCCCAGGTCCACTTGAACCTGCCGGAGAGCTGGCTGCAGGTGGGCGCTAGATTCGGTCTATGCCGGGGGGATACAAAGGTGAACAAGTCCCAAGAAAGATCTACACAGTGCTACAAAGGCACCCAGAGCGACCGGTCATCTGTGCCTACCAGAAACCTGGCAGACATCCTGGGCGAGGCGCCGAGCAGGGTCTTGAAGGCCCAGCTGATAGACAAGGGTTTAAGAAGACATGCCCCAGCCCAGCACAGTGCGCACAGAGTGGGGAGATGTGCAGCCAAGGAGGCGGAGACTCGACAGAAACCACACACCCTGTGGGGTCGCCACTGCACAATCCAACATCCTGGGCCAGACCACACGGAACAGGGAGAAGTCCTGCACAGGAAGTGAAAGCTCAACAAAGATCACACACCCTGTGGTACGTGATCCACCAGCCCAGCAGAGTCCAAGATGACCAGAAAGGTGGCTCCCCTGAGAAGCCCAAGACCCGAGGCAACCACACACACAAGGCACTAGAGGCCAACTGAGCAGTCACCGAGGGAGCCATACCAAATTGGCAACCACAGCAACATCCTAGTTAGTCATTAGTCTCAAACCAGTGGACTGTGAAACACCCTGCCACAATGAATAAACACCAAAAAAAAAGATACCAGAAATACAAAAAATCAAGAAAGTACACCACCAAAAGTTAATAAATCTCAAACTCTAGATCCTATAGAACAAGAAGCCCTTGAAATGACTGACAAGGAATTTCGAGCGATAATTCTAAGGAAACTGAATGAGATACAAGAAAACTCAGCTAGACATCATGATGAAATGAGGAAAAGTATACAGGATCTGAAAGAGGAAATGTACAAGGAAATCAATGTCCTGAAAAAAAATGTAGCAGAACTTGCTGAACTGAAGAAGTTATTCAGCGAAATAAAAAACACAACGGAGAGTTTAACCAGCAGGCTTGTCGAAGTTGAAGAGAGAACCTCTGAACTTGAAGATGGGCTGTTTGAAATAACACAAGCAGACAAAAAGAAAGAAAAAAGAATCAAAGACATTGAAGAAAATCTGAGAGAGATATCAGACAACCTTAAGCGCTCAAATATCCGAGTCATGGGTATTCCAGAAGGGGAGGAAAATGGAGATTCCATTGAAAACATATTCAACAAAATAGTGGCAGAAAACTTCCCAGGTATAGGAAAAATCACAGATCTTCAGATCCAGGAAGCTCAATGATCTCCAAACGTATTCAACCCACAAAGGCCTTCTCCAAGACATGTCATAGTTAAATTGGCAAAACTCAGAGACAAAGAGAGAATCTTAAAAGCTGCAAGAGAGAAGCGTCAAATCACCTATAAGGGAGCCCCAATCAGGCTAACATCAGACTTTTCATCACAAACCCTAAAAGCTAGAAAGGAATGGGATGATATTTTCAAAATACTAAAAGACAAAGATTGCCAGCCAAGAATACTCTACCCTGCAAGGCTATCCTTCCGAAATGAAGGGCAAATAGCATATTTCTCAGACAAACAAAAACTGTGGGAGTTGACTACCACACGACCACCCTTACAAGAAATCCTCAAGGGAGTACTGGGTTTGGTTCCTGAGAAATAACTACCACTGTCATAAAAAACCAAGAAAAATCAATACCCACTAGTATAATAAAAATGGCATTCATGAAGAGAAAACAAGCAAACAAAAATGCTATCTACAACCTAAGGAACCAACAAACACAGAAACCAAACAGTAAATCAGAAAGCAAGGAACAAAAGACACCTAAGACAACCAAACAACCAATAAAATGCTAGGAATAAATCAACACCTTTCAATAACAACTCTTAATGTAAAGGCTTAAATTCCCCAATCAAAAGACACAGACTGGCTGACTGGATCAAAAAGGAGGACCCAACTATATGCTGCCTACAAGAGACCCACCTCACAGACTAAGAGTGAAAGGATGGAAAAAGATTTAACATGCAAACAGAAAAGAAAAACGAGCTGGAGTAGCTATTCTTATATCTGACAAAATAGACTTTAAACTAAAAACCATAAAAAGAGACAACGAGGGAAACTACTTAATGATAAAAGGTCTGATCCATCAAGAAGACATAACAAACATAAATATGTACGCACCCAATGTTGGAGCAGGCAGATTTATAAAACAAACTCTATTAGACCTAAAGAAGGAAATAGACACTAATACCATAATAGCCGGGGACCTGAACACCCCCACTGTCAATATTGGACAGGTCATCTAGGCAAAGAATCAGTAGAGAAGCACAAGATCTAAACAAGACTCTAGACCAATTGGAATAGGCAGATATCTACAGAACATTCCACCCAATAACCTCAGAATATTCATTCTTCTCATCAGCACATGGATCATTCTCCAGGATAGATCACATATTAGGTCACAAATCAAGTCTCAATAAATTCAAAAAAATTGGAATTATCCCATGTATCTTCTCAGACCACAATGGATTAAAACTAGAAATTAATAACAAGCGAAACTCTGGAAGCTATACAAACACATGGAAATTAAACAGCATTCTACTTAATGACATATGGGTCCAAGAAGAAATCAAGCAAGAAATCAAAAAATTTATTGAAACTAATGAAAACAATGATACATCATACCAAAACCTGTGGGATACTGCAAAAGCAGTATTGAGGGGGAAATTTATTGCATTAAACGCTCACTTCAGAAGACTGAAAAGATGGCAAGTGAACAACCTAACACTTCACCTTAAAGAACTAGAAAAACAAGAACAATCCAAACCTAAAGTTAGCAGACGGAAAGAAATCATTAAGATCAGAGCAGAACTGAATGACATTGAAAACCAAAAAACAATTCAAAAGATCAACGAATCAAAAAGTTGGTTTTTTGAAAAGATAAATAAAATTGACAAACCATTAGCATGGCTAACCAAAAAAAAGAAGAGAGAAGACTCAAATAACAAAAATTAGAAATGAAAAAGGCGATATTACAACTGATTCATCTGAAATACAAGGAATCATTCGAGACTACCATAAACAACTATACGCCAACAAATTTGAAAACCTGGAGGAAATGGATAAATTTCTGGACACACACAAGCTCCCAGAACTGAACCATGAAGACGTAGAAAATTTGAACAGACCAATAAGAATAAAGGAGATTGAAGCTGTTATCAGAAGGCTCCCAACAAAGAAAAGCCCAGAACCAGATGGATTCACAGCAGAATTTTACCAAACATTCAAAGAGGAATTGACACCGATTCTTTACAAACTATTCCAAAAGATTGAAACGGATGCAAATCTCCCAAACTCATTCTATGAAGCAAACATCATCCTGATACCAAAACCAGGTAAAGATATAACCAAAAAAGAAAACTACAGGCCAATATCCTTGATGAATATAGATGCAAAAATCCTCAATAAAATACTAGCAAAAAGAATACAGCAACACATAGGTAAAATTATTCATCACGATCAAGTGGGATTCATCCCAGGGATGCAACGTTGGTTCAACACATGCAAATCAATAAATGTGAGACACCATGTTAATAAACTCAAACACAAGGACCATATGATCATCTCTATAGATGCTGAAAAAGCATTTGATAAAGTTCAGCACTCATTCATGACAAAGACCCTCTATAAGTTAGGTATAGAGGGAAAGTATCTCAACATAATTAAAGCCATATATGACAAACCCACTGCCAATATCATCCTGAATGGGGAAAAGCTGAAAGCTTTTCCTTTAAGAACAGGAACTAGACAAGGATACCCACTCTCACCACTCCTATTCAACATAGTGTTGGAAGTACGAGCCAGAGCAATCAGAGAAGAGAAAGAAATAAAGGGCATCCAGATTGGAAAAGAGGAAGTCAAACTGTCCCTGTTTGCAGATGACATGATCCTATATATCGAACAGCCTAAAACCCCTACAAAAAAACTCTTGGAATTGATAAATCATTTCAGCTAAGTAGCAGGATACAAAATCCACACACAAAAATCAGTAGCATTTCTTTTCTCCAATAGTGAACATGCAGAACGAGAAATCAAGAAAGCCTGCCCATTTACAATAGCCACCAAAAAATAAAATACTTAGGAATTGAGTTAACCAAGGATGTGAAAAATCTCTATAATGAGAACTACAAACCACTGCTGAGAGAAATTAGAGAGGATACAAGAAGATGGAAAGACATCCCATGCTCTTGGCTTGGAAGAATCAACACAGTGAAAATGTCCATACTACCCAAAGTGATATACAAATTCAATGCAATCCCTATCAAAATTCCAAAGACATTTTTCTCAGAAATGGAAAGAACTATCCAGACATTTATATGGAATAATAAAAGACCACGCATAGCAAAAGCAATGCTGAGCAAAAAAAATAAAGCTGGAGGCATAACACTACCTGACTTTAAACTATACTACAAAGCTATAATAACCAAAACAGTATGGTACTGGCATAAAAACAGACACACTGACCAATGGAATAGAATAGAGAATCCAGAAATCAACCCACACACTTACTGCCATCTGATCTTTGACAAAGGCACCAAGCCTATTCACTGGGGCAGAGACTGCCTCTTCAGCAAATGGTGCTGGGATAACTGGATATCCATATGCAGGAGAATGAAACTAGATCCATACCTCTCACCGTATACTAAAATCAACTCCAAATGGATTAAGGATTTAAATATACACCCTGAAACAATAAAACTTCTTAAAGAAAACATAGGAGAAACACTTCAGGAAATAGGACTGGGCACAGACTTCATGAATATGACCCCAAAAGCACGGGCAACCAAAGGAAAAATAAACAAATGGGATTATATCAAACTAAAAAGCATATCAAACTGGGTGCATAGATGCACAGCAAAAGAAACAATTAACAGAGTTAAAAGACAACCAACAAAGTGGAAGAAAATATTTGAAAAATATACATCTGACAAAGGATTAATATCCAGAATATATAAGGAACTCAAACAACTTTACAAGAAGAAAACAAGCAACCCAATTAATAAATGGGCAAAAGAGCTAAGTAGGCATTTCTCTAAGGAAGATATACAAATGGCCAACAGACATATGAAAAAATGCTCAACATCACTCAGCATCCGGGAAATGCAAATCAAAACCACATTGAGATACCATCTAACCCCAGTTAGGATGGCTAAAATCCAAAAGACTCTGAACTATAAATGCTGGTGAGGCTGTGGAGAAAAAGAAACTCTCATGCACTGTTGGTGGGACTGCAAAATGGTGCAGCCTCTATGGAAAATGGTATGGAGGTTCTTCAAACAACTGCAGATAGATCTACCATACGACCCAGCTATCCCACTGTTGGGAATATACCCAGAGGAATGGAAATCATCAAGTCGAAGGTATACCTGTTCCCCAATGTTCATTGCAGCACTCTTTACAATAGCCAAGAGTTGGAACCAGCCCAAATGTCCATCATCAGATGAGTGGATATGGAAAATGTGGTACCTCTACACAATGGAATACTACTCAGCTATAAAAGCGAATGAAATACTGCCATTTGCAACAACATGGACGGACCTTGAGAGAATTATATTAAGTGAAACAAGTCAGGCACAGAAAGAGAAATACCACATGTTCTCACTTATTGGTGGGAGCTAAAAATTAATATATAAATTCACACACACATACACACACACACACACACACACACACACACACACACACACACACACAAAACCGGGGGCGAGGGGGAAGAAGATATAACAACCACAATTACTTGAAGTTGATATGACAAGCAAACAGAAAGGACATTGTTGGGGGGGAGGAGGGGAGGGAGAAGGGAGGGAGGTTTTGGTGATGGGGAGCAATAATCAGCCACAATGTATATCGACAAAATAAAATGTTTAAAAAAAAAAAAAAAAAAAGCATCTCGATTGTAGCCATGTTAGACCCTAAGCTGAGGATCCAACCATGCCAGGCGCAAAACCTGAAAAATAATAAATGTGTGTTTTAAGCCAGTCCAAAAAAAAAGAGAGAGAAAGAAGAAAAAAGTTTTAGAACATGTAGAAAAATTGATTTTGCCAACATCTGTAAGATTTCATAACGAGATTTTAGCAATGTCTACTATTGAAATGCACATAAATTTAGCAATTCTATTGTAAGTCATGCATCCCAGAGAACACTAACAAGGAGACACCAGGAGACCTGTGGAAAACACTTCTTTGTAGCATTTTTTAGCAAAATTTTAAAATGTAACTAAAAGAGAAAACGGATGAATACATTGTACGGTAATGGAAATACTAAGCAGCAAATGTAAAACAGTAGTTCTAAAAACATCAATATGTTGAATCTCTAGTATATGTTTTTACATGAAAAAGACAAGATACAAGTGATCACATAAGATATGATTTATACGAATTAAAAATATAAAAATATTAATATGCTTTATAGGGACATGGAATTTTGTAGTAATACTACATGTTAAAATGAAGAATGCACATATAATTCAGAATGTTTTTTTCTTTTAAGAGTGGATGATGTGGAATAACATGGAAAGGATGACTTCAAGTCCATCTTTAATCTTCAATATTTATTTATTTATTTAATATTTATTCTGAAACAAATATGACAAATTGTTAATGTATATGCTGGGTACATAGATGCCTCTGTACCTTTATATTTACATATTACATAATTAAACATATTTTAATTAAACATAATTATACATATATGACATATTACATAATTAAAATATTTAAAGAGATTTATGTTTCCAAGTATATCAAGAATAATGTTAAAACAGCTTTTCAAAGAGTTTACAAGAATTATTAGACCATGAAAGTTATATTTGGTTCCTCAAATGTTCATTGCCCCAAATTAAATTACAAATGCCATTGCTTCAGCCTTCCATTCAACCATACTGTTTTAATGTCCTAATAATCAGCAGGTTAAAAGAAGGCAACTTCCTTCATGCAACAAGTATTCTCAGAGTTCCAACAAAATGTAATTTATTATAAAACCCAAGCTGACAGGAAATGGGAACAAAGTGCACGAAATTTATTTTAGGCTCTCAGCACACGGGTCAATGCTTATTTGCATGACTGTCAACAAAGCAGTCCTTTGTTGCTACTTATAACTTTAATGTATTCATTGTCTTTTAATCAAATTGAATCTACCCTTAGTCAATCATCTTTCTTCTTTATCATTATCAATTAATATTTTTGTGCCCTCTGAACTGTTTCACTTTGTATTGAATTTTCTGATAATGAGATAACAAATTGAGTCTTCTGGATCCGTTGTAAAATCTTAATGTAGATAGTCTCACTTGTTGACATCTTCAAGAGCAGTGCAAGTCTGGCTACTCCACCTGGTTTCTTCAAGATTAATTCAAAGCTTGTTCCTACCTAAATTGCTCCACAGCTGATCTGAGGACAAGAGCATCCACTCCAGATCAATTTAATACCCATCCTTAGGTTTATCTCATCAGCTCTCAGGATATTTGTTGCCCCTGTAAGTAAGCAAACAATGAGAGGAGGTGGTAGTTTGGATGCTGACCGTCTGAACATTTGCAGGGAATTTCATAAAAAGTGAAGTTTATGGATAATTTCATAAACATTAATTTTGCATTCAACTTCAAATGCCCATGGAAAATGTTCTTCTGTATATTATTTCCTGCAGCCCAGCAAAGATTACTATCTCCCCGTCAAGCTTATACTCTGCCTCAGTGTTTGTTCTTCATATATTCTGACTAAAGACATTTTTGGAGACTTCATTCCCCCCAAAAAATTCTCAATGTTGTTTTTTGGCTCCATTTTTGCACATATATAGTGGAGTGCCAAAGTTTGTAAATAGGTCCCATCAGTAGAAATAATCATCTTAAATGTGATTATGTTTGATTTTGGACTTACAGAGAAAGTGCCTGGTACATAGTAAGGACTTAGAGAAGGTTATTTGTTGCTGTTATTGCTATTCAGTGATTAGTCGGTCTTGAGTATATCACAAGGCCACAAACCTGTCTCTGAGAAGTAATTTCCATTTTATTATAAAGTGAATTTGTATAATTTTTTTTTTGCCCCACCCCCCCACCCCCCACTGCTGGCCAGTACGGGGATCCAAACCTTTGACCTTAGTGCTAGAAAGTGAATTTATATATAAATGGTTTATCATTTGTGGTATTTTAAAAACAAATATTCAAAAGCACATTTACTGCCTATAATGAAGGATTCAAGAAATAAAAAAAAAAATTCTCAACTTTGTTTTAATGATTTCTCTTTTAAACTAAATCCTAAATTAACCGATCATAAATCTCCAAAAGATGAACGCTACTTTTGTGGCAAAAAGAATACTCCTTAGTCTTCTCTGAGAGGTTCTTCCATAGAAAGGTTAAGAGAACAAGGACTTCCTTAAATACAGTCTAAAGGTGTTTGGAGGGTGGAGTCAAGGCTCGCCCTGAGGACTAAAAGCTAAGGACATCCATTTTAACACCTCCAATGTTGGTTTGTTAATCATGACTAATAATGACTAAAATCTCCCAAGCCTTGAATTACATTCATTTAAAATATGTTACCTATTTTAGTATTGAAATAGAAGTGTAAAGCTTTTATGAAAAAGGCATACATATGCTTTTATTACAGTAAGGACAAAATTGTTGAGAAAGTCATATGGCTAGCCTTCCAGAAAGAAAACTGCAGTGAAATGAGAGTGGCTCCCAGGGAGAGAAAAGCAGACTAATTCTCTGGGGCTGGCAGGGAAGAGAGGAAAAAAGAAACACTTGGGGAGTCAATTTGCACCTAATGTGGGATAGCCCCAATATGATACATTTATACTGTAACTCCCAATGGGTAGAGGATGTGTACAGTTTGGGTTCCATGTACAGCATCATATTGCTGAAAATTGCTTAGGTGTTTCCCCATATTTATATATATATTTGCTACGTGAAAAATAATACTAAAGTAGTGCTTTACATGCTATTTTAATATTTTACTTTGTCTTGCCTTTATTGTCTCTATCACTACAGCATTTTAATGTTTACATTAATAGTAAATGGATAAAGCTCAACTTATTAAAACTATTTTTTATTAATTTATCAAATAACATTTACATTTGGATTGGCCAATAGAACACAGGACATCAGCTAAATATGAATTTCAGATGAATAAAGAATAATTTATTTAGTATAAATATATACCAAATATCACATTGGATGTATTCATTACAAAACTATAACAATATATTATGCAGTCTTAAAATTTTCTTAAATCTTTGGACACTTTCTATAAAAACCATACTCATTATTGTTTTATTCATAATTTCTTTGATTACAGCCAAAATATAGGTAAAATAAGGCAAGAGTTTCTGTCTGTCTTGTCCGCTGCTATATCCCAGTACCTTCACCCATGAACACTTGTGTGAATGAAATGAGTTGGATTGAAATTTTTTCTAGGCACTAAATGTCCATTTGTATTATTTTCAGTAAATGCTTTTAAATACCTTAAACACATTCTTCTTCCAAGAAAAATAAATTAGTCAATTCAATATGAAGGTACTTCAAATAGTTTATGGAAAGATTTGTATTATCTTTTAATTCTATTTTCCCACAAATTTTTTGAAGTACCCTCATATGTATTCAGAACCTGGGAATCGAAAAATGACCAAGGCAAGCCCAAAACATTGGAAAGTTTTACCGGGTATTTTAATGGAAGCAATCATTAATAAATAATTACAAAAGAAGGCAGCACTTAACAAGTATTTCATAGAATCATAAGAAACATGTAGAAATTTAGAAGAAAGAGCATTTAGTTTCAGTTGGAGAATGAGACAGGCTTCAAAACAGGGTTGGATTTGCAAGTGGACCTCAAAACAATGACAAATTTACAGCACATTGAAGAATTTCCCAGTAGATTGAAGAAAACTGTTAAATCTTGACAGGGCACTGGAAATTCAAGGAATGGTATGAGATTCACTTTAGCTGAGATGTGAGGTATATAAGGACAGAGTTAGTGAGAGATGAGGCAAGAAGAGACAGTGGTACCTGACTAAGGAAATTACACTATAATTAACTAATTACTAGTGTAAAGATAATTAAGTGTCAGAAGGTTAACAGTGACAGAATGGAATTCTATCTATATTCATGAGACATCACCAACTTGATAGGCAAACCAGTCACTCTGGCCTTTTCTATTAGTCTGTTTCTGTTGCTTATAACAAAATACCTGAAACTGGATAACTTAAAAAGAAAAAAATTTTTTTTTCTTACAGTTTGGAATGTGGGAGAAGTCCAAGATCCAAGAAACACAACTGGTGAGGGTCTTTTTCTTGGTGATGGCTCTCTACAGAATGCAGGGTGTCTCATTTAGTGAGAATGGGCTGAACAAGAGAGGGCTAACCTCACTTGCTCTTCTTTTAAAGCCATCAGAACTATGTCCATTATTCCATCAATGGATCAATCCATTCACAAGAGCATAACCCTCACAATCTAATCACCTCTTAAAGGCCTCACCTTTCAAATGCCATAATTAGATTTCCCACCCTCTTAACACTGTTTTACAGTACAGATCAAGTTTCCAATACATGAACTTTTGGGGGACATATTTGACCCATAGCACCATTGAAATAAGAAATAAATCATCTTAGTTACAAACTGGTATTTTCCATCTTCATCTTAGGGGGAAAACCAGTCGCAAAAGTGAGCTTTGAATAAAAAGGGGCATTTTCCATTTTGGTGCCCAATTTTTGAATCCTGTCCCAAATTCACAAGTGATGTCCTTGTCATGATGCCTCAATGCCTGTGTTTTAGTGGAAGCTACTTGGAAAATGTTTTGTTCAGCAACATAAGCTTAGGGAAAGTACATGGATTGATGCATTTAATTTGCATTCCACTTGTAACACAATATGGCATTTTGTTTTTAAAGAAGCACTGACTTTGTGAAACAAAATATTACTTTGTGTTATAGAGGTTAGTGATAGACTATGGCAGTTTTAACTGAAAATACCACAGCTTTTGTTAAACCATCCTTCATACTCCACCTCATTTTCATATACAGGATGGAAATAAAATTATATGTCAGTATTAGAGTTTTGCATTAAATTGTAGATTTTTTTTCTTTTATCTTTTTTTTTTTTTAATCCCATCATATCTTTCTGCAAAGGGGATAGATTTGTAGAGGACAGCATTTTTCTCATTTGTGGCATATCTGCACAAATACAATATATAATCTTCAGCAAGAACATTGTTCCATGTGAGGGAAAAAAATAACGCCCTGGGTCATTATTTCAACTCGCAAGTCTGGATACTGTACTTTGATATTATTTATTTGAAGTTTATGTAGCATATATTACTTGAAATTTGAAAGCTACTTTATTAATTCTAACAGTCAAAGCATTCTAAGCTAAGAAAAGCTGTCCTTACACTTAGTTGAATGCTCAAGCACAAAATTATTAAAAAAATCATGTGCACAAAATGCAGCAGTAAGCTGATTTGTGTGCACAAGAAGGCTGTTTGTCCTCAAAAGTACATTCTTAAATAAGAAGAGAGTTGGAAAGAAAAGGCAAACAGCACCTTGAAGTAAAAGAACAGGAGCAGATGTCCTTTAGCTGTGTGTTTTATTGATTTATAAACACTCAAGCAGGGTCCCTCATCTCTGCAGAGTAATTTAGATATGGGAAAATATCTGTGAAATATATTGATTGTGGTATTGATTGAAAAGCCAATTGCTGTTGCACTCCTGTTTTACCATTTAAGTCCTGACACATTTTGACATATGAGCCAGCTGTGACTACTGCCTCGATTCTGCAATAAGATAATGTGAAAGCTGTCATAACCACTTCTCTGTCAGCCTTGAGTATTTACAGCATGGTGCTGCTGCTATTTAGTTTGCTCTTTAACTACCCGAATAATGAGGATTTGTTAAAGCTCTCACTCTAGGACATTTGTGTGCGTTTGCATTGGGTGTGGCAATAAATGCACACAAGCCCCTAACAGGTTTTGTTTCATTCAGCTAATGGATACATGGTGAATTTAAACAAACAAACAAACAAACAAACAAATAAATAGATAGATAAATAAATAAATAAAAACCACGGAACAAATTTCTTAGTATCTTCATATTTAATCTATACACATGGGAATGATTGAATCTGAGCAAATATTTTCCTTTTTTCCCATGGGGAATTTTCCTTTCAGAACATTTCCCAAGGTAGTTTTCACTTGTTTAAGAGATTAGTTTTTACTCAGCAGCAATGAAGAAATAATGAGGGAAAATACACTCTTTTCAATTTACAGATTTGTTATTTATTTGGGATACTTATTGTGTGGAAAAGGAAGATAATTTGCACAAAAATTACTCAATATTCTTGACTTGAAAAGAAAAACAAACTAATTTATTAACCTATCCATAAAAGCTTACAAACATTCATGTAAACATATCTCCAAAATACAGTTTTAAAGATCTACATTTAAAGATAGAACTCATTAGATGATCGGAACGAAAAATACTTTTTCCTACTTCTAGTCACATAATCATAACGCAGGAGAAAAACTCCTGTAAATCACTCTTTTGATGCATATAGTCAATATGGATCTTTTCCAAATAAGGCTGTTTAAATGTATACTATACATTATTAAAGTTGGTGTCTATAATATTCCTCTTATATTTTGATGCATCTTCTCAGTGTCACACAATCTCTGATTAATCACAAGTGGCATGTTGATATGTTCTTCCCTAGTTTATTTAAAAGCATCCCTCAATTTCTGTAAACCAATGAAATAGGTCTATTACATGGACGCAGTGCTGATGAAAATAGCCTGGGAACAATGCTCCACAATATAAGGATGGACAGCAGATTGTTCCTCTGGGAAATGAAAATGTTCATTTAACAGTATGAATGGCACACCATTCTCGCAAATGACTGACTTATCAACAGTGTTGTGCATTAGACTTGTGATTGATTTGGATCCAACTTCAGAAAAATCCAACATTTCTTTTCAATGTGGAGCCTTTTTGTAACGCAGAACCTTTCAGAAGGATATTTCTGAGCCTTGATGTAATACTCCAAATCAGATTTCACCTTCATATAATATTACAGGTTTGCTATTATGTAAGTTTAATAAATAAATAAATTCTGACAAAGTAAAAACTTTAATCCAAAGGTGAATGGGGTTGCTTTAGAATCCGGCACCAGTTAAAGGAAGGTAAGAGGTGGACCAAGAATCTATCATGGCAAGATCATACATTACCTGCAGTGTGGAAAAACAAACTATGATGTTGGAGTATGCATACTTGCTAAGATATTATTTCTATAACTGCCCACTTTTCTTCTCTACCTTGTAGGTAAGATTAGAGCAAGACTCGTTCAGAAGAACCTATGTTGTAAGTCATTCTTGAACTTTGGTTATACAATTGCCCAGGAAATGTGTTGAATATGCAATTGCTGGTCTATCCCCTAGAGATTTTGGTTTCACAAGTCTGGAACAGGGCACAAGAATCTTTTTTTATTAAGAATAAACTTTTAAATTCGAACTAATTTTACAATTACAGGAAACTCGTAAAGTTGTACCAAGTCCCCTTATTTTTTCCCTCACTCCACTTGTGCTAGTACTAATATCTTGCATAAACTTAGTACTTTTTTTTTTGTTTTGTTTTGTTTTTGCTTTGGTCAGTATTGAGATCCTAACCCACGGCCTTGGTTTTATAAGTTTGTACTCTAACCAAGTGAGCTAACTGGCCAGTCCAACTTAGTACTACTTTTGAGATTAGGAAATTATCATTGGTACAATATTACTAATAATATACAGAGTGTATTTGAATTTTACCAATTTTTCCATTTATGTCTTTTTCTGTGCCCAGTTCCCATATTGCCTTTAGTTATTTCTTCTTAGTCTTCTGTAGTCTGTAACACTTCCTCAGGAATCTTCTCTTAATTAAGCACTTTCAGCTTACTGATATCACTTGATTTGCAATAATGTTTGAGAAGCACCAAATTAGCGGATCTTTGGCTATCAAATGCAGAGGCTGAGAGGGCAAATTTCCCAGAGTGCCTTTGCATTACTATTCATTCTGAAACTACTGATATTATTTCTATGGGTTATTACAGTTGACTCAGATACTTGTTTCTCCTTTCTTTTCTATTGGTATAAATCCTACAATACGTTTTTATTTGAGACATGATTTGTATTCCATAGGTAAAACCTTACTGAGTGGGCTGTCATTATGCTGGACAGCATTCCACTAATGTTACATTTCTGAATTACAGACATATTTGGTGCACTGATTCAATGTTTCATGAGTTGGCTTATCAGGTGGTTGGTTCATATAAAATCAATTTTGTACAAAACATTTTGTGCACTTTGCCTGTGACCCAATGCTCTAGACCTACGTACATCTCTTAAATTTATCATTGAGTCTCTGGGTAATGTTTTGGCAAATACTATCTTTCCTGCTTCTTATTTTCTGACTATAAAATGGAGAGCCTAATGTTGCAATGGAATTTTTAGCTCTCAAGGGGACCTTAGATAACATTGAGCACATGACACAAATTTAACATGTAGAAAATTGAGACAGAATATGGTGTGACGTGTGTAAGGTCAACAGTCCATTATTGGCAAGAACAGATGTCAAACCCCAGGTCTAACTACAGCCCTGAGCTGTTTCCATAGACCCTCTCCTCTCCTGTACTGAACCATCATTACCCTTTCAACATTTTCTCAGAGGAAAGGGATTCCTCTTTCCCAGGCTTTGCCTCTGCCTCTACAAGAGGTTCCCGTTCCTTCTACTTTGATATTTTCATGCCTTTCTTCTCCACTTATAAGTATGTCAAGTTTTTTTTTTATTTAACAAATGACAACAATAATAACATAACAAAAATGCTTTCCCCTATTCCAGCCATCAACCATTCATACTATTGCATTTTCTATTTGTTCCAAAATCCCTTGAATATCTCTGCTTCCTCAAAACCTAATTACTCCTCATTTCGTCTTATTCTGGCTTCCTCCTTAAACCACTTACTGAAACATCACTTATTCATACCGCTCATTCATACCATTGATTACCTTCGAATTTACATATTCAAAGGCCTTTGTTCACCCTTCATCCTTCTTCACCTCTCCAAAGTAATTAAACCATTAACCACATACTATTTTTTGAAACTATGGTCTTCTTGGCTTTTCTGGTACCACACACTTTTGGTTCTCTAAGCTTTCCATCTGTCTTTCACAGTGGCACATTTTTCTCTACTCACTTGTAAAATGTCATGATTTATCTGGCTACATTTTTTATCACATCCTCTTAATTGTAATGGTCCTCCAAGGTGTTTGTGTGCCAGAGATCGATGTATTGACATTCGGCTCCTTCACACTTTTTGTCTGCTCCATGAAAATGGGTTGAACCCTTTAAATATTTTTCCTTGGCCAGCTGGTGTGATGTTCATCTGTGTCGCTACAGAGTGACATTTCAGAAGGAAAGGGTTTTTCTTCCTGGCTCCAGTGTTCACTGAGAAGGCTCCTGCAGTAAAGGTGGCTTCTGCAGTGTACAGCTTCTTCAGTGGCCCTCAACTTTCCTAGAGCCCGGTACCTACAGTGTGGGCTGTTTATTGTTGGTTTGTTTTTGTTGTTGTTGTTGCTTTTGGCAAACAGGTCCTTGCCGTGCATGCAGGTTCGTCAGCACCAAGCTTTCACTGCACGGAGGACTACATGCTGCAGTGTACGACGGGTAGTAGCACACCCCAGCCAGCAACTTCCCCCAGCAACATTAAACACCTCCTTGTGAACAGCTTTCCCCAGCATCCTAGAGGGCAGATTTATGGAAAGTTCCCCTGGTGTGACACCACAAAGACTTCTGTGCTATTCAGTGAGCAAGGGCTGTGCCTTCTCTAACAAGATCTTGATCTCAGCCTGAGAAACTTCCTCTTGGATGCTCTAAGTCAGCCCTGGGATTAGTGGCTCCTCCTAATATCTGCTAGTCCTGTAATATTTAGCATTCATTTTACTTCTTCTTCATCAATTATTTATTACTCCAAGCCACTATTATGATTAATAATTCTTTATATTGAACTTTTCCTGTTTAACTTACTGAGGAGTTTCTACCTTTCATTTGGATCCAGAATTACACAGCTTTCCCATTGTGATACAATCTGGTTTCCACAGAGAGCACTGCCTTAGATAAAGTCTTAAGTGCTACTATTCTGTTAGAAACAGAATCCTAAGCAAGCAAGAATGAGGGAAAGGATACGTAAAATAAGAAAGAAAAGAGAAAAGGAAGAGAGGTTTGTAACTAAGCTATCGGCACCTATTGTTATGAAATGTGCCTTAGATGGATTGATGGCTTACCTTAGGCCAGGTTCTGAGTCTGTATGAACTAATGGAAGTCTATTTTGAGGAGGAAGGGAAAATAATTTACCTGCTGGCTCCTGACTCCCATTGATCACAATTTACCTCACAGTGCATTAAGCTGCCTGTACTAACAGTTTGTGCATGCAAGGATGCCAAGTAGATCCCTCCTGTGTCTCACACCAAAGTGGCAGAAGGGATGTCTTTAAGCAGGAGGGGAAAGGCACAAGGTGTGGGTGTGAGGTGCAGTGTCTGCATAAACATGGTCTGAGCTCATGCCCGCTGATGACTGCAGTAGTGGTTTGGGTGGAACAAGCAGCCGAAAAGTCCCAGAAATGGCTGAAAATGAGAGTCTGTGAGGAGATATCTAGGTGTACCTGTCACAGGATTCTATCCATGTCTATGACCTGAACTACATTCTACATGTAGATGAAGCTCATGTCTCTCTCCCCAGTCCCACTTTCCCTCCAAACAACCACACTATCCTTACAAGTACTTAAGCTACAAACATGCATGAATATTTTACAAATGCCTTAAATTGGGCAAGTGAATTCAATTCACCAAATTCAATTTAATATTTTCAAAACCTACTCTGCCTAATATCTCCACTTATAGTCAGGAGGTTCACCATTCCTTCCTATATTCTTCTAAGATTGGAAACTTTGATTCTCCTTGGATCTCACCCACTCTCTTACTGACTCAAACTTAATTTCTCACCAATCCATTTTGCATTTTTCTTTAGAAATGTCTCTCAAATCTGGCTTTTATTTTTGTTTTTACTGCATGGTCTTATTCCAGATCTATCCTCATCATTCTCTCAAATTATTACAACAGTCTCTGGTCACAGCCTCTCTCTAATCCTTTCAACATGATGATTATCTTTTAAAAAAGAAATCTGTTACTTTTCTACTTTAAAACTAGCCTTGGCTGTACATTGGCTACAGAAAAAATCTGAATTTCTCAACTTGGCATACAAGGTCATTCACAGTGTACCCCCAGTTGTCCATTCCCAGCACCACAATCTCCCCTTCCACTCATTCTACTCTTTAGCCAGGTTCTTCTTCCATACTAAGTTCCCATGCTTCTGCCTTACTGAACTTTGCAATATCATGGCATTCCCAAATTTTTCATGTTTCAAGACTTATGCAAATATTTTTCCTATTGCTTAGAATAGGAAAAATCTCTACTTCCCATAAAACCCAGGTCAAATGTCATCTCTTCAGTAATTTTCTTAGAAGGTAACTGTTCTCTTCTTTGAGCTCCCACAGCAGATTTCCCTATCATTCTAAAAGTATTTCCATATTTTATTGTAATTTATTTGTTTACAAATAAATTTATTTGTATTACCCACTATATTGTGATTTTCTCAAGTGCAGGAACCATGTATTATTCATTCTTGTAGTCCCAGCACTCAGCATAACACTTGTGCATAAACCTCCCAATAAATGTGTTGAATTGAATTTAAAAGAAATCATAGATTTAAAAGTATGTATGGATAGTATTATCAGCAAAGCAGCATTTCACTATAGCATGATATACATCTAATTTGGTACTTATAAAATTCTATGTTGATGCCATAGACACTTCGTCAACCATCCAAAAAGCAGCAGAGCTTTTTGCCAATGAGCGACAACAGTGTATGTTGACAGTTTATTTCAGTACATTATATGGCACTCAACCAAAATTGAACAGCAAAAAAAGATGGAAAGAAAATGACTATTTTCTAGGCCTCCATCACTGCAGGTAAGACTAAATGGATTTCATGATGTTCACGTGGCCTGGTTTGCATCAACCCTTATGTGTAAATCAAATTGATCGTCCTAAGTCGTTTGGCCCAGGACTGTCATTCTAAGGCCTATAGTCATACAATGCTATATTACACTCTATTATTGTATACTATATCACAGCACACTGTATCTATTACAGTCATCTCATGTGGAATTACCTCTTTCAAAAGGATGGAACACACCCTAAATTATAATGGCCTCATCACTTGTACTAGCTTTAGTAGAAGAAGCCCTTTTAGCAACTGTGTTATTACCTCTGGTATGATTAGAGATAAGGTAGTTTTTCATCCCAGAACTAAAACGTTTTCCTAGGAAAAAAAATAAATCCAGATATTTCAAGATACATAAGATTAGCTTTACAATTTATAGAATCATGATCATAAATTTTTTCCTGTGGAATTATTTAATTATATGCACAATGTTAAAGTTGTAATTAACTTTCAGACTCATTTGTGGGCAAAGAGACGGTTTGTCAGATCTTTACATTACATACAAGAATAAAAACGTCCTATTTTTCTAGAAGTTTTGTATTTTCCTGGTACAAATATACCAGTCAAAATCTGCCCAATTATTTGGACCTAGTATCATTTACATTCAGACTGTAGAAGTTTATCTCTGGTCTCACTATCAGGAATAATTGTGTTTCCTCATCCTTCGGCTTATTTTTATTTTATGGGTTATGTGAACACTGCAATTGCTCATTTTTCTTTCCTTGCTTTGGCCGGACAAAGCTTACAGCAAACACATTGCAACCTGTATTTAGCAAGTACATAAGCCTTTATACATTGATTATTTTATACTAACCTTCATCCCAGATTCATCTTAATTTCCTACCAGTTTTGTTATTCTCTTTCTGTATATGTATCCACTTTTTAAAATCTATTTTAGCATGTCAAAGTACCTATCTTTTAAAAACTGGATTGATTTACTTTTAAGAACAAGGTGAGACATTAATAAATACATGCAAAAGTAAAAATATTTCCTCTAATGAATTATATAATTTTTGCTCTTTGTCTCTGACTACTTACTTGCTGGACTTCATGTATCAGCAGAACTACATAAAAGAAACATCAAATATTCTACTGCAGTGCCTCTTAATGTATCAGCATAACCTGGGCACGTATCTTTCCAAGTTTTTAAATAATCATTCCTATAATCCTCCTTAAGAATCCTGACTCAAGTCTAGCCTGGGGCCCAGTTATCTATACTTTTGGGGCATCTCCACAGAATCTAATATATAGCCCAAGTTTAAAAATAGATGTTTGGAGAAAACAGGATGAATCATCTTTTCAGAATTAAAAAGAAAGTATAAACTTGTGTGTGTATGTATATTTATTTATTATAGATGGTATAGATAGATGATGATAATAGATAGATAGATAAATTGTGTAGATAGATAATGTGGATTGATAGACAGAAAGTTGTTTAATGAAATAAGAAAGGTAAAAAGAAAACAATATAGAGGGTAGAGAAAATATGTAAATTTAAATCAGAAATAGGGCCACTAGAAATTGTTTTATGTTAGAAACACATTAAGTATAGTAGTTTGAAAGATTTTTGAAAAGTCACTTATTCCCTACATGTTCAGGCCACCACCATAGGTCAGTAAATACCGTCTTTGAACACTTATTAGATTCTAAGGACTGTAAGAAGTGTTTTATGATATGTACATCATTTCATGGTAGAATAACTCTTCGAGGTAAGTATGATTATCATTATTTTTGGATTAGCAAATTGAGATCTGTTTGGCTACAGTCACACATAGATAGGAAGTGACAGATCCTGAATGTAAATTCACCTCTCACTCCCTAACGTGTATGTTCGATTATCATGTTTCATTTTGCTCCTTCACATATCTGTTCTTTCTCCTGGTAGAATTCTGGATAATTCAAAATAAACTCTTTTATCCTTTGTTAACTTCAAATACTACAGGAATAATCATTTAGCAACATGTAAGAATTTACAATAGTATTTCTTAAATTTGGGAAAATCTAGGTAAACACTAAACTAGTAATGAGGTCAGTGACCATTAAGGTTTTTCAGTTTCAAATATTTTAAGATGTTATTTAAATAAATGACATGGGTAGTTTTTTTGAGATTAATGGAGCATATGGCCAGATTAATTTGATCTCAGAATCATTAACCCATGCACCACTGATTTTTACTCAGTATTTCTTACAAGAGAGAATTACGCCTTTGAAAGCAATGATGCATATAAGCTGATGCTTCATACAGCAAAAAAGCTCCACTTGGGTTTGCTGTTGTTTTTTCTAAGTGTCTTTTCTATATGGATTATGGTGTGCATTTGGTTTTACATGCATTTGTACTAATTAGAGCTGGTTTATTTTATTTCAAAAACACTTAACAAGGAACAGCAATATATCTAGAATACTCAATGTTTCATGTATTTGGTAAAATTGGTTTTTAATTTTTTAATTCTATGATTATCAGATACGATTATTTTTTAAAACAAAGTTGCTAATTTTGTTTATTAAAGGGACAATTCAATGTCACTAATTCTATACTCTATTTACTTTCCTCAGCTAATTTTGAAATAAGTTCTGTTATTCTGTAGTCATGAATAAACATTTTGACAATGTATTATTTTTTATTATTGTTTTTAAACTAAGAAAACCTCAACCTTGTAAAACAAAGTCTTTGATGTTAAAACTAAAACTGTATGTACACCGTATACCCGAATTGAATAGGTCCCAGATTTTTAATTGTATTTAACCAGCACTCCTTGAACATGTGGGGTAATTTCATTATCAATTTTGGGCTGCCTAGATATATTCACTTCAAACAAGAAATCAGCTGAGATTTGAATTCCCTAAATCATGGTGGGTCTCTGAATGTTCTATTTATGCTGGAAAGTTCCTGTAAAAACAGAGCAAGATAACTGCATTGAATAGGAACTGTGATACAGACAGAGCTGTCATTATGGGTAATCAGAGCAAGTAGCTGATAAAAGATACCCCTTGTATTTCCAAATACCTCCTAATAAATGTAAATACGCTTTAAAAAGTTTGGAAAATGTACTTTACTACTCATGAGCCTATTAGGACAAAGTACTTTATCAAATTTACTAGTTTTAGAAAGTGTGTGTCCTGTGGTCAAACATCTCTTTGAATCTCCCTTTTCAATTCTGACTGACTACTAGTTAATAAATACAGGTTCAATTTTTTGAGTGCTCACTTTTGGCCGCATATTGTGCTTTAAATACTTAGCATACAATGTTTTTTATAATCTCTATAACTATCCAATGAAATAAGTCTTTTTTCCCTGTTATAACAATGAGGGATATGAGGTTCAGAGAGGTAAATCTACTTGTCCTAGGTAGAAGAATGATAAACAGCAGAATTGTGATTCGAATGGAGGATTCAAATTCCAAAGCCCATGCCCTTCATCACTGCTATAATATTTCTCTCCTTCTCTCCTTCCCAAACAGAACCCTTCCATTGCCAATAGGTTTATTAGAGTACACTTAGATTTCTGCATCCTTCTTTCTGCTTATTTTATCGATGAAATATTAAGAATTCCAACTATCACAGATAAATCGCTTCTGCAGCTTAGAACTAGTTCATCCATTCTTGCTTGTTCCATTAACAGAAAAGTAGGTTTGTTTTGCAGTCCTGTGTTAAGATTAGCTTGAAATATGAAAGATCTCTATTTCTTACACGGGTGTAGAAATCTATGGAAAAGGCAGTAATGTCATTTTAGCAGTGTATCATCCTGAATCAGAAACTAAAGCATGCAAACTGAAATTGATTTGTAACAGGTACCTTATTAGAAGCAAACATCAAGAAAACTAGAATCAATGTTGAAACAAAAATTTGTCTTGTAAGCAATCTTGAGTGAAATGTGTTGACACAGCATCACATTCTGTAGCCCCATTTTTGCATGCTTTTCAAAGCACAGCTATCTCAGGCTGAGGGAGATGAATAATTGACTGATCACTGCATAATTCAACATAGTGTTGTAAAAATTCAAGGTCTGGCAAATTTGAAGCTTTTCTTTTTTATTGAGACTGAGGTTAAAGTTTCAATCAACCTTGAAGAAACATTTAAATAGCACAAGGATATATGATTTATTAAAGTGCATATTATTCTTTCTCATATTCCCTCCTTCTTCATTAAGCTAGCTCACATAAAGCACATATAAAGTTAAAAGACTGTCTATGAGGTTTAGTAGAGCTCCGCCTGTAGTGACTTCAAAAGCACTAATATCGTCAATGTCGAAACACACTTATCAAGCAAAGAAATTCAAATAAATTGCTTTGTATCTGTTCCATTATATTTTTAATTTTTAAATTATGCTGACATTTTATCTAGTATATTCAAAAATTTCTGCAAAAAATAACAACAATGCATGGAGTTGTTTTTCATTCAATCCATTTTCCTAGGAAATTTTCTTATTACCTATTATGTCTCAGGCACTCTCCTCAAAATCAGGATACAAGTTAGAAAAGAAAAAAACAGAGGCCTTGTCAAGAAGGAGAAAGTGATCAGCTTTGACAGGGAAGTATAGAAAGAGGAAAAAGCTATTTTTGTTCAATTAACTATGAGAGATGTTAAGAATTATTTTGTGCTACTTTAAAATGTTGTTTATTTTGAGGGGATGGTTAGCAAGAAATTGGTAAAGGGTCACAACAAATGATTACATTGTGTAATGTTGAAATGCTAATTATCCTGATTTGAGCCTCACATATTGTACATAGGTATTGATCATCAATGCTGTTTCACACATATATGCACTATCAATTACGTTTCGATAAGAAAAAATAAATAAATATAAAAAATATTTTAAAGTTATAAAAATCCCCCATTTAGTTTTTTCTAAGTGAAGATTTGTAAAATACTCCTCCATATTACATTCCACATTAACACATAATAATAATTTTATTACATGAATTGGTAATTTTATAAGTATTCTCAGGAATGATTAGGCATTATTAACTTTTGGATATATGAATTAAAAAATTTTGTGCAAAATATTGGTTTTGGTATGATAAGGTTTTTCTGATATGTGAAAGATGTATTTTATTGATCTATATGTATTAAAAGTTTTTTTAAAAAAATCATATACCATGTAAATTTGGGAAAGAAGCAGGATGAATGGCAAGTTTTCTGCACACAGGAGCAATGGATATTCGTATTACAAATAGCCTTCATTATAAAATAACAAACTTGAAAATAGAGTATTTGAGAAAATTTAGTTAAATCCTGTACACTTAAATATGGTAAGAAGTTCAGCATAATTCTACTAGCATATAACCAGAATTTAATCATTATGTAAGGTATGGCCACTATAAGACATAAAATAAACAGAAAACATGGATGTTCTTGTGAAAAATATGACAGTCTCATTTGGGAGCAAAATGTTAATATACAAAACAATTAATCAATAAACATAACAATTTCTTATTTCTCCTTTCTAAATAGTTTCCCGAAATCCTAAACAACAACAACAACAACAAGCATGGCATAAGGTCAAAGAAGAAGGATTTTAAAATAAGGTGAATAAAACAGCTCAATAAATTTCCTTGTTTCAGAAAGTGTTTTGGAAGACAAGACACTGCCATTGAGAACTAGGAATCTCTTTTAAATATCATCATGCAGTTAGGTCCAAAACTGAAACTCTCTTCTTTTTCTAAGGTAACTTAAATGCTGCAATCCTTTCAACATACAAGATCTGTATCAGGAAGTCACACACTCAGGGACACTGTTTCTCGCCTTCTTTAATCACATAGGTTACCCAGAATCACATAAAACATTTTCGTCCCGAAACTTATTTAGCAGTTCCTTGGGATGTCTAATGAACTAAAAGAATTATCATTATTGTTAGGTTCACAGGAGTGTAGGCTACATGGCACACTCTGTTGATTTGATACCCTCCATGATGACAGTCTATGGTTCATTGGCTTGGTTAAACAGCACATCAGCAGCACTGATGGGTGATCAATCTCATTCCCCATGGCACTGCTCCCCAAAGACCCATTACTGAGAATAAAATGAAGAAAAGTTATCAGAGGGAATCATTGGGCCTATGGTTTAAAAAAAAAAAAATACTAAGAAAATAAATGAATAAGAGTCTTAGGGAAATGCATTTCAAAAACCTTGCTAAACAGGAAATAAAGGAACTGATTAATATCTTGAAAAATAGCAACTTTATTTTCATAGTTCTTATCAGTACATGTCATTGTCAAATACTAAATAGCAGTATGTTATGCTAGCAGATTCAGATGGAACTTCGGTTTCATTACTATATTCATTTTTAAGAATCAATTAAAAAAGGCATACAAGGTATCAGAATCTTCGCTTCCAATTGTAAATATCTGATATAAATTGAAAACTGAGTTCTTGACAAATAAATCTCATTTTTAATATTAACATCATACAAGTTTTTGTTTTACTATTCTATATTGAAGAATAAGTTATAAAATCTAAAATTAATTTTAAAGTGATTCAGTTGAAACAAATTTAATTCTAATTTATTTCTCTTAGATTTACACAGATTGAGAATGTTGTTAAGCATACCTAGTCATGTACAATAACTGGAGCTAATTTTATTCCCATGTGAATTTCCCTTATAAAACGATAATCACGTCAGGCAGAGGAAAATTGGTGAGGAATATTGTGATTCAGAAAATGAAAATATTAATTATCACATATACTTACATTTATTTCTTGTAATGTCTCGAATACTTACTAAGCAATTTACATAGATTCTCTCATTGAATCCTCACAGTTAACCCTGAGGTAGTTTCTATTAGTTATCTATTTTACACATGAGGTAACTGAGGCTTAGGAAAGTTAAATAATTTGTCTAAGTTTATAACATTTGTGATTGTTGGGATAGGAATCGAAACAAGAGATTTTGACTCCAATTTCTACCTTATTAATCACTATGTATATGTACCACCCTTAAAATACTGCTTCAAATTTTCTGCAGGTTGCTTTCACTTTTAGGAACCAAATTTTCTGGATCATACAGTTGGAAATACCATAAGTGAAAACCATAACTTTAAAAAACAATTTAACTATACCCATTATTTTTTTGGTTTTTGTATCAAGTTAGTTACTCTTGGCAGCAAGTTACAGAAAATCCTTTCCAAAATTGTCTTCCACAATTAGAATATGTTAGTTTCTCACATGAAAACAACTCACAAAACTGGCTCCAGGTTAAGTGAATTCAACAGTCTGATGACATAATTAGGGGGCCAGGTTCTTTCCATATTACTAATATGCCCAATCTCAGCGTGTCAACTTGGCCCTCTTAGTTTAAGATGGCTGCAGAAGTTCCAGATATCGTATCTAGACAAGATAATGTACAGTAGAAAAAGAGGGACCTTTCAAAGGATCTCCTAACTGCTCTTGTTTCTTTGACCAGGATTTTCGTATATGTCCATACCTACACCACTCCAAGTGAGAATAATTAAAGCACCATAATCAGTTAGATCAATATGATTTAGCTTGTGTTGGGAATGGATGAGACCATCTTTCCCATAGGACTTGTCCACCTTGAGACAGATGGAATCCTGAACTAAATTAGACTATTGTACAAAGACAAAGGGTAGAAGGAATGTAAATGGCCATTGTGTAGACAGTGAACAGAAGCATGTGAATTAAGAGTGCAGACTGGATTTATATTCTCCTGCCATCATTTAGAAGCTATGTGACCTTGGGCAGATTTCTTAGCTTCTTTATGCCTAAGTTTCCTCACCTATAAAATAGAATCTATAACAGTAACTGTCTTTTAGAGTAGTTCTAAGGTTGAAATATGCTAAAATGTATAAAGCACTGAGAATAGTTCCTGTCCCAAATGAGAGGACTCATGTCTATAATTATCAAATACATATTTTTAAAATATAGGGGTTTCCAGTTTCTGGGTCAGCATATAAGAAGCTTAGAAGCCTCCATTTTATTCTCACGAGTAAAAAGCTGAGCAAACTGCAAAATCAACAACTCTTCTTAGATCCATCTGAGAAGTGAGGTCACAGGGCAAACTACTGCTCCCAATGGAGAGACAGGTAAATACAGAGAATCACAGCTTACCAAAGCAGAAACCCATGAGCAGATACTTTTGTGGGAACCAGTGTAGAAGCAGGAAAACCTACAATTTATGAATTGCTGGAGATTCAGTGTAGACAAGTCTGAGAGTTAAAAACTCCAAGGGAACCAGTCATTGGGGGAATCCCCACAGTTTTGTGAGGTTTTGCCTCTAGGTTTCACCATGAATATTGGAGAAATTTTTTCTCTTACTTCTGGCAGGAGGAGGGAAAAAATAACAATTTTGAAATATAGTAGCATTCTGATTTTTGTAATTAGGCCTACCTTCAAGAGGTGTTATTTTACCAGAACCTAAACTATTGCTTTTTTTTTTTTTTTTTCAGTGCCTAACTGACCTGAAGTCAGGGAAATACCAGTCTTCTCAAGCCATCCCATCCCTCCTAAGTGTTGTGAGGGAAGCTGAGAAACACATATGAAATTCACAATCCAGAGTCACAGGCTCACTAAAATATTTAGATCTAATTATTGGGCTACAGAACACTTGTCCTCTCTTTACAGCTTGATACCACATTACTAAAGGCCTGTTTTCAGCAGGTCCTTTTTCCCAGTACATGATGTCTGGCAATCTAGAAAAAATTACAAGTCATATTAAAAGGTGAAAAACACATTTTGAAAAGGTAGCAGAAGCATCACAACCAGACTCGGATATGTCAGGGATGTCGGAATTATCAGACCTGGAATTTAAAATAGCTATGATTAATATACTAAGGGCTCTAATGGATAAAGTAGACAGCATGAAAGAACAGACGGGCATTTAAGCAGAAGGATGGACATTCTAAGAACTAGAAAGAAATGCTGGAGATCAAAAGCACTGCAACAGCGATGTCCCTTAGTAGGTGAATAAACTGTGGTACATCCAGATAATGAAATATTATTCAGTGCTAAAAAGAAATGAGCTATCAAACCATGAAAAGACATGGAGAAACCTTAAATGCATATTACTAAGGGAAAGAAGCCAACCTGGAAAGCTTGCACAGCGTGTGATGTCAACTATAGGACATTCCAGAAAAGGCAGAACTATGAAGATAGTAAAAAGATTAATTGTTGTTAAGGGTTAGAAGAGGGAGGGATGAATAGGTGGAGCACAGAAGAATTTTAGGGCAGTGAAAATACTCTGTATGATACTATAATGATGGATACATGTTGTTATACATTTGTACAAACTCATAGGACATACAGCATCAAGAATGAACCCTAAGCAAACTATGGATTTGGGGTAATAATGATATGCCAATATAGGTTCATCAATTGTCACAAATGTGCCACTCTGGTCGGGGACTTTGATAATGGAGGAGGCTGTATGTTGGGGGAATGGGGATATGAGAAATTTCTGTACCTTCCACTCAATTTTTCTGTGAACCTAAAACTGCTCTAGAAAATAATGTCTATTTAAACACACACACACACACACACACACAATTCACATTATGTAAGTTGCATAATGGCCCTTTTGATGCCACTGCAATGTAGTATAAGGGCTTATTTTGAAGTCTTTTGGGAGATAATATGAATGAAGTTTCAATCATCCAGAAAACCATTATGTGTTATAATCAGATTTGTTATCCTTTATAAATTTTATTATAACTTAAAAAAGATAACTTGGTTTGAGTTACTAGATTTGGTTATGCAACAAATGTACTGAAAATTTTTTATTACACTTCCTTTAAGTTAGATATTTTCAATAAATTTTCACTTGCTTGAAACACTGGGGTGGTAAATATAATAGCAAGGTGACAGACTTAAAAAAGCTAATTGCATAATTAATTATTGCGTTGTTATTGGGGGAACTGCTATCAAAAAATAAAGCGCACAATTGGAGCTTGCAGACCAACAGATCTAGTTTCCTGGAGTCAGGGCTGTGATATTTGGGTAGAACCATGAAGGGTTAGGAATAATTTATCTGGTGAAAGTGCATTTGAGAATGATCTAGAGGTCAGCATGTGTAAGGCCCCTTAGGGGAAATTAATGAAACCAAGATCATGAAAAAGTTGAACCCACACAACAAAAGAAAGAGTGTCAAGGGAAAAGATGAAAAAATGAGATGTGAAGAGTCCTGTTATTATCCTACAAGCAACATCAATTTATTATTACTATTATTTTTAACAGTGGTATGATGTGTTCTTCAATGAACACCGACTACTGTGTGAAGATGAGATTCAAGTGACCCTAGTCCGTATAGGATGTCATTCCAGTAGCTTAGGTCAGAGATAATAGCGTTTTGGACTAAAGTTTTGAAAGAAGACAGGGAAAGATATCTAAAAGTAAAGTCACTGGAGTTAGTAATTAATTGTCTATGGAATATGAAGGTATATTATAGAATATTTCTATCTTACGCTCTTTTTGATTAGAATAATTAGATCCTTTCTGATTTTAAACAAACTGTGGACTTCCCATTACACATCCATCACACTTTTGTGAAGTAGTGTTAAACCTCCTCTTTGCACCTGGAGCACATTCATGTCATGAAGAATTTGATGATACAATATTCACTTAGAGTTTACTACAATGAAGAGAAAAAAGTCTTTTCAAATTTTGAGTAAACTAAGAAACCTCAAAATTTCTAAACATATGGATAATTTGTCTAATTTAAAATTAATATTATGCCCCATTATATAGCATCAGTTATATTAATCTTAAAAACTCTGAGAGCAACAGAATAAGTTCAAATAAATTAAAAGAAAATAATAAAGGTAATGAAGAAGAAAGTAAAAAAATACACAAAGGTATAATATTGAGGATCAAGAAAGCCTAAAATTAGCTCTTTGAAAAGTCTAATAAAATGGATAAACTTCTAGAAACACTGATCAAGAAAAAAAAAAAAAAGATAAAAGAAAAAAAAGAGCCAAGTCACAAGAACGGAATACTCATAATAAAAAGAGGGATATTAATATAGATGTAGGATAGATTAAAAAGTGCTTTTCAATACTCAATGTGCTTACAAATGAGTTGAGGACTGCATTGGTTTGCTAGGGCTGCCATAACACAATACCATAGCCTGAATGGCTTACACAACAGAAATTTATTTTCTTACATTCCAGAGGCTAGAAGTTCAAGATCAAAGTGCCAGCAGCATGGTACTGGCATAAAAATAGATACTTGGACGAGTGGAACAGAAAAAGAATCCAGAAATCAATCCTCAGACTTACCACCAACTGATATTTGACAAAGGCAACAAAAACATACATAAAGGAAAAGACAGCCTCTTCAATAATGGTGCTGGGAAAACTGGATATCCATATTCAGAAGAATGAAACTGGACCTGCACCTCTCATAATATACCAAAATCCACTCAAAATGGATTACAGATTTAAGTGTAAGACCTGAAACTGTAAGACTACTAAGAAAAAATATAGGGGAAAGACTTCAGGAAGTAGGACTGCGCAAAGACTTTATGAACAAGAGCCCAAAAGCACAAGCAACAAAAGAAAACATAAATAAATGGGATTATATCAAACTAAAAAGCTTCTGCACAGGAAAGGAAACAATCAAAAGAGTGAAATGACAACCTACAGAATGGGAGAAAATATTTGCAAACTATACATCAGACAAGGGATTAATATTCAAAATATAAAAGGAACTCAAGCAAGTACACAGTAAAAAAAATAATAATAATAATAACACAATTAAAAACTGGGCAAAGGAGCTGAATAGACATTTGTCAAAGGAAGACATACAAATAGCCAATGAGCACTTAAAAAAAATGCTCAGATCAATAATCATCAGGGAAATATAAATTAAAACCACATTGAGATATCACCTCACCCCAGTTATACTGCATATAATCAAAAAGATGCTCTTAGAATTACAAATGTTGGCGAGGATGTGGAGAGAAGGGAACGCTCCTACACTGTTCATACGATTGTGAATTAGTACAACCATTATGGAAAACAACATGAAGTTTTCTCAAACAACTACAGATACATCTTCCATACGATCCAGCAATCCCACTTCAGGGTATATACTCAGAGGAATGGAAATCATCATAAAGGGATACCTGCACTCCCATGTTCATTGCAGCTCTATTTATAATAGCCAAGATATGGAACAATCCTAAATGTCCATCAACAGATGACTGCATAAGGAAAATGTAGTATGCATAAACCATGGAATACTACTCTGCCATAAAAAAGAATGAAATTCTGCCATTCTGCAACAACATAGATGAGCTTGGAGAAAATTATGTTAAGTGAAATAAGCCAGGCACAGAGGGAAAAATACCACATGTAATGACTCATAAGTGGGAGCTAAGAGATAAAGAAGGAAGGAAAGAAAGACCACAGTGGCGTGTTGGACTTTCAGAGGGAGAGAACATACCAAGTGTTGCTAGGGGATGGGGAAGATGGGCTAGGAGGGAGGGAAAGGCAGGTGAGGATTAATTGGGTGGAGTACATGGGTAATAATCACAATTTGTGGTAATGGACATGCTGATAGTATTCATCTGACCATCACATCTTGGGCACACATGGTGACTGTCAGCTTTGTACCACATGAATATGCATAATCAATTAAAAAAAAAGAGCTAAGGCACAAGAACAGAATATTTGTAATAAAATGGAAGATATTAATACAGATGTAGGAGAGATTAAAGAATGTTTTTCAATACTCAATATTCTTAAAAATGACTTGAGGACTGTATTAGTTCGCTAGGGCTGCCATAACATAATACCATGGCCTGGATTGCTTACACAACAGAAGTTTATTTTCTTACTATTCTGGAGGCTAGAAGTTCAAGATCAAGGTGCCAGCAGAGTTTTTTCCACCTGAAGTTTCTCTCCTTGGCTTGTGTACAGCGGGCTTCCATCTGTCTTTAAATGCCCTCTCATCAGTTCTCCTGGATCCCTGATGTCTCTTCCTGTTCTTATTAGGACACCACTTATGTTGGATCAGGGCCAACCCATAGAACCTCCTTTAACCTTAATTACTTATTTAAAGGCCCTTCCTCCAAATCCAAATCACATTCTGAGGCATTGGGAGTTAGGACTTCAACACACTTATTTCAGGAGGGACACACCTTAATCTGTAACAGGGACTTCCTCCAGCAGGTTTGAGATGGGGCCTGAGATTGAGCATTTCCAAAAAGCTCACAGGTAATGCCAGTGCTGCCTAACTGCAGAATGCACCTTGAATAGCATGGAATAAAAGGGATTAAAAATGTTTCCAATAACTTTAAGCCCATATAATGAAAAATTTAGATAAAAAGAAGAAATTCCTAGGAAAATATAGATTACCAAGAGCAATTCAAGAAAAAAAAATAACCCTGAATAGTCTTATAATCACAAAAAATTTAAATCAATATTTTGAAAATCAGGTATTTTCAAAAGAGAAATAGACTCATGTAGCTTTAGAGGTCAGTTCTTTCAAACATTCAAGAAAACCAGGTGAATCTTATAATCATACAGAAACATTTCATGGGAAGAGAGAGGTAACATTTCCCAACAAGTTTTATGAGGCTACTAGAAGCTTGATACCATAACCAGACAGTATGAAAGAGAAAACTACAATCTAATTTCACTCATGAATATAGATGCTTAGTTAGATACTGAATATCAGCCAAAAAACCCAGCAATACATAAAAGGAATACCTATATATTGTTCCAATTGAGTTTATTCCAGGCATGCAAAGATTGTTTTTAAAATGTATTTTAGTATAAGGCACATTAACTAATTAAAAGAAAATCTTAATACTCATCACCATAGAGGGAGAAAAGTAATTTGAGAAAATTCGAAATCCATTCATGAGAAATAATCTTAGGAAACTAGGAATAGAAGACTGATTTTGTAGGTCTGATGTGGGGGTCCAAGAAATTGCCTTTCTAACAAGTTTCCAGGTGATGCTGCTGCTGATGATGAGAATCACAATCTGAGATGGTGTAAATGCTACAATGAGCCCTACATTTTCATTTAATCCTTTCCAGGTTTAGCTAGCTTTGAGAAAGAGCAAAAGTTCCCCCACACTCTCAAAGCCATCAAATTTATAAATGTGTACTATCAGATGCAAAGATTACAAGTAAAAGAGATAATTTTATGGCATTTAAAATGAATAATGATGTAGTCCTCATTTCCTCAGGTGATACCAACCTGGGATTTCCAAAAGTACAACTGGGTCACTAGTAGTAAAAAATTTAAATTCTATAGAATCATTTCATGAGACTAAATGAAAAAAGAGGTAGTACTCATGCAAGTATGCGAGTGTGTGTGTGTATGGATGCATATAACTTTCTGAAAAACAAAAAAACAAACATCTGTATGTAAATGTATGTATATATGTTTGTTTTCTTTTTTTCAGAAAGTGTCCAGGCTCACAGGATATATGCGAGCTTCAGCTGGCTCACATGATATACCTTTGAGTACAGTCCTGACAGCCTTCTCCTTCATCCAGCTGAAGCCATGAGGTCTACTGATGCCCTAATAGGTTCTATGGAATTCATCCTCTCCACATGTCTATGTACACTTTGCTCTGCTGATGCTGGTTGGATTGATTGGGGGGCAGAGGAGGCAGATCCGGAGGCTCATCTGCATAACACACTGCTATGTTATTATATTCAAAACACTCCTTCCATTATATCAGCCATTCTCAATTAGGAGCTTATTTGCCTTCAGGGTGTATTCAGCTATGTCTAGAGTCATTTGGGGTTAGCACGACTGGGGGTGGGCAGGGCGTGGTACTGCTATCTAGTGGACAGAGGCCTGGGATACTGCTAAACTAAACCTCCTGCAATGCACAGGACAGCGCTCCCAACAATCTCTCTCTCACTCGCTCTCTCTTTCTCCCTCCCCCCTTCTTCCTTGCCTGTTTCTCTACCTCTTCCTCTCTCACTTTATGATAAAGTTCATCACAGGAGACTCTTCATGTCATCATGCAATACACACTAGTCCTCTAAATATTTTCAGCATATTTCCAGCAGTGGGGCTGTCTAGTTAGCTCAGTTGGTTAGAACGTGGTGCTGATAACACCAAGGTCAAGAGTGCTGACCCTCCCACTGGCCAGCTGCAAAAAAGAAAAAGAAAAAAATTCCACCAGATCTGAACAGAGAACTATAACACTTCGTCTTTAAGCTCTGTGACGAGTCCTCTTTCTAATGTCTCTGCTGCAGCCTCACCCCCAGCTCTAGCACAGTACCCTGCACGCAGATGATGTTCAATAGCTACTATTGCGTGTGATGGGAATGACATTTTTCTACAGAGTATATTTCCCATATTTTTAACATAATAATATCTAACACAAATCTAGAAAAAAATATTAATGTTTTCCTAATTTGTATTTGTGCATACCACCTCAGAGGAGTATAAACGTAGTTCTATCGACTGTGATTACAAAATATCTGTTTGCTTTTTCATATCTCCTTCTAATTTGATTGTAATATCTGTTTACAGTGTGAGCAGGACACGTTTTTAAAGTGAAGAACTAAAATATATTCAGGACATAGATTCTATAATTTCAAATTCCAGAGCCAATTTGAGTGTGATAAGTGATATTTTTAGCTAATTTTTAAAATTTCTAAAATCTGAGCCTTATCCTCATCCATCACCCATTCCAACTCTTGGAAAATATGTAAGTAAAACAGTGTTCATTTTGATGGGTTTGATTGACCTAGTTGTTACAAAGTAGCAGGAAAATATAGAGAGTAAAAAGGCCCATTTGCTAATAACCTAAGCTATTATAAAAAAGTCAGGAGAATGAACTCAGATTTCTTAGGTCTAGTTGTTTTTCCTAAGCAGTAGTATTTACCATTTAGAACAGGTGAGGCAATGCAAATTTACAATTGTTTAGCTTATTATACTGACGTATAAAATCCCTTTAGCAAATTAGACAGCTGGGTAATGCTCAAGAAGTTTCAGTCTTGCAGTTTCAGTGTTTCTCCTATTTGCTAACCAAATCTATCACCCCATTAAAAGTTAACTCCCCTTTCTCACAAACCTTAGCTAAACTGTTGCACAGACTTTCACCCACAGCAAAATAAGAAGTTAAGTAACTTATCATTCTGACCCTAGTTATTACTTACTCAGCTTGTATGTAATGTTTTCATGCAGTATTATTAGCATGAGAAGAGGACCCAATACTTGGATCCATCCTGCCCTGCTCAGTCTTAACCAAATCCCTGAATAAAACCAATTGAATTCCAACCATGTTCTTGACCTACCTCACTCTTTTGATTGCAAGAAGGTAAACATCACTGACCTTCGTAACTTCTACCTGTATAACTAGTCTCTTTCTCCTAAATGTCTTCTGGATTACCTGGTTGTAAATATTCTATTTCTATAATTGAACAAATTCCCACTCTAATATAGTATATTTGTTTATGATAAATACAAATAACAATTTCTTTTTCACACATCTTTATAAATTTCTTTCTCCTTATGGAAAGAAGTCCACCTTTTCATTTTCCTGTATCTACATTAACTGATCATAGCTTTTAATAAAACAGGCTTGGCAATATAATTCATTCTGTCTATTTTTGTCCATGGAAACTAATTTTGAAACTCAGCTGACTTTCAAAGTAACAGCTGCACTGTTTCTTTTATCTGGAAAAATAGCAAGATAATTGGTTTCAGGCAAAATGTGGTTGAAAAACTGTATTTAGTAAAGGGTATACCAAAACAGAGTCTCATTTCCTAAGTTGCTAATAAAAATCCAATGTGCATGTTTCTATTTTTTAAGAATTCTAAAATTTAAACTTTAACTTTTTATTTTGATTTATCATAAATTTCCCCAAAGTCTAATTAATTTGGATTCTCCCATTAAAAAACATATCAATAAATGAAGAGTAAAAATTATTTAAAGCTGGTCTTCTTTGGAAACATATTTCAAATTTAAAAACAAAACAAAACAGGATTTGCAGAGTGAATGGAAATGGAAAACTGTTCTCTCATCATAAAATCATACAGAAGATGGGTGACTGGTTTACAAGGTTGGTTAGAGCATGGTGCTGATAACACCAATGTCCAGAGTTACATATCTGTACCAGCCAGCCACCAAAAAAAAAAAAAAAAAAGTATACACACACACACACACACACACACACATACACAATAAATTTTTCATGTGTATAACCTGGTGTAAAATATCTTTGGTTGAGCATTAGTGATAGAAGACAGAGCAGTAAAAATGAGCTCTGCTCTTCCATGCACCATTCAATATCACCTGGTGTTTGTTCACAAGCTGTGAATTACATGTGGTACAAAATGCCTAAAGGAACAGATGCTGGGATGTTCATGTCCTAAACATGTAACCCTGCAAGTATCAAAGCAGCTCACTTGAGGATGCCTCAACCCCCAAAGACCATTTGACCACATTTCCACAACTTTCTGATATGAAAGACTTTAAGAAATAAAAGGTAATATACTAAGGCTTTCATCCCTGTCCCCTCAGACTCCGTTATAACCACCTTGTGAGGGAACGCACCTCATTATAAAACCAAATTGCGTGCTTCCCAAGAGCTATGTTTTAGTCTGGGTGGATTTTACTCAACCTCCAAACAACCAAAAATAGTCCACATGATTGTCATAGTTTGACAAAGTCTGATGGCTTTTGCATAATAAAGTCAGAAAGGTTTTCTTTTCATTGTTTTTTTCCTAGGGAAATTCCTTCTGATAAACCAAGAATGTGTATAATTGATGTATATTAAAAGTAACATTATTAATTTATGCCATATAAATGCTTATAAAGAGTTGTATTAGAAAGCAGAGTTTCAGTTCATCTGAATTTAGAGATCTTAATCACATCATAAGAACTTAGCCAGAAGTATATACTCTTCTTATGTTATTTAATTTACCATTTGTCTTTGATATATTTTCCTCTGGTCTATGTTTGTCTAAAATCAATAGCAACATCACAGATATAAACTTATATAAAGGTCTTTTTAAGGCAATAAAGTAAATAATATTTAAAATGTTTCTCTCTAAGTAAAATATATTATCAGGTACCAGGCAGAATCTCAAAAACTTTCAAGACAGACAGCCAGAAGAAAGAGTGACCATAAATTTAATGTACACTTGAGTTTGAAACTGCATGGATCAAATTAGTCACTGCTTTTCCACATTCTTATGTATCATTGCTTTGGTCAGTCTTGACAGTTGTCCTGATTTGGCTTTGGAATCATACTCTGAACGTATTATCTGCTCAGTGATTAATAGAGTTATAAAATACAATCAAATTTGCCTGCTTCTACATCAGACAGTGACAATACGTATGATTTTCTAAGAATCATTACACCTTCTTCAAGTAGATTTATCTCATCCTGCATATGCACAGGTATTGCTGTTCTGGACTGAAACTCTGGCCCAAGTTTCAAGTTAGTCAAATTCATATAGCTATGAAATTGTACATTGCTTAAAAATAACCATAAATAATAAAGAAAAAGCCAATAATTTTCTTACTCGTTGCTACAACTGAAACTTGAAAACTAATTGTTTACCAGAATATTTGTCTGTCTATAGGTAGGATTACCAAGAATCCCCAAGAAAATTAAAATTCTGCAAATATCTGGAAACCAAATAACCATTTCTAAATAACCTATAGTCAATGAAGAAATCAAATGGAAATTAGAAAGTATTTTAAACTGAGAAAAATAAATCCTAAACAAATTATTATAAAATCAGATTGAGCAATATTAAAAAAGGATTGCATATTATAAAAAGTGGAACTGATCCCATGAATGCAAGATTGATCTAACATTCAAGAGTCAACCAATATGATTTATAATATTAGCAATCTATAAAAGAAAACTCTATGATCATCTCAATAGATGCAGGCAAGAGTATTTCACAAAATTCAACCTCTGAAAAATAAAAAAACCTCTGAAAAAATAAAAATAAAAAAACCTCTCAACAAACTAGGAAGAGAAGGAAAATTCTACAAATTGATGAGGACTATTTATGAAAATCCTACAGCCAACATCATATTTAATGATAAAAGATTAAATATTTTCCCCTTAGCATCAGGAACAAGACAAAGATGTCCAATCTCATCATTTCTATTCAACATTGTACTAAAGAATATAGACATTGGCCATAAGAAAAAAAAAGAAATAAAATTATTTTGATTTTAAAAAAAGGTATAAGACAGTGTTTATTCACAGGCAACATGATTGTGTATGTAGAAAATTCCAAAGCATCTACCAAAAAATATCACTAGAACTAATAAGTGAATTTAACAAGGTTGAGGACTGCAATATCATTATTAAACAGACTGTATTTTTACATAATAGTCATGAACAGTCAGAAATTGTGTTAGAAAGGAATAATGGAAAATAATAAAAACTAATAAAATAATGAACATTTAAATTAGTGGAAAAATATAGTGTAATCATGGATCAGAAAACTCAGTATAATTAAGATATCACAAATAGACACAATATTTATGGATGACAGAGTTCTGATCAAGACACAAACACATGTCAAAAAGAAAGTCTGGCCTTTTCAACATACGATGCTAGAAAAATTGGATATCCATATTTTCAAAAGTTTGATCCATATTTAATGCCACATAAAAAATTAACTAAAAGTGTATCATAGTCACAAATAATAAAAACTAAAAATATAAATCTTTCAGAAGAGAACATAAGAGAAAATTTGGTGAACTTGATTAGACAAATAATTATTATTTGATACACCAAAACCACAATGTATCAAATAGAATAATGGATGTACTTGACTTCATCAAAGTTAATAACCTCTACTCTTTGAAAGACACTGTTAAGAGATGAAAATCAAGCCACAGATAAAGAGAAAAAATTGCAAATCATATATCTGTTAAAGAACTTGTAAATCTAGACTATATAAAGAACTCTACAAACACAATGGAAAAACACTTCTAGAATGGTAGAATAAGGACCTCCGAAAATCCACTCTTCCAGAAAAGCAATAAGAATACTGGCAAAAATTGTCAAAATCAAGTTTTTCAGAACTCTGGAAATTAATAAAAGACTTGCAACAACCTAAGGAGTGTTTATCAAGAAAAAGTTTACTCTCATTAAAAAGAGCAAGGTTTGCCACATGTTAAAATGTCCTATTCCAGTATTCCTCTCTCCAGTTGCAACAGCCTTGAAAACCAATAGCCTTGGAATGTCAGTAGCTATAAAAAATAACAGCAATCTAGCAGTCACTGGAGGGGGCAGAATAGATTTGGAGCTCTACAGGAAAAAAATACACACACACCAAAAAACCCCCAAAAACAAAAAAACTATTCCCAGAGAATTGTCACTATTTGATCAGAAAACTCCTTTAAGCCCCATTCACAAAGTTTGTTGTTATGTGACTTCATTCAGTGCTCCCTCAGTGAGGAAAGCTCTATCATCAGAGTATGTGTCAACAACAACAACAAAGAGTGGCAATTGTTTAACATTGTTACTGCCTGATACAGTCAGTTGGAGCAAACAGAAGGACTGACAAAAAGATGAAAAGAAAAACCAGGGGAAAAGCTGTCTGTAGCAGGTTTTGAAAAATTCCAACATTTCCTGGGGATCTAGAAGGCTATGTTCTTGTGCAGAGAGTGTGCATGAACAGGAAAGACCTCAGAAGGTCCTAATTTTCCACTTCTGGCTGGAAGTCACTAGACAAATAAATAGCATCAAGAACAAAAACAAACAGCAACAAAAGCAAATCCTGGGGAGCAGGGAGACTGACTTCTGTTGTTGCCCAGTTATATTATTTAAAATATAAAGTTTTTGATAAATAATGATGACACACGCAAAAGAGCAGTAAAGTATGGCTCAAACTCAGGAAGATAGAATCAAAAGTTTCCCTGAGGAAGCCCAGATGTTGGATTTACTAGATAAAAAGTTGACCTATTATAAATATAAGGGTACTTCAAAAAGTTCATGGAAAGATTTGTATTATCTTTCAATTCTATTTTCCACGAATTTTTTTTTTTAATTTTATTTTGTCGATATACATTTTGGCTGATTATTGCTCCCCATCACCAAAACCTCCCTCCCTTCTCCCTCCCCCCCTCCCCCCAACAATGTCCTTTCTGTTTGCTTGTCGTATCAACTTCAAATAATTGTGGTTGTTATATCTTCTTCCCCTCCCCCGGTTTGTGTGTGTGTGTGTGTGTGTGTGTGTGTGTGTGTGTGTGTGTGTGTGTGTGTGTGAATTTATATATTAATTTTTAGCTCCCACCAATAAGTGAGAACATGTGGTATTTCTCTTTCTGTGCCTGACTTGTTTCACTTAATATAATTCTCTCGAGGTCCATCCATGTTGTGGCAAATGGCAGTATTTCATTCATTTTTATAGCTGAGTAGTATTCCATTGTGTAGATGTACCACATTTTCCATATCCACTCATCTGATGATGGACATTTGGGCTGGTTCCAACTCTTGGTGCCCTCATACATGAAAAGAACTAAAGGAATTCATGTTTAAAGTATTAAAGGAAAGTATGAAAACAACATTTCACCACATAGAGAATGTCAATAAAGAGATAGAAACAATAGGAAAAAACAAATACAAATTCTGGAATTGAAAAAGTATCACAACTGAAATAAAAAATTCATTAAAGGGGCTAAACAGGATATGTGAGCTGGAAGACAAAAGCATCAATGGACTTAAAATGGCTCAATTGAGATTTTCTGGTTTGAGGAAAAGAAAGAGAAGAAAAAAGAATGAAGAAAAATGAACAGGGATTTGTGAGACACTATCAGAGTACCAACATATGCATAAATGGAGTCTCAGGAAAGGAGAGAAAGGGACAGAGACCAAGTTTGTAGAAATAATGTCCCCCAAATTTCCAAATATAATGAGAAGCATTATATCCAAGTAGCTCAACAAACTACACATAGGATAAACTCAGACAAACAATTTAACACCTTTGCTATGGGGTGACACCTGATTCAAGTAAAAACAAAGTTTATTTCTTATGAAAATTGAACTGATTAACATTACAGGTAAGCTGACTAGATGGTGGCACATTTCTGCCAGCTTCAGGCAGTGCCTTTGGTTGAATGTCCTCCCAAATCTTTGTCCCCACTGTGACAGTGTAAAGAGGGTGGGAAGTCCGATTATGGTAATTGAAAAGTGAAATCTAGAAGAGGTGATTAGATTGTAGAATCATGCCATAGTAAACAGATTAAAAATAGTGGTCAGGGGCATGGTTCTGAGGGCTTTAAAAGGAAAGAGAGGAGAGTCTGTATCTCTGCTTCCAATATCTCGCAATGTGAGACCCCTGGGTCACTGTTGCCACCACCAGATGTGTTCTCTGGACTTTGGTCTTGCCAACTTCTGAAACTGTAAGTAATAAATTTTGTTTTCTTTGTAAATCACTCAGCTTCAAGTATTTTGTTAAAAGCCACAGAAACAGACTGATACAGGCAGTGTATCCTATGTAGAAAAAGGTGAAGTTGACATTCCTAAATGTTCCCTGGTTCTAGTGACATAAATAACAAGCAAAAGACATACTAGTAAAGGAGACTGTAAAGGGACAATTGGGTTGATAGAAACAAGAGAAAGAAGTTTTACAAAAGTTGAGGCAAAGACTTTCAACAAGGTGTTAATGCTCAAAGGTTTTAAGTGCAGTGAAGTATTTAACCTTTTATTGTAAAGAAATGTGGTCCTATTTATAGATGTGTTTGTAATAGAGTTTTATGATGTTTTATACAGTCCAGAAATAGTAAAATGCATCTTTATTGGCAAGGATTTTGCCTACTTGTATTCTCATGATAGTTTCAATTTCCCTCAAATATATAGCTATTTTATAGTTAAAAACCTAGAAAATAAGAAAGCTTCTGCATGACAATGGCATCATCCAGAATCAACATAAATATTTAGAAATTAGAAACACAAAAGTGAATAATAAATATCATCCAAGTATAAGATTATTTGAAAATTATTCATAATTTGCACAGTTTGTAAAAGTTATATTAGGTTTAACAAGATTTACTGCCAGAGTTCTTTAGTTCTACCTGGAATATGTTGACTTTACCCTAAAACAGGTTGTTAAATTGAGCACAATTTATTGTCCATGGAAAGTGCTAAAATTTTTTCAGTCCATGACATTTATGTGTACACTCTCCTCCCTATATAAATGTGTTAAATATAACCCAAAGTGTATTGCCAAATATAAAATTTCTGTTTCTCTATAGCTCTCCTGGGAGTAATGATATCTCTTCATTTCATTGACTTCTGTAGTGAAGAGCAAAATGTGCACTGGGGATATGTCTGAATGAAAGTTTGATAGTCATAGAGCATTCTATTAAAATGAAAAAAAAACTTTATTAGTTTTGTTTTGCCCATTTTTCCTAGGAACACATTAACTCTAAACTTAGAAAAATAATAAGCAAATTGTAAAAATGAAAAAAAAAATTGCAAATACCAGATAGGAAAGCATAACACCAAAAGGCCAGTGTTCTTTGCCATGCTTTGGTAGCTAGAATCTGCAGTCTTTGACATATTGCTGTAGAAGCACTGTCTACTCATACCATAGAGGAGGCTAGGATTTTTGAGAAAAAGTTCTACTGTGAAATGTGCAAAATAGAAAGCTCTGAGAAATAGAATCCTTTTTCATTGGTTTGGTTTAATTTTTCTCTATGGTTTAAAAAAAATGTTTATTTTAGGAGTTTAAGATGCACAGTTTAGCAGACAAAATACAATGTTTCCTTCTCATAACAAAATTACTTAGATATCAATGCAGTTAAAATGCATGCTATGTCCTATAATTTCCAGGAAAGGAGAAGTTACTATAGAATTTTAGAGTTTATTTTTCTTAAACATTCTAGTGCCTTAGTCTATGTTTATACATTTGGAATAGTTTTAGGTAAAAATAATTAGGCTCAACCATAAAATCAAATATCTGAGTGCTAATGTATTGTATACCTGTAAACGTAAGAACAGTTTGCTGACTGGTTTTGTTTTTCTAGAATTAATTCTATTACAGAGATGTGTTACCTCATTTTGGCCACCCAAGTTCTGTTTAGAAACTGCTGGATCAGTGCTGGTGGACTTTAGTCCCCTTCTCTGAAAAACATAATACACTTTTTGAATTGCTTAATTCAGATTCATTCTTATATATGAGTATAGTGAAATTAATGTCTTCATATCTCTGCACTACCACAGATCATCTAGTTCTCTCTAGCCTACAGTATTCCTCATGTTCAAATTCCATAATCACATCCAACTTCTCCAGCTTCGTCTCTGGCCATTTCCCTACTACCAACTGTCAGGGTGCTCTCTCAGTCAGCCAGGCCCAGGCTCCGTATTGCCCTGGCCGTGGCCACCGAGTGATCCCCGGCAGACTCTCTATCCACCCCAGGCAGGGCCAGATAAGTTGCCCTCTGCAGCGTAAGCCGAAGAAGGATCCCCGAAGGTGGGTGAGTGCACCGCCTGCCTATTCAGCCCACAAAGGAACACTCAGATGCGGTGGTGGGGTCTGTCAAGCAGTTCTGTTTGTTGTCTTTTAAGCACTTGTATTTATATGTAAGCAAGCGGGGATTTCTACACTGAGAGCCAATTACTGGAAAGGTCACATGTGCATGTGCCTTACTTTCCTATGCTTAGCCTACTGATCATGCACTGATCACAAGCGTGGAAAAGCGCAACTATCAATAAAAATTTTTGTGGAACTAAAAGTGACACTCCCCCTTTGCTTCCTCTAGGCGCCATGTTGTGTGGACCATGCGGGTGGGGAACTTAAACAGCCACCATTTGGTGTGGCCTCCTTTCACCCTAGCCATTGCTATAGCAAGTGGAGCGGTTGCAGCCCAACACCAACATTTCCTACCAAGCATCACACTGAAATCACTATTGCCTGGATGCGTGCTGGCTTCCCACATTATCATTGCTGAACCTTTGTCCAGGCCCTTTCCTGCCCCCTACTCCATCTTTATCAAACAACTCACTATTTAGATTTCAAGAAATAGCCTATGAAATCCTCCTTAAATCTCTTAAAGAAAGTGAGTTGCACTCTTCTGAGTATGCCTACAACTTTTCTAAATGGCTGCAGACACAGAAGACAGAAAGAAAAATCCAAAATCCCAGATAATCTTATAGTGCTAACATGGAGGGCAAAAGACAGGTCTGGTACCTAAGAGCTCTTGTCTCTCTTTCATAGATCTAAATCTAATGAAATATTTTAGTGATGAAAATATTCTTCAACTCTCCCTGACTCTTTCGCTCTCTTTTCCTCACAGGTGAAAGTCTTCATACTGTCCCTTGAATATTTTGCATCTTCCATCATAGAGCCCCAACACAAACTTCCTTTGTAGGAAGTTTTGTAGTCTTTCAAGCAACTGACTTATGAATCTTCTCTTCTGAAATTAACATTTATTTAAAGTTCTAAGTTCTTCAGTGTCTTGCTTTGTGCTAGGTGATTGCCTACTAGCAAGCATAAGAACATCCCTGCTAATATGTTAATGCACGCTAAATTAGGAATTAGATATTGGGTCTTTTGCATGTACCATTTGATTTCTTTAAAGAATTGAAAATGTAATGAGTTTGTTTTATAAATTAAATCAAAATGTCACAGATATCAAAACAGTCATGTGCAAATGCCATACACACACACACACAAAAATAAAAATTATCTATTGGTAACCCATTTTGCAGCCACTCCACCCTCAAGAAGGTGGAGCATGGCTTCCCACTCCTTAATTGGGGGTTGTACACAATAACTTCCTCCCAAAGAGGATATTACTGAAGGGGGTGGCAGGAAGAGTAACCTTTACAGTGCAGAAACCTGACCAACGCTACTTCAATCAGATGATCTGAGGTCAATATCAACAGTGATGCACCTTGATATGATACAATAAAAATGGTACTTTACCTCTGGCAGTCTTCTTCTCAACAATACATAAAAAGAGTCCAATCATGAGAAAAACATCAGACAAATCCTAATTGAAGGGCATTCTACAAAATACCTCATCAGTAATCAAAACTGTCAAAAGCATTGAAAAGAAAAGCCTAAGAAACTGTTGCAGTCAAGAAGAGCCTAAGGAGACAAGAGGACTAAATTTTTGTGGCATCCTAGATAAGATCCTGGAACAGGAAAAGAACATTAGGTGAAAAACTAAGGAAATCCGAATTAAGTATGGACTTTTGCTAATAACAAAATATCAATATTGGTTCGTCACCTGTAATAATGTACCATACTAAGATAAGAAGTTAAAACAGAGAAAATGGTGTAAGATATATGAAAACTCTCTGTTACTATCTTTGCAATTTTCCTGTAAATCTAAAACTTAGTACGGTGTATTTAGAAAAGCATATAAACAAACACAATGAAGTTAAAAAAAAAATTACTGTAATCACAATTTTCAGATCTTCAATAAGCTGTTAATATACATCAAATTATTTCTTTGTTCAGCCAAATTCTTCAGAATAATTGTGAAACAGTTATATAACAAATAGTACTAGATAGTCCATATAAATTTTGTCTATATATGAAAGTTAAACTCTATCTACAATGTTTTCTATTAGATAAGTCAGAACTAAAAATCATATGAACCAATTCCAAGCATTTATAGATGGATGTTTATATAGATAAGTGAACAGGTAAGAAAGGAAGAAAGGATAGATATAAATATATGTATGGTATATAATATAATGAGGTTAAAAACCATAATAAACAAATCATTCCATTTGTAAAAAATTATAATTTTTACAAATAATAAACAGCTGATATATTTTCAAGAAACAAACTATGATATATATTAAATAATGAGTGATAAAACTGAAGAGAAATCAACCAACCAACAAAAAGAATGAACACACAAATTTCCATAAAGAAGAAAATAAATAGAATTGTAATAGATTTTGGAGATTATCCCAGTAGCTTCCAAAAGAGTTTTATTATTTCACCAGCCTAATTTTGTTACAGTATTCTGCCCAAACATCTAAAATAAGCCCTTACTAATCTTACAAAGATAATCTCATGAATACACAGGTCGAAAAATAAAAATCAGTAATTTATTGGATGTCCAAATTATACATCAAGTAAAGACTGTACTTTTTTTACTGGGAGAGAATAATAAAAGATCTTTCTTTGGATCTATAATAAATTATTTTAAAGCTGTACTTAAAGGTACAGTTATAATATAATGACACAGAATGGAAATCATCAAATCGAAGGTATACCTGTTCCCCAATGTTTATCGCAGCACTCTTTACAATAGCCAAGAGTTGGAACCAGCCCAAATGCCCATCATCAGATGAGTGGATACGGAAAATGTGGTACATCTACACAATGGAATACTACTCAGCTATAAAAACGAATGAAATACTGCCATTTGCAACAACATGGATGGACCTTGAGAGAATTATATTAAGTGAAACAAGTCAGGCACAGAAAGAGAAATATCACATGTTCTCACTTATTGGTGGGAGCTAAAAATTAATATATAAATTCACACACACACACACACACACACAAAAAAAAAAAAAACCGGGGGGGGGGGAGAAGATATAACAACCACAATTATTTGAAGTTCATACGACAAGCAAACAGAAAGGACATTGTTGGGGGGGAGGGGGGAGGGGGGAGGGAGGGAGGTTTTGGTGATGGGAAGCAATAATCAGCCACAATGCATATCGACAAAATAAAATAAATAAATAAATAAATAAAAAGAAAAACAAACCAAAATAATAATAATAATATAATGACACTGGTCTTATGATAAAATAACAAAATCGTATATCTAAAGTATTACTGTTTCTTTTCAATATATTGAAGCTATGGCCTTAATCTAAAAATATCTCTTTTGCTAAAAACAATTCCAACACACTTTTTTAGCAATTATCTTCAGAACTTCTCTCCGATTTGAGTATTTTCAGTTTCAGAGAATTTTCCCCTTGAATAGTTGGATTTAATTTTTGAAACTGTCAAAATATACTCCAAAGTCAAGTTTTGTGGCAAGTTTGAGGATTTAAATAAATACTATAATTTTGATGAAAAACTATGAAGACAGGCACATGTGTTTGTATGTGTGAATGTGTTTGACTAATAACTTCAAATAAGTTCTGAAATTTTTATGTGATGATATCATAAATGGAAAAACGGAATTTCGTTCCAAAATCACTTTCTTTAAATAAATCTGTCAATTTTGCTATTTATGTATTCAGGCACTTTTAATATGCCCCCCACAGAGATGTAGTGTTCTTGAAATGTTCAGCCAAATTGACGTAGTGAAGTTCCAAAAACTTATTATGTTTCACATTGTGATAATTTCTAGATTCCTAGTCATTTGTATATCAATTGTGGTGAATTAATCTAACTACAGTTTTGGTCATATTCTACTGCATTTGTATTGAACCAAGCAAGAAAATATTGATGACCCTTTAGAAAGTTACAAGATAAATATGAAAAGAGTATAACGATAGATTGATAGGCAGGATCTTATTAATAGATGAAATATAATGAAGATAGATGTTTAACAATGGATTGTTATAATTTAAGAAGCACATCAAGTAGAATAAAGAGAATCATTTTAAAAACAAAATGCTAAATGTTAAGGAACAATGACAGTACTGTAATCATCTTTAAACAATATTTAAATGGACTTCACTTAACAAGAAATAACGTAATTGTTAAGTTGTACATGATTCCTCACTTAAGAGATCTCATCTATTCGAAACGACAGGGTGCAGGGACATGCCTGGTGTAGGAAGGAGTCATCACCATGGGGACCAACACTGGTGTCCCAGAACTTTCTCAGATTCCCGGAGCCTTTGGTTTAAAGCATTCTTGAAATGATTAGTAACGTTTGATACTGGTTATGATCTACAGTTTGTATAAATCTGACTTGCCAATCCAATTCAGTGCATGAGCTCAATTTAAAAAAGAAACAACTGAACAGAAAAGAAAAAAAAAAGTGATTTAAACCAGGAAAAGTAAAAAGATTTTAAGAAAAACAGAAAATAGTGTTCCACCTGGAACATGGTAAAGTGGTCTATTATGATGATACAGAATGTGGGATATAGAATGAAGCAATTAATTATTTGAAGACATAACAGCTAATAACTTTTCCAAACTGACAAAAGACCTCAAGCCGCAGATACTAGAAGCTCTATGAATGCAAATCTCTATTAAAAAGGAAAAAAAAAGAAAAGAAAAGCATACCTGTAATGCCTGAAAAACACACAAAAAGAAAGATATTCTGAAAGCTTGAGAAAACAGACACATCACCTTCAAAATAACAATGGTAATACCAACAACTAAAACCTCCACAAAATGAAGCCACCGAAATGACACTTCTAGTAAGTGAAAATAAAATAACAGTTCATAGAGATTTCTATATTTAGTAAAAAATATCCTTCCAAAACTGAAAACCAAATTTATTCTTAGACAAGCAACTGAAACAATTTTTCACCAGTTTTAATAAGTTATATCAGTGGAGTACTTCCAGCACAAGAGTATTCTCAAATCAAGTAAATGGAGAAATAAATGAAAATAGAAAGGATAATTATAGATACTTGTAAATGAATCTTTAATGTATGAAACAATAATGAAGTTCTTTGTCATCTAACATAGATGTCCGATTAAAATATATGACAAAAATAACATAACATATAGAAGAAATATATGCATTTAACTGTCCTACGGTCCTTGAATTGCCCAGGAAGTGAGAAAAATACTAAGAATATTGGGCTCTAATTAGCCAAGTTTTATACTGCATTTTTCCGCCAATGCAATATATAACTACAATAGTATAATACAAAGTAATTTTTAAAATGTTATATTAAGCAAATGAAAAGAGATGAATGGTATATTTAAATTCAAATGTGTTAGAAATTATATTTAAGTGATCTAAATACTGCAATTAAAATATCAAAGTTGTCGTGTGAATTTTTTGAATGTATTTGTATTGGCTAAAAGTGTACAGCTTAAATTTAAAGACACATGAATGCTGAAGTGTGTGGGAGCTAAAAAGAGTTACTTCACAGAAGTGGAGAGTAGAATTGAGGTTACTAAAGGCTGAGAAGAATAGGGGAAAGAGGGATAGGGATAGGTTTGTTAACAGACACAGAATTAGAGCTAGATGGGAGGAATAAGTTCTAGTATTCTACAGTAATGCTAGGTGTGTATAATTAACAATTTATTGTATACTTTCAAATGGCTAGAAGAAGGGAGCTCAAATAGTCTCATCACAAAGAAACGATAAACGTTTGTGGTAGTGGATATGCTAATTAGTGTGATTTGATCATCACACAGTGCATACAAGTATTAAAATATTTCTCTTTTTTCCATAAATGTGTACAATTGTTGCATGTCAATTAAAAATAAAATTGAAAATATTAATTTAAAATGTTGAAGTAAACAGATTTTTAAAAAACCAAATAGACTATTAAGAACTAAAACCACACAAAAACTTTTATAATCATTCTAATATTAGACAAAGCTTTAAAGAGTGACCTTTCAGATATAAAAGAATAGGATCAAAGCACCAAAAAGATAAAACAACTCTAAATTTTTACACATCTAAGAATAATCACAAAACATATAAATACACACACACACACACACACACACACACACACAGACCATGCGTAAATTAAAATTTATATAAAACTTCAAAGGGCCAATAATATTCAATACAATGTTGAAGAACAAATTTTTATGACAAAATTTACCAAAATCTGTTCTTAAGCTACAGAATTAATTATACGTGGCTCAAGTATAGGCAAATGAGTAAAAAACCAGGCACATTACAATTACTTGCTTAAGAAGAAGGCAATACTACAAAGCAAAGAAAAAAGGTTTGTCTTCTCAATAAAAAATGCTGACTCAATTAGATGTCCTTAAGGGAAAAAATTGAACCTTCATGTATAACTTTAACATGCACAAAAATAGACTATGGGTTGGTTATAAATATATATGTGGAAAGCTTCTAAAGCTTCTAGAAAGTAACATAACATAATAATTCCATGTCTTTGGACATGACAAAGACAATAATTTCATGTCTTTGGAGAAGACAAAGATTTCTGAAACAGCACAGAAATTAACTGTAAAACAAAAGATTTTCAAAAAAGTAGAGTACATTAAAATTAAGAACTCTGTGCACAAAGAATACCACATTAAGAGACTGAAAAGGCTAGTTACAAACTGAAAGAAGATATTCATGATAATTATATTTGATAAAAGTCACATGTTCGGTATATAAACAGCAGTCCTCAATTCAATAAGTAAACATGAATAACCCAAAGAAGAAAGAGGCAAGAGACTTGAATGGGCCATTCACAAAAAGATATAGTTGAAGATTTGCTCCACCTCATAATTAATTTTTAAAAATGTAATACCAGAATGACTAAAACCGCATATTCACTAGAAGAGTAAAATGAAAGAGTCGGAAAATACTAAGGGTTATAAAGGATGTGAAGCAACTGTACTCACCCACCACTAATGAAAGTATGTAAATCGGTATACCACTATGGAACACTCTTTGGCAATATATCATTAAGCTGCAAATACATATCCCTTCTGTTATGGACTGAATGTCTGTATCCCCCCAAAATTTGTATCTTAAAGTCCTACCTCAAAAAGGGATAGTATAAGAAGTTGGGGCCTTTGAGAATTAATCAGAATTATATAAAGTCATGAGGGTGGTGCCCTCATGAATAAAGACAAACGTAGACTAATAGTGAAGGGATGAAAAAGACATTTGATGCAAATGGAATCCAAAAACAAGGAGTTGCCACACTATATAATATAAAATAGACTCCAAATCAAGGAATATAAAAAGAAACAAAGATGGATATTATATAATGATAAAAGGATCAATGCAGCAAGAAGATATAATAATCATAAATATATATCCACCCAACATTGGAGTACCCAGATATATAAAGCAATTGTTATAGGGTCTAAGAGGAGAAATAGACCTCAACACAGTAATAGTTGGAGACTTTAATGCACCGATCTCAGCATTGGACAGATATTGAACCAGCAGAGAAATATTGAACTTAAACAACATCTTAGATCAAATGGACTTGACAGATACATACAGAACATTTCATCCAGCAATGACAGAATATACATTCTTCTCATCAGCACACGGATCATTCTCCAGGATAGACCACATGTTATGTCACAAATTAAGTCTCAACAAATTTAAGAGGACTGAAATCTTATCAAGTATATTTTCAGACCACAGTGGAATAAATTGGAAATTAACAACAAACAAAACTATGGAAACTATACAAATTCAGGGAAATTAAACAACATACTCATGAACAACCAGTGGGTCAAAGAAGAAATAAAGCAGAATTCAAAAAATTCCTTGAAACAAAAGAAAATACAAGCAGAACTTACCAAAACTTATGGGATTCTGCAAAAGCAGTACTAAGAGAGATCTATTGCAATAAGTGCTTACATCAAAAGGATAGAAAGACTTCAAATAAACAACCTAACATGAAATCTCAAAGAACTAGAAAAACAAGAACAATGTAATCCCCAAACTAGTAGACAGAAAGAAATAACTAAAATCGGAACAGAACTAAATGAAATAGAAACCAAAAGAATGATACAAAAAAATCAGTGAAAAAAACCCACTGTAGTACTTTTGTTATAGTAGCCCAAGCTGACTAAGACACACTTGTAGTTCCATCCACGGTATAAACACAAAGAAATGTGTACAAATATGTGCCTAAAGACATGTATATGATCATTCCTGGGAACATTATTCACAACAGCCCAAAGTTAGAAACAGTCCAAATATCCTGAAATGTAGAAGGGATAAACAAATTCTATCACATTTATGTGATAGAATATTAAACAACAACAGAAATTTAAAAAACCGTGGCAGCATGCAATATGGATAAATCATACTGAGTGAAAGAAACAAGAGCAAAAGAGTACGTATTGCATGTATATTCACGTAAACAAAAAAAATGGCAAAACTAATCTATGGTGATAGAAAACAGGTAAATTGTTACTTTAGGAGAAGAAAGGGATATGGTGATAGAGCACAAGGCGGTGTGGGAAATTGATCATAAAAATGGTCCCAAATTTTTTGATAAAAGAAATGAATGTCTGAACATTGATACAGTGAATAATATATATCAGTTAAAGTAAGTAAAGGAGAACTAAGATGCATTTGGAAAACAATGTAATACTGAGTGAAAAGAGCAGTTATAAAATCATACAGAATTTGTCATTATATAGTTTTAAAGCATGCAAGACAATATTATACATAATTTGCTCAGTATAGAAGATATAAAAACCTGCATGGAAATAATAAAAAAGAATAGTATAGAAGAGAAAGAAATGGAATATGAGGAGGTTAAAGGAATGCCAGATGATTTTAATTTATTTAATAAATTGGCAAACAATGGATAAAATAAGTTCTAATAAAGCTGTAGTTGGGAGACCTTGTGAAGCTTTTCGAAATTTGGTTTCAAATGATGGAACCACTGGCAAAATAATGACAGTGACTCATAAAAGATGGGGAAATTTCTAATGCAAGAGGAAGGAATGATAACAAAATGAATTAAGTCCACTAGAAAGCAAGAGGAAATAGCACAGATCATAAAGAAACTTCACAGAACCACTGTTTCTACTCACCACCTCTTCCTTCATACCTGCACTCACACTTTAACCCACTCGAATCCGATTTCCTACTTAACACTCAGTTTAAACTTCTTTTCATATTCTGCAATGTCCAAACTGTTGCCACATTCAAAGAGTATTTCTTTCTCTGTATTCATCGTATTCTTAATCAGTACATCATTTGATACAGTTTATTACTCTTTATATGCTCTCTCCTATGTAGCAGATCACTTTTCTTCCCTACCTAGCCTGTAAACATCCATGTTCCTCTTCTGTTGTGGTTCTGTACTTACCTCTCACCGTCTTTTCATAAAACTCTATGCCAGAATCTTCCAAATCATTATCTATTCCAATTTTCTTCTTCGTTTTACAAAAGTGCACATCCACCTGGTTTAATCTGACCTCCACGATTGTATAAAACATTTTTCAAATTTAAAATGTTCAAAAGTCATAATTTATTTCACAATATCTCTAAACTGCCCCTGACTTAAGAACTCCCAAATTCAATTCTTCACTTCCCAGTCAGTCTTAACTTCTCAGTACATGGATATCACCTTTCACCTAATTGCTTAAGTCGGAAATCTGGGAATCATTTTTGATCTTTCTCTCCTGTTTACTTCTCTCATGATCTATTAATATCTTCTGTAATTTTTTTCTCATTGATTTATCTGCAATCTTTCTAAGTCATGTTTCATCACCAGTCTCTTTACCTAATGTCACCATCACCGTTCCAGGATTAGTATATCATCTTTCTAATGGGGATTCCCACCTTCACTTATTTCCTCTTCTATTTCCATCTCCAAAAGCAAGAGTGATCCTTCAATTCCCAAATAAGTTGTCATTTTCCCACTGAAATGATATTCCACTGTTCATAAGGTAAATGATATATTTTTTTTAATGGGTCTCAAAGTGCTGTATGATTTGAATGCAACTTTTTCTCCATTTTCATCTCAAATATTTTCCATCTCTGCTATATAGGCAGACCATTCTTCTTTCAGTTCCCCTAATATAAAAAAAAATGTTTCCAACTCAGGACCATTACACGTGCTATTTCTGCATCCAGAAATGCTGATATCCTCACCCTTAATCTCATCTTTCCATTTGTATCTTAAATATCATCTTTTCAAAGAAGCTTTTGCAAATTATCCTATACAAAGATAACTTTGATTTGTATTTAAAGCATTCAAGTATATGTTTTTTCCTATATAGTTATCTCAACTTACAATTCCTGTCTTTTGGTCTGTTTTTTGCATTAGAAGGTAAAGCACGGTCCACATTTTTTTTTTTTTCGGGTCATCACTACTCACTAGTATTTGACATAGGGGGCTGAAATATACCAGGTTGAAAGTGATGATTTGTTTCATGAATAAAATATTAACAAAACAATAAAAAGCTACTGAATAAAGAAGATTAATAAATTAAACATAAAACACACAGGAAATAATGTTTTTACATATAAAAATGCAAATTAAGTAAAATTTAGGAGTTTTTTCTCCTATGTCATGCAAAATACACATTCATATGAACACCTAGATACAATATCATGTCCTTATCTAGGTAGTTGCATTGAGGATTTTGCCCGTATGTTAGTCAAATAAAAATACAATTTAACAGAGTTATTATTCCATCAGTAACTTGTAGAAAATTTTCAGGTATGTGTCTAAAGAGTACAAACAGAACACCAGTCCCTATGTACCCTCATTTGTTGCAAATATAACACGCGCGCACACACACACACACGTGTGCACACACACACACACGCACACACACACAGTAATGTGATATATAAATAACCTGAAAGAGGAGGTAAATGATGGGGTAACAACATTCACAGTCTGTTATTGACATAGAATTACTTGAATTAAGCAAAACAAGGCAGACTTTTGCATAACCCTGGCAAGAGCAAACAATGCTGGATGGCAGATGATTCACTGTAGACTAATTCAAGATATTGCACATTTAACTGAACAATGTAAATTATGTGTACATACTAATGGGTTCTTTCTAAATTAGCTGTAATCCCCAAAGAGAACATTCAGATATCATTGTGAACAACTCAATGAAGATGTCAACTTAATGTTTAGTTGTAGGCAAAATAGGCAAGTAAGATGTTAGTTTGGGTTAAGATCATAGAAACTCATCATGGAAAACATTCTGTCAGTAAATAAACCAATGTCAAAGGCTTCCTTGATACCTTGAGAAATGCACTTTTTTTTAGATTTATGTCAATAAATATTTTTTTATTTTTAAGAAAATAAATAGTTAAGAGGTTGTGAATTGTTTGACAAAATCAGAAATAAGTAATTCACACAGTGTAAATTAGATAAAATTTAAGGGCTTTTTTCTTTATCATGAAAAATACACATTCCTATGAACAACTGGACAACATAACATATGATATGCACAGTTCCCTGATGATCTGCTAGTGTCAGGAAAATACTTACTATACATAAGATCGGGTAATAAAGTAGAGAATAATATTTCTCATATTCAGGGGGAGGAAAGAAAATCAAATGATGAGGACAGTTGTTAAGCATGATGTGAGTCTGATGAGGTTGGTATGAGACAAACAAATCCAGTTTACTGTGTTATTTATCTTAGGATATCTTTCTACAATTTTTTGTGATTGTTTACCCATTCTGTCAATAAAATGTGAGCAAATAATAAGCTCTGAGTCTGTGTCTACATAGTGCCAAAACAACTGATGGAAAGCTAAAGAGCTCCCCTAGCTCTTGATTTTATTAGAGAAATTATAAAATCATATAGTAATTATTTGCTATTGATACACCTATTCCACTCTACAATGAGCTATACAAAAGCAAGACTCAGTATTCAATAATGGATGCCTAAGCCTCCAGGTTTTAGCATTTGGTGATCAATAAATGTTAGTTAAAAGAATGAATGAATGAATGTGTTTGCATATAAATGAATGAATTGTTTTCATTTGCATAGGACCAAGGAAAAAGTGTCACTGCTTCCTGGGGTATAAACTTTATTCCTCAGTGGGTGAATGAAAGTGCTTGGGATTAAATAGCTATATTATAGCTGTGTAGATATAAATACTTGGTACAAAGTATTTTGATGGCCAGATAAATTATTAAACTCTCTACTTGCTTATCTTTTTTGATCAGTCTGTGATTTCCTTGGAAGTTTTGTTCTAAAACTATTGCATACCTAGGAAGTCATAAAGAATTATCGAGGCTATGAATTAATGAGTGAAGAGAACATACATGGCCCTGCCAGCATGGATCTTAAAAGCAAGTCAGAAAGATTGAACACGTCATTAAAAATGTGATAACTCTTGACAAAAGAGAAATATAAATATGCAAACGTACAGCAAAATTTACCTTAGTTTAGGGAGTCAGAAAAGGTTTCTCTTAAACCCATAACAGTGTGTATCTCAAAGACGGGGAGAGTTAGGGAGGCGAGTTGACAAGAAGTGGCAGGAGAGAGAATGTCCTAAGACCATTATGTAAGAGGAAAACTGACACATTTGTAAATCTGAAGTCTTTGTCAACTTGGAGAACAGATTGGTGAGTGGTACTGCTAGGCAGAGCATAGGCACATTTCTGAACATGCACACAGACTTGTAGGCCACTTTGAGACTTTTGAACTTGATCTTTAAAATAATGATACATTGAACATTCTACCATGGGGAGTAACATGTTCTGACTCATTTTTATAAAAAAGATCTCTCTGGATGACTCATCCAGAATGGACTTAACAGTATCTCAGTTTTTGTGCTGCTATAACAAAACACCTGAGGCTAGGTATTTTACATAGAAAAGAGGTGTATTTGGCTCATGATTCTGGAGCGGCTACATCTGGCACAGACCTCAGGCTGCTTCCACTTATGGCAGAAAACAGAAGGGGAATCTGCATATGCAGAGAGATCACATGCCCAGTGAGAAAGCAAGAGGGAGGGAGGGAAGATGCCAGGCACTTTTTAACAAGCAGCTGTCTTGGGAATTAATAGAGGAAGAACTCACTCACCCCAAAGGAGGGCATTAATCTATTCATGAGTGTTCCACCCCTATGACCCAAACATCTCCCACTAGGCTCCACCTTCCTACATTGTAACACAGAGGGTCAAATTTTAACATGAATTTTGGAGGGCGTGAACATCCAAACCATAGCAGACAGGTATACAAATTAGGGAGCTATTTTATTCACACAAAATAGATCATGTGAGATGTATATAATATAAACTGCATAATAATTACAGTGGAATACAGATGTATATACTATCAATGTCAAATATGTAGTAATTATTATGAAGCATTCTGGAAGATGTAATTAATATTGCAATCTTCTGGCAGGAAGACATGATGAAGTAACACCTAAAAACTACCATCCTCTACATACTTTATACAGAGTTCTATCATTTACTTCTTGATTATATTACTTCTCTATGAAGTTACCATTATACTGACTTATCGGTTCAGTTAAACCACAAGTCAATTCAGACAATCATCTAACGCTTTCACTAATTTGTCTGGTTGTTTAATTAAATTGATAAAATTGATTAGCTATCTTGGCCTCTTGGTGTTTTGTTTGTTTGATTTGTTTTGTTTCACGTTGACAAAGATTTAGAATGGTTATGCTCTTATACAACAGGGAGTAAAAATGAACATGTGACATGTGTTCCTAATCTTAGACACATGAACTGGAAAACATTAGGGTGTCAACAAGCCCAGATCCCCCTTCATGTCACGTCCTCTTCTGCCGTTCTTCTATACACTGATATTTTCCACCATTTCAATACCCTCAATTATAGTAATGGCTACTAGGAATGTAAACTTATGGTAAGACATGTTATTTGCTTTCCATTATAGATATGATAACAAATTTGCTTCACAGATAGAGAGAGGCATATTACTTTCTAAAAAGCAAAAATTGCCCTGTTCCCTCATGAATAAAAATATGTTGTAGGAGTAGACTGCCAAGAGTTACACTATATATTTCCTTAGGATTAGAGACAATGTTTCATTTTTGATAATGTACATGGAAAGATAAAATGCATCAGAAAACTCTATTCATTAAATTTATCATTCACATGGTTGGCCTATCATGGCTAGTCACATAATTCATAGACTGATTAAGTGCAAAGTGAATGAATCACATAACTAAATATTTTCAATGCTGTGCATGAATGATAGAGTTAATCAATAATGTACCCAAACTTATTTTATGATCTACTAGCACAGTATGCTTTATTTTGGCAAATGGTAGAAAATCTATATTTGGAGCTCATTCAGATTGAGAGGTCCAAGGCTAATCTTAGGCAAAATTGTGAAAAAGATCAAATTTTTCTTTTCAAATCTCCAGGATTTCTACATTTGTTCCAAATCCTTTTAGCCCTTTTAACATGACACTTAAATTCCTAGAATCTAATTTTAAAAGACCAATGGAAGTTGATTGTGTTTCAGGAAAATGCATGCCTTTCTCTTCCATTTATAAAACTAACAATGGAAATGCTTTCTAAAGTCTCATTTGTTACTTAAAATTTTACTAAAGATTTGTCGTGATGTGGACATGCTAAAATTTAAAAGTAAAAAACAATGAAAGGCTTAAAAAGCTAGAAGAAACCAATATCAACATTGCCTTGTTCGTAAACATTATAGCACTACTAAGACTTAATAGTCTTCTTTATTAATAGTGTTCTGTCTGGATTGCTTTGTCCGTCCTTTAAATCAAGTCTTCTGAGATATAAAACCATCGTATTCTGCCTATTAAAAAATGCCAACTGTGCTGCCAGTTCTTGTAAATAAATAATCATAAAGGTCTGCAGGAGACAACTTCATCTAGTACTACCCATGCATTTAAACAGAGAAAAACTCAGAGGAATTTATTTCAAAGTATATACATCAATTTACTCATTGACATTTGGCCAATTTCCACATTTGCAGAGTAAGACATCATCTATATATTAAACCTAAATAGATAGAACAGAAAACAAATTGTAGTAAAGAAAAAACAAATAATAATTTAAAAAACAACTTTTGTTCTTGCCATGTTCAGAAACTGCCTTATTCAAGAAACTGCCTGGAGAGGAAATACAGTGACCTTTCAAGAGTCCTTGCAAATGTGATCCAAGGCAGAAAAGATATTTCGTACCTGGAAATTCTCCCAGCAACGATCACATCTCAGCAATGTTAGTGAGCTTGTGTTTATTCCATCTTCCAGCACTCCAAGCCCACTAAGCTTCACCTGTTGCCTGACTTTGCATTACAAGAATGCCAGCAGCTTGACCAGAGTCACATAAAAACATAATTTTAACAAGCTCCCACTGTTAATTATGACATAATTTGTATTTTGTGACTATAAACAAGGTCAGTTCTAGACAAAATAGTGTCATAGGTAAACCATGACTTGATGTATTAACAAAGATCCTTATGCCACTTGTTGGTTTCTTAAAACCCTACCTGGTGGAGGTCATTATTAGTCTGAGCTCTTTGCACAGTTAAAAGCTGCAGACATTTCTTTCCTTTAAAAAAAAATAAGTCCCTTAAAATAATGGAGATTATTTAATAATAATAATATTATATCCTAATTTTTATATCTTGACCTTTTAATATGACCAAATGTGCAAATATATGATTATTGATCGTTGTAGTACTGACACCATAAAATTGGTTATTCTCCGTACTTATATATTTAGCTTTTTAATAGATATTTCACAATATATGTTTGCTCTATAAACAGCAGCATGATGAACATCTTTGTGCATTTTGGTTATTCCATAGGTTAAGAGTTCACAATACAGAGTTATGTAATCAAAAGAATTAATATATTTGAACACATTTCTAAAAGTTTATACATTTACATATGTAGTATATAAGAAAAAATATAATTTCTATTTTTAGAATATAATATTCCTACACATATAAATTTTACAATACCTTAGTCCAAATGAAACACACAAACCATAAGGTTTTTGTATGTTTGCAGAACAATAAACCACAATCTCAACAGAAATTCAGCACATTTTATACTTACTTTAACTGTGCATAGGGATGAGTTTATTTCATTCACTCAACCATTTTCAATTTAAAAGAACTCAATATATCTAACTAAAGTCTCTGATTACTACGTGTTTCTAGGTCAGAAAATCCTTATATTTGATCATTATTTGGTAGTATAATGACACTTTAAATGTGATTAGGTTGTAAATTCCCCTAACATAAAAATATTCCTTGGGCTATGTTATCAAATTGGAATTTCTTGGATTGGAAAACTTACATAAATACTGATGCCTGTCTACCCTCACCCAGAAATTTTGATTTAATTGTTCCAGAAGAGCGAACTACATAGGTATTTTTTTTTCAAAGTTATCCACATGATTATATTTAGTAGCCATGGTTGTTAAAAATTACTGCTTCATATGAAAAAAGCTCTGTGTGGTGTCTATGTGCATGTATGAACAAGTATGTATATATAAGTGTGGGTTAAAGCAGACAATCACATGTGACTGATATGGGGCTTGAGGATTCAGGGAGCTTATGCACAATTCCTGGCTGTTGCAGTTGTAGCTCTGATTAATTTCTCTAAGAAGAGATATAATGGTACTGGAAAACTTCCAGGGAAAGGAAACAAAGCTGATATTAGGAGTGCTGGAAACTATCTGTGGGAAATAGATAGTATTTTATTTCCAGAACTGGTTGCAATATTTTTGACTTACGAGAGTTAATGATGGTCATTGTTGCCAGAGAGTACAGGATAATATCCCTTGCTAAAAATAACTCTTATATGTCTCACAAGCTTTGGATTTATAAGAAAATGTGTGATCACAAAAGTGTTAAGATGAGTCATATTATCAGCATCATTTTACTCAAAAAGACAGAAATAAAGCAAAACTTCAGAAAATGAGATGCTCTTAAACCTGAGTCCAATTCTTAGTGAATAGCAGAGGAATTTTGGACAGCCAGAAATCATTTTGAGTACAGATAATGGTTATCTGAAGAGCGTGAAAAATGAAAAGCTCAAAAAACAAAGGTGGAATGATGCAGTAAAAGAAACCTTCCCTTTTAGAATTTTGCTGAGGGCCCCTGGCAGCAATCACTGCTTTAAATTAAGAGAATGCAAAGTGATAAAGCTCAGCCTCAAGTGATTTAGTCGGTCCAATCTGTTTAGGTGAGCCTAGGGTCGATAGTACACCTGGATGCTTACTCTTTCAGGAACACAGGGGAAAGGGTCTGGGTCATGTTTATCTCCTGCTTTAAGTCAGCATACAGCTTTATTACCTGGGGTAAAGAGCACTATTAAAAGTTTGAAAATATTCCTTTAGAGTTAGTTTATTTTTAAAAATTCAAAGGTTTATGCTATATTCCTCTAGAGCCCTCTGTATTAATAGGAATAATTTTTCTGTAAATTTAGTCTTGTGTGGAATCACTGTGCATTTGCACATGTCATTTAATGTATCAGATGGATGAGATAGACAATAGGTGTCAATGGAAAAGAGCCACAGAATCACAGTTCGATTTCCATAATGACCTATTTATGATAATTAAAAATATAAATAGCTTTGGAAATACATTTATAGACATCAACATGTATTTGATTTAACTTGTACTTGAAAACTATTCTTAAATGAACCCAACATATGGGAACTGGAAACATGAATTTGTATTTACAGGTCTTTGCAGTTTAAAAAAACTCTTTAGCCATATGTAGTAAGTACAAGCCTTGGTGCTATCTTATCTTTGATTTGTGGAATGTTATGACAAACACACACACACACACACACACACACAAAATCCACATGATCCAGCCCTTCCCCTTATATTTCTCTGAAATGATTCAGATGAGCAACAACTGCCAAATTAAACTTCAGCTATGACCTGTTCCTATGTGATGTGTACAGGACAAAAATATAAAGCTTCTTAAGTCAATCACTATTTTTGTTCTCCTTTGCTAATGGCTCATAAGGGGCAGGAAAAAATATTTCAAGTCCATAGTGAGAATGAATTGACACCATCAAAGCAAAGTAGAGAAAAATATACTAGGCAATTTCTATTGTAAGAGCATCCAGTCTCATCTTTAGCATAAGCTGCCTGATTTATTTAAATGATAGTGCTTGTATTTCACTTTATCTTTTCTATATTAGGTTTAAAATATTCTTTTTGTTTCGAAATAAATCATAATTTATTATATACTGTGGAGACATGTCTTTTACTTTAACATGCAATTTTAGGATCATTTATAAGGGTATATTAAAGACCATTTTAGAAATATTGTATTTATGACATTAAAGGTTTTAGCTCTGATTCACTGTTAAGATATCAGAATAATCCCATGACACTTACTGATACTCTAAGTCAAGTGCTGGCAAATTTTTCAGTAAAAGTTCAGATTTTTGGCTTTGGGTGCTAAAGATCTCTGTAGCAACTACTCAAATTTGCAATTGCAGAATAAAAGCAGCCATACATAATACGTAAATGAATGGGTGTATGTTGCAAAAAAAAATAATAATAATCCTTGTTCACAGAAAGAGGTGGAGAGATGGTTTTGATCCAAGGGCTGCAGTTTGCCATCTCCATTTTAGGGCAATTGTTCTCTATGTGGTGAATCAGTTACCTAGGCTACTTCAATCTGGTGATTACCCTTCTCAAATGAGACCATCATCTTTGCTCTACTTGAGGAACAGATGGCCGGAGGGTCAGGCACTAGCTCTTATATACTTTGGCCAGGAAGTGTCATATGTCCCTTCTGCCCACAGCCCATTGACCAGAACTAACCACATGGCCTTACATAATTGTTAAGGGTCTGGGAAATGTGAAAACAGATGGAATGTTAAGTGAGCATGATGTCTCTGCCACACTCAAGAATTACAGATAGTAATTAGTAGAGAGCTAATTACAGATCGTGATCAACAAAATATAAGTTTGTAATATAAGTAACAATTCTGCCAAATAACTATTAAGAAATGGACATTACCTAATTTGTTTTGTTTTGTGTTTTTGATTACATGGGGTTGTAATAATTCTTACGGTGCTACAAGATAGCTGAAAAATGAAGAGAATACACAAACAGGAAAGAGACAGTCTTTTTTGACCTGCAACTAGAAAGAGCATTGTTCAGAATGGATGTCGAAGGAAAGTCGCGTTGGTAGAAACATAATTTTGATGAAAGCTTTATATCTAAAAGTTGAAAAAAGATCAAATGCAGACTAAAGGGCTGTAATTCTAAGCACCCATGTCCAAAGTAGTGGTTACCTTAACCACCTTACCAGAAGGCTCCTATGAGAAAAAGAACACTGAAGGACATACTGAAAGAATCAACACAACCAAACTGATCAAAGAAGACCTAGATATCATACATGCATGAGGGTACTTCAGAAAGTTCATGAAAATATTGGTATTATCTTTCAATTCTGTTTTTCTTGCAAACTTTTGAAGTACCTTCATTTATATGTATGTGTATGTGTGAGCGTGTATATAATGCTATTTACTACAATGAAATAATGCAGCTTCCAAATATTGAACATGATATATGACAACCAGAAGCTGGTTTTATATAATGCACATATGTCTCAAGACATTTTCATTCTCAGAGCCAACAATAGAGCTGTAACTATCTTCCTTTCAATATTTTGAAATATACTTCTTTCGTAAAGCCCTGGGTGTATGTCTGGTGACTTCCAGCCTTCAGTTCTTTAGTTTTAATACACTCAAAAATGACATGGTCACTTATTCCCAAAGATCATTTTGCTTCCATTCCCAATTTTCTTTACTCATCATAATAGTATCCCAAGTTGCAATTTCCCATATTGATTCTTCTACATTTTTATGATGAAATATTTAATAAGGCAAGTCAAGAATTTATCAGATGTTCTGTTCTTAGCAGAATAAAACTTCTACCAGATGCAGTTCTCCATCATTACTAATATTAATATGGTGCCTGTTTTATGATACGCATTAGGAAAGCATTTTGCAAGTTGTTTGTCTACCCTAGCAATCTGTAGCATATTTTATTTCAGCTTCTCTCATCTTTTATTCTCCACCAAAAGGTTTTCACTGCAAATCCACTTTCCTCTTCGTGAATTTTAATTCAAGAATACATCTTTTTGACATATAGTCTTTGTAGTAGAAAAGCCATGAGCTTTGGAATCAGTCCACATCTTGACTCTGAAATTTACCAGATGGGTATCTTTTAACAAGTTGCATTAACTCTTTAGCCAGTATCCTTTATTTTAAATCAAAATTATATGTTTGATATAAATTCTTTACATATGTGTTTGTGTATTTATCTCCTCCAATTTGGAATTTTGCATTTCTTTTTTTGAGTTGAAGTCTATCGTTAAATGTATTCCTTAAATAAGCATTTTAACTTTTCTAAATTCACTAGTTTCTTAAAATTCTATGTGCATTTTGTTATCAGCTGCACTGGAAAATCTGGGACATTTAAAATAAAAAGAGTACAACTCAAGCTTCAAATTACCAATTGCTGTTAACCCATCCCCTCCTGTTTCTGGAATAAGAATGAAGGACAATTTCTAAATTCTGTTGAGGGGAGATAAGAAAAGGTGAATTACATATTCACCTTTCACATATTCACCTGATCCCAGTTCACAATCTATGTAAGCAACTTTACTTGCATTTATTTTTTTTAAGAAAATTTTTTCAGAGCTCATGTCTCCATTATTCAACAATGATATAAACTATAAAATTTTTTTAAAAACATAGAATTTAAAAACTACTCAAATAACTTACTGAATTTTTCATATTTAACCTCTGGATAATTAGTCATGAAGATTCTTATGATGACTACTAAAACCAAGGGTAGTTCAAAGTCAAATAAATAGTTGGTCCATAACTTCTAAATTCCTTTCATAGGAAAGTATTATCCTCTACCTGTTTTTACATAACTCTTAATAATGGTAATGGTAGTTATTGGTATATCATGAGTAAAGTAGGCCTTTTAGCGTTGGCTAATGCAGAGTGGAATGGCCATTAACCATTCATTTTTTGTGATGGAAGGATTGCATTTACACAACTTGTAGAATTTTTATTCACCTATTTGTCAACTTTACTTCTTTAAGGTTGTCATGATTTTTCTTAGTTATCATTGTTTTAAAAGTTGCTTGTGGCATAAGTTCATTAAATGTAGTATGGCCAAATGAACCACATGTAAAATAGACAGCTAGAAATTCTGTCAAACATGATTTGTGCAAAAATCTGTCTCTGTGCAATGGCGTGATACTGTGAGCCCTTGGCTATTAGGCCCTTGGTTTTGCTCCACAGGAATTAGTTTTTAGTTTCTCAAAATAAACACTGCTTAGCCTTAGTAAGGCTATAGCAGGACTTTATGAAAGTATAACATTGTGAGACTGTGAACATATCATATTCCATCTTGACAGCACTTACGACTTGCTATGTCCTTTACGTGAGCTCTTCCCACAGAAGTTATACAGTAAGTAGGGGTAAGATAGTTAGAACAATAGTTAGAAAGTTTGCTGACTACAAAGAAGGAACTTAATGAGTAAGTACTAGTAAAGCAACACCCAGTCTACTACCTACATCACAAGACCACCAAAGATAATAATCATCGTCATAAGACATTTGGAGCTAGTGATTTTATCTCATTTCTTAGAACTTGCTTCTTTGCTTTTTCCACTGCTTTGCGTGAACTGCCTGTATAAACTTGGGCTCAACCAGGAGGTGGCACAGAGAAACTTTGTGTACGTTCCTGGGCCGTCATCTGCCTGATCCATCATCCTGTAAGTAAATTACCCTCTTAATTAAAAATTCTTTGCCTTACTGCATGAAAGTGTTTGCTTCATTATTTGGTCTGAAAAGATACCTTTTCAGTTTGGTGGGCATTTTGCCTCTACTCCACCTTTGGACAAACATATTTTCTTTAGTCTTAAAAGGCAAGCACAATCAATGACTGTAAGCAAAGCTTTCTTTTTCTTTACTGGATGATGTTGATTAAGATCCCTCAAATAGTCTCGTGATGAGTTCCAGATAGGGCCCTCTATACTTGTTGAGTCTATACTTTTGTTTTGTTTTGTTTCTTGCACATAGTATAACCAGTCAATTCTATGCCAGATATTACGATTTCTAGATATAGCCCATGAATAATAGTGTCTTTGTTATTTAAAAATCTAATCGAAGTAATATTAGTCTGTCCTGGAATCTGAACATTAAAACATACCTCACTGTGTAGAAGTCAAAAAAAGAAATTTATTGATTAAAAATACAGTCTAAATGGAAGTACAATAAACAGAAGAAAAAAATGACTACATCTGCAAGATTTTGAATAAAGTACATGATTTCTTTAAAACCTCTCTCCTATTGCCTATGTTTACTAGTGATTTTTTTTTTTTTTTTTGTAAGTAGGGGCTGGGAGTGTATATTGTAAGTTGTGATAATAAGCACACCAAAAATTTGCATATATATCTAGTACAATAAATGTTTATTTGTCACTCAAAGTTCAACATTGGGTTTCAATATTTGCAGGTGACTCTGTACAGAGAGTAGTCCAAGGACACAGGCTCTTTCCGTATTATTGTCCTTCCGTCTTCAACACATGCTTTTCTGTATCAAGCCTGGAGGAGAGAAAGAAGGAGGATTGCAGGTGGGCAGGTTTCCACAGGCCAGGCGGGGCTTGGAAGTAGTACCTTACCCTGCTGACATCGCTTTAGCTAGAACTCAGTCATAAGGCCACATCTATCTACAAAAATAGCTTGGAAATGTGCCCAAGAATAAAAAGAAAAGATAGGGTGATGAGGCAGCAGACTCTGACACACCAGTAATCGAACACAAAGAAACGCACACACACACACACACACACACACACACACACACACACACACACACTCACACACACACACCTCATGATACCCCCATCAATCAAGTAAAGGAAAACACTGTTACCATGCTATTATATGTCTTTTCTGAATACTTCAAAATGTTCATGAAAAAATAGAATTAAAAAATAAAACAAATCTCTCCATGAACTCTTTGAAGTATGCTCTTATTAATATGTGTACAAAAGTAAAAGAGATTCTGTTTAACATGCTAATTTTAGGGGTTACTTGTTACCTGGGAAAAAATAGAAACATTTTAAATGCCAATCAATAGAGACAGACAAAAAATATTTGTTCCTTTCTATGGAATATTAAGCCGCTATTATAAGAATGGACTAGAGGTAAGTGCGTTCTGTTTTAAATTGATATTTATGATTGATCAGTAAAACAAAAAGCTAACAGAAAAAATTGTAATATAAACTGGGTGTGTTTGTTTTTATGGGAATATATGTGCAGAGCAGAAATGTCTGCATAGATAGATGATACTCTGATGCTGAAGTTAGGGAGAGCAAGTAGATAGACTTTCATTTCATAAACTTTTGTGTTTTTTGAGTTGTCTTTTGTACTTAAAGAAATCTTGTGTTACTTATGTAATGCCAAAAATAAGAAAAAATTTTGATTTCAAAAAGAATGGCCATTACAAGAGAGAAGAAATTGGCATTGTATGCTTGATAATAAAACTTCAGACCATCATACATACATTTCCTGATAGGTCGGCTATTATTTACAAAGAAGGGCTAATAAAATAGGAGAGGTATTTCTTAGGTGACACGCTGATTCAGGGAGACTTTCTTGTCTCTCGACTCTGAGAACCGCATCTCAAAAGCTGGGAGAGGAACGGTACTAACTCCTTTTTTGCCATGAACCTACTTCTCAATGTTGTCTTATGGAAAAGCCCCTTAAAATCACTCTAAAGATCATAACTCCTACTCAGTGTTGAATAAGTTGAGGCCCCAAGATCACTTAAATCAAACTAACCTGTGTGCTTATTAAAATATTGCTGCCTCGGCTCTTACCCTGTCCCCTTCCACTGTTAGAGCCAAAGTGTATGCATATTTAGCAAAAACCTCAGATAAGTACGTTAGAGAGACAAATCAGAGAATCTCTGGTATAAGCAGGATTTAACAACAGAGATTATTTTTTTTAATTTTAATTTTTTATTGAAATAATCATTGTACATATTTACTGGGTACTTTGAAACATAAACAGAACCAGGCTTAGATTCAAGTGCCACCACATAGATGCATTAGTTCTCTTGTCTGAAAAAATGAAACAATAGTTTTCTTCTCTTTAAAATGGGAAAAAATAGTAGCGAGATAGTAGTTAAAAAGTGTTCAGCTAAGTGTCACATAATCCATACTAGGTTAGTTTATGTTATGATTTTTGTTGCTGTTGCAGTTGTTATTTGAAGATGCCCACATGGGCACCTAGGAAATAAGGAGCCTGAGCCAAGGGAAAAATGGGCCCCGAAGCTTTGCCTGCTTCACAAAGAGGCCACCCTGTTTACAGCTTCATCTGCTACTGTCAAAGAAAATGTATTGGGATCTACAGTTTGGTTCCATAATTTTACAGACATTTACTAGGCTGTTATTCTGTGCTAGGCACTTTGTATTTTAGTATCTAAAGACAATTTGAGTCTTTGTGGCTAAGTTTCTGCAGACCATTGAATGTGTGGTAAAAAGGCTCTCAGGGCTGGGCAGAGCAACAGCTTTTTGAGACAGAAACAATCAAAGCTCCTTCTCTGACAAAGAAGAGCTCCACATTTGACCTGACACTACAGCTCCTCCTGCAGTCTCCTCCGTTCCCTCTCAGTGCTCAAGGACAGAGGTGGGAGCAGTACTTGGGAGCAATACTTGTCGGTTCTCTCAGACTTGGCCCCTTGGCACTCATTCACACACACGCACCAGGCTTCACAACTGTCCACTGTGACTCATTCACTGTATGTCTATTGTGTTGCAGGCACGATAAATAATGAGATGCCTTTTAGGCGGTTTGAGCAGTACTGATGATCTCTTCCGATCAATGTCATTGTATTGTTGGTGAACTCACAAATGAACAGAAACAGCCCAATGGCCTGGAGTTTTTTCACCATTTATATTAATTTGTGAATTTATATGTTTGGTTGCTGTGGTTCATGGAGGAAAAGCAGAAAAACAAGACAAACAGAATCGTTTTGATTGCATGTGATGAAAACATTGGAAAGCTGCAGATATTCAATATTCAGGTCAGTTTAGATGTTAGTGTGACTGGCATATCAAAATCTAATCTTAATTAAATCCTTGGAACAATTAAGCAGCGTGGAGAAGAAAGTAAAACAAGGGAATAAATAGTCTTCCTAAGAATCAAATAATTTTTCAAATACATTTTATCTAACTACCTGCACATATAAATGCAAAAATGAAAGTTTATGGCATATGAGAGTAAGATCTTACATTTCATGAATATGAGGAAACTTGGCATGAGTCCAGAAATGGAGAAATATTTATTGTGTAGTTTTGTCTTCCTCTTTTATGATTAATTCACAATTAGACGTGTAATTATAATTCAGAAATGGGTAAAATACATTCAATGGTTTTAACCATTGATAGATTTGTAAACAAAAGCAGCTGGACTAGAATTTCTTCAAGGAAATATTTACATGCCAACAGTTTATCACACTGAAAGTCTGCTGATAAACCACACATGGGCCTTATGTTAATGATTGTGCAACAATGATTCATTCTGTGCTTTTCACTAGTTCTCAAGATACCAGATGCAGAAGACTAAAATTTGGGTGCAAAAGGGAAAAAGGTCCTTGTGCTTTTAATTTTTTACCACCTTTCAGAAGGAACCATCATTAGGTTGGCTCTTATCCTTCATTCCTTAAGCTACTTCACACTAAATCATTTCTTGAAGAAGCATTAAAAGAAGGTAGGACAGAATCAGATTAATTCCAAACCACAGGACTTCAAAATTCCAGAATACCAAAAAACACTTAGTTCTAAATGTCCAATAAACTATGAGTATTACTTTGCCTTAACAACCTGGCAATGTGAATGATTATATGGTATCCTAGGTTAATATTCTCAAATTTTCAATATTCTTCAAATTTTTTTACCATGAAGCTGAGAGAAGTGTGCCAAATGATCTTACTCCACCTCCATGTGGAAGAGTGAGAGTGGGGATGAAAAGTGCTAGGAGTGTTACCCTAGCAGAACTGCTTTCAGAAACATAGGAGAAATGAGTGATCTTACTAACAACAAATATAGAAATGGGGCAGTATGCTAGAATAAAAAGAATAAAAATCCAGTTTGCTAAGACACATGGCTTACATATCACCTTTTCCGAGTTCATAGTATCAGTGTGATCTTGGATGATTTAGTAAATCCCCCTGAGCCTCCATAGGGTCAACTCTAAAAGACCGATATATTCAACCTTACTATTCGATTTCACAAGTCATACTACCAGGCACTGAGCTAAGCATGTTTTTATTTCATCTTCATATTCACTTCTAACAGTATCATCTCCATTTTACTGCAAGGAAACCAAGACCCCATAAAATTCACTAACCTGCTCAACTCACAAAACTAATAAATGACAGAGTAAAGTCTTGAAACTAGCTCATGCATTTGACCACTATGCTATGCCAGAGAAGCACACTCTAGAGGAAAAACCCAAAAACTTGGTTAGTGGAATCAGGGAACATGTTTATTATGGAATCTGCATGCAACATTCACTTGAGATTGAATAACTGGGTAAGAAAACTACTGAATCTGATATTTTCCTGGCTAGTGGATGAGATTGGTTCCAGAACTTAGAGAAAAGCTAAAGCAAAAAGGAATGGTTATGTATGCCAAGATCGAAAAATTAGTCTAGACATGAATGGAGTCAAGAAGAGCATTTTTAAATAGGACTTTCTGAAATTAATGAAGAAAAACAACTGGCTTAAAGTATCTATGAAGGCTTCCATCAGCAAATAACAGCAACAAGATTAAAAATGGCTTAAACTATGAGGATACTTATGATACAAGTCACAAGCAGTACAGGTATGATTTAGCAGCTCAGTGATGTCATTAAGGGCCCAGGCATTTTTTCTCTTTATATTCTTACATGCTAGTGTGTTAAACTTTTGACCTAACGATTTTTGCCTTATGATTAAATATGGCTACTGCATCTCCAGCATCCCAAAAAAGGGAACAAAGGTATGATGCAAGATATTTTCTTCTCATTTATATTTGCCCTGTTATGTTGGACAAGGAGCCATAGGAAACAGATTTCTCCTGTCTCGTTAGCCAGAAATTTGGCACATGCTTACCCCTAAATTACAGTTTGACTAAAAGGATTGGGATTCTTAGAGTGGATTTACACCCATGATTATCCCCTGGATATGACAATGGGGCTGGACAAGGACTGTGGTTTGAGTATCTACCCAGGTCATGAAGGAACTTAACACCCAATTCGGTGGTGGAAGGTGGGCCCTTTAAGAGGTGATCAGGTTGAGATGGCTGTGCCTTTATGATCGAATTGATCCATTCATGGAATAAGGGTTGATGGTGTAATGGGTTGCCATGGGCAGGGTTCTGATAGCGTTATAAGGAGAGCAAGTGAGAAAGTCAGCTGTCTTGTTCATGCCATTCTCATCATGTGATACCCTGCATTGCCATGGGAGTCTGTAGAGAGTTCCCAACCAGAAGAAGGCCCTCACCAGATGTGTTCCCTGGACCTTAGACTTCCCACCCTCCAAAACTGTAAGAAAAAAATTTTATTTCTTTATAAATTGCACAGTTTCAGGCATTCTGTTATAAGCAACAGGAAACAAACTAATACAGCAAGAATCTTCTCTTCCATAGGACTAAGGGATTCCTTCCCACTGCCTTATTTAAATATGGTTGCTATAAGAAGAAATTGAGGAGTAGAATGGCTGATTGGTAGCCAATGAGCAGTTTCTGCCACATGTAGTAAATATGCATCTTAAGCAATTATCTACAGAAGATGATTCTGTTAACAAGATTAAAATTATCAATGATGTCTAAAAGGTGTATTTCAAGCCCTGAAAAAAAAAACACTATGCATATTTAATTTCAAAGCTAAAACATTAACCAAAGTGTGGTAATTCTGTATCATCAGCTTCAAATAAATCAATGACAATAGTAATTAGAGATGGTGTGAATCGTTCATTTTCTTTGTGAATTGTTCATAGTTGTAATTCAATAGAGAAAAAATAAGAAACAACAATAATAATAACTTTTTATTAGTCATGCTAAAGTAGCAAACCAGTGGCATGGATAATTGAAAATAGTGGATTATATGCATAATGATGAACTACTTAGGTTATTTGCCTTACTAGAGATCATTTTGCATTCCCAAAGCATATTATCACCTATTTGTTTGAGGAAGTAATCACTAAGCATCTTCAGAGGAAAGTTCTATAAATCTAGGTCAAATAATTTTCCACGGTTAAAATACAATGAGGATATAAAATTCACTGTCTATGTAAAAGTGATCACTTATCAAGAAGTTTCTTCACTGAGCAAAGTGCATGAATGCAGATTAGGAATGATGGTAAAAAATTTCAGAAAAGCTTGAAAAAATTGGGAATTTATTACATCACTGGTTGTCTGGCATAAATTTAGAAAAGCACTTTTTGGTCTAGTTTTATTAGAATTCAGGCTACTTTTTAAAAATCATGCTTTTTTATAAAGGTATGAGGGGTTCAGTACTTTCCTGAATAGGCTCATAAGCACATTCCAAGTCAAAAGCATAGGTAAGCTAATAATATTGATCACATCATTGCTATCACTCCTATTTTATTTTATGTGCCTTCTCTTTAGCCTGCAACAATGTATAATGGATGGCATTTGATGTCTACTTGAGTTCATTTAGTAGAGTATATATTGGTCTTCTGATTTTTTTTAGCTCTTATTTTCTAGTCTAACTAGTGTTATCTGTATGATATTCTATATTCTATGGGACTAGAACTGCCTTCTCAGTTATCTTTCTCAATCACTTAATTCAAGAGCTTTCACAAATAAACATGAGAGTTATAATATAAATTGCTTCCATATCTTTCTGTTAACTAGAATTCAATATAGGTGTTGCTCTTTATCTGTGCCTTACCCTCTTTTTAAAAAATCCCATTTATAAACTGCTACTTGGATAAATAAAACAAAAAGCAGAAATGACTACATTGATGTCACTACACAGTTCAAATATAAGAAAAGAGGCTGGATTTTTTCCCATCCTATTCTCTGTCATTTGAATTTTTGTTGCTTAAATAGATGTAGGACATGTATTTGCAAAAAATACACATGTAGCATCTATTTGCTCTATGAACAGATTGGTCATAATAATATATTGTTTAAACACAGACACTTTGGAGATTGAAAAGGGGCATTATTAATGAATATTTAAGAAAATAACATAAACCCATACTGCTCTGGGTACAACAGGATATAGAATCACCTCAAAGATAAGTAACTGGGGCCGACCCCGTGGCTCACTCTGGGGAGTGCGGCGCTGGGAGCGCAGCAGCGCTCCCGCTGCGGGTTCGGATCCTATATAGGGATGGCCGGTTCGCTCACTGGCTGAGCGTGGTCACCAAAAAAAAGGACAAAAAAAAAAAAAAGATAAGTAACTGAAGCACTTGGTTCTTCTGTACTCTTTAGCTAAATTCCTTTTTATTCATAAGTTTAGAAGGCAAAATGGAATTGAATAAAATACACTCATAATTTATTTCTTAACAAAAATCTATAACATCACACCACACAATCATGTGAAATGAAAGCAAAATTAAAAGATGGAGATTTTTACTACTTCGTACAGGAAAGAGAAAATGAGAGAAAAACACAAGTTTTTAAATAGGATAACTTCACACAGCGGCACAAATGTGAGAAGAAAGGCGCTTTAAAATGTCCCTTGCCACCAATGTTCTTTTTTTTTTTTTTTTAAATTTTATTTTGTCAATATACATTGTGGCTGATTATTGCTCCCCATCACCAAAACCTCCCTCCCCCCCTCCCCCCAACAATGTCCTTTCTGTTTGCTTGTCGTATCAAGTTCAAATAATTGTGGTTGTTATATCTTCTTCCCCCCCCCCCCGGTTTGTGGGTGTGTGTGTGTGTGTGTGTGTGTGTGTGTGTGTGTGTGTGTGTGAATTTATATATTAATTTTTAGCTCCCACCAATAAGTGAGAACATGTGGTATTTCTCTTTCTGTGCCTGACTTGTTTCACTTAATATAATTCTCTCAAGGTCCATCCATGTTGTTGCAAATGGCAGTATTTCATTCGTTTTTATAGCTGAGTAGTATTCCATTGTGTAGATGTACCACATTTTCCGTATCCACTCATCTGATGATGGGCATTTGGGCTGGTTCCAACTCTTGGCTATGGTAAAGAGTGCTGCAATGAACATTGGGGAACAGGTATACCTTCGACTTGATGATTTCCATTCCTCTGGGTATATTCCCAACAGTGGGATAGCTGGGTCGTATGGTAGATCTATCTGCAATTGTTTGAGGAACCTCCATACCATTTTCCATAGAGGCTGCACCATTTTGCAGTCCCACTAACAATGTATGAGAGTTCCTTTTTCTCCGCAGCCTCGCCAGCATTTATCGTTCATAGTCTTTTGGATTTTAGCCATCCTAACTGGGGTTAGATGGTATTTCAATGTCGTTTTGATTTGCATTTCCCGGATGCTGAGTGATGTTGAGCATTTTTTCATATAAATTCAATGCAATCCCCATCAAAATTCCAAAGACATTTTTCTCAGAAATGGAAAAAACTATCCAGACATTTATATGGAACAATAAAAGACCACGCATAGCCAAAGCAATGCTGAGCAAAAAAAATAAAGCTGGAGGCATAACACTACCTGACTTTAAGCTATACTACAAAGCTATAATAACCAAAACAGTATGGTACTGGCATAAAAACAGACACACTGACCAATGGAATAGAATAGAGAATCCAGAAATCAACCCACACACTTACTGTCAGCTGATCTTTGACAAAGGCACCAAGCCTATTCAGTGGCGAAGGGACTGCCTATTCAGCAAATGGTGCTGGGATAACTGGATATCCATATGCAGGAGAATGAAACTAGATCCATACCTCTCGCCGTATACTAAAATCAACTCAAAATGGATTAAGGATTTAAATATACACCCTGAAACAATAAAACTTCTTAAAGAAAACATAGGAGGAACACTTCAGGAAACAGGACTGGGCACAGACTTCATGAATATGACCCCAAAAGCACGGGCAACCAAAGGAAAAATAAACAAATGGGATTATATTAAACTAAAAAGCTTCTGCACAGCAAAAGAAACAATTAAAAGAGTTAAAAGACAACCAACAGAGTGGGAGAAAATATTTGCAAAATATATATCTGACAAAGGATTAATATCCAGAATATATAAGGAACTCAAACAACTGTACAAGAAGAAAACAAGCAACCCAATTAAAAAATGGGCAAAAGAGCTTAATAGGCATTTCTCTAAGGAAGATATCCAAATGGCCAACAGACAATGTTCTTATTTGCCAGAGGGCAGTTTGCTGTGGCCAAATGCTTTCTGATTTCAGTGGATCTACCTTCTCAACAATTTCTGTAAGGATTTAAAGAAAAGGATTAAGAAGAAATTACTTTGAATTTATCAAGAAACAAATCAGTTCAAACATATACTTTTTGTTTTTTCTCTGATTTACAGAAAAGGGTGAAAATAGCATTCTCTTGGATAAATTTCACCTAATGAAATGCATTACTGAATCTAGGAAATAAATTGTTTACGGTTGTAAGGAAATAACTAGATGGTTGTAACAACAGACCAATTTCAAAAGTATGTTATGATTGCTCTTTTTCAAGGATTTGAGAAGGCTCAAGTCTGTTATAAAATGTTTCATAAGGATAGGGTAAGATTCACCCCCACATGCATAACTCACCCCTCAAGCTTGAATATCCTTTAGTGCTCTCCTGTTTCAGGATATTTGTAGATTTTAGATATCCAACTTGCCTAAAATTCTCTCCCTGAATGCTGTACAGGGGCTACTTAAAAACCACAATTCCTAGCCATTTTCTTTTCTCCCCCCAAAACTGTTAGGACCCCTACAATGCAATTAATCAGTCAATAAATCTGTATGACTGTACTATATTAGATTCATCATCTCTGTTTTCAAGGATTTTGCTAACTTAGGACGTAAAAATAATGTAAATTAAATAACTGGAGCTTAATTAAGAGCTTAACTCTGTAGTATCAATTGCCCTTGGTTCTAAGAGAGGCTTTACGGAAAGTGTTGACTTGACTGAAGTCTGAAAGGGCAGGTTGCCCAAGGAAATAAGCAGAGAAAGAAGGTTACTCATAATAACTTTGTATCACATAGAAGAGAAGGGTACCGAGACCAATCTACAATCTCTTTGGATTAGAGTGAAACATAAATATTGTCGGAGGGTAATTTAAAAAGAAAAAATTACTGATAACTGAATGACTCCAGAGAATAAAAAATCTTCAAATTCAAGAGAGAAATAAAGACTTCTTGGGATAATAAGCAGTTACTAGATTTTGTTAAAATATATTGAAGAAAACTAAACAGTATGAGAAATAATACTGATATAATATTAGATTTTCAAATCATTATATTATGTTGTATAAATGCTATAACTACAAAGAACTGTTAACAGGATTTATCTCTGTATGATAGGTCCTTCAAGTTCTAATACTGTACTGGTGTCTCCACTAATTATTTAAACATTTAAAATGTAAAATATATCACACCATCTTGTAATTTTATTTATACACACACACACACAAAAGTACTTCAAAACATTCCTGGAAAAATAGAATGAAAAGATAATGCAAGTCTTTCCATGAATTTTTTGAAGTACCCTCATATATGTATATGAGTCATGTGTTGCATAATGTTTCCTTCAAGTATGGACCGCATATATGATGGTGGCTATATCATATAGCTTAGCTGAGTAGTAGGATATACCATCTAGGTTTGTGTAAGTACACTCTGTGATGTTGGCACAATGATGAAATTGCCTAATGATGAATTTCTCAGAATGTATCCCTGTTGTTAAGTGACATATGACTGTGTGTGTGTGTGTGAAAATATATATATATATATGCCAAACTGACCCCATCTCTTCCCAGTCTTATTTCCCATTAAGAAACAGAACTAGCATTTGAACTGTTAATTTTAGTGTTTAGTGTTTGGCTACATATTACATAACAATATATTAATGATGCCTTCTTTTAAGAATGTTACATATTATCTATTGATATCCTAATATAGGAGACAAGAGTTTCACTCTCTTACATCAAGCACCACATTCAAATATCTCTTTATCTTATTTGCCCAATATATTCATATTACTACTTTTGTAAAATTAACATCACTCAGTGAACTATACAAATACTACCTATAATTGCACCATTTGGTGTAATATGACTAAATATACTTTCTTGTACTTTTTATTTTTCCCAGAATTAGTAATTTCTAGTTTATTCAGATAATTTATTTTCCTTAACACATCCTCAAGCCTGCAGACAGTAATGCAAACTCATATGTGATCAAACATAGCTGATATTTTATCACTTTTTTTTTTAAGACATCTCTGCTACAGCTACTTTTCATTTCCCTGACTCAATCAGAACTTTCTAGGCCTGCCACCAGCCTTTCATATTAGGATTCCCATTTGCCATCACTCTTGGATTCCCTTCGCTTTTCTTTTACTCTGGAGTCTATATTTCCTGGAGTCTATGGATTCCTGTTTTTTTAAGTCAGCCTTGTTGAGGTATAATTCGTGTACAAAAAGATGCAGTTAGATGACTTTGACAAATGTGTACACTTATGTGTTATTCTTTTTATTACTGGAGTTTCTGCTTATTTATGTAAAACAGCATCCCCAAATTAAATATATTGAAACCAAAAGTTACTATTTTTTTCTCACATTTTCATCACCCAATAAACATGAAACCTTGTTTTTTCACATTTTTGCTGCTCTGTGTGTCCACAAAAGACAAGAAAAACAGAGCCAATGCTCATTTGGAGTTATAAATAAATTTTAGCAACTAGGTACTTTTGCAAGTAAGGAATTCATGAATAATAAGGATGGACCACATGTAGTATGTATGCATGTATACATATGTGTATATATTGCTTTCTTTGGAAGATGCATAGTTTGCCTTGATCTTTTGAAGAGTCTGTACCTTAGTAGGAATCTTTTCTACTAATTGAGTTGGGCTCCCTGTGGGTCTGACTGACCTACATAATCCTGTATTTTTTGTTTTGTTAAATTTTCTTGTTAAATTTCTTCAATGCATTTTCTACAGTATCACTCACTAATGATGTAAATGCCCTTCCGTACTGATATAGTCTTTTCATTACTTTCAGATTTTCCATTTCTTAGGTTTTTTTTCTTAATTTCCAGTAGAGTTCTCAACATTCTCTCCTAAAATATCAGTGAAATATTTTATTTTTACTACTTTTTTTAATTTCTAAAAGCTTTTTGGTTTTCCAAATTTTTGTATTGTATAGCATTTTATTTCTATTTTATCGATGGGTATTATACTACACGTTTTTGAGAATATGTTATAATTTTACCGTATCTTTCCATTCCTTGTGTTTCCTACAAATTGATTTTTGTGTTGTTTGATACTCTGTTCTGGTTTCTATTTTTCATAATAGAAGTTTCTTCTAATTTATGAATTGGATGACTGATGATGAGTGATTATTTTATACATAAAAATGAATGTACAAAATGTGTGCATAGTAGGAGTTTAGTTTGTACCTACCATATGGACCTCACCATAGGGTAAGTGTGTGAGAATTTCAATGTTTCAGTAAAGAGCTTCCAAATATCTGTATTTGTAGGCCTGTTCTTTTGGACTGGTAAATTTCTCAAAGAGGAACATTTTAGACTTTTTTTTTAAGGTGGATGAAATTCAGAAGAGGTTAAAAGGGATATTTTAATGGTATTGAGTGATCTCAAAAATTTAAATGGAATCTGACACAAATATCACACATTCACTTTTTAAAATTATTTTATTTATTTATATATTTATTTAACAAGCAAAAATTATATATATTTATTATGTACAACATCTTGTTTCAAAATATATATACATTCTGGAATGGCAAAATTGAGTTACCATACGTATTACCTCACACACTTATTTTTTTATAGTGAGACACTTAAAATTTACTCTCAGCAATTTTAAAGAATACAATAAATTGTTATTAACTATATTCACAATATTCTACAATAGATCCCTAGAAGGTTTTTCTCCTATCTAACTAAAATTTTGTATCTTTTGACCAATATTTTCCCAACCTCCCTGCCTCCGCACCCCTCTAAGACCCTGGTAGCCACCATTCTACTCTCTACTTCTGAGTCTGACTTTTTTTAGATTCCACATGTAAGTGAGACCATACAGTATTTGTCCTTCTGTGCCTGGCTTTTTTCACTTCATATAATGTTTGGGTTCATGTATGTTGTGGCAAATGATGGGATTTCCTTTTTTTAAAAGACTAAATAGTACTTTACCATGTGTGTATATGTATGTCAATATATAGAGAGACATATATATAGCACATTTTCTTTATCAATTTATCTGCTGATTGAATTGTGAATAATGCTGAAATAAACATGGGAGTACATACATTTCTTCAAGTTACTTATTTCATTTTCTTAAATATACATCTCGTAATGAGATTGCTGGATGATACAGTAGTTCTATTTTTAATTTTTTGAGAAAACCATACATTTTCTCTTAATGGTTGTACTAATTTACATCCTCACCAACTGTGTGCAAGTGTTCCAATTTATCCACACATCCTAGCCCACACATGTGGTTTTAATTTACATTTCCTTATAAGTGACATTAAGTATTTTTATATACATGTTGGTCATTTGGGTGTCTTCTTTTGACTTACGTTTGACATTTTGAGAAACATCTATTCTGATGCATTGTCCATTTTTTAATCAGGCTATTTTCTTGCTATTGACATGTCTGAATTCCTTATATTTTGGGGGTATTAACGCTTATTACATGTGAGGTTTGAAAAAAATTTTTCCTATTCTGTAGATTGTCTCTGTACACTGCTGATTGTTTCCTTGGCTGTACAGAAGTTTGATTTAGTCCTGTCTATCTACCTTTGCTTTTGTTGCCTGTGCTTTTGGATTCATATCTAAGAAATTATTGCCCAGGCAATGTCATAGAGATTTTCCTTATTTTTCTTCTAGTAGTTTTATAGTTTTAGGTCTTAAATTTGAGTCTTTTATTCATTTTGAGTTGATTTTTGTATATGGTATGAGATAAGGCTTTAATTTCATTCTTCTGCATGTGGGCATCCAGTATTCACACTCTGTTTGTTGATGTGACTGTCCTTTCCCCATTGTGAGCTCTCTTGGCACTTTTGTCAAAAAACAATTGACTGGTAAGTGTGTGGATTTATTTGTGGGCTCTCTATTCTGTTCCACTGGTCTGTATGTCTGTTTTTTATGCTAGAATCATACAATCCTGATTACTATAGCTTTGTAGTATATTTTGAAGTCAGGTAGTGTGATGCCTTCACGTTTGTTCTTTCTACTCAAGATTGCTTTGGCTATTTGAGGTCTTTTGTGGTTCCATACAAATTTTTGTATTTTTTTTTTTATTTCTAAGAATTTTTCTAAAATTTTCAGAAGGATTGAGTTGACTTTCCATATTGTTTTGGGGAATATGTAGATTTTTATAACATTAATTTTTCTAATCTATGAAAGAAAAATATCTTGCCATTTATTTGTGTTTTCTATTTTTCTCATTGATGTTTCAGATTTTTAGTTACAAGTCTTCCACCTCTTTCATTAAATTTATTTCTAAGCATTTTATTTATGTATTTATTCATTTATTTACTATAGCTACTGTCAATGAGATTGCTTTCGTGATTTCTTTTTTGAATTATTTGCTGTTAATTTGTAGAAATGCAACTAATTTTTGTATATTGATTTTATATTCTGTAACTTTACTGAACTTGCTGATTAGTTCTGACAGATTTTTAGCTGATTCATTATGGTGTTTTATATGAAATATCATATCATCTGCAAACAGGGACAATCTAACTTCTTCCTTTCAGATTTGAATGCCTTTTATTTCTTTCTCTTGCCTAATTGCTCTGGCTAGGACATGCAGTGCTATGTTGAATAGAAACAGTGAGAGTGGCATCATTGCCTTTTTCCTGATTTCAGAAGAAAAGCTTTCAACTTTTCACTGTTGTGTATGGTGTTAGCTGTGGGCTTGTCATATATGACTTTTATTGTGCTGAGACACATTCTTTCTATACCTAATTTATTGAGAGGTTTTTTTTTTTTTAATCATGAAAGGCTGTTGACTTTTATCAAATGTTTTTTCTGCCTCTAATGAGATGATCATATGGTTTTTGTCCCTCATTCTGTTAATGTGGTGCATCACATATATAAATTTGCATATGTTGAACCATTTGTATATCCCTGGGATAGATCCCACTTGATAATGGTGAGTGATCCTTTTCAAGTGATGTTGTATTTAGTTTGCTATATTTTGTTGAGAAATTTTGCATCTATGATTATCAGGGATACTGGCCTATAATTTTGTATTGTTATTATTTTTTTATTTTTTATTTTTGTATTACCCTTGTCTAACTTTGGTATCAGAGTAATGCTGGCTTCATAAAATAAGCTTGAAAGTATTCCCTTTTCTTTAATTTTTTGGAAGAGTTTGAGAAGGATTTGTATTAGTTCTTTAAATATTTGGTAGAACTCAGCAGTGAGTCATCAGGACCTGGGTTTTTTACTGAAGGGATACTTTTTATTACTGATTCAGTCTCCTTAATGATTATTAGTCTGTTCAGATTTTCTGCTTCCTGGTGACTCAGTCTTTATAGGTCATATATGTAGAGGAATTTATCCATTCCTTCTAGGTTATCCAATTTGTTATCATGTAATTGTTCATCGTACTCTCTTATGATCCTTTGTATTTCTGTGGTATCAGATGTAATGTCTCCTTTTTTAATTCTGATATTATTTGAATCTTCTTTATTTTTTTCTTAGTCTAGCTAAAGGTTTGCAACTTTATTTTTTTTAAAAGCTCTTAGTTTCATTGATATTTTGTATTGTTTATTCTTGTCTCTATCTTATTTATTTCTCTTTGATCTTTATTATTCTGTTCCTTCTGCTAACTTTTGTCTTAGTTCTTATTTTTATAGTTCCTTCAGGTATCATTTTTAGATTGGATTTTTCTTCTATTTTGAGACTCACTTTCTTCTTCTTTTAGACTCACTTAACCTGTTAGGACACACATAGACTGAAAGTGAAGGGTTGGAAAAAGATATTTTATGATAATGGAAACCAAAAGAGATCTGGAGTATCTATACTTATACCAGATAAAATACACTTTAAGTCAAAAAATGTAAAACAAGACAAGAAAGGTCATTATATAATGAAGCAGGGTACAATTCATCAAGATGATATAATAGTTATAAATATACATGCACCCAACATCAGAGCACATAAATATATAAAGCAAAAAATAGATCTGAAAGGAGAGACCATAATAGTAGTAAGGGACTTCAGAACACCACTTCCAGAAATGCAGAGATCATTCAGACAGAAAAACAATAAGCAAACATAAGACTTAAGCTTCACTTTAGACAAAATGAACCTAACAGACATATACAGAACATTCTGTCCAACAACAGCATATACATTCTTCTCATGCACACATGAAACATTCTCAAGGATAGATCAGATGTTAGGCTGCAAAACAACTCTTAACAAATTTAAGATTAAAATTATTATAACCACAATGGCATGATACTAGAAACCAATAACAGGGAGAATTTCAAAAAATTCACAAATACTGGCAACTGATCAACATTCTCCTAAACAACAAAGGGTCAATAAAGAAACTAAACAAACAAAAATTAAACAAAACAAACAAACAAAAAAAAATGTGATGGACAAAAATTAAAACACAACATGCCAAAATGTATGGATGCAGGAAAAGCAGTTCTAAGAGTGACATTTATGGGTTTCAAGATGGCGGTGGCTGCGGCAGTTGGCATGGAGTAGCTGAGGTGGAAAAGGCGGCCACTGGGCCTTAGGCAGCCGGGAAACTTGTGGACCTTCCTCTTGCCATCTCTTAAGGGAGGACCGCAGCTGGTGGCCAGTCGTGGGGGCTGTCTGCCACTTTGCCCTCAGCAGGAGAGGCAGCCTCATTTACAGGCAACAGCTTTGAAGTATGGAGCAGTAAAAGAACTGTTTCTTAGCTGCAAAAGCGAGTCACTAAACAGAGAACACGGCGCCAGGGCTGCTGTGGATGCAGAGAGGATCCCGGAGGCCGGGGCTGCACTGAAGGTGGCCAGCTGCCCTATTCATGATTCGAGGTTTCAGGCCGGCATAAAAGAAGATTCCTGGGAGCGCCCGAGCAGTGCTGCGAAACCAAGCGAGCAGCCCGAGGCAGCGGGAACTGAGAAAGGGGAAGGCGACAAACCAGAGGCAGAGAGTGAGCGCCCAACCTGGCACAGCCCTGTGAGTGACCCCTGGCCCGGCCCTGCTTGGGGGGCTGACGCCCATCCGGCTTCCGCCTGCATCACCAGGCCACTCACCGCCCCGGGGCTGCCTCCATTTTCTCAGGTGGTGGCAGCTCCGGCCTGGCTCAGCCAAGCCTGTCCTCCTCGCCCAGCTCGGCTCCTCACTGAGCCTTCCCACTTGCTTGCCCCGGCACGGGGCTTCCCAGGGGCCTGTGGGCTGGCTTCCGCTCCCACTCCCTCCACGGTTCTCTGGCAGGGCTGGTGGCATGGGGCGTCCCCAGCCAGCGTCAGGAGGGCAAGGAGGTATGGTCGGGGCCAACTGTCACTCCACCGCACCCTGGGCTCTGGCCCCCGGTAAACTTCCTGTAACTGGGAGGCAGATACCATCTCTGTGGCCACCAGTTCAGAAAAACGCCTAACCAATTTCTGCTTAGTAATAGTGTGGTAGGAGAGTTCCCAAGTCTGCCTGAACCTGCTGGAGAGCTGACTGCAGACGGGCACCGGATTCGGTCCCTGCCGGGGGGATACAAAGTTGAACCGTGTGCTGCGGGATCCTCCCCCGAGGAGCTCATGCTCTGGTGTGGGAGATAAGACAAGTACACAAATAACTGCTATACCAGAAGGAAGGTGATAAGTCCTGAGAAAGATCTACACAGTGCTAAAAAGGCACCCAGAGTGACCGGTCGTCTGTGCCTAGCAGAAACCTGGTAGACTTCCTGGGCGAGGTGGTGCCGAGCAGGGTCTTGAAGGCCCAGCTGATAGACGAGGGTTGCAGAAGACACATTCCAGCCCAGCCCTGTGCGCACTGAGCGGGGAGATGTCCGGCCAGGGAGGTGAAGACTCCACAGAAACCACAAACCATGTGGGGTTGCCACTGCACGATCCAACAGCCCGGGCCAGAGCACACGGAACAGGGAGAAGTCCTGCATTGGAAGTGAAAGCTCAACAGAAATCACACAACCTGTGGTACGTGATCCAGCAGCCCAGCACAGTCCAAGCTGAGCAGAGAGGTGGCTCCCCGGAGAGGCCCAAGACCTGAGGCAACCATAGACACAGGGCACTAAAGGCCAACTGAGCAGTCATGGAGGTAGCCATACAAAATTGGCAACCACAGCAACATCTTAGTTAGTCAATAGTCTCAAAACGGTGGACTGTGAAACCCCCTGCCACAATGAATAAACATCAAAAAAAAGATACTAGAAATACAAAAAATCGAGAAAGTACACCACCAAAAGATAATGAATCTCAAACTCTAGATCCTATAGAACAAGAAGCCCTTGAAATGACTGGCAAGGAATTTCGAGTGATAATTCTAAGGAAACTGAATGAGATACAAGAAAACTCAGCTAGACATCATGATGAAATGAGGAAAAGTATACAGGACATGAAAGAGGAAATGTACAAGGAAATCAATGTCCTGGAAAAAAATGTAGCAGAACTTGTTGAACTGAAGAAGTTATTCAGCGAAATAAAAAACACAATGGAGAGTTTAACCAGCAGGCTTGTCGATGTTGAAGAGAGAACCTCTGAACTTGAAGATGGGCTGTTTGAAATAACACAAGCAGACAAAAAGAAAGAAAAAGAATCAAAGACATTGAAGAAAATCTAAGAGAGATATCAGACAACCTTAAGTGCTCAAATATCCGAGTCATGGGTATTCCAGAAGGGGAGGAAAATGGAGATTGCATTGAAAACATATTCAACAAAATAGTGGCAGAAAACTTCCCAGGTATAGGAAAAATCACAGATCTTCAGATCCAGGAAGCTCAACGATCTCCGAACATATTCAACCCAAAAAGGCCTTCTCCATGACATGTTATAGTCAAATTGGCAAAACTCAAAGACAAAGAGAGAATCTTAAAAGCTGCAAGAGAGAAGTGTCAAATCACCTATAAGGGAGCCCCAATCAGGCTAACATCAGACTTTTCATCACAAACCCTAAAAGCTAGAAAGGAATGGGATGATATTTTCAAAATACTAAAAGACAAAGATTGCCAGCCAAGAATACTCTACCCTGCAAGGCTATCCTTCCGAAATGAAGGGCAAATAGTATATTTCTCAGACAAACAAAAACTGCGGGAGTTCACTACCACACGACCACCCTTACAAGAAATCCTCAAGGGAGTACTGGGTTTGGTTCCTGAGAAATAACTACCACTGCCATAAAAAACCAAGAAAAATCAACACCCACTAGTATAATAAAAATGGCGTTCATGAAGAGAAAACAAGCAAACAAAAACGCTATCTACAACCTAAGGAACCAACAAACACAGAAACCAAACAGTAAATCAGAAAACAAGGAACAAAAGACACCTAAGACAACCAAACAACCAATAAAATGCTAGGAATAAATCAACACCTTTCAATAACAACACTTAATGTAAAAGGCTTAAATTCCCCAATCAAAAGACACAGACTGGCTGACTGGATCAAAAAGGAGGACCCAATTATATGCTGCCTACAAGAGACCCGCCTCACCCATAAAGATTCACATAGACTAAGAGAGAAAGGATAGAAAAAGATTTACCATGCAAACAGAAAAGAAAAACGAGCTGGAGTAGCTATTCTTATATCTGACAAAATAGACTTTAAACTAAAAACCATAAAAAGAGGCAGTGAGGGACACTACTTAATGATAAAAGGACTGATCCATCAAGAAGACATAACAATCATAAATATGTACGCACCCAATGTTGGAGCAGCCAGATTTATAAAACAAACGCTATTAGACCTAAAGAAGGAAATAGACACTAATACCATAATAGCAGGGGACCTGAACACTCCACTGTCAATATTAGACAGATCATCTAGGCAAACAATCAGTAGAGAAACACAAGATCTAAACAAGACTCTAGACCAATTGGAATTGGCAGATATCTACAGAACATTCCATCCAACAACCTCAGAATATTCATTCTTCTCATCAGCACATGTATCATTCTCCAGGATAGATCACATATTAGGTCACAAATCAAGTCTCAATAAATTCAAAAAAATTGGAATTATCCCATGTACTTTCTCAGACCACAATGGATTAACACTAGAAATTAATAACAAATGAAACTCTGGAAACTATACAAACACATGGAAATTAAACAGCATTCTACTTAATGACATATGGGTCCAAGAAGAAATCAAGCAGGAAATCAAAAAATTTATTGAAACTAATGAAAATAATGATACATCATACCAAAACCTGTGGGATACTGCAAAAGCAGTATTAAGGGGGAAGTTTATTGCATTAAATGCTCACCTCACAAGAATAGAAAGATGGCAAGTGAACAACCTAACACTTCACCTTAAAGAACTAGAAAAACAAGAACAATCCAAACCTAAAGTTAGCAGACGGAAAGAAATCATTAAGATCAGAGCAGAACTGAATGACATTGAAACCCAAAAAACAATACAAAAGATCAATGAATCAAAAAGTTGGTTTTTGAAAAGATAAATAAAATTGACAAACCATTAGTATGGCTAACAAAAAAAAGAAGAGAGAAGATTCAAATAACAAAAATTAGAAATGAAAAAGGCAATATTACAACTGATTCATCTGAAATACAAGGAATCATTCAAGACAAATATAAACAACTATATGCCAACAAGTTTGAAAATCTGGAGGAAATGGATAAATTTCTGGACACACACAAGCTCCCAAAACTGAACCGTGAAGACGTAGAAAATTTGAACAGACCAATAACAATAAAGGAGATTGAAGCTGTTATCAGAAGGCTCCCAACAAAGAAAAGCCCAGGACCAGATGGATTCACAGCAGAATTTTACCAAACATTCAAAGAGGAATTGACACCGATTCTTTACAAACTATTCCAAAAGATTGAAACGGACGCAAATCTCCCAAACTCATTCTATGAAGCAAACATCATCCTGATACCCAAACCAGGTAAAGATATAACCAAAAAAGAAAACTACAGGCCGATATCCTTGGTGAATGTAGATGCAAAAATCCTCACTAAAATACTAGCAAACAGAATACAGCAACACATATGTAAAATTATTCATCACGATGAAGTGGGATTCATCCCAGGGATGCAAGGTTTGTTCAACATATGCAAATCAATAAATGTGATACACCATATTAATAAGGTCAAACACAAGGACCATATGATCATCTCTATAGATGCTGAAAAAGCATTTGATAAAGTTCAGCACTCATTCATGACAAAGACCCTCTATAAGTTAGGTATAGAGGGAAAGTATCTCAACATAATTAAAGCCATATATGCCAAACCCACTGCCAGTATCATCCTGAATGGGGAAAAGCTGAAAGCTTTTCCTTTAAGAAGAGGAACGAGACAAGGATACCCACTCTCACTCACCACACCTATTCAACATAGTGTTGGAAGTACTAGCCAGAGCAATCAGAGAAGAGAAGGAAATAAAGGGCATCCAGATTGGAAAAGATGAAGTCAAACTGTCCCTGTTTGCAGATGACATGATCCTATATATCGAACAGCCTAAAACCTCTACAAAAAAACTCTTGGAATTGATAAATGATTTCAGCTCAGTAGCAGGATACAAAATCAACACACAAAAATCAGTAGCATTTCTTTTCTCCAATAGTGAACATGCAGAACGAGAAATCAAGAAAGCCTGCCCATTTACAATAGCCACCAAAAAATAAAATATTTAGGAATTGAGGTAACCAAGGATGTGAAAAATCTCTATAATGAGAACTACAAACCACTGCTGAGAGAAATTAGAGAGGATACAAGAAGATGGAAAGATATCCCATGCTCTTGGATTGGAAGAATCAACATAGTGAAAATGTCCATACTACCCAAAGTGATATACAAATTCAATGCAATCCCCATCAAAATTCCAATGACATTTTTTCTCAGAAATGGAAATAACTATCCAGACATTTATATGGAATAATAAAAGACCACACATAGCCAAAGCAATGCTGAGCAAAAAAATAAAGCTGGAGGCATAACACTATCTGACTTTAAGCTATACTTCAAAGCTATAATAACCAAAACAGTATGGTACTGGCATAAAAATAGACACACTGACCAATGGAATAGAATAGAGAATCCAGAAATCAACCCACACACTTACTTCCATCTGATCTTTGACAAAGGCACCAAGCCTATTCACTGGGGAAGGGACTGCCTCTTCAGCAAATGGTGCTGGGATAACTGGATATCCATATGCAGGAGAATGAAACTAGATCCATACCTCTCACCGTATACTAAAATCAACTCAAAATGGACTAAGGATTTAAATATACACCCTGAAACAATCAAACTTCTTAAAGGAAACATAGGAGAAACCCTTCAGGAAATAGGATTGGGCACAGACTTCATGAATACGACCCCAAAAGCATGGGCAACCAAAGGAAAAATAAACAAATGGGATTATATCAAACTAAAAAGCTTCTGCACAGCAAAAGAAACAGTTAACAGATTTAAAAGACAACCAACAGAGTGGGAGAAAATATTTCCAAAATATACATGTGACAACGGATTAATATCCAGAATATACAAGGAACTCAAACAACTTTACAAGAAGAAAACAAGCAACCCAATTAAAAAATGGGCAAAAGAGCTAAGGAGGCATTTCTCTAAGGAAGATATACAAATGGCCAATAGACATATGAAAAATGCTCAACATCATTCAGCATCCAGGAAATGCAAATCAAAACCATACTGAGATACCATCTAACCCCAGTTAGGATGGCTAAAATCCAAAAGACTCTGAACGATAAATGCTGGCGAGGTTGCGGAGAAAAAGGAACTCTCATACATTGTTGGTGGGACTGCAAAATGGTGCAGCCTCTATGGAAAATGGTATGGAGGTTCTTCAAACAACTGCAGATAGATCTACCATACGACCCAGCTATCCCACTGTTGGGAATATACCCAGAGGAATGGAAATCATCAAGTCGTAGGTATACTTTTTCCCCAATGTTCATTGCAGCACTCTTTACAATAGCCAAGAGTTGGAACCAGCCCAAATGTCCATCATCGGATGAGTGGATACGGAAAATGTGGTACATCTACACAATGGAATACTACTCAGCTATAAAAACGAATGAAATACTGCCATTTGCAACAACATGGATGGACCTTGAGAGAATTATATTAAGTGAAACAAGTCAGGCACAGAAAGAGAAATACCACATGTTCTCACTTATTGGTGGGAACTAAAAATTAATATATAATTCACACACACACACACACACACACACACAAACACACACACACACACACAAATAAAACCGGGGGGGGAAGAAGATATAACAACCACAATTGCTTGAAGTTGAAATGACAAGCAAACAGAAAGGACATTTTTGGGGGGAAGGGGGGGGAGGGAGGGAGGTTTTGGTTATGAGCCACAATAATCAGCCACAATATATATCGACAAAATCAAATTTAAAAAATTAAGATAAAATAAAACACACATGTAATACTGTAAAAAAAAAAAAAAAGTGTGACATTTATCATCATCTCTTGATTTATATACATAAATGTGATTACCATTGTTGTGGGAACATGTAGGGGAAAGAAACTAAGTTGCACTGTTTTTCATAAGGAGATCATTATTTTTTCCTTTTTGCCCACAAAAAGGATGAGCAAAACTTTTATTATCTAATTCACCATCTTCAGACATAAATCCAATCATCTATGGCGGTAAGAAAGCAAAGGTTGTTTGATTACAATGATGACAAGTAAAGTATGTGGGTGTCTAACTTATGGTATTATAGACTATTATCTGTTTGTCATATTTTGGGCCCTGAAAGTGAAGAACATCTGGTCAGAGAACAAGCTCAGTTGTCATCAGACCCAGGACAAATATGGATTCTAAGGCTCTGGAACTGATTGCTTCAAGGATCTCCTGCCAGACCAGCTGTCCTGGCCCCAGGTTTACCACTGGGACCCGAGCTTCTTTAAGCCTAGGATCTCTTTCCCTGAGGAAAACAAAACACTTTCATCTAACAAAAATTTGAAAATTCAGGTCCTTTCTTTCTTGGTGCTAGACTCATAAATGATAACTGAGATGGGACTCTGCATTCTTGGATGGGAGTTTTTCTCCGTGTTATGTATGATGACATGTTGAATCACCACTACCATCACCACCACTTTTCTCTTATTTTATAAACCAGGGATTTGTTATCAAATAAAAAATTCATTATGACACAAAAATCCTCAGATTTCCTGAGACATTTGAGGATTCTGCAACTATTAGTTGTTTTGGTTCTGAATAGCCACTTGGAATGCAAATGCTTAGGTTCCACCTTCCTGCTTAACTAATTCACCTGCCATTTATTCATTTTTCTGTGTTCCATATTTGCTTAATATCTTAATATTCCTTTGAACTATTATATTTTCCTCAGTTTTTTAATCCCTGTGGGTTTAGATATTTTTATTAATTTATTATAGTTTTGAGAAGGTATAGAAAAGAGCAGAGTTGACTTCAACTTTCAGTCAAGATGAATTAATAAAGACTTGATTTTTTCTCCCATCTGAAGCACCAAAATAACAAAGTATGTAAAACAATTGTTTCTAAGACTTTGGACATATGTCAATGAAGGACAGTAGCCCCTGAAAGATGGTAAATAAGCAACATAAGCCCTGTAATTGCCCCAGCTAATTGCCTTGAGAGAGTTTCCAAGCAAAGGTATAGGGAAGAAAGAGAAATACAGATTTGATCCACAGACTCTGAAATTCCAGGAGACCAAGACTGCTAGATTTCTGAAGACAGAATAGAGACCAGAGAGAGTTGCATGGAGATATAACTCTAGAGATCTGGAGCAGAGTCCTTTACAGTATTCACCTGAGTATAGATCACACAGTCACACACACACACATGCACATACACACGCACATGCACAGAGAGAGAGAGAGAGAGAGAGAGAACTGCCTTAGTTGGAAAAAGAACTACCTCAAAAGATTAAAGGAGACAGTGTTTGACATTCACAAAGTGTCGGTCCTTAAAAACTAATGCCACCTTAAGTGACATTACAAGCAGTGCCATCATGGGCCCACAAGGGCGTATTAATGTGACAGCCTAAAATGGCACTGGGAGGAAGTCGGGTGGGAGTGTCTGCAGGAACCTTGCCTTAGCCCTTATTGGCCAAATATGTGCTTCCGCACTGGAGGTTGCAATAGCTAGGCATTGAGACAGGATGCATGCTATCTTGACCTTTAAGCTGATAAGATTATGTTAAAAACCTCCCTTCCCCATTTGCCTTTAAAAGCAAGTGCTTGTGTGGTAATAAATGGAACTGATCGACAGAACCCCTGTGGCGTCTGAGTGTCCTTTAACCAGGCTGTTTTTGGGGGGCCGGCGGCTGTGCTCACCTCTCTTCATGGCTCTCTTCCCTCATCTCCTTCCAAAGGGGACAGGAGGGAAAGAGGAATCCCGGGCCGTTCACTCGCCCACCGAGAGGAACGAGGCTAAGGGGTGTTCAGGTCGGCCGGTGGTGGACCCGACAACAAAGGGCTAGAAAAGAACCTGTCTACACCAACAAGATGAAAAAAAAATAGTTCATAGGCCAATGAGTAAAGCACTCAAAAGGATCTTACCTCAGAAGTAGACAATAAGTGGCCCTAGACTGAGCCCTGAAATGAGCACTGCTGTGCTACAGTTTTAATACATCTTAAGTTCAAGACTTGAAGGTAACAAACTATTTCCAAGAAACTCAACTACATCCCAAGGAAATGTTCAAGAAGTTTGCAATGATATCAAAATATTGAGGACATCACAATTAACATTCATAATATTTGTCAGCCAATAAAATGTTACCGGGTATACAAAGAAGCAGGAAAAGATGACCTATAATGAACAGAAAAATCAATCCATTAAAATTGACCCAGAACTGACAAGTGTTATAATTAGCAGGTACACATTGATGTTAAATTATGTACTCCATATTTTCAAAAAGTTAAGTGCAGACATAGTGTGTATATATATATATATTTCTTCCTTCCCAGAAAATATATGTATATACATTTTCTGGGAAGGAAGAAAGAAAAGAGGAAGGGAAGGAGAGAAGCAATGGAGGAAGGAAGAAAGAAATTTTTACCACAGCACATCATAATCAAATTGCTCAAAATCAGTGATGAAGAAAACATCTTAAAAGCCAGAGGAGGGGTATATGGACAAAGATAAAGATGTCAGCAAATTTTTTGTCAAAAACACTGTAGGTGGAAAGACAGAGAAGTATCAGGCTTAGAGTATTAAAAGAAAAAATGATGGTCAACATAGAATTCTGTACTCGGGGATTCATTTCTTCCAAAAATAAAGGTGCACAAAAGCTGAAAGAATTTATCACTTGTAGATTCACACAATGGGAAATGTTAAAGGGAGCTCTTTCAGAAGTAAAATGATACCAAATAGAAATATGGATCTACACAAAGAAATGAAGAGCACAGGAAATGCTAACTCTGTAGTTTATATCAGTTATACCTCAGATAAGCTATTTTTAAAATTACCATGAGATGCTACTACGTTTATTGCTATGGCTAAAATGTTTTTTAAAAAATCAGACAATATCAAGTATTGAAGAGAATATGAAGCAACTTGGACTCTCATACACTAGTGGTTAAAGTGCATGCTGGTACAGCCACTTTGGAAACAGTTTGGCAGTTTCTTATAAAGCTAAAGATACACACACCATGCTTCTAAGTATTGACCTAAAGGAAATGTAAACTTACATTAACCCAAAACCTGTGCACAAATGTTTTAACAGCTTTATTCATAATCATTAAAACTAGAAACAACCCAAATGTCTTTCAACTAGTGAAATAAATGAACCAAAATACTGCTCAGCAATAAAAAGAAAAAAAAAAAATACTGGTATACTAAATAATCGATGAATCACAAATGCAATATGCAAAATTAAAAAGGCCAGACTGGGTTCTATTTTTTTTGATATTCTAGATAAGGCAATATTATAGCAATGGAAAACAGCTCAGTGGTTGGAAGGAGGAACTGACCCAAATGTATAGCACAAGGTCATTTTAGGGAGTGATAAAATTGTTCTGTGTCTTGAGTGTAGTAATGGTTACATAACTGCATGTATTTCCCAAAATTCATAAAGTCTACTCTAAATTATACCATATGTATATTTTAAGTGTGTATTAATATGCAATTTAATTTTTTTTTTTTTTTTTTTTTTTTTTTGTCTTTTTCGTGACCGGCACTCAGCCAGTGAGTGCACCGGCCATTCCTATATAGGATCCGAACCCGCTGCGGGAGCGTCGCTGCGCTCCCAGCGCCGCACTCTCCTGAGTGTGCCACGGGCTCGGCCCAATTTAAAATATTTTTAACTAGAAAAAACATTGTGTAGTCCTGTCAAATAATTGACCTAATAAATATTATTACATGGAAAGGCCCTTGTAGTAACTGTGTGCAAAGTATAATGGAATGAAATAGAAAGGAGGCATCAAGAAAAGATAAGAGACTATACTTTGTACACAGTTGCAGCAATCAGAAGTGAAATCTTAAAAACATGTATACAACCAATAATCATTTTAATAGGGAGGAATAGGACAAATCTAAGCAATAACTTTTTAAAAAGATATTATATATTTAGTAGAAAATAAAATGATGAATGTAATTGATAAAATATTTTACTCAGTTCAAAGTTAGCATCACCACCATTCCCCCTGACACACACATACAAAATAGACAAAAGACCTACGTGAAAAATTGATAAATTATTTTAACAGCAACTAATGTCTACTAGATATAATAAAAAGTAAACATACTTTTCTTGCATGGTGTAGATCACAAAATTGTGATATAATTTTGCTGCCAAAAATCATATCACATTCTCATATCCTGGGAATTTGCTAGGCAGGGTAGCGACCTTTCATATAGATAGAAGGAGATGGATCCTGAAGCCCAATTTTTTTTGGCCAGGCTACTTCAAAGGAGACGTTTGATGAAAATATGGCTGCGTTTAGAAGAACAAACAGAGAAGTGAAAAAAAAAGTTCCTTTTTTTCTTTTTGTTTGTTGGTTTTGTATAAATGTGGCAATCCATGTGATGGAGAATTAATGGAAGGTTGTGTTGCTGATCTGCACAAGATTAATACTAAGACAGTCATTAAATATTTGCCAAAATATGAAGACTTATTCTATATTATTTCCTTCAGATACATATTTGCTTCATTAGGACAGGAACTACATATTAACCACATGGGGGTGAGGAGGCACACTTAATTATTATTGAATAACTGTTCTGAAGAGCAAAAGGCTTAAAACTCATTTTCTCATTTTCCCCTAAGTTCTAACAAAGACTATCCATGCAAATTTACAATAACCTGAAAAACAGATAGCTTTACTAGATGATTATTATTTACATTGTTTTTCTGTTCACTTTTGATTTCTCAGACAGTTATGTTAGATATGTTAAACATAATTATTATATCTTTTTTTTTTTTTTTTTTTTTTTGGTGACTGGCTGGTATTGGGATCTGAACCCATGGCCTTGGTGGTACGAGGCCAGCCCCCATGTGTTTTTAAATATCTTTATCTATAGTCTCATATTGCCTTTGCATAGAAGTTTTTTTCCTCTTTGTGATGTAGAAAAGGTTACATAGACTCTTGAAGAAGACATGTTATCTTCAGTATGTCTTGCATAATTTTTTTTCCCCCATTGGAACATAGAACTTAGAAAACCTAACAATCTGCAAATTCCCAACCTGTGAATAAAGACCTTACAAATTACTGCACAGGAGGAATGGAGCACATTCAGAGTGGAGAGATGAACTCACTTATCTCTTATAAAGTGGGTACACGTAAAAAACAGACAACACTTTGTTCATCCAGAGAGTTTCAGTTATGGCATTTTTATTATTATAAGGCGATCTCCATACAACAGAGTAGGTAAAAGAAGATCAGAATGAATTCTAGAATATATATATAAATAAAAATTGTATATAGAATAAGTATATATAAATAAATATTAAATATATACAAATAAAATTATAAATAACATATAAATAAGTGTTAATTATATAAATAAATATTTAATATATACAAATAAAATAAAATAAATATTAATTATATATAAAAATATGAAATATAAATAAAATAAAAATATAAATATTAAACATATATAAATAATAATTATTTATATTTTTTTTCTAGAATTTGTGCATATATACAGATATCAGATCAGGAAAACACTATGAGAATTATGCATTAGCTTACAGATGGAAAAACTGGGTCTCAGTACAATAAACTGATTTGCCCAAGAACAAAGAGCTTGTCTGTGGAAAACTGAATTCAAACCCAGTTCCACAGTATCATATTGTATTCTAAATCCTTTGTTCATATTGGCATGTCTTACTTGGTGGTTAGGAGAATGAACCTGGGAACCAAACTGTCTGGTTTGGAATTCCAATTTGACCACTTGGGAGTTGTAGTGACAGACTCACTGTCTCTCATGATCTCATCTATAAAATGGGGATGTTATTTATTACTCCCTCATAGGTTTATTGGGAGGACCAAATGAGTTAACAATACCTAAAAAGCACTTAGAGCATGGCCTGACATAAAGTGTGTTCAATATATCCTAACTATTTATTTAATGAAATGAATTTCAGCAAATAATTTGCAGACAGGCACAAGTTCTGACTTTTGTTGCTTAAGACTGAGTCATAGTCAGAATTTCATCCAAGCCGCATCACCATGTAGCTTGTATAGAAGTTAATTTAATCTCTACCCCAGTAAAACACGGAGGTATATGCAAGTAAGTTGTTTTTACACTGTAAAAAAAAGGGGGGGGGAGTATCAGTTTCTATATACCTTTTAAACTGATAGGAGAAATGATATTGATTGTGTAAAGGAAGGTTCTGACTATTCGATCCACAAATTCTATTTGTTATGTTGCTCTTCATCATTTTGGCCACTCTTTAGAGCATTTACAAAGTACGTTTCTCTTTTGCTGCATTTTGTTGTTGTTTTGCAGACAGTAAATGAGCCAAACTAAAGTTTCCAAGGGCAACATTTGCTCCTTTATCACACAACCAGAATCTTAAGGCTAGCAGTAAAAGCTTTATAAGCTGACTAATAGAGGGGAGAAGAGAAATCGAAAGGGTTAGAATGAGAGCATTCTGCCTTCATTTCACACTATGGTTCTAAAGGAAGAATGAAACCACAAGAATTCCCCCTTAAACTAGGGGTCAAACAGTTATGCCAATCACATTCATTGTGTTCTGCAAAGCTAGGTTTTGTCTGTGTTCACAAGTGCAGATTTCCCTTATGTTAATCAGCTCACAAGATCTAGCTCACCAATTTTCTTCTACTGACAATTACATTGGGATCAGTAGCATCTGTGTTATGGAGAACTGAAACCAGTCCAGTACATGGCAAATATCAGAAAACTTCTATTATTATATTAACTGAATTTAAGTTCTTCCATGCAATTGATGAGATTATTATTGTTATTGTTGTTCATGCAGTTGTTGTTTTGGACAGCTCAACTACTAAACTGTTGTAAGATGTTTCAGTAATAATGTGATAATCAGGCTGTCACAAAGTTAGTTCTCCTGTTGGACATTGTAGGGTCTTGTATTGTCCTCTTAAATGATATGCATCATTTTTAAAGTGCTCAGAATTCAGTAGAACAAATTAGTTACTACACACAATCCAGAAAGATGAATAAAAAATTTTATGTTGTTCAATGTGTAAGCAAGCCATGGTACTGCTAGAAAAATTTATTTCCAAAGCCAAAAGCAATCTTGTTGAAAAGGCTTGCAAGGAATACATAAATACAGAGACTTCGTGTAAACTAGTAGTTATATAACGAAAACTGGGTGGCAGTAAACTTAATGTTTTGTTTTCTTGAAAGAAGTGATATGTGCAATGAAAACCATGCTTTGATTTATTGAATAATTAGCAGCAGAATTAATAACTACTGAAATTATTTTTGTAAAGACCTTTTCCAATAGTTAATTTGAAGTTCCTTTTTGGAGTTAATTTTCCTTTTTTTATTATTAACTTTCCTGCAAAAAAAATTTGATTCTGACAATTCATACAATTTAGAGACCTTCTAATGATTTTATCTAGGTATAACTGAGGATTCAACTTTAAATAAATGGTATATGGATTTCTAATAAAGTTTTATGATCTTCCTCTGTTTTATGACCTTCTTTTTTTTTTTTTTTACTTAAAAGTAAACTATATTTTTAAAAATAGTGAATTACTAAATTCTCATGAATTTCTGGAGGGTAATTAATTCTCTTTTCCTCAATTCTCCTTCATTTTGAAATGAAGTTTCAATTGTCCAAGAGTTTCATAGAGCAAACAATTTCTACCTTTCAGGGGAAAAAGACATAGTCATTGGGGTGCAGAAATGCAGCTTCAATAGCATGCATGCTCACAAGAGAAGCCCAATGACTGGGTTTTCTCCAGTGGGGTCAGTACAACATCTGCTTTCCCATGTAATCACGCATCTGATTCCCCTGGCTTTGAGGATCATAGTAAATAGAATTCGAAAAAGAGGGGGTGGAATAATTTGACTTTGGTTTTATTTGGACTGAATTCACTAGGGATTGTGAAATATTTGGAGCTTTTGAGGTAATAAATAAGATGCGATGGTTCTCAGAGATATATGATTTATACATAAGGAAAAAGGAAAAAGCACATCAGCACAAATCTACATTTTTTGGCCAAACTCAATTCAGTCCAAATTTTCCAGAAATATGAAAGAAAAATAACCTGGTGCCAAATATCCTGTAATGAAAAGATTAGAATATTTAAATATAGATACTCAAAATTTGACAGATTTGGCAGTTGGGCCCATAAAAAGGCAAATACCAGAAATCTCCTATTGAAATGTGCATATGTTCAAGTAAAGAAAGGGAGGCAATTTTTGCAAAATAACAGCAATGAACCTGGGAGTGATCGTTCTGTATAATATTGCTATGTGTGAATCACAGCTCTCTGACATAGTTAGTATAGAAAGTCTGAACCAGGGTTTGCCAAACTGGGCTTCTATAAATACTAGATCCCATAGACATACCCTCAAGGGTTTGTGAACTTTTAATAATAATTTTTAAATAGTTTGATATTTTATGTAAAAATTTATAAAATTGCTAAAAATAATTTTAAAATAAATTTAAGAATAACAATTAATATTTATTGGCAAGTGAGTGTGAAATGCCCTTTCTAAGTGTTGAACACATATTAACTCTTCTAAAACATATAAGATAGCTATTATTTTTATCTCAATTTTATAAATGAGGAGACCAACATACAGAAAGTATATGCATCAGGCCAAAGATTATTTGCCAATGTAGCAAAGCCAGAACATAATATATTACTATAATAATTAATAATATATTAATAACATATTATTATAATTAATAATAAATGTAATTACTATAATATAATATATTACATAATAATTACTATAAATGTATATATGTTATTTGGCTCAACAAACTCTCATAATTCAGCAATGAAATTTGAATGTCCAGGTTTGCATTTTGGTTTGCATTAATGATGATGTCATTCCCTTTTACTTGAATTGGCTCACATTAATGAGAAAGAACTGAGGAAGACTTAGTATATGATGTTTAAATAAACTGTGCTCTTGTGCCAGATAATTCCCTCATAACTTTAGAACATTCTGTAGAACAATTCTGTAGAAGTAGTTTGAAAAGGGAAAATTTGTGTCAACACTCAACAATAGTATAGGCTTGTCAAATAGGAGTCTGACTGGGACAGTCATTACCATATTCATTCTGTAAACAATGACTTAACCTCAGCACAACATTATCAACCATAATATAATATGAATTTAAAGTTTATCGATTTTTTTGGATTTGCTTCATTTAATGTATAAATTTATTTGGTTCATGTGGCTATAAGTAAAATATATTTATACTTCTTATGTTTGTATATATTTAAGTAACTTTATATTAAAAATAATTTAAAACAACAATGTGGCCTGATCAAATTGCTTCTGCTTTACAACATTAAGTTTGTGAAACATTGATCTAAACTCCCCCACTGAATCAGCAGCAAAGCAGTAATTTAGCTAAACCACACAGCTCAAGTACTGCTCCTCACAGGAAGTTCCTCCATTTTAGAAGTAAGCAAAGGACAAAAAATTAGTACACCACTAGCACCTCAGGGCCCATCTGGGGACCTGAGGCATGGATCCAGGGACTGGGCCCCCCTTCCACAATCAGGCACACTGCCAGCACCAAGCAGCATGCCAAAAACATCACCTCCAAGTGGGTGGCCCACCACAGCCACCACAATAACCATGGCTGCCACAAAAGTGGCTAGACGCCACAACCACCACACAGATGGTCTGCCAGCCACTGGAGTGCATTGACACAATGAGAGTCACCAGCAGAGACCAGAGAAAAGAAGAGGATGTCTCTCTCCACAAAGCCCATTCCCGAGTGACAGAAGAAGCATCTGCTCTATGATAATATTGGGGGACTTGAACATACCTCTCACCATTGGACAGATAATCTAGACAACAAATCAATAGAGTAACCATTACTCTTTCAGAAGGAGAGAAGAAATCCAGGGTTATCAGAGTAGGAAAGGGGAGGGAGAGGGGGATTGGGAGAGAATGGACAAGGGGCGTAAAGAATAAGTATGATTAGTAACATTATATTTGCTAGTGATATTGATTTGATCAACATATGTCAATGTTGAACCCCCAAAATATGTATAATCAATTATGATTCAATAAAAATTTAAAAAATAAAATAAAATAAAAAATAAACTGCCCCACTGAGTGTTAATATTTTTCTAATAACCATACATTTAACATCATTTTTCTGATCATTTTATGTATGTACAATAATCAGCCAGTAGAATGGGAAGATTTTGAAAGAAAATTTTAAAGTAGGACAAATTTGATTTTCATACTCAGTCATCCACCTTCTAGCTGTGTTACCTTAGGAAAGGTGCCTAAACTTCATGGCTTTATTTCCTCATTTTCATTGCAAGTCTGATAATAGACTCTTAAGTCTAATGATAGACTCATCGCAAGTCTAATGATAATCTCTTAAGGTTGCTTATGATGATTCAATTAGATAATGTATGCGATGTAACATGCCTTTAAAAAGTGCACCATCAAAAGTTTGTAATAAATATTTATCCCATCGATTCCTTTTTTCTTTTCTTATTTTGCTATCTTTGGGGAAGCATATGCAACAGCTTTCACTTCTACTTTGCTCACAAAATTTAGTACAGGGTAATTCTTGTCAGTGAGGATAACCGTCTTCCCTCACAAAGATTCAAATCTACCCTGTTAACGTCATCTTGCAGTGTCTCCTATCAGTTTAAGGATGGCAATCACATCTTAGAAATCCTAGGGTTGTCCAGAGGACCAGAACCAACAGGCTATGTATTTTTGATTGAGAGAGAGAAAGAAGCTGACAAGCCCCAAGATCTGCAGTCAGCAGTCCCCGCAGAGTCAACCGTGTCCTTCCAGTCCAAATGCTGGTAGGCTTCAGACCCAGAAAAAGCCCAGGTTTCAGTTAAAGTCCAAAGGCAGGGGGAAAAGTGTCCCAATTCAAAGCAATTAGACAGGAAGATCCCTCTTACTCAAAAAAGAATCCACGATTTTGTTCTACATAGGCCTTCAATCGACTGGATGCGGCCCACCCACATCAGGGAAGGCAACATGCTTTACTCAGTTTGTCAACATAAATGTTACACTCATCCAAATACAACCCCACAGACACATCCAGAATACTGTTCGACCAAATATCTGGGCAAGCCATGGTCCAGTCAAGTTGACACATAAAATTAATTGTCGCAGTGAACCGTTAGTCCTGAGCCTCAAGAAATGTTTCCAGTCTTCATATTCAACTTGTCTGGCTCAATCCAGAGACAAGTGTCTCTCCACTCATCAGAAACTTAAAATCACTTCAAACCATAACCTTCCAACTTCTTATCAAGTCTTAGGATGCTTGGCACTCCCCATCAAGCAGTCAGGTGTCAAGGTGAAAACTTTTACAATCAGCTGCGTCTATCACATCTGGCATTATATTGTACTTACTCTCGGCTAAAGTGGTAAGACCCTCTTGTTTTCCATTTGTCCCATACCTTACCTTTATTGTGCCATTTTTACTTTTCCTCACTAACTTTCTACCGACTCCACTATGATCTCTCACCAATTTTTTCCTTCTTTTTTTTCCTACCTCTCTGGTCATTCCTTTTAAAATGCTCAACTTTCTTTGTCCAAATGGTAAATGAAAATCAGTACTGTCTTGGCTTTCTTATTATCTTACAACTTCTACACAGTTTCTCATTCACTATCACAGCTTTTTATATGGTCAATATCTTGAAGTTTCTTAAATTTGCATCTCCAGCTCAGGCTTCTCTTCTGTGATCCACCTGCATATATAATTTGTTAGAGGATTATCTCCAGTTTGATATCTTGTGATAATATGAAATTTCACAGTTAACTGAACTACTGAACTTCATGGGCTTAACCAACGAACATGCTCATTCCCCATGTTTTCTAGTTTAATGATTGGTGTTATAGTGTTCTTAGCTGTTGCTGTCCGTAAACCTGGGAGGCCTGTCAGAATCCTTGCCCTCTCTCATTCACTGTGTCTAATAAATTACTCAGGCCTCCAGACATTATCTTTCATTAATTCACTGGAGTGAGTATCACTGTATCACTTCCCTTATCCAGTCCACTTCATCTCTCACTGAGTTACATCAATATCTTCTTAACTAGGTCTCCGTATCTTTGCTCTTATTTCTTTTTAATCCTTGCTTAAAAGGCAATAAGATAATATTCCTGCTTAAAATTCTATAAAGGCTTCCAATTACTCTTATTATAAAGGGAAAACTCCCTATAAACCCCTATATTACTCAATCCTTGTTTATATACAGATATCTCTTATGAACAGGTATGAAAGTGATTTTTAATTTATAGAATGTCAACTCTCCCAGGGAGATGGAGACACAAAGGATTACTCAAAGCCCATTTCTTCTGAGCAGTGAGTCCCAAAGGGGTTCATTTCCACAAACCCTCAAGAGGGAGGCATTCCTTGGAAAATTAACACTGAACTAGCATCTTCTCTCAGTATTTATTCTCCAAGCCAGAAAGTTACAGAAAAGGAATGTAGGTGGTTACAAAAGAACAGTAACATAATTGTCATGGAAACAATCATTAGGTTTGGCTGCGCCAAGGACATCTGCCCTTAGAGCCAGCAATTTCGCTGTGTTACAATTCTTTATCTACAACAGAGACTTTAGCCTGGGGAAAGTTTCCTGTCTTTCACAAGCTTAATATTTCTATGTGTAATTTTAAAAAGTTAGGCTCTACCTGAAACTACAGGGCCTTGGAAGCTAGGCCCTGTGAAATACATTTGCTTTATTAATGTTAGTATACTCCACAGATCCCCCGTTTGTTTATTTATTTATTTATTTATTTATTTATTTATTTATTTATTTATTTATTTATTTATTTTAAAGCAAAAGCAAAAGCTATAGATCAAGGTTTCACAGTTAAGACAAAACATTTTGTTAAAGCAAAGTTAGTAACATTTTAGCATGGCAAGTCCTTTTAATTTATCCCAGGTGAGGACTGATGACGTCATCATCTCTCTAAATATATCTTGTCTACAAAAGCAGTTCTCTAAAGTTTCATGGCCGTAAAGGGGATTTTTCTGACTTGTATGAGACATCCTGTTCCTAAACAACAGATTTGTAATTGATTAAAAAATTTTACAAAGATTAGATGCTTTGGAAGCAATGGTGTCCTGGATGGATAAACACCAACAAATTCTCTGGACTCAAAATCAACTATTACATGTAACAGAACCCCATTCTGGAGTTTAAACAACTGGCAATAACACCCCAATTCACACCACCAAGAATGATGCTAATGCAACAGCCCTGAGAGGTGATGACATCATCAGTCCTCACCTGTGATAAATTAATAGGACTTGCCGTGCTAAAATGGTACTGACTTTGCTTTAACAAAATGCTTTTGTCTTAACTGTGAAACCTTGATCTATAGCTTTTGCTTTTGCTTTACAAAAATAAATAAATAAAAACGGGGGATCTGTGGAGTATACTAACATATTAATAAAGCAAATGTATTTCACAGGGCCTAGCTTCCAAAGCCCTGTAGTTTCAGGTAGAGCCTAACTTTTTAAAATTACACATAGAAATATTAAGCTTGTGAAAGACAGGAAACTTTCCCCAGGCTAAAGTCTCTGTTGTAGATAAAGAATTGAAACAGCAAAATTGCTGGCTCTAAGGGCAGATGTCCTTGGTGCAGTCAAACCTAATCATTATTGCCATGACAATTATGTTACTGTTCTTTTATAACCACCTACATTCCTTTTCTGTAACTTTCTGGCCTGGAGAATAAATACTGAGAGAAGACCCTAGTTTGATGTAATTTTCCAAGGAATGCCTCTCTCTTGAGGGTTTATGGAAATGAACCCCTTTGGGGACTCTCACTGCTTGGAAGAAATGGGCTTTGTTGAGTAACCCTTTGCATGTCTGTCACCCTGAGAGAGGTGACAATAGATTTTATATCCAGAAATTGGATTTATGATCAGTTCATAATTTCTAACTTTTTTCTTTGTAGAGAATGACATCATTAACTAACTATTATTTTCCTTCCTTCTTTCCTTTTGTATGTGGTAACAGAGAACTCCAATATAATATTGACTAGCAGTGATGGTGAACATCTTTGCATCTTTGCTGACTTTAAGATGAAGTTTTAACATTTTTCTTTGGCATGATGTTTGATAAGGTTTATTAAAGGTGTGAAATAGATTTTTTTATCAAGTTAAGCAAAATTTTAACTTCTTAGCTAGCTGAGAGATTTGTGTTATTTTTGAGTGCTTGTTCCAGGGATTACAACATGAATTTTATCCTATTGCAATCTAACTTCAAATAATATTGCACTAATTTATATATAATCAATGATCTTTAAAACAGTATAAGAAGTCCCATTTTCCTCAATAGTTTACTGAGTTCATCTCTATTAGTACACTTTGGGTTTAGCTGCAATAACTCTCCAATGTGGAAATATGTTGGGCTTCCGAAAGAGAAATAGCAGTGATCATGCTGCTGAAATCACAAAGATATCCCCATATATCATAGAGTAATAGGCACAGTCAAGACAAGGCATCATCTGGAGTTGTTCTTTCCAGAGTTCCCAGATAGCAATAATGCTTATTTGGAGACAAAGTGTGTACAGTTCTTTGAATGGAGTCAATAAAGTTGCTTTACACCATTTCCATCTGTCACAAAACCATGACAAATCTTCAGATCATGAGAGATGGCTATAATGTGAATGGAATGATGTTCTAGTGCAAAGGTCTGGAAGAGACCTTCTAGATGGTTGGGAAAAGGGACCTCACCACGTCCTACATGTACCATCCAGCAGTGAACAAATGTCAGCCACTGGACCATGATGTGCAACAGGAACAGAGAACAGCTTTATGCGGAAAAAAATCCAAAGTGAAGCTGGTGAGAAACAAAAGGAACAAAGTATTACAGGACCTTCATCTCTCTTCATGAGGAGATGGAAAATCTAACTCAAATTCAATACATGGCCTTTCCTGAGGAAAAAAAGTGAATGACTATATCCCAGAGAATGACCTACCTTAAGACTTTTTCCAACGTAACTTCAGTTTAAGGGGGACCCTAGGAATGTATTTGTTAGCCAGCTTTGTTCAATACTCAGATAACACAAGGAAATGTCCTTTGAATGTGGGCTACAATGAAGGTCTACCCTAAGGAAAAATGGGGAACTGTGCTATAGGTCGAACGTTTGTCCCTCCAAAGTTCATGTTGGAACTTAATCCCCATTCTGATATTTGAAAGGTGGGAACTTTAAGAGGTGATTGGATCATGAGGATTATGCTTTTGTAAATGGATTAACCCATTCATGGAGTAATGGGTTAGTGGTTTAATGAGTTATCAGGAAATAGACTGGTGGATTTATAAGAACAAGTAAGCATGTAAATACACTCTTGCCATTCTCGCTATGTGATAACCTGCATTGCCTAGAAACTCTTCAAAGAGTTCCCACCAAGAAGGCCCTCTCCAGATGTGCTACTAGACCTTAGACTTCCCAGCCTCCAAAACCGGAAGAAATAAATTTTATTTTCTTATGAAGTACCCAGTTTGGGGTATTCTGTGATCAGCAACAGAAAATGGACTGATAAGGACTACTTCCAGTTCTAGTCTTCTTAAAATAACAGGGCCACTTGGACAATTTATTTTGAAACTTAAACAAATATTTAAAAAGCATAATTTATAAATCAGATATAATAAAAAAGTGCCAGAAAAAAAATCTTCCAGTACACAGGTATCTGAATTTCAGAATTAATATAGTAATTACCTAAAAGATATGTGGTATCTCATTCTTGATCAACCCTCTTTGCCCCTAAATTAAATCTTTTGGAACATTTAAGAAATGGTGTGGGAGGCAATCAGGTATGAATCAGTGCAATGTTTGTATTATCTTTCTATGTTTCCCAAATGTGTAGGAACTAATTCATGTTACAGAAACACATCTTATAGCAGAATAGATTTTACCCAGTTTTATTATTTTTAAAATAAAAAGGAAAAATTCATATATTGTATTAACTTAATTTCACAGAATTGCACCTGTGGCAGACTGGGCACAGTGAGAGAAGCAAGTAGCAGATTGGTCCCTGAGTGACTGGTGCTCACCAAGTGATGCATTGGCTGCCAGCAGTGCTGTTGCTTCGTCCATCATCTCCTGTTGTCTCTTTTCCCCCTGCTTTATAAGCCTTAGAAACAAGGCAGCAAACCTGGCACTGAAGAGCAATCCTGTATGGTATGACTTGGGGCCATGTTAACCATAATGGTATTAACTAATCAGTCCATTATTATAATGTAAATTGAACGTCATCTGTTAGTTTAAGTTTCAATATTTAAGGTCATTTTAGGTCAGAGATTTGTAAATTCAAACATTTAGTGTTATGGTTGTGTCATGATTTGTAACCTCTAAGTAATTTACAAAACAAAACCAAAAATTATAGATAGTGTCTTTATGTACTTTACTTAGAAGTAGAGTATATTTAACAATATGGTAAAATCCAAACATGTTTGAAAGGCCATTCTTTCTATTGTTTGTTCTTCTTTATTAGAGTCCACTATATAACCCAATTATTTACCATCTAATAATTTTTTTCTCAATTTGTGGTTCATGGGTACATGCATCAGATTTACTTGGGGTATGTGACAGATAGTTCAGATTCGCTTACTCAGTGGAGGCTAGAAGTTAGGGTAACTTTTCCAAGGCGCCCTTCACCTTAGATTACATACAGGACCTAGCTTCTGCAAGTAGATTCACCCAAAAGAGCTTGCAAGAGGGGAGTGAATATCACGAAGCAGAGGCCCTGGTTTTGTAGCTTCTCCTATTTTTGCTGCATGGATATAATCAGATTTTCCTGGGACAGCTGTAGGACGGGTACCACAGCCTCACCCACAGATTTTCAGCACCAACAGGGAAGGTGTGTGCCGTCCACTTTGCTGGCATGTGTTGCAGCAGAGCCTGAATAATTCCCTAACTTCCTAATCATGACAGGTGAAGAAACTCCTCTGATGGGCCAATTCCATGGTGTTATTTTGGTACTTATTCCTGGAAGTTAAACCTGGAGCCAGGTATGCCCACCCTTCCAAGAATTTTCTAAACATCTGATTGCCTCTTTTAAACCTCTTTCTTTTGAAAATAATCAGAGTAGTTTTTTATCTGCAAACCAATGGACATAAAATGCTTATTAAAAATGCAAATATAGAGTGCCACTCCAAACCAATTTAATCAGAATCTCCTCTGGAAGTTATTTCAGGTATTTTCATTTTAAACTATCTTCCCAAGATATTTTGGTGCATAGGAAAATTTGAGAGCCCCCGCTGTGTCAAACATTTGGTGGGATAAAAATCTAGAGAGGGATAACCTCTATAAATAGTAAGCCAGGTCATTATTTCTTGCCTTACCCAGACTCCACCTTACGAGAAGTTTTTTTGTAAACAAATCACCATGCTGTGTGTCCTGTGATATTAATTTGGTGACATCACAGACTCGAAGGCAGTAGTTTATATAGACCAACCAGTTACAGAACCTGGAACAAGAAATTTGTCTAAGACACATACTTTATCTTGAATGCTGAGGGTCCAATACAATAACAAAGGGAATTTGAATGTGAGACAAAAAGCAAACAGAGTTATAGAGAAGCAGAGACCCACAGAAAGAATGCTGTGGCATCTCCGAAGGCTTAGGAGTCACAATTAAAAAGATAAATTGGCCAGTAATAGCAGTAGCTGGAGCAATAGAACCAGAAGCAGAAAAGAGGTGAAATACCACAAAATAGAATATAAGGATGAAGAGTTAAGAACAATAAGTGTATGATAAGAAAGCTTATTAACTCCTATTGCTACTGGGGTGCTGTGTTTTGAGATTTGTTCTAGTTTCTACTTCACAGTCTGAGCTATGCAACAAGAACATTCCTAGTTTTCACAATGTAATGGATGCCATGGTGTACCAACACATCCCCCCTTCAAGACTCATTCTGCAAGCTACTCTGCTTATTGGCTTGTAACATCTCTGATCTGAGTTTCCGTTCAATATTGCCTGCAGTTGCAGAGAGCCACCTTACCCAAGGTCATGTCCCTTTCTAGGAAACAACTCACTTCTAACAACTTCATGCAGTGGTGTGAGGTTCAAACCTCTTTGCCTCTATGTGGTACAGCTCTGGAGATGCCACCCCTGCTCTGATGGGATTGGCTAAGGCCTTTCCCATAACATGACCCAACCTGGTGGCCTTCATTTGCCAAATCCTGTTTTGTTTACTTTCATGGTTGTTATTCCAAAGAGCATATCCCAATATCTTGCATGCAAAGTTCTGTTTTGGAGCCTATTTTTCAGCAAACCCAGCCTTTCATACATTTCCCATATATTCTCAAAAGAAATTCCAATTAAAGAAATCTAAGCATATCTCTGGCTTTGCAAAACAAAAGTACCCCAAAACTGTGTTTTAACAAAAATTAATCCTATGGTCCAACTAAGTATTTAAAGCACTTAAGCTGCTGCAGCCTGAGTGATTTTCTCACAGTCAGCATACTGGGATTATTTCCTGGAATATCTTCAGTTTATTTAATGGGTTCTCTACAGAAATGTTTCTTTCTCTTACAAACTTGTTTATTGTTGTACCTTCCTTTTCCTACTTAAATTAACCACAAAATTGGCTAAAATTAAGCAGTTGAGTTACGAGTAATAAATTTCAGATTCTCAAAGAAAACAAGACAAAATTAAACAGTTCTATATTTTACCGAATGTAGCTAGGGATGTGCTTGTAAAGATTACCATACTTTACATTCTTCAAATATGAAGAGCTTTTATCATTTTAGAGTAGATGAAGAAAATTCTAACAATTGTTTGGCTTTTTTTATGAGCACAAAAATAGAGGGAATCTGGCATGAAATCAGTATTCAACATAACAACTGAACAACAGTGAACACACTTTTAATAGATATGTTTCCCAATATTGATCTACATTTGTTCAAAAGCCAAGAAAATAATGTATCTAGTGCAGACTCATCTACAAATATGGCTACTCATTGGGCAATGTATGAATTGAGACAGCTAAAAAAAATCAATCAGATTTGAATTATAGATCCTGTAAAGAATAATGTGAATATAGGTGGCATACTGTGCCAACAAGTTTGGAATATACTTTGCCCACATCCTTCAAAGCTTTTAATGTATACTTTGTTAGGAAATGCTACGGTTCTCTTTAGGAATCCACTGTCCTTAGGAATTCAAATACAATGTCTGTTGATATGTATGTAGGATTTTACTACAGAGAACAGGGATAGAAATCTTCAAAGTTTTGCCAGCACCTCTATTTGACTAGCTTTCAATTATGTGTATAAACTTTCAAATACATCTAGTAAATATAAAGTGTAGTTTCCGTACACAGTTGCATTAAAATTTCAAGAGCTAAAAGCATTTAAAGCAACTCGAGTTCTTACACTGGGCCTGTACAGCACGACACAAACATGTAAAAATCCTCCTTCCCAATATTTCCACTTCTCAGTATTGCTCCGAAACCACAGATGCCTTTTTCTTTTCCCTCATTCCAAGCCAACAAAATTTCTCCCCGTGACTCTGCTATCATTGATTGTCTTATCTTCTTCCCTCCTGTACTTTTTGGCTCAGTTAATTACACATCAGTTAAACGTCCTCCTCCTCCTCCCACCACACGCTCCTCCTGGTTCCTTCCCATTCCCCCTTCTGCTCCTCCTCTCCTTCCTCCTCTTAGTCTTCCTTGTCTTTCTATCCCCATATTTATTGAGGTATAGCTGAAAATTATAATTGTATATATTTAAGGAGTACACTTGATGATTTGATATACGTATACATTGTGAAATATACACCACGATCAAGTCAACTAACATATCCATCATGTCACACAGCTATCTTTTTTTTTTTTAGTGGTGAGAACACTTAAGACCTATCCTCTTTGCATATTTCACGTACACAATACGGTATTGTTAATCATGTTCACACTGTTGTATATTAGATCTCTAGAACTCATTTATCTTGTGTAAGTGAACCTTTTTACCCATTAACCCCAGATCCCAACCTCTCCCCACACCAACCCCCCATTCTACTCTCTGTTTCTATAAGTTTGATATTTTTAGATTCAACATATAAGTGAAATCACACAATATTTGACTTTCTGTGTCTGTTTATTTCACTTACTATAATTTCCTCCAGTTTCATCCATGTTGTCACAAATGTCAGGATTTTCTCCTTTTTGAAGTTAAATAAAATTCTATTGCATATTGATAACACAATTTCTTTATTCATTCACCATCAATAGACACTGAGATTGTTTCCATATCTTAGCTATTGTGAATATGCTAAAAAGAACATGGAAGTACAGGCATCACTTTGAGATATTGATTTCACTTTCTTTGGATATATACCCAGAAATGTGATTGCTAGATCACAAGATAGTTTTATTTTTATTTTTATTTTTTGAAAATCCTCCATGCTGTTTTCCATAATGGCTGTACCAATTTTTACAATGGCTGTACCAATTACAAAGCTCCATGATGTAGGCGTTGGTAATGACTTTTTGGAGTATCACACCAAAAGTTCAGGATAACAAAAGCAAGAATAGACAAGTGGGACTTCACAAAAACCTTCTGAGCCTCCAGATGTCTCAGCTATGACAGTCTCCTCAGGGATCTGGGTGAGGTGATACTGAAGTGGGTCCTTCAGGCAGAGCTTTCAAAGGCTGAGCAAGCTAGTTGCTCGCCCTGCTCTTCTTCTCAGTAGGAAAACTTGCAGGCTCAGGAGTTCCCTCCTGGTGCTGAGCTCTGCCTGCCTGAGGGATAAAATGACACAGGCAAAATGAAACTGTTCTTTCTACACTTTCTTTGTAGTTATTTCCCATTTTCCCCTCTACTTTGTTGTTGCAGCTTTATAACTCCTGAAGTTTCCCAGAGTGTTTTCATTCATGTATAAATGACTAATTGTTTTTTTCTGGGGGGACAAAGGCCAGAATCACCTAATCTGCCACCTTGCTGATATCACCCCTTCATCGTCTCCTTCATCTTTTCTCCACCTTCTTCATTTTTGTATTTGTTTTTTGCTCATTTATTTATTTTTCAACCTTACCAGTTATCTAAATTCTGTACACAACAAAGTGGAGGAGCCAGGAAGTCCATAGAAGGGGAGTCAGTGAGTATAGATTCCAAACATTTCTTATTAACATCACTTCTTTTATTGCAGTTACATACAATCCCAAATGAATTAAAAATCTGCCTACACTCAAATTCAGCAGTGGGAAATTATAAATTTTGGGTAAAAAATTTCAAGGCACTCAACGTTTTTGGAATATACAGTATTAGCCATGCAGGGTGCATGTGACAGATATGTAGCAAACTAAGAGGTAGCACTGCTAAAATATGTTCAGAGAATTAAGCATGGAAGCCATGAAGAGAATTAAAAGGAAAGAAATCTGACAAAGAGGAAGCATATGAGCTATATCTATTTTGAGCTATCTATCCAGGGTGACTTAGAGTTTCAGTTTCAAAGGTCATGATTATGGCATACAGGAGATATAGTCAGAGAGGAGAACTTCACATAAAGGTAGGACTCAAAAGAGCTGTGCTGTATGTTAAAGAGTTAAAGTAGTAAAAATCTACCTCACAAAGGCAAATGTCAAAACATTGTATCAGCTGTGACTCTAAGCAAAGAAGAAAAAAAATCTCATTTGAGAATTCTGGACAATATGTTCTCCCTCATGTAGATCTTGAACTCAAATTTACAGTACCTCTGTGAACTAAAAGTTAAGAATTTGAGGTTAAATTAAATTTAGATTTAAACTTAAGTTAAAAGTGCCCCAGGCAACTAGCATAAGCAAACCAGTGTCCTCCATGGAACATTACATTCTCAAACCCGATTTTAAAGAATTCCCACAGTTCAAGTTCCAATAAACGTAAGTTCAAAATCAAAACTCTTTAGATTATGAAGAAAAAAGAAATTAGAAAGGATCTGACACATAAAGAATGAAGAACCAGATCTCAATAATACAGGATACTGGAATTATCAGAAAGAGAATAAACTATTTTTTAGATAGATAGATAAGGAGATACAGATAATGTGTGTAATATATAAAAAATAAAAGGGAGAAACAAACACATGGATAAAGAGAGACCATCAAGAGTAATTAAGAAGGTCTGAAAAGAACCAAGTAGACTTTCTAAAAATAGATATATAATAATTAATATTAAATATTCTATATGAGCAATAAATGGCAAACTGTATATATTCGATCAGATAATTAGTAGATTGAAAAATAAATCTGAAGAAATTACATAGATACACATTTAAAGAATGGTATATATGAATGAAAGTTAAGAAACCTAGAAGTTAAAGTGGAAATGTCTAACACAGAACTAAATTATAATTCCAGAAAGTTGTAGACATTATAAAAATTAGACAGAGATATTATTTGAAGAGGTAATGTCTTAGAATGTTTAAAATTAAATAAAAACACCTCCCTCAACTATTTGGGAAGCCCAATAGTTTCCAAATATAATAAATAAAAATAAGTTCATACCTAGATACATTATTTTCAAACTGCAAAACACCAAAGACAAATAAAAGTTATTAAAAGAATCCAGAAAGAAAAGACAAACTGCCTACAAAGAACAATATTTAAACTACCTTTCCATCATATCAATAGTACCAGAAGCCAATTGGACACACAAATTGCTAAGAGAAAATTACTGGCAACCTAAAGTTGTTCTCTAAGGAGAACTATTTCTTTTTCAATAAAAGAGAAAAATAAAGATATTTTAAGATTACCAAAAAGTAAAGTATCTTACTCCTTTTGGAACACCACTTATAAAAAAATTTTTGGAGATATTCTTTAGAAACAAAGAAATGATTCAAGAAGTCAGAGATGCAATAAGGAATGTAAGTAATATTAATAATATTACAAATATAAACATAAAATGACCAACCACTAACAATAATGAGTGTTTTTAAGGGAAAAAAATTAGAAATAAAATGGCATCTAAAACAGCAGGGGAGTAAATAGAATGAATATGTTTCATTGGCCTTGTATTCTTTGGAAGGAGGAAATATATCGAATTATTGCATACTTTGCTAAGTTAAGTAAACTACTTAAAAATTCAAGAATAACCACTAACAAAACAAAAATAGAGCATGGAACCAGAGTGTATATTTTCCAAACCATTCCAGAAGAAGAAAATAAAATGAGAAATCACAGCCTCTTAAAATAAATAAATTAATAAATACAAATTCTTAAAAAAACAGAATAGAAATAATTAAGATGATAGAAAAAAAACGTAAATTGACTGAATTCTCTAAAAATAGATCTTCAGTCTCAATTTCAAAAAAGCAACTGTATTTAGCTGTAGGTAACACGGAACTATATCAGTCTTAGTTTTTGCTGAAATTCCAAAATCAAGGCTTTTTGAATAGCTGTTTCCAGGTCTCAAGCAGTTAAAGTATCAGCTAAGTCTGAAACACTTCCTCGAACCCCAAAGAAGAAGGTGCTCAACAATTCACAGAAGTTGTTGAAAGGACTCAGGAGCCAGATTAAAGCGGCTCCTGCTGGCCAGATTTGGGGCATTTTAACCTAAAAAAATAAATAAAATTAATGCATTATAATGCAGCAAATATATTTTTTAAAAAGATAATTATGGGTCCTTACAAAAGTATTTATTTCACATTTGCTATGGCTTTAAAATGGCTCACAAAAAACATGCCTGGTCATTAACTACAAGATTATGCTCAACCTACACTGCGAAATGTTGCTAATTATATAAATGTGGTTTAAAATAACAAACATTTTGGTGTCTGGAAAACTTTATGTAAATCTCTGGTCGTGATAGTTTTTAAATGTTTTTCTTAGCAAGTAATAATGCCATTAGGTCCCATTTGTTAAAGTTCTGCCTTTCTGATATGACAATAATAAAACAAAAGAACAAAAAAAGAAAATAGGTAAAAAAAAAAAAAAAAAAGAGAGAGAGAGAGAGAAGAAAAATGAGAAAGTCACTTCTCGTTTCTAGTTTTGGCCAAGAAAATAGTCATGTTTCTCCCAAATCCTTCCTCTTACAACTAAAAACTCCAGACAAAAGATGACAAACAACTACTGAGAGCCTCTGAAAAGTTGAAAGAATGAGGACTGTCCAGGGATCTCAAGCCATGTGGGATGATGACTGAGTTCCCTGGGTTTCCTTACTTCCTCCCAGATATTCCAGACAGAGCCATGAAGAAATCTCCAATCCTGAACCACAAAGACATTAAAAAAAAAATTCTCCAAATAAGTCTTTTCCTCTACCCAAAGGACCAGTTAAATGGTGGGCTAATAGAATAGAAAATCTTTATGGCCACACCCAGCCAACTCCCACCAAACACCAAAGGAAAAATCACTTCCCCAAGCCATCCCACCTGATCTCATTGCCAACAGCCAGGTGGAAGTCCTTTTCCTTCCCTCTGCTGGCTGGAGTGAGCTGAGCCTCCACGCCCACCTGCTGGTTGCCATACTTACTGAGGCAGTGCAAAATAGGACTAGTCACCACTTAGATTCATAACACAACTCACCCCAGTGACAGGGGAACCTGAGCCTCTACCTGCACCTGGCATCAAGTAAGCAGAGAGGGGTGGTGCAAAGGTCCCTGTCTCCCTGTCCCTGTGTCCTCAGGCTGAGAGAGGACCTGAATTTCTGCCTTCCCTGAATCACTCATACATTGTTGGTGGGACTGTGAAACAGTATAACCACTCTGGAAAAGAGCATGGCAGTTCCTTACAAAAATAAACACGTGATTACCATATGACTCAGCAATTGCACTCTTGGGAGTGGAAAGACATGAAAATGCAAATTCACACACATGTCAAACATGATGTACATTAATGTATATAGCAGCTTTATTCATAATAACCATAAACTGGAAACAACCCAAATGCTCTTTAACAAGTAAATGATTAAACAAAATGTGATATATCCATACCACGGAATAATGTTCGGCAATGAAAAGGAATGAACTACTGATAAGTGCAATAACTTGTGTGGATCTCGAGGGCGTTATGCCACATGAAATAAAAAGTCAATCTCAAAAAGTTTATACTATATGGCTTCATTTATGTAAAATTCTTGAAATGACAAATTATAGAGATGGAAAACAGGTTAGCCATTTGTCAGGGAGGTAGGGAGAAATGTTGGTGGCTATGGCTATAAAAACATAACGAGAGATCCTTGTGTTGGAACTATTTTGTAGCTTGACTGTGGTGGTGGTCACATGAATCTAAACATGTGATAAAATTGTATAGAACACACACACACACACACGTGAGTGCACGTAAAAAAAGTGAAGTCAGAATAAGGTTAGTAAATCAATGTAAATTTCCTGGTTGTGATACCGTACTGCAAGTATACTTCAAAAAGTTCATGGTAAAGTAGAATTAAAAGATAATACGAATTTTTCCATGAACTTTTAGGAGCATCCTGGTGTATTTATGTACAATGTTACCATAGAGGAAAAAGAGTGATGAGTTCATGGGATGTCTCTGTATTATTTCTTATAACTGACTGTAATCTAGAAATATCTCAAAAAAAATTTTAAGTATTGCTTTAAATTAAATATACAAGTAAAATGGTTATTACACCCTCTATTAATCTGTTTCTGTTGCTTATAACAGAATATCTGAGAGAGAGAGAGAGAGAGAGAAAGAGAGAGAGAGAGAGAAGGAGAGAAGGTTCCAGGCTCTCCTGGGAGCTAACAGAGTGAAAACTCACTCTCTACCCCCACTCCTCAGGGCCTCAGGGAGAGCATTGATCCATTCATGAGGTATCCGCCCTCATGATTCAAATGCTCCCAACACTGCCATATTGGGGATCAGATTTCCACATGAGTTTCAGGGGAACAACACATCCAAACTCTACCACATCCCCAGGTAAAATGCAAGATCATCATTGCTGAATTTACAAATAGGTATTTGAGAACTAATTTTGTGACTTCAGCTGTCCATCTACCTCCAGATTGTAAAACAGGTTTAAGATGTAGGGTAAATAATTAGAGGTAAAAAGATGGTTGCTGGTGAAAATTGTGGGTTCCTTTGGTTCCAAATCCCTCCAAGCACCCATAGGAGGAGACAGATATTTGTCTTTCCTCTAAAGTCTAGGGAAGCGACCACTTCAGAGAACCTGATATTTGTCACCTAGGGGCTAATGGACACAGAAGATCAGTATCTAACTTACACTTGAATTTTTCATTATAGGAATGTATGTCTGCTGTACTGCTCTGACATAGGTACAGAGACCATTCGCTGCATTAAGGGGAATGCTCCAACATTCCCGGTATTTGTCAGAGTAAGAATGCCTGAGTGTTGACTGTGGACACAGGTGGCACAGATACAAGAATGAGCAGAAGGTAGCTGGGAGCTAACACTGAATACTCAGCAGAAGGAAGAGGGGTGCTAGGTGACCAGCCAAAACGGGAGTGCATTTGGCTGCATTAAGGCAACTGCAGGTGAAAAATTCCCCAGGGATCAGAATGTCCCCCAAACCCACAGACGATCAGCTTTAAATACCTATTAAACCTAGGTGCTAAATAATTTGTTAGCCAATTAAGAATTTTCTCCTCCCTCTCTCCCGGAAAATATACTGTGCTCTTAGATTTTTTTCCCACTAGCTCTTTGATCATATTCTCTGTTCTTGTCCTGTTTTGTTCTATGTTTCAGGGAAACTTCATTTCCCAGCATCTCATACCCACTATTATTTAGGCCCTGATGTGCACCTGTCGTCTCTCAGTAGCTATCTGTAGTAAAAGAAAAAGCATATGTGAAGCATATATTTTAAAAAAATCAAAATATATTAACAGAAGGAGCCGCAACCCCGTTAGCATAGATGAACCAGGCACATGATAACCAGATGGATTTATCTGAAAGATCCAACTCAGTGCAAGACCCTGTTTCCTTATCACTTTAACAAGATGATTTAGTAAGAAAAGAACTGACTGGTTTGATCTTCCAGTTCCCACACTTGTGGTAGAAGCCAACAATGGGATTTTTTAAATTGATAACTTTTAATGACTAAATAGTTATCATTTGAGTCCTTACTTGTTTCTTAAAATATCAGTTTGAAATATATTGTTGAAAGTGAGTACACGATAAATACAAAACAGAAATGCACAGTGATGATGACATATCAACCAACTTATCTTCATTTGCTGACTAATGTAGCAGACAAAGTTTGCCACACAACCAGCATTGTTGAAAGAGCAGCCAAAGTACCTGAGGGAGGCTTGCAAACTACTAGCAAAGTAGCTTAAAGCTGGGCTAATTACCAAAAACACTTACTGTTTATCTAGAACCTAACCTCACTACAGCATTGAATTCTGTTTTGATTTATCTGTAGTGTTTTCAAGTGTACATATTAATATAGCATTTTTAGTAGTTGCTCTAGGTATTACATTTGTGCAACTTAATACCATCTATTTGCACCGACTGACATTTTGTCAGTATGAGTAAAATGTGGAAACCCTACCTCTTTTCACCCAACTTAACATTTCCCCATTAATATCATTGTATTAAATATTTCCTCGATTCCTCTACTGAGACCAGACAATGTTACAAGTTTTGCTTTTGCAAATGTAGAGGCTCCTTGAGAAGAATGGCTTCTCATAGCCTGGATTCTAGGTATGAAAATCTTAGGGTTCTCCCTAAATGGTACAGACTAAGGAAAATGTTCAGGATATTCAGGGGTAGGAAGCCTAAACAATGACTGGGATAGAATTTTTACCTCTCTGCAGAGCTCCTACTGGGGTCAGATTTATCAATAATTTTATTTAGAAAAAAAAATCATGTGTTTTTTTCTATTGCATCTGAGTGGGAAGATTGCAAATTAAGTTCACAATGCTAAAAATTATTTTTAAAATATTTTCAAAAATATTTAGTTGATTTTACAGAAATATTAGTTGGTTTTTAGAGACTGCACAGCTCACAATGCCTCCACCTCACCCCTAGCTACCTCCCTGCTTCACAGCAGCGGCCCCATTAATCATTTTCTATAATGTGATATTTGCCACCCTCCCAGTGGTCCTCAGACTTAGCTGCTCATTAGAATCACCTAAAGAACTTAAAATTCCTGATGTCCTAGTCCCAACCCCAGAGATTCAAATTTAGTTGAACATAAGTTTCTAAAATTTTCTAAGTGCTTTTAATATACTAACAAGGTACCTTCTTATATGTTCTCTGACCTGAAGCCATAGGAACTCTCAGGGAATCTGACTTGGGACAAGAGAGAAAGCATGACTGGTTCACTTCTGTAGGCAGAGTCTCATGATCCTGAATAACAGAGGAGTCAAGAGATGAACAAGAGAAGTGAGCACATCTGCAATGAGAGGGGAAAGAATCAGTGTCACTGAGAAGAGCAGAATGATGATGGTAAAAGAGGGTCCCTGGTCCCTGGGCCTGGCTGCATTCTTGTCTTGGGGTTCTATGTGTACCCCTCTGTCTTTATAACCAATTATTTTTGCTCTTTAATCTGGCAGGAGTTTGTTTTTGTTACATCCAAACAGATGAGTCCTAACTGATTCAAGTTTTTCAACTTAAAATCTCCAGCTCATTAATCTCTAAATGCAAATGATGCTACCACTACAAATGTCACTCATTACCTAAAGCGCTCATTCGGCATTTAGGAATTTATGCTCTGTGTTTGAATCATTTTAGACCATTACTTATCCCACAGATACAAGTATACAAATGCTGAGTGGTAAGAATTAAACAGTATACATCTATTAGTCTGAATGTATTAGGAATTTATTGTTTGTTGATGGTGACGATTTTTTCTTGTCTCTGTCAAACAGGCTGCTTACCTTAGAACAAAGTTTGTGATCTTTGGTAAGAATGATGTAATTGAAATAAGACAGGTGAACAGATAAGGTGTTGATGGGGGGAAGGGGAAAAGGGGGGGGAGGAGGAAGTAGTAAAGGGACATGAAAATCAACTACATTATATATTGATATATTAAAATAATACAATAAAATAAATGAACAAACAATGTGAAAAGAATAACTAATATGGTGTTTTACTTACGGGAAAACATATCTTTGCCTTTTTGTAATTCTTAACAACTGTCTGACTCCCAAATCTTCTTGTACTGTTCTTTAGAAAGTTAAAGTATAAAATTGGTCACTAAATTGTTACCACCTAATGGAAAGGTGTCTAAGTCGGTTCCCTTTTTTAAAAAAAATTATTTATTGATTGACTGACTGAAACATAATTGAGCATATCTGTGGAGTACTGCATTGAATACCTGTGTGCAATATGTGATGCTTGTAATGCCAGCTCCATGTCCACTATAAAGCAGAAGATGCTCAATGAGTCTTTTCTTCCTGAAAGTAAGATTCCTATTACAACAAAATTATAAGTTCCTCTGGGACAACTGTGTTTTCAACCTCAGTCATTACTATATCTAGCACAGTGCTTTGTGCAAAATGGAGGCTTTATTCATGGATCTGCTTAAATGAATAAACGAGGATCAGTTCAGCTTTTGTATACCAGTTGTACATATTAAAGATAAATATTAGAAGCAAGCCTGTATATGAGGAAAAGTTATATTTTTACGATGTTGTTTACAATAATGTTTTGATTATATTAACATCTCTACTTCCCATATTTTAAAAATGCAACCCATGTAACTTATAAGATAGTCTCCTCTAGTAATAGTTTTTGTACAGATTGTAAATTTGCTAGTTCCAATGAAAACACATGGGGAAAAAAAAACCTAAATTATCACTGAATTCCTTTAGCATTCAGAGACTGCATGATGTTCTAGTACAAATCTTACTGACATAAACATATAACAGAAAACAAAAATGTGTTTCTATCAGTCACATGAACATTTTTTTTTATTTGGGAAAAATCATAATTTGTTAATATATTGTTTCAAGAATTCATTAAAATATTTTCTTTAGACAGAAAAAAAAATCCATTTTGTATTTTCTTGGCAATGTTTAGACTATTAACAGAGAAAACAACTTAATATTTCTTCAAATGCTGCACTTTGGAGTGGTTAAAATGTTTATATATTATTAAAGGATATTGTAATTTTTAAGTTTCCAAAGGCATTTTTTCCAGTGATAGAGACAGAAAGCAAAACACTGAGTTAAAGTTACAAATCTACACTCTTATAGATATGGGAATAATATATTTTGTTCCATCAACATGTCTACTTTACATTATTCAGCACAAAGCTTTGTGAAATAAGAATCATGGGAATATAAGAATATAAAGGAAAAAGGTACAAATAACAGCTTCATAAACTGAGAAATGTACATAAATAAATCATGTATATGTGGGCAGTTTGCTTAGCTGGCAAGAAACAAAATATGGAAAATCTGCTTGTTAAACAATAACTACAGAGTGTGCTTTTATGATGTTTTTCACCACAGTAATTCATATTAGAGATAGAAGCAGTTGCATGTTAAATAAAGTCATTGAGCATTGTTCCCTTCGCATCACAAAGAGCTGACTTATGTTGTTTTTAGATGCCTCCCATTAGAAAGTAAATATTCCTTCAATGCTATGCATTTCACAAAATTTAATAAAGATGAACTGTAAATAAAGTCACAGGGAGATTTCAGACAGTTTTATTAGGAGATTGTTGAAAAGAAAAAGAAAATTAAATACAGTAACAGTAAACGTGGTTCTCACATTGAAACCAGGCTCAAATAACTAGGCTACCATAGAAAAATTTCCAATTCTTGCATTATGATGTAAAAACAGATTTTTGTACAGATTTTGTACAACAAAATTCGTAATAACCTTTTATCATTTTTAGAAAACTTTAAATATATAGATAAAAATAGACAATTTTCATAGGTCCTACATGAAGATGAGTATGTTCTGTTCCAAGGGCTTGCATAGAGCGCAAATGTGGTTATAATACAGAACGACTAGACATTAATATTTTAGGAATACAAAAGCATGGAAACCATAAAATGAGCACAGTTTTACTTGTTTATGCCAAAACACAAATTTCCAAACCAACCTGTATAACTAAAAACAGGAAAAATTAAGTTACAGACTTACAATAACATGAATTGTAATATTTACAACATGTTAGTAAGAGTCTCTTTTAACATACAGCTGATAGCTTTTTTCTTTAATCCTTGCTAAAATTTCCTTTTATGTCAAACCAAACACTAAAGCATTCTCAAAGATCTTGAAAGTATGTATTTTAAAACTATTTAACCCACTTAACAGGTGACTCTATGCCAGGAGCAGAGCAATGGCTGATTCTACTATATATGTAAGTTGTAGGCTTTTTAAAAAATTTTTCAAAAAATGTATAATTCAAATGCTTGCCATAAATCTATCCAATTTTAAGTGCTGTAATCCTTTAAAGACTGCATATGGGAGGAAAAACATATAACTAGAAATAGAATCTCTTCTGCTCAAACAACAAAAGATGGTTATAGAAGAACTATGCTTAGAAAACCAAGTTTCTACAAAGCATTTACTAACAATATTTTAAATAAAAATATTGCTCCCTTTTTAAGCAAGCTACAATAGGAACTGTACATATAACCTTTTATTGTATTAAAAAAATGGACTCAGCTAATTAATAGACAGATACAGAAAAGAATTATGTTCCAGTACTGCAAGGAAGACCTAAAAAGTACAGAAGTTCAGTGCCAGAGTAACTATAACGTTAATTTGTTTCTTAACCAAATAATTATGTCCAATCAGAACTATCTTTAAACATTTAAGCTAGTTTTCTTAGACATTCAAGATTTTGCTGTTTTATGGTAATAAATAATGTTATGATCATAAAATTTTAAGATGACAAAAAAAATCATAAAATGTACTGATTCATATCAGTCTTTAAAGGTGTAACTCCAGATATGTAAAAATAAAGAGAAGGTAACTTTAGCATGTAATAAGCACTGTTTGCAGCTTTACTTCCAGTTATCTGCACAAAAGTGAAAACACATACTGTAACTTTCAAAAAGACAGTGAAAATAACACGTAGCCACCCTTTGCTCTGACCAGGGTGGGAAATACAACACATTTTAACTTTATCACTCAGAGCTACATGATATTGGACCGATACAACGAGGGTTTGTTAGGTTTTGTTTCTCAGCAACATTAACATAGTATGACATTAACATATAAAAATATTTCTGGTGTTTTGATTTACTGTTCAGCCACTATCCATTCTCAATAGTGCAGTTTGGGGCACTAACTAGGGTTCAATATACAAATAAAAGTGGCTGACAGAGTTCTGATGTCACCAGATGCTTACGATCTCATTCATTAATACTGTGACTCCAGACAAATATTTACATGCCTGCATGCGTTAAAACCAGAAAGACGTCTTTCTGACCAACAGGGTGACAAAACATATTTTCTAAAATTTTCATTTTCCTAAACTCTAGTATACTACTGCATACATAATACCTTCCTTGTGTGTTTTATGTTTATATACTGTACATGTGACCAACAGTTTGAATAAGAAGAAACATTATTTTTTACTTCTACATACCACTACCAGTTTGGAATGAAAACATGTTACATTTATATATATATTTTTTTAATTTTTGAGAAAAAAGACCTTCAGTGAAAGCTTTTGGCTTATATTCAATGCTTCTTTTCAGATATGCAAAATGTTATTTCATTGGGTTGTTATCAACATCCATTTATTGGTCTTTTGGAAAGTATGTGAAAAAAAAATCTTCAGGAGAAAAATCCACAATTAGAGAGTTCAAAATTGTATGTAACAGAATATTACTCTATCTTTTTCGGAATCCTCTATGCCCCCTCTAAGTTCATTTCCAAGTGTTCTTGCTGGTTTCTGGAGGACATAATTCTGTAAGTCCTGGTGACCAGGTGACCACTGCTACAAGAATCTCTTCATGTGCTCAGATACAGAATTTTCAGAAGAGGAAAATGGTTCATTCCATTAAAAAAGAAAGAAGAAGAAAAAAAAAAAAGCTAGGTCTTATTCAGACCTGCCTTTAACTCTGTGTACTAGTGTCCAGCAGCAAGTTGCAGTTATTCACTGTAAGAAGTTTGATACTTATACATTTACAAACATTCTCAGGTCTCTGGTATGAACCACAGGTGAAAATCAATGGAAGAAACTATTTTTTTTTCTTTTTGTAGAATACTTAAACTTATCAAAGAACATTAATACACAAAATTGTGGAAGTTCCATTAAAAGGACTTTTTTTCGAACTTTCCAGTGACGAATTTCTGACTGCAAAGTTCTTTGCTATAACATGGATTTCTTCAACAGGAAAGATTCAGTACATGACAGTAGTTTTCAAATACAGTCTTCCATCTAGAAATGAATAATAAAAAAATAATTAATGACATGGCATTTGAGGAACAAATGTGGATATAAAACTTATGCAGCCTGAAATGAAATTTGTGGATTTTATTCTATCTTCACTTGCTTAAGTAGTAACATTTTCACATATTCTCAGAGCTAATTTTATAATTATATTGAATTTATGTGATCAAAAATAATAAAGCATTTCAAAGTCTCATCAACGTATATTTGCTATTTTGATATCAGTTTCAGAGCACTCAGAAAATAGATAAGAGTATGTGCATGTGTTTTCCTGATATGCAAAACTGGTTGATTTCTGTTGAATGACAATTACTTCTTCCAAGCTTGCAGAACCAAATTTTCTGTGAATGCACTCAGGTGCATCTCCATCATGAAAGACTGAGCTTCCATCTTACTCTTTAGCAGTATTATTAAATATACCACGGAATGTAACTATTGTGCACATTTGTTGCTATTTATATGAAAGCCATCTAGGTTATTTCATCACTATCAATGAACTATAGACTTTCCCGCCTGAAGTGAGATCAACCCAACAATTAAATGTTAAGATGTAACTATATTACTCAACTTATACCCATACAGAAAAACACAGTTACGTGAAAAAGAAAAGGAAATCAATTATTGTACACATTGAATAAACCCATTTGAATAAAGCAGAAATAAGAAATGAGAAATTAAAAACCCCAAGCAAAAACAAAACAAACTTAAGTCTGTTTCTCAAATATAATACACTTTACACTGTCCACATTGTGGTGTGGCCTAAACTTTGGATATATTTGTGTAAAATATGTCTAAATTTAATATTTTAACACTTCTAATATAGGGTAAGGCCGTCGGAAAAATTTTCCAAACTTTGAAAAATGCATATTGCCATGTAAGAGTTTGGAAAACCTCTGGTGGCTTCAAGAATTAAAATGTAAGGAAATACATAAGGGTACTTCACAATGTTTGTGGAAAAATAGAATTAAAAGATAATACAAATACTTCTATGGACTTTTTGAAGACCCCTCATAAATAACCTACAGTAGGTTCAGGAAATAGAAAAGATAGCCTAAATATTTGTAGATCTCACCTTCAACATTAAGATAATTAAGTGCTTTTACATAACCTATAGTAGATAGAGTAATTAGTAAGGAATTTAAAACCATCAATCAAAACCATCTTTTACTTCATAGAGAATTCTGTATTTCTATCACATGTTTTATCTTAGTCTAATTTGTAGGGTTAGAATACTACCTTCAGAATAAATGGATCAGAGATAGGTTTCATGTGGTTGACACAAAGTAGATATTAAATTATGCATACATATAATTTAGGTACTATATATGTATATACGTACTATTATATATATAATTTAGTATCTACTTAAATATATATATTCTTTTAACTATTGTGTTGTTATCCAAAATTCACCATTATCCCTCAGTGTGGGCTGTAATGTCCATGAGATTAGTCTCAAACTGGCTAATATTTGATAAGTTGTGTCAAATATTAATCGCCTCTCTAATATTAATCTAGTTTAACTTTAAGGATAATGATAACAATTGCTGGAAAATTTCTAAATATCCTTAGCTTTCCAGTTAGCAATCATATATTAGGGTTCTTCTTAATAACCGAAACATATAACCACAAAATCTTCTCCCCCAAAATAGCATAAACCTTTGTAACTCAAATATAATTTAAGATTTACCAATGAAGAAATATTATTAATACAACTGAACTCTAATTTTGAACAATTATTTAAAGGCATGCACAAACTGTGCTGAATAATCTGCCTAGAAATGTGGTATAAAAATGTTTTACTTCCTTTGGCCCCCAACTAGTCTCTTATTGCTACCAAATATTACTATAGCTCAGCAGTAGCCATTGTGATATTAAATAAAGATGGGAACCTCCTAAATCAATCATTTATCATATATCAATATCAAAGCCATATAATTTTGATAAAAATTTCTTTCTAAATAAAAATATGACAGTACGATATTGATATGTTGTGAAATATTTATTGTGTTTGCATGGACTATGGCCTGATTTCTTCTGTTTAAATCAATTGCACCCTTCAGTGGGACAAAACTATGCTTTTTTCACTTACATGATGTAAGTGTACTAATACATAATTATTTGTAATTTCAGCTTAGCAAGTGTTTCAATTACTTTGTAAATAAACCTAATATTATAAAAATAAACAAACTAAAAATTTCAGTATTTTGTGTTCTTACAACCACCTGGTTAAAAATTGGATTTTTAAAAAGATTATTTTGATTCTAATTAATTCTATTACATAAAGCAACACAATTTTTAAAAATCTAATAGTAGAGAATATAGAAGTAACAAAATAGGTGGAGTACTGATGCTTCTACTTAAGCTTTCTAACTCTTAGTCCCTTAATTTATTCATCTCCACGTAGTTCTCCTTTCAATTGTCTCATTTCAACCATGTATTCAATTATATTGAGAGTATCATTCCCATTCCCACTTTTAAAAAACGTACAATTTCCTAGGATTAGGAAAGGGGAAGACAGACCTTCTCAGCTTCTCCCAAATTCCAATTCTATAAACTTAGATCCCTCACAATATCTGTGAAAAATTAATAATGCTCAGAATTAACATTTTAGCACTCACTATGGATCTTTTAAATCTCTGTACATTGAAGAAAAACAATTGAGGTTAAAAAATAGTCTTCTAATATTCTGTGATGTCTATAGTATATAAGGTAGAAAGAATCTAGGAGCAAAGAATGGACATATTCAGACAATCCATTAAGTACGAATAGCTGTTTTAAAAGATCCACATTTGCATGACTAGCCAAATTCTTCACTACGGTCTACAAGGAAGCACATAAACTTGTACTGGATTTCCTCTCCATTCTTATCTTTTACTACTCTCCCCTTGCTCAGTGAGTCTGGCCCTCCTTTCCACGCTACAGCACACAAAGCTGCACTGTGTTGGGATATTCAGGCCTGTTCTTCCTAGAGCCTAGAAGATAAATACTCCCTCCCTCCCCAGTTACTTTTCTATTCTCTCCTATTGAACTTCTCTAAATAAAGCTCCCCTGCTTATTCTCCAACACAAGCAGCCTAAGAATTAACTCCAGAGCACTTATCTCATTTGAAGCTCATAAGGTAAGCCTCCTACATGGTGAGACCCATGAAAGCATCTCTCTCTTCCTGCCAGTATTAGAATGAGAACGCTTTAGTGTGATGCTTGCCTTAAAAATCTTAAAGTGGCCTCAGATGCTAAACTTTTGAAGAAAGAAACCGATTACCATGCCTATATAATAAAATTAATTAACAAGTTAGAAATTTTAAAGTCTATGGAATACTAAATTTTTAAATAAAACTCTATTGATTTTTAAAATATACCAGTAATAATTATTTTGTAAGCATCTTTACTATGGGTCATATATAAAAACACACTTATAAAAATTACCCACATTATATTTATGTGGTCAGTATCTGATCTACTATAATTCTATTTTTTTTTTTTTTTTTTTTTGACCGGTAAGGGGATCGCAACCCTTGGCACGGTGTTGTCCGCACCATGCTCAGCCAGTGAGCACACTGGCCATCCCTATATAGGATCCGAACCCATGGATTCGGTGCTACCAGTGCCGCACTCTTCCGAGTGGGCCACGGATCCGGCCCTATAATTCCAGTTTTTAATAAATATGTCTCCTTTTAAATTTTTGACTAATGTTTCTAACAGATGGACAAATGCATCAAGCATTAAAGATGTCAGCTATAAAATAGATTCTACCTGCTACAGGAAGGTATTTATTTCCATGATTAAATAATTATCAGACAGTACAGAACCTCTGCTTTAGAATCAACTGGAAGCAGAAATATACCAAACATAGACCCTGGAAGAGTGACTGTCTCTCTCCATGGATTTACAGAGCCTAACTTTAAAAACAATTCTATCTTATAATTTTGTCATCTTTATTGAAACATATTTGTGGATAATTAAAAGTCTGCAGGAATAAAGTTTTTTAACTAATTTTAATTGTTCCAGAGAAATTACATTGTCTCTGCAACCCACAGTAAATAGCCGCATATGGACATACCCAGAGAGTTAACGAAAGGCCTCTCAAGTATAGGGCTGTTGTTCTATCTCAGGCTTCTGACCACAAACCACCTGAGTGAAAGTTGAGTGACAAGAATGCTAGGAAGGATGTATGGATCCATAATTCAAACTGTGCCACATTTTTATGCTATATAATAACAGTTCCAATACTCTCTCCTTCCCTGACTCTTCAAACAGCAAGAGAAGCCATGGGACCATAGAGAAGGTCCTACAAAAACAAGCTGCAGAACAGAGATCATTGGAGTTCCTGGAGCGTTCCCATGGCTGAGGCCTCAGTATTCGGAGGTGTACTGTTTGCATCTGGAAACTCAGAGGGCTTATTCACACATTTTGTTTTAGGAGTTGCCCTTTGCACATCATACTGACACCCTAACTAGATAATCTCACACCTACCCATCATTTTCTACACTGTCTTTATCTACTTCTGCACATGTTGGCCAGAGAAAAGTATTTTTTTCCTTTTTGTTCTTGATGCTGAGCCAGGTTGACCAAACATGTATTCCTTGATATCCCAAATGGATGAGAGCTTTATTTTAAGATCAAGTAAACTGGCAATAATGGCAATAATGATTATAACCATTAATGATTATAAAAGTATAGCTAATGTTTTCTGAGCAACGATTATATTCAAAGTGCTTTATAGATTTTAAGTCTAAACTTCTTAACAAAATAGGTATTCTCGGTGCCTTTTACAAATAAGGCTATGAAGGCTCTAAGAGTTTAAGTATCTTGCTTGTTTTCACAGAGCTAGCAGATGGAAGTGCAATGATTTGATATTTGTGTGAATCCAAATTTCATATTCATTCCACTTTTCCTCTAATGAGCAACTAAACTGTCACTGGAGGAAATATAATGTCTCTGACTCACAAGAGTCATAGGATTGACTCCTAAACACCTCAGTTCCATTAATCCCGCAGCCTCCTGGATCTGCTCCTTGCCTTCCTCTCGGGGTCAGGTCAGGGGCTTCCCTTCAGCCTGCAGAGTCTCAACTGGACCACATGAAATCAGCACAAGAATTCTTACAGTCTGGTTTCAGAGAAAACACCTTCCTTTGACACAATGATTATTTGCTTTTGTATGGGAGGCTGATATGACAGGAAAATCATCAAGCTAAACTTTGTGCATGGGAGTACTTAATTAAAAAGTCTGTTCTAATTAAAAGCATTTGGGAGTAGGGGTTGAGCGAAACTATTTAAATTACAAATTCCTAGTCGTTTCAAAGTTCATTGTGATTTGATGCTTACAGCTATAATTTGGTGTATAAGAAAGTATCTAGATCACTGAATAGTTTACTGCAGGTGTGAATTTTGGTATACTGTTTATGATCATGCAGATTTAGACCTACAAATAATGAATTGAAAAAAAATTAATTCTTTGTAAAAATAGATATCAGATTTTAATATTAAAGTTGAAACCGTCAAATCAGAACCACTAGGTATACAGATTTTCTCTTATTTATTTGTTGTGGCTGAGGAGGGAGAAATTAGGAATCTGTCACAAAATTTCTAGTTTTGTTTTATTTTGTGTTCACATATTAAGTTTAATGTTTTTGCAGGTATTATATGTAGTTATTGGTAATGTCTAATACATATAAACAGATACAGAATATAGATTTTGTCCCATACATAAAAACTAGAGTACTGAATAGCTTGATCATTTGAAGTTTGTTCTATACTAGTCATATTATATACAAGATTTCACATTAGAAGATGACATATAAATTGGGACAATTTCAAATTGCTTAGTTGTGTGACACCAAAAATCCAATTTGTTTACTGAGTGAAAATCATGTAAAATCATAAACAAGGGAGTATGCTAGTGAAACATACCACACAATATGCAAAAAGACATAAATTTCAGTTTTAAATAAAACTCCCTCACAAACATCCACAAGGATCTCTTGCATATGTTTTGCACAAAGGGCTTAATAAATTGCATTTCCTGTTAGGAAGCAGCTTTATTAAAAATGGCATCTATTGTTCAAAATTTATATCCAGACACCTATAATCCAGTGAGGTTTGCTTCTTTCAAAAAACAGTTGCCTCAGTATTCCAGAGCTAAGGAAAATATTAACACAGTAGAGGATAAAATATAAGATCTTATATCCAGAACGTTTAATATTTATTTTAAGGATATGAGGTTATTATAAAATATGGTAGCTCTGAGCCTCTTTCAACATAATGTCTTAATCATGTGAAGGAAAGGAAACCAAAACAAGTGGTGAAAACAAATGTTAATGATTCATGTGATATTTGATAAGACAACGAAAGGAAGTCAAAATAAAAGCAAACAAACAGGAACAGATGGGAAGGATCTCTGTCAAGTCATAACCCTTCTGCTAAAACCCCCAAAGGAAGAAGCTAATTAAAGAAAATATTGTTTCTTGCTTTTTTTATAATTTTATATTTAGAGTAAGAACATTCTGCTACTGCTAAAGCAAAGAAGCAGAGACACAAAGTCTACATTTAACATGAGAAATATTTTAAGAGAGACTGATGTTCCGCACAGACCCATTTATAAGAAGATACCAAGTAAACATTATTTCTTCTTACGAAATGCAGATAGTAAAAGTACAAGTGATTTCTAGAAATTTGAATATTACTATATTCAAGGTTGTGTTAAAATATAATTAAAAAGTAAAAACCAAAAAAGTTGTAACAGATTTTGCATTTTTTTAATTCAAGGTTATAGCTGGGATACTGGAAGCCACAGATTTGGGTCAAGGTGAGAAAAGACTAGACCCCAAATCTCTTTTACATGCTTTCGTCATAAGCACCTGGAGCTGTTCTAGAGAATGAGCATAGATCATGTGGGGAAAATATAACAACTAGGGTATCATGCCTGTACAACAAATATTCTAGTATAAGCAGTATGTAATGGATTACCTAATAGACCACTATGGCCCAGCTCATTTGAAATCAGAGTAGATAATATCATGTTTTATCACAAAACCAATATGAGGTAAAGTTCTCAATTTGGCTAAGAATAAAGAAAAAAAATATATAATAAAAAAACTGTTTTTATATATTTTTTAGTTTTCTTCATAAAAGAAAGTGCATGAGAGAACACAGACTAGTTTTTTAAAAGTTCTGAGAGCAAAAGACCATCTAAAGCTATAAAACACAGGTTGATGATGTAACCACCTCTTTAGTGACAGTGAAAGTGAAACCCCGTCATTTCTATGAAAGTTTCTACCAGACTCCAGGTAAGCACAAGTTATGAGGAAAGACCCAAACTTTGACAACTGGACAATCTGAAGTAGGAGGTGAAACTATACTTTGGGAAATTGTGGAGCTACAAGAGGTCCCCACTGGGCAAGCTGATCTGATCACAACATTCTTTCTAAACGGGAAACTAAACAGAAAGACCTGCAAAGAAAGGTAACAAGAATGTGAAGAGAAGACATTTGAAGATCTACGGATGGCTATGGCTAATCTTCACCAGGTTGGAGTCCTTTAGTCAACTCCAGCCCTAGGCAAAGTACTTTGCCTTAATGGCGTGTTCAGCTTACAGTATCTAATTTCCCCCTAGAAATGACATTCTTAATGTCAGTATCTTAAAGTAGAAGCCATTTGCCTGAGTTTTAGGTTCAACTGTAATGTTGATCCTCTATGTGGCAAAAAGGAATTTATTCCCAAAGGGAAGATGATCTTGCTTTAGTGGGTATTTAAAGAATTTTACTCTGTACTCAAGAATCTTCCCCAATTGGGGTGGAAATCTGGACCTTGTGGTTCTATGAACTCACACCTATTCAAGAACTGAATGTTCTTAAAACCATATCACCATGATCACAACAAAACTGATAGAAAATAATCAGCATTATCAACTATCTACTGTTTGTCTATGCAACAGGGAACAGGTAATTCTATGTTTAATGTTAAGAAAGCCCTTCTGATAAAATGTTTTACTCATGAATGATTGGCCTCAACTCATGTATACAGAGTTTGGGTCCCCTATACTTTATTTCTAGAACCTGAGTGTTGTTATAACCATTTTTCATAGGATTCAAAGTGCTCTCTCTCCCAAGTTGTCCTTATTACACCAACAACTTTGTGTATTTCTAGCACCCTGAACATTGCCTGGTATCCTGAAAGTGCTCAATAAAAATATCTGGAGGGAACTATAAAACTAATATCACAAAATGAGGAGAAGACGGACCTTATGTGCCTCTGGATGTTATAGTCTAAGAAGAACACAACCTCACTAGGGTAGTATACTGGCTTAGAATATATGACCGAAGCCAAATCATGATTTGCAAATCAGATGCAAAATAAGAAGATTCTATTAAGAAGGACTGTATTCTTCAAAAATGTCAATTTTATAAATTATTTTTAAAAGGCTAAGGAAGTGCTCAAGATTAAAGAGACTAAAGAGAAATGACAACTAAATATAACATGTGATCCTAATTTGGATTCAGCAATAAAAGGAAACAAATGCCATAAAGGACATTATTGGGTCAAATGACAAAATTAGAATTTGGATGTCAGATTAGATAAAAGTATTGTGTCAATGAAATATTTACTGAGCTGATAAATATACTGTGTTTATGTACAAGAAAACATCCTTATTATTAGTCAATACTCCCTGAAATCAGTATGGGAAATAGTATACATCTTACTCTCAAATGCTTCAGAAAATATTATGTAGACAGAGAAAATAATAAAGCACACGGGGGCAAAACATTAACAATAGATGAATCTTAGTAAAGGGTATATGACAGTTGTTATATTGTTTTTGGACTCCTCTGTAAGTTTGATTATTTTTTTCAAATACAAGTTAAAAAAATAAGTTTGCCTCTGAAATAAAATTTCAATATATCAGCAATATCAGATATTTCTTACTAACTTGTTGGAGATTTGCATTCTTCCCTTTCCACGTACACTCTATTACTGATTATATAAACAGAGTTCTCATGGTAAATATGTTTTCTACTTAGCAATGAAGCTTTTTAGAAGTCCTAGTCAAGTATTAGCAAGTAAATGGTTAGTGGTTTTCTTAATAGGATTCTCCAGAAAAAACACATTCAGATTCATGAAACTTACTGGACTGAGGGTGTAGACATAAGGTAGATTCTGGTCTGTTGGCCCATCATGTTTTAATGGTAAATTTAAATTGTAAAATTTATGAAGTCTGCTTAACTGTATTACCTGTTACTTAGTTGGAACTGTATACACTTATGTGCATTTGTTGGTATGAGAAAATTATTGTTCTATTTAAGTGTGTTTGAAACAAATATTAGATTATCTTTTAAAAGTTTATCAAATACAAAACAAAAGCAGAGCACAGACCTGCGAACATTTTGTTTTGCTTCTGTAAATAAAGAAAAAATGATACTGCTGGTAGATCTGCTTTGGTAAAGTATTTTTGTGTGTGTGCTCTAATTAAACATTCATTAGTAAGAAGTGAGAAACCATCAGAGTGGTTAATGTACCAGCAAGTGAGAATGGGGTACTTTGCACTTAGGTTACCTTGTCCTGATTGGAAGGTGAGACCTCCCAATTTCAGCAAAGTGAAACATAGTGGAATCTGTATTACTTTCTCTATTCTTACAATCCTTTCTGGGAGAAAGAAGGCTAAGAAAAAGGGAGGAAAGTAATAATCATTTGAGGGCATATATGAAACTGAGGGACAAATGGACAAATTGTCTACTATTCTTAATTAAAACAGAGTATAGAATAAAAATGATTTTCTGTTTGATAAAATAAGATGCTGCTGAGAAGGGAAAAAGGGATGTTTCAATTCAAGCCTTTGTATCCTTTCAGAACTGCAAGAAACAGGCAAAATCTTGTGTTTTCAAAATAAATTTATGTGTTTTCTCTGGGGGAAAAAACACAAAGGTGGCAATTAGAAGGGCAGCTCTTGTCAGAGCCTAGTTATTTTCTTTTAAGTCTGGAGGAAAAAATTATCTTGCTTTTAAAAGTTAACATTTTCTACTTTTTTTTTCTATATTCTGTAGCATGACTAATTTGGCAATTTTAATAAAGGCTGTATTTATTTAAGGAGGTAATTATGAGTGAATAAAGTTCTAAATCTCCAGAGCCTTATTTATTGTATTTACACAATGCTAAACTGAAATGCTGTTCTTGTGCTAAACTTGATGAATGATAAGCAAACTTCAATTAAAGATCTCTCAAATTTTTCAATAAGTATGAGAATTTTTTTAACTACAGAACAAGACACTTTCCTGGGGAACAGGTTTTCTTTACATCTTATCTAATGAAGTCATCAAATTTTGTTTAGATGATACATGGATGAGAACAATAACAGGCTATACCAGAACTATTAAATAAAGTGGCTGTCTTTGCACTAAACTTTGAAATTAACACATAAGAGATCTGCTTAGAGATGTGCAAAGTTATATTAAAGAGACAGACTAGCAAACAGGAAAGAAAGCATTTTAACAGAAATATCATATCTAAAGAAAAAATATGAGAATCAGCAGGGTATTTGTCCAGAAATGCAGACTTGAGAGAGTAGTATTAATCAGGCAAATTTTACCAGCCAAAAATAAAATTATCCTCAGAAACTAATGTGAACGTCTGGTATATCTGGTATACCTTTAGCTATATTCCTGAGTTCATTAAATATTTGAAAGATATAATACTCCTTGTTTCGATTTTATTCTCAACAGGTAACTTGACAATTTTCTTTTCTACGTAGCCCTCTGTGGTAGAAATCCTCTAAGATGACCAGCAATGCCCCCTGCCTCCTATATTCACGTCCTTGTGTGAGTCCCTTCCTACTAAGTATGGGCTGTACTTAGTGATTTGCTTCTAATGAAGAGAATATGGCAAAAGTGATGGGATGTCACTTCTACAATCAGGTTTTATAAAGACTGTATCTTCCATGTTGCTGGCACACTTTCTCTCTAGATCTTTTCACTTGCTTGATCTGATGAAGCAGGCTACTATGTAGTGAGCTGCCCTCTGGAGAGTCCCACGTGGCAAGGAACTGGTAATGGCCTCCAGCCGATTGCCAGCAAATAACCGAGGCCCTCAGTCCAGTACCCTTGAGGGCATGAGGCATGCCAGCAGCCACATGAGTGATCTTGGAAGTAGCACCTGCCTCAGTGGAGTCTAGCAATGACTGCAGCCCCTGCAGATACCTAACGTATTGCAGCTAGTGGAAACCCTGAAGCAGAGAACCCAGCTCAGCTATTTCCAGATTCCTCTCATATAGAAACTAAGTGGTAATAAATGTTGTTTTAAGCCATGAGGATTTGAGATAATTTGTTGTGCCACTAATATTTCTTCCTTTATAAGAAAGATGCTCTAGTCAATGTCACAGGCAAACATTTCAGTTCTTGTGCGTTAGTGTGTTAGTTAACCTCAGTTTGCTTTCTTCTGGAATGCAGAAAAGATTGATAACCCAAGCACAGTTCATGTGAACTCACTAAGCCAAATGCCACCTTGTGACTTCTCCTAGAAGCCTGACTCCCTTTCAGAGAAACAGCGAGGCCAACCTGCATGTCTCCCAGAAGAACATTTCCAGTCTCATTACTCAAACAAACAAAAACTAAAAACATTTTGTTTTTCTGGAAATGGGATATATTATTCTAAATCACAAAATATTTTTACACTTTCAAAGGATTTGTTTTGACACACACACACACACACACACACACGCACAGCTTTTAGTAAGTGAAAATTACTTGCATTACCTCCGGGTGCTTTGATTTTACTGGGAATGGAAACAGGTTTTCCTTCAAGATTGATGATATTATTTCATGACATGTGGTGGCCTTCTCAGAAATAAAAATGATAATTGTCAACAGTCTAATCCTGAGAATAAACTTGTCTCACAATAATAATGATTGTCTCAGGTCACTTGATGCATTGCCCAAAAGTAACCATCCCAGGAAATTATATAGCTCCCTACTGCTGAAGTTGTTATAATTTAATAAGCCACCAAAAAGGAAAAGATAAAAAATATATTCTAGACCTGTATATTAAAAGCACCTGAAAAGATCCTTCATTGAACAAGAAACAAGACATAATATTTAATGTCCTTCAGAACTTTTGTTTCAGTGGTGATGATTGGTTGAGATCAATTTTGATTAAATCTGGTATCTTGAAATTTTTAAAACTGTTGTTTATCATGCTGCATGTTTTCTAAAGAAACAGACTTAATCCTTCGCAAGTTGATCATGAAAATAACAAACTGACCACAAACAATAACAAATGTAAGACACTAAATGCTTTCTAAAATGAAAAGCAATTAAAAAAAAAAAGTGTTATCACACAAAAAAGTGCTGCTAATAGATAATTTTGCATTTCACAAATTATCTCTGTCTCTAGAAACAAGAATTTCAGGAAACATCTGAGCACTTTGTACTTATAATTTACACTTATTGTAAGTTCGTTCTCAGTATATATTAAATTCCATGAGGTTGCTAAATTTCTTTAATACAATATCAAAAAATAAACACAAAACTCTACAACTAAACATTTAAAGTGTATTATAATAAATTTGCATGTATTTAGAAAGAAGATAAATGCTGATATATGTATATTTCATGCCCACTGTGAAATTCTGCCCTGGGTCATGATAACATAGGCCACAATTTCCATTAAAATTAATAGCTGTGGCTGTGGTTACTGTCAGTATTGCCTTATTTTCCCATCACTAGCAATTGCGACATGAATAAAATTAACTTATGTCACCATGTAGATCATTATATCCTGAATTAAGGTTAGATTTCCAGAAGCTTTATGAATTTAAGGAACTCATCTAGGCTTATGTCAAAACCAATTTATAATAAAATCTTTATTTTCCTACCATAAGGACTCTATACTACTCTTTAAAGGCTAATTCATAGTTACATTCAGACCATACCAAATTGTTCAACCACAATGCTTGTTTTATCTTAAAATCCCAAAGCCTCTACCTTCATTCAAACTAGACAGACATAAGTTTCATTTCTTCTTAGGAAAACTACTTGCATAGCTACAAGAATATTAACTTGTAAGTCTTGGATAAGGAATCTTTCCTATTATCCCATCAGGTTTTAGATAGCATCATGGTGCCTGTATGAGGAGTTCACAACTTTATCAGGCATCTTTAATAGGCCCAGTTCTTTACTAGTTCAAAGCTCAGATGAAAATTCTCTAAATGTTTCAGTTCTAAATGGCCACTTGATGAGTCTATTACCAAGTGCCTTATGTATTGAGAAATCGTGATGCTCCTAAAGCTTGAAATACAGTGTAAGACTAGGATTATTTTGATATAACACACACTTTGTTGTGATAATTCAGAACACTATTACCTGAGCATTTTGTCTTTAGTTACCAAGTCTATAGAATAAATGTAATTTCCACTTTCCCTTCACCAAAATAAGAATGCATTATACTGTCCAAATGATTGCAAAGAATATCTATGCATCAGAGGGAAAAGCTTACAACAAGAGTAAATTATTGCTGCTTTTTTGTTTATGACTCTATTCAATGTAGTTTGATTACTTGAAAGGACTGGTTTCCAACATATTGCCATATGAAACAATATCATGAAAAATACATGTCTCTTAATGCAAGCGTTGAATTGACAGTTTGTCATAGGTAAAATCTGCAGAATCAACAAAGATGCAAAATAAATAAGTCAAAATTTGAATTATCTAACATACCACTATGTATTTTTCTTATTCTCTATTCTAATTTCATGTACATAATCCAACACTGTAAATTTTTTGGTCCCAGTTTTATTGCACTCACTTTCATAGACAAAATTCAATGCTGAGTAATATGTCCCTTCCAACTGCAATCAAAAAAGCCACATAATGTTTTCTCCACTTTTTAAAATATTAGGTCATATATTACATTTGTAAGGATAGTGTAAAATGTTACAAAATGTATTAACTCATACCTACTTGAACATACTTCGCTTCTCAGTGTTGCATTTGCTGCTCATTATTAGCCTCTGTTTTTGACTGGAAGGTTGTGGTGGGGAGTGACTTGACTCTCTTGCCGTCTCAGAATAATGACAACACAGTAGTTGTCCCTTATTCATGGGGGAGATAAGTTCCAAGACCCCCAATGGATACCTTAAACCAGGATAGTACTGAATCCTATATATAGAAGTACTGTTTTTTTCCCCTATATATACATACATATGATAAATTTTAACTTACAAATTAGACACAGTAAAAGATTAACAATAACTAATAATAAAATAGAATAATTATAACAATATAGTTTAATAAAAGTTTGTGATTGAGGTCTCTCTCTGTCTCTCAAAATACCTTATTGTACTGTCCTCACCTGTTTTCATGGTTGACAGTGGGTAACTGAAATCACAAAACTGCAGATAAGACTGTATCAAGATTATGCAAATAGATTCCGTCTTTTCAGTATAAGGGACCTTGGCAGCTTGAATGGTGTCCACAGTTGTGTCTCTTGTTTGGATCTCACATTCAAACTCCAGCTCCAAATCCACCCAGGAACTTAGTCTATGTCTGTCTGTCTGTCTGTCTGTCTCTCTCTCTCTCTCTCTCTCTCTCAATTTCTCTCTTTCTATTATTGTAACATAGTTGATTGTACATGTCTGTGGGGTACAGAGTTGAATATCATTACCTATGTGCAATATGTGATCCTCAAATCAGGATAATTAGTATATTCAACATTATACAATGTAATTGTTTTTCGTGGTATCTAAATGGCCTGTTGTCTCATCAGTCCCCTGTCAGTAAGCCAAACTCCATCATTCACTCTAGCCTGGATCTCTTTCCCATTTTACCAGTTTCAAATTACCAACCACTCTATTTCTTTTTCATTTTCTAAGTCCTGCAATTTGGTTTACCCCTTGTGTATATCTCAAATGCGCCTTCCCACTCTATTTCTTGTACAACACCAAAACTTGAGTCCTCATTACCTCATTTCTGAATTAATCACATTCTTTGTTTCTTTATTCTCAATCTACATGAATACTTCCTATGTACAGTATACACTATTTAGGATATAGTATATTGATTTCAGATTTTAAAAAAAATAGGGGAGACCAGGTTTTTATTTTAATAAATATTATTTAGGAATCTGTCTAATGTTATTCAGAAGCAACCATCATTTTTATTTCTTTTTTGTTTGCAAATATTGTGCAAAATATGTTGCTAAAATAGCCTCTCAGCAGATCTCAATTTACATATCTTAACTTAAATGAATATTCACCAATCATCCAATCTGGATAAATTGCTTTGTTTGTGCTTTGAAAGCACTTTGTTTACATTTCAGAAGCACTGGTTACTTTATTAAAAGAGAATGATAGATCTCTTAAATCTTTCAGGAAAAAACATCAAAAGTTTTAAATTTCAGATTTTTGTGGGGGCAGCTTGCCTGTAAGGGGATCAGAACCCTGACCTTGGTGTTATAACATGGTGTTCTAACCAATTGAGTTAACTGGCCAGCCCCACTAAAGAACTTCTTTCCTAACTTTCAGATTTTATCTATTAAATTAATTTTAGGCCTATGGATGCATGCTCCCAATTGTGTGCAAATAAGTTCTTATAACCAACAAAACTAAAAATGCGTTCTACTGGAAAAATTTCAAAATATTTCTACCTAAAGTGTTTTATACAGTATATCAGCTTTTAAATATAGAGACATAAATATACATGATTTAGTCATATTGTAATTTGTTAAAATTGTTCCTGTTCCATATAATAAAATCTAATACTTAAACATTTATGCTTTTATATAAATAAAACTTGACTTACAGTTCCTACCACTCCTGAACAACACTTTGACATCAATAGCTGTATTAATAAGAATTAACTAAACCTGTGTTTTATTAGAATTATTAATGTTTTTTTATATCCCACTAGATTATGAGTTATTTAGAAAAGATATCACGTCTTTTGTATTTTTTCTGGTCCTGGCACTTAAGTGTATAATCATTTACTAACGTGAATTGGCTACAACAGATAGATTTACCAAGAATTACTTGCAAAAGTTTGCTGAAGTTCACCCATGAGATATTATTACCTTTAATCTAATAACAACGTTTTGTAGTGATATGCTTTTAGATTTCAATGCTAGTTTAATAAGTTAAACATGTTTAAAGCGAGCATTTAATGCAGGTCTTTTGGGTTCTTTAAAATACTAAATGTGAACTTTGAAAATTCAAAAGAATATATATTTTTAAAAAACAACTATGATATTCATTTTTCAATGAGAGCCATTTTTCAATTTTGTTCTCCCAAACTGTTCAAGAGATGATTTTCAGAGAAGTACATCAACAGCAGTCTGAAAGCCACACTGGAGGAGCATGTTCATCTCTGATTTTTCCATTCTACACTACAGTGAAGATTTTATACCAGTTGCAGTGGTTAGAAGGGTTTCAGGAAGAAAGACCACATAAAAAATATTTAAGTGAAGGAAATGAGAACAGCAACTCTGAAGTTTCATTATGACTTAAATTCATGATTCTGGAACTTCCAGAACTTTCCTTTGTGAGATATATTGTATTTTATATTTATTACTTAACCATATGAAAATGTAGACCTCCAAACAGTGGTATACAGAGGGAGAAAAGAAAATCTCAGAAAAAAAACAATAAAAATTAAACACACACACAAAAAAAACCCAGAAAAAAAAGCCTAGTTTTAAATATTTACATCTGTCACACTATTAACCCATTTTATCCAGAAATCATAAATGCTGTCAGTAATGGAAAGCAATATTCAGTATTTTCAAGTCTCTTAGAAATCCAATCATTGGTCACCTTAAATATTGCTGAAATTGCATGCATACTTGTTCCCTAATATTTCCTGTTAAAGCTGTGCAAGTGTTAAAATATAAAAGCTCATAGCTTTTATGACATAACATTTCACTATTGTTGACTATAAATTTTTAACATTAAGAAAATAATTGAAAATGCTTTTGCATTTCCTTTGTTTTGTAAAAATAACACGCAAAGAAGCCTACTGAGTCTTAAGAATTCACAGCCTTTCAGTGTGAATTGTTGACTCTAAATAAATGTCTATGTTCTAATTCTCTCACAAAGTAACAGAAGCACATTAAAATACTATTCAAAACAGTGCAACTAAGAACTGAATTTGAGATCCAAGTGGGCAATTACTCACCAAACTAAATATTTACACAATTATTTGGAAAATCAATTTTATGTGGCTTAACAGAAACAAAAACCAAAAATGAAACAAGTACAAAAACATGATAAAAAATGCACCGAATTTTTCTGTGTTGATTTATAATCACTCCAGCAATAATCTTTATAACATTTTCACCATATAGATAAATATCAGTATTTTTGGAATTAGTCAATTGAGACTCATGAGGCCGAGGTGAAATTATAAGATGAGAGAAGGTAGAGAAACACTATTCCCAATGTTTGATCAAAATGGGGTTTGCTCTACTGTTTAACAGGACCTTTCATATTCTTAAGGGTCAATGCTAGATGGATGGTCTGTCGAGGTTGATGACCAGTACAATGACCTTGATTCGGACTTGACAAGGGTGTCTTTTTGAGTGCCAGTGAGAACATTTCTGTCCAGTTTGAAGCCAAATCAGTTCAATGGGGCCACCTGCCTTCATTTGCTATATTAGTAGATGTAAAAAGGTAGAATAAGTAACTGGTTGAATTTTGCCTGTATTTTAAAATCTTGTTGTAAGACTACAATAAAATATATACAAATAATGGAAAAATATGAAGAAAAAGTTTATTTCAGTCACATCCTGACTCTGCTGCAGGTAACCCTTAGAAAGTAAGTTAAAATATGTTACACACCTCAATTGTCCTATCCAGGAAAGATATGAAGAATTATAAGAAATTTATTCCAAAAGATAGACTATAAATATACACGTCCCATTCCATTAACATTTTTTCTTTTTATCTATCACATTTACTTCACTCTTTTCTTTCATTGAGACTTTGACACATTAACCAGGAATGGTCCTGGATTCTTAGAAAAAAACAAGCCTATTAGCTATATTGTAAAATTAACCTTTAAATTAGAGTATCTTCTGCAATTTCTTAAATTGTTCTTCATTCTAATAATTTAAGAATAATATGTCCTTGGCTATATTCATAGCATTTAAGTGACTTAACACAATGAGATTAATCTGAATTGCATAAATTTAAAGAAAGATGTGGGCAGGTGGGCCTCAAAACATCTCAAAAGTATGGCTGAATTCAAAGCAGTTGGGGGAAGTCATTGCATTCATTCAGAAAAGCTTTGCCCTTTATTATCACTAAACTGCTATTTTCAGTTTGGTTTATGTGTTGACATAGCATGCTATATTATTAGTTGCTTTTGATTCAAATGTCTCTTATCTGTCTTACTAATATCAGAGAACATAAATAAACCTGAATCTTATTCAGGCTTACACAGTGATATAAAAAATCTGTAATTTTACATAACATTGTGCATTTCTGAATTCCTTTAGAAAACAAATATGGCGCTACTGGTCTTATGGTCCCAATTGGGCAACGGTTGGCTGGAACCCAGTTCCATCTATTGGGTTTAAAAGAGAAATGTTCTTTCCACTCCTGTTGTCTTACATCTAAGCTTTTCTCATTTGTGAAATTTCTCTATATTTCCAACCCTTTAACTAGGGATAAAGCCTGGATTGTGAAATTTCATCTAACTTTGCTGGAGAAATTTATTAAAACCAGTCAAAAGACCATGACAACTTGGAACAAGATAGACCTAATACTATATTAACCAGTACTGATATAAGCCATTAAAAAAAAGACATTGAAATTATTAATACAAGTAAATATCATTTTATCATGGGAATCAAATAGGTTCTTAATTCTGTTAAGACGACTTCATAAGACTTTATAAAGAAAATGTAAAACTACGGTATGGAATCAAAGTTAAACACAGCACACCTGAATATGTATAGGAATAATTTATGGTTTAAAATCTCCCCATCCAGCAGTCTTTCTCCCAGAAAGAAATAAATAAAGTATGAGAGTCAGATTCAATAATTTGTAGCCATCATTCATCGTTTTATAGGTGTAATTAGTAAGCTGAAGTGGAACTATATTTGGAGATTTACTATCTCTGGAGTGTGATTATATATGAATTAGAAGAGTCTGCAGTTACTCCACACTGTATGAAAATACAAATCATGTTAAGAGAAATTTGCCAAAATATAGTAAAAAAAATTAAGAAGCTCTAACACATCTTGACTGTGAGTCAAAAATAACTAGTTTATCTTATATTTAACTTTGAAAGAGATAAATAATTGTACATAATATGTGACTGCAACTAAATGTCCTTCAGCTATGTTGTTTAAATGGACATAAATATTGAAATTCACACTATGTCATTAATTTTTTAAATTCTCTGGAAAATCTGGTGAACATAATTTTCATTGTTAACTTAAATCATGCTTAAATAAAAAAAGTATGTGATGTGTCACATACAGAAAAAAACAAATAAACAAAGCAAACAAAAAAAAATTGGCTTAGGAGAATTTTTTTTAATCCAATGTATGTTTCATTTTTACCAAAAATTAATTCTACTGCAAGTACTATTAAATTAAATTTGTACGTAATTGTAAAAATAGCAAATTCTTTTCAGCACTTGGCCTCTACCAGTCACCATTCTAATTTTTTTACATATTTTAATTTACTTAATCCTAATAACAACTCTAAGAGGTGGACATTATTATTTTTAACTGTGTTATACAGATTAGGAACTCCCAAAAATCGCAATTGTAATTTACACACTCGGTATTACACAAATAACAAACAGCAGCTTGGGAATTTGAACTCAGGAATTCTGGATCCAGAATTCATGTATATGTGTATACACAGACCATGCACGCATTATATGTGTGTATATCTATACTCACAGAAAAAAGTAGTTATCTTTGCCATTTTGACACAATAAAAATATCAGTAATACAACAGGTCTTGGCAGTTAAAGTGAGTTATCAAGGTCACAGCATTAATGAATGGTAGTTTTGATACTAGACTATCACTTTCAGTCCAGCATTGCTTTACTCACACTAATTGTTATTAATGTTAATTTTAATGATTTTGAAATCAGTTATTTAAATAAATTATCAATATTTATACTAGAGAAAATCCATATTGGCATTTATTTTGTAACTGCTTTATTTAACTATCCCCATAAGCCAGTAGATTTGTGTTTCTTTATTCTAGAGAGAACTAAACACTTTATTTTAGAGAAAACTTCTTGAGAAATGCAAACTGAGAGTGTTTTCAGGGCCAGAAAATAAACTTTGCCTAATGAAATTGCCTTTTCACTAAAGATGAATCCTAAAAGAAACCTAAAGTCAATTTAACTAATTTCATCACATTACCAAACTTTACGTGGAAAGAACTATATATTTGCATTTTGAATCTTAATCCTTATAAATTTATGCCACCCTCATGATCTAGATTGACATTTAGCCACTCATAGCCTCTTCATAAATTATCGTGAGATAAAAAGATCACTGTCATGTAGTAAGTAAGGCACATGGAGACAAAGGAACTCAGAGGTCCTGAGTTCACTGATGGAGTGGAAGCAATTTACATCTACACGTCTCTGTTTCCTCAGATATAAAATGGGCTTGCCATGAAGATCAACAAAATAATATATGTAAAAAAATATGTAATGTATGTACAAAACTTAAATTGTTTTAGAAATGTTAGTTGGTATTCTTTGTAATATCCTGAAATACTGCTGCATCAGAAAGAATGAATCCCATTAACATATCAACAATTTCCCTTCTCTTATGTCTTTTTAACTTCAGGCTCTCTCCTCCCATTCTTCCTCAGTTCCTTGAATATGTACTACTTGGCAGTTGATGAGATTTTGGATTTCATCCCTTCCAAGGCACGTCTCTTGGTTTTCACTATGATCTCTTAGCTTGTGAGAAGAAAAACCCCTGCTGCAATTCTCTAGCACACAGATTTAGGATAAAGTTTGAACTCTGTAGCTTCTGCCAGGAAACATTGTGAGTCAATTTAGCAGTTGTTAATAATAACAAATGGATTTTTATAGATTAGATTCTTTGAACCAACTAAAATATTTTCAACCAATAAGCCATTCCCCACACAATTAAACATTCTGATTTTTCTCATTCATACTCTCTAGTTGTCCAGTATTTCAGCCATAAAAATATCATTGCCATTAAAAAAAATGATCAAGCTCTCTAAATCTTATTTTAAAACTAAATAGCTATATTCATTTACCAAATGCTTTGCCACTTTGAGAAAGTGAAACTGAACTTTCTTTTTTTTTTAAGTGTTGCTGTTGTTAAAATGATTCTGAATGCTAAATAATCTGTTTGTTTTTCAACTGTTGTAAGTCTAAAGAGATTTTTTGAATACTTCAATTATAAAAACATTTAAAACATACAAACTTGTGCAATTTTTATTTTAATGAAGATGAGAAGTTCATTAAAGAAGATAAATATTTCATTAGATCTTAAATAAAACAAAGAGATTTTTTGGCTTCTATCAGCACAAAATTCCTTTGAAAGATTAATTAATACATGCAAATTATGCAAATTAGACCCATGCAAATATTTTATGAAGACAATTAAGGGAACCATTAATTACTGCTTTTTTTGCTTCAGTGAGATTCATTCATTTAATTTTAATTTCACTTTAACTGTTTTGATGTATAATCTTGCAGCTAAGAACTTTATCTTTCCTGGCGGGTCACTTAAACTTATAAATTTCATCAAGTGAGCACACAGAAATCTGTAAAGATATTCTCAAGACTATGCTTAGTATCAAGAGAAATTTCTGTCACAATGCACTCCCAGAAACAGGGAAACTGGAAGGGAATGTGAGCTCATTCTTGGACAAGGTTCAACTGCTGGAAAAGCAATTAATTTGCTTTGGCTGTGCTAATATAGGGGAATTAGAAAGTGTGACACAAGACAAATAGAAATAATTAGTTCTCCAAAATGATGTTCTCATTAATATGGTTCGAACAGTAGAAATAAAAAAAAAACATTATTGTGGCATTTCTGCATTCCGTCTCTAACCATAGGAGGTGGAATCATGCACCATAAGTATTTTTATATTTATAGTCTAAATGGTGATGTTTTATTTTTTTCTAAAGGAGAATTTATATCAAAGGGTGTTATATGTCTCAAATATATAAACATATACATGCTATCAAAACTGATAACATACTTTCTACAATCATGTATTTGTGTATCAATCTTTTATTATGCTCACACATATCCTGTATTTTAATGGTCACTTAAAAAATGGGGGTTCTTTTTCTGTAATTTACATATTTTCAGATTACTCATATGACTCTTGAAGTATAATAATATTTCGCAGAAAAATTTCTTAAAAATTACATTTATGTTCCTTCTGAATGAAGCCATTCTGTTTCTTAAAGTTTCTCTTAGATGGCCAGGGTACTCTTACTGTCTAGGGATGGATAAAAAAAGAAAAAGAAGGCTTCATGGATATGAATCACTAGAGTCAGTTCTAATCTGTATTGTTAAAAGGTAACCTTCTTCAGCTTTGGTAGACATCATACATATTTTCTATGGTTACGATCTTTAATGAGCAAGTTGATTGGATATGATGACCATCAATTTTTTCCTTGATAATAAAGGTAAAAAAACTCAAGGCAAAAACTTATTACATATAAATTTTCCTTAAATCTGAAGATGGTATTATACTATTTAAAAAATGAGAAAGTAGTGTATTGACCATAATGGAAAAACAACTTCCTAAATTGTTTGGTATTCATAATAATATCACCAATCAAAATATACCTAAAATTCAAATGACAGAGGTTCTCTGACGCTTCTCTCAGTCCTGCAGCCAGCCATTGTTACTACAGTACCACGAAAAGATGTAAATGTAAATGGACAATTATTACCATTGGTATCTGCTGAGCTTTTTACTTAAAAAAAAAATCTTAAATTGTCTTTCTTACAAAGGTAACCTCATTTCATTCATCCTTAAATTTCCAAATTTTCCAAGTTTCTTTTGAATATTTACAACGTCCACATACATATGTTACATCTTCTAAATTAGGTTCATCTGTGAATTTCATTGATACACTCTGTTTAACCACTCTTCCATATCACTAATTATGATGTTAAATCAAAATGGATATTGCATTGATCTTTGGGGTCCCCTGCTAATATCTTCCTCAATTTCCATTTATCACTATTCTTCGATAATAGGTCTTTAGATGGTATTCAAGCCAAACCACAACCATAATGTAATTCTGAAAGAGAGCTTCAGCATTTGAAGTTTAAGCATATCCGTTACATTCAAAACAAGGTTTACTTTCTTAAAATATATTTTGAAAAGAATAAAAGTGTTTACACTGAAATTGTGAGAAAATGTTCTAAAACTTTATAAAATATAAAAATTCATGAGTATCTCTGAAACTTTCCATTTAATATTAATAACTGTTTGTCTAGCTAAATGAGTAGTTAACAGTGACCTGTGATAACCATAGAACAATAGCCTATTTATTGGTTACTGCTTACAATCAATATCACCTTTTGTTCACCTTAATCAATGCTGTCTTAAATTGATTAATGGCGTTGAAATGTTGCCAAACACCAGAGACCAGTTCTAAGGGACTAGACACAAATTTATTATTGTTTTGTTTTGCTCGTACTAACATAATTCTAATATTTATATTTTAAGAGCAAAAAAACTAGTTCAAGGTAATCCCTATGGTGATTACTTATTTCTAAGTAATTACGCAATAGTCAATATGCAGTGCTGGCAGCCCAGAAACCAGTTCTAAGTCCTGTTTTGTTTGTTTGATTTCATTTTAAGAAAGCCACCCCTTTTCCTCCCCTTTTTAATCTAAATAAAGACATTATTATATTATATATGGAAAACTTGGTTCAGGTAACTTTAAAAAGTTCTTGTAAATCTCCATAAACACTTTATTATGGGACTAATTCAACACTTTATTATAATTAAAGACCATTTTTCAAAAAAAGGAAAAGTAAATTATATATTAGAATAATAATAGCTTCAGTGTTTACCAGTTGCCAGGCTCCATAGTAAATGTGTTAACTTATAATAATAAAATTTAATATTAACAGCTAAAATTTAACTATGTACATACTATTGTCCAGCATATCCTAAGTATTTTATTTAATCCTCACAACAACCTCTGAGGTCAAGCAATTGCTAAAGGAAAAAAAAAAAATAGTAGTGAGGCAGATATTTGAGTCTTGACCAGACTCCTAACATTTCTTAACTACAAGGTTCTGTAGAGGTGCCTGAAGAACCCCCACTCCCACACTAAACATAAAGGTATGTGTTGAAGTAATAGAAATAGAAATCTGCATAAAACAATTATATGACAATCAAATTTGAGTGACACTTTCATAAATATCTTAAAAGAGGTAAGTTTAAGTAAAGGTCAATTCAGGATTGTTAAAGGATGAAAATCTTGGAATACCATTAGCAATTTCTATTCAAACACGTACTTCAAAAGAGGTAAAGAGGCTCTCCAAGTGTCATATACTAAATCAAAATTGGATTTGTTTCTGACATTTTAAATTTATTACAAGTTCATTACATGCTAAGTTGTAGGATTGTAGATAAATCTTTATCTAAATATGATTAATTTCTTATTTTTTATTGCCACTTTATTTTCTTTGCTTAGAGTGAGGTTTTCCCCAGTGTGTCTGGAAATGTCTAAAAACACACGCATAATGGCCAATAAAAAAAGAAAAAAGCAGGAAAGGAAACATTTTTCCAATTGTATATCATTTCCAATTAGTAGACTGTTTTGGACTTTTTAAGTCATTAACAGGCAGTGTGCTAACTATCCAAAATGAGTGATGTGGCTGCACATGATTATCTTATAAGAGAGACAACAGGCATCTCATAATTTTATCTTGTATGAGGCAGCAAGACATGATGGAAAGACCAAGGACTGTGAGGTCGTAAATCTGGATTCAAATGCGAGCAACCTCACTAACTAGTGCTGGGACTGTAAGAAAGTTAATAAGCCAATCTGAGCTTAGGTTATCACACCTTTAAATAAGAGTAATAGAAAAGCTCAATAATATCAGCTCCCAATCCACCTCACTATTTTAGTAAGTAACTGTCTCCCCTTACTATGTAATATCCCTAAAAAAAAACGAAAGAAAACTGTATTACTAGGAATTCACTGAGTGCTAGAACATTTGATTCAACAAAAAAGCTTGACCAAAGACATAAAATTTCCTTCATAAGAAAGATGAAGCATGGATGCTTTGGAACTATAAGTTACTAAACAGATAATAACAATAATAATATATTTTATAGAAGGAAGGGTGGGCATGATTTAACAACCCTAATCTAAAAGCAATCAGGAAGAGATCAAAGCAGTGTGGAAAGCAGCTAACTCCATTATAGTCCCAACTCCAATAAACTCTTCTTGTGACCTTTAATAAGTCATGTACTCTCACTATGCCTCAACCTCCTTTCATGCACAATAAGGAAACTTAGTTTGTCTTAAAGTCCTTTTCCAATGCTAAGGCACCAGCGTCATAAAAGTGTGCTTGGCATATCATCAGTGTTGAATAAATATTTGTTGAATAAATGAATAATTTTAAAATTCAGCATGTATCTTCAAATATCTAGGCAGTAGAAAGAAGATATTTTTAAATTGGGGAAAAAAAAGATTGTTAATGTGAAGGCAAGTCTTTTATGTCTTTTTATTGGAAGACTATTTGGTTTTCTATGATCTAAGATCAGTCGAAAAAAAGAATACAAAGCCAAGCATTTTTGATTATGGTCATTGGAGGTAAATAAAAGAGATGTACTTTCAAGCGAAATCAAGATTTTGCAAGCAAAACTTACAGATATTCTAAGATGTCAGAGTAACTGTGGTTCACATTCCCATTGATTTTAACATTTTATTTGTTAAGGGAGTTTTTGCTTAAAAAGCAAAAGCAAAAAGCTACAATTTCGAAAGTGAATTTTCAAGACATTTTGGAAATTATATGCTATGACCTGATTAGGAATTGTGAGCTGATTTATCTTACCAAGTAAAGTATGTAAATTATTTAGGGCTTATTTCCTCAGAATATTTTCTAAACTGCTTTCTGTTGTTTTCTTCCCTGCTTTTTTAGGTTTATGGAAATGATGATACAAAATATCAAGAAGGCAATATTTGGTCTAAGCTGAGGTGCTTATTTGGGAGTAACTACTTGGTACTCAAATAATATTCAAATGCCCAACCTCTAGATTACTAATTCTTTTTTATAAAACAGAGATGGAACAACATTATCCATGATTCTCCATGTTATAGTTTACATTTATATATTGGTCACCTAAACAATACCATTTGCAATTATAACAAACCAGAAAAGAAGCATGAGGTTAATGTGTACTAAACAAAAGGAGAAAGTATTATTTAGGAAATGCGATCAATCCTCGCATGCTAAATTAAATTTTAATTTAAAATGTAAAATGGAAAGTAAGTTAATATTTAAAGAACATAAATCTAAGGTCAAATGCACAAGGAGGAAAATAACATTAAAAATGCATACATAGAATAAACACTGTTCATTTAGCTATCAGATATAAACATCAATTCTGTCAGAATTTGTAATTCTGACTTTCCTAGGCAGAATCATGTCAGCCTTTATTTCCTCCCATCAGTCTTATCAGCCACAGGCTGAGAAATGTCAGGACAATAGGATCTTCACATCACGAGATCTAACACGGGTCCTGATTCATCAATGGCTGATTCATTTCTTCAGGAACAACCGCTACATGCCGAAAACTGTGTCAAACAATAGGGGCACAGTAGTGAACAAAAGAGGGATGGCTCATTTCTGTCCCAGCTACCATGGAGAGAAGAAGACATTGAACACATTGAGATATCATCTCACCCCAGTTAGATTGGCTATTATCAAAAAGACTGAGAATAAAAAATACTGGTGAGGATATGAAGAATAGGGGAACCCTCCTACACTGTTGGTGGGACTGTAAATTAGCACAGACACTATGGAAAACACTATGGAGTTTTCTCAAACAACTACAGATAGATCTCCTGTACCATCCAGCCATCCCACTGCTGAGTATATACCCAAGGAATGGAAATCATCATGTCAAATGGAGACCTGCACTCCCATGTTTATCAAAGCTCTACTTACAGTAGCCAAAATATGGAACCAGCCTAAACGTCCACCAATGGATGACTGGGTAAGGAAAATGTGGTATATACATGGAATACTACTCAGCCATGAAAAAAAATGAAATTCTGCCATTCATAGCAACATGGATGAGTTTGGAGATAATTATGTTAGGCGAAATAAGCAAGGCACAGGAAGAGAAATACCACATGTCCTCACTCATAAGGGGAGCTAAGAAACAAAGAAAGAATGAAAGACCATAATAAAACACTGAAATTTCAGAAGGAGAGAACAGACCTATAGTTCCTAGTCATGGGAAAGGGTGAGGGGGAAAGGGTATAGGGAGGAATCAGATAAGGAACACAAAAAGTAACTATGATTTGTAATGATGAACATGCTAATATTGATTTGATCATCATATACTATACACAAATACTGACAAAAAAAAAGAACTACAAATACACAGCATGTTTCTGTGGAGGAATGAATGGTGTGGTAAGAACTCCTAAGAGACACAACTAGTCATGGGGGTCGGGGGGCGGTCAGGGAAGTGCTAACTAAGGGGAAGAGAAAGGAGTCTGGGAAGTGTCCCTAGAGGCTGTCACTTTTAAGCTAAGGCTTAAAGGGTGGTTAAGTAATGCCAAGAACAAGGAGAAATTGTCCCTGGTAGGTGGGGAAAGAAGCGAGACTTTCAAAAAAAGTTCCAGTATAACAGGAGCACAGAGATTGAGGGGGAGGAGTTGTGATTAGGAGTAGAGGGCGTGGAAGTGAGAGAGAGAACTGTAAATTAGCACAGCCACTATGAAAACACTATGTCAAGATGCATTCTTCCCTCATTACATATTAAAGAAAGTATGGGATTTGGATGGAAAAGGGTACCATAGGGAAGGAACGTTGGAGAAAGATGGGTTATTGGAGAAAGATGGGTTACTGCAGACAGGCAGGTTTGTGGAGAGGGCAGGATACTTTTGGTGTTGTGCACTGAACTTTGAGGTCCCTGTGAGACAGCAAAATAAAAAATTGAATGTTATGAGTATTATCTGGAACTCCTAACAGATGTCCCAATGGGTTGGAAAGATATCTTTATCAATTGTCAAAATATATAAGTTAAAGAAATCATTAAGCAGATGCCATTGCCTAAGGAGAGAAAATAAAATAAGACTTGGGCTTAACTAAATAAAGGCATCATTTTAGAGATATGTCTACATACAGTGCATGTATGTGCATTTATATGTGTACGGGCAGAAGGGGTTTTGGAGGATATTTACTGACTAGCCAAAAAACTGTTCAATGAGTGTTTATATGAACTCTGTCTACTATATATACACAAAATATCTTAGAAAAAGCTTCAAAGTAGGATCAACTTTCCAAATTCCAGCACAAATCATGACATATAAGTCTGCAAGATGTAAGGCACAGAGAGTTAATCGTCATACAATTCAGTTCCTGAAACAAGTTGTTGTTTTTAAAATTTTAGATGTTTATTCTAAATTCATAATATCACTTCCAAACTCATTAATTTTGATCAGTTATTATAAATATCAGCAATGACAAATTTATCCCTGTGTATTAAGAGCTGATTTATCTTATTTATCAAGAAACAAAGGCAAATTATTTAGGGTCTCTTTCCTCAGGAATATTTTCTAAATTGCTTTCTGATTTCCTCTTCCCTACCTCTTCAGTTTTATAGAAATGGTGATACAAATTGCCAAGGAGGCAATATTTAATCTAACCTGAGGTATTTGTTTGGGGGTAATTACTTTGCACTTGAGCAAGGTTTAAGTGTCCAGCTTCCAGGTGACTCCTGGACCAAGTGTGGCATTTATTTATTGTCAAATGTTAAAAATAAATACATGACAAACATAAAAAATTATGGGCTTATTTTGTCTTTCCCAAAAAGTTGAGTTAATTTTGGAATAGAAAGTAATTTCAGTTATTGTTAGATTGGGAGCAAGAAGGAATACAAAGAGTATTGTAACACCTGGGCTTGGGGATGCTGGGAGAGAAAAAGTGAAGGGAACAAGGGGCTATGTTGTGTCATTCTGTTCAGGCTCCCAAAATGCGTGACATATGCCAGTTCACAAATTAGTAATGAGTTCTAATCCTTTCTTCTTCGCCTTTCCCATTCTTGTACTTACAGAGAATATAATCAAATAATCTTTTTTTTTTATTTCTCTGTTCACAGCTAATTTTGTTCTGTTATTTTCTAAATGTATTAATTTAGTCTAAGATTAGAAAAAAACATTGAAAAGTTTAAGTGAGCTTATTTAAAGAGTAGCAAAAGATGACCTCTTTGCTCTGCTATTTTAAAAGTTTTTTAGAATGGTCCAACTGCTGGTGAAATATCTTTTTAGCAGCTAACAGCTAGAAACAAATTCATCTACAGTCGGTTTTTTTATTATATTTGGAGAAAAATCATATTATCTAATAAAATCATGCATATTACAAAAGTGTTTTATTTTAAAGTTACTGTGCATTCTGAACAATATCAATAACTGACAAGCTGAATAAGTAAGTGAATGAATGTAGTGAATAAAGATTTTGTATAAAATTAAAAGCAAAAAGAACCCTATAATTTATATTTGGCTTTAAATTACTATGTATAACTGTCTTACAAATGTTTTGTTTCCCTAATCATGAAGGTGTTTGGATGGGTTTACTGTGTTACTCAACTTATAGCATTCTGAATTTCAAAAGGAAGGCAATTAGTGATTAACACTTTCCTTCATAATAAGCAAATCACAACAACAGAAATTGAGAGTTGTCAATATTTCAACCTCATACAGTAAGACTTTGCCCATGTTAAACTATATATTTGAATATATGTAAGTTTTACAAATTCAAATAAAAACCACCATAGCCTTATTAATGACCACATGTTGCTCACAGAGAACTCATGGCATACATACTATGTCAACTATGAAAAAGTGTTTAATCATTGCTTAATCACTTCTTAATATTAATAATTAACCTCTCATTTATATGAAAGAATATATTGTTTATAATTTTTTTCTGAATTGAGTTCAGACCACCTTAAGGATTCTGTGTAAACCAGATAATTTACATATCACACCCACCTGGAGGCGCGTGTGCTTCCTTAGACCACATTATGTAAGTTAGTGCATCAGTAGTTCCCGCACACACAAATCGGGGCTGATATTTACATTGGCCTTATTGAGGTTATCTTTCCTGATTATGAGGACTGTCTGTTTGTTAATAGTAACTATGAAACTTGTACAAAATACAAGAGAATTCTTATGATTTTAATGATACACATGCACACAAACACTGTTACACACACTCACATACATATATATACTTGTGCTGAAATCTATAATGCTCTATAATTGAGATCTTCTCTACGTCTACAATTACATTAATCTTGCACGTCCAAGGAGATGTCTCATAATAGCATATGGTTCAAGCCTTAGGATTTAAAAGCTAATTATCATGGCCTCAGGTAAAATAAATGTAGGCCAAAAAGTATAACATTCTTTCCCCAAGAACGTTCCTTCAAGTTTCTGATTGTTACTTATTGCACATACAATACTTTACAAAAATATATTTCCCTTATAAACTAAGCCAAGAATGACACTTTTTGAGCTGATGAGAAAACAAAATTAATGTCACACAATATCCTAAAAATGACTGAGTTTAAAATGCAAAATAAAAGCAACTGGGAGGATTATGGCAGTTAATCATTTTAGGCTTCCCTTTGAAGAATCATCTTCATTTAAAATAGAGAACAAATGCTCTTTTTACTGTTCAGGATTCATGTTGTTAGAATTGTTTGTTGTCTAGAACTGGTGTTTGACTATAAATGCTACCTTCAGATTTTTTTCTTCCTAACAATGTGGTCTGGGCAACATACATATTTAGCTCTTCTGAGTATTTAATACAACTCCCGTTAGTATTCTATATATGATTTTGCTCAGTAGAACTGTGTTATTAAAACATATACAATGGCATACAAGGCATTTGGAAAATCCTCATAGGAACTAAAAAACCTATTTATCGTTCACATCCAACTAGTTCATTTCACATGTACCTTGCAGTAACTGTCACGAAAATGAGTAGTTAGATATTTTTAAATTTTGAGAATTACCTATTTGATTAACTCATGGTTTTATTTATGCAGTATAAAACTTATAAACCCTTCTTGAATTATATTGGGCTTCAAACATTCAATAAAATACATTTACTGTGTTCAAGATTAAATCATACATTGTTTAAAATTAATTATTCCTTTTTAATTGCATTGTATAAACAGAAATGACCTGTTAATTTAAAGAAAATCTATCAGCACAAAATAAATTCACTCATATAAACAAGCAAGATGAACTTGACCTTGTTTGAACTTGTTTTGATGTGGCCCAGATGGTAGGCTACATGCTTGAATAGCAGGCTAAAGCTGAGGAAAAACTCATATAGCAAGATCTAGATTTATAGCCTACTGCAAATTCCTACCTTGTATTGTCCTTTCAGCATCTGTTCTGCCGCCACTGCGGTCAGCTTCTATCTCTGGGGTCAGAGAGTCTAAAAGCACAGAAAGGTAAGAGTGACACATATTTCATTTGATTCTTACTGTCCTTTTTTTAAAAAAGAGCAACCTGTTACTTTGGTGCTGAATTAAAATTACATAAATCTTTGTCTTCTTTTAAAGGTTGAACAGAAACTACAACCATAAGGATTTCCAGAAGATTTGAATAGATAAATAAGTAATGCGACATTGTTCATAAAATAGGATGGGGGTTAGGAAGTTCTCAGATTTATATTTTATCATGTTTCAGTAGAGACAGATCTGGTTCAACAGAGAAGCAATGCTATGTCCCAGATCCTGGAGTTAAGTGAGAAAACAGTAGAAGCACCTATGAAATAAAGCGTTTCTCCCAAAACATCCTTCCCACCATGTTTTCAGCTACAAGCATAGCTGAATGAACCACAAGATGCAGAAATGTACAAAACCACAAACGCACGTCTACATTGTCCTTTGAGTATTAAAAATGAAAGTTAGTCATGCATAAATATACACCTTCTTACCATTTAAGACCCTGAGACTATCTGTCGAAGCTGCCTGTTTCAGTGTCTGCTCTGCTTGCTCGCGCCGTTTTGTCTCAAATTCAAGTGCTTCCTGCAATTTTCTCTTTGCCTTCTTCTCCTTCTTTAGCCTCTTTTGAACTATGGCTAGAAAAAAGTTTATGTATATTATTTTTTTCAAAAATTTTGCAATGTTGCTAATTAACAAATAAATTATGCGTTTTATATTATTCATTATTTTAGTGCTGGACTGAGTCTACCTACACACAGGAAGTTAAAAAAAAAAAAAAAGGAAAAGAAAAAAAATACTTTTACCTAAAATAATTCCCAGTAAAATGTCCAAGGAGGCCAATTTTTATTTTAGCCTTGAACTATTACAAGAATGCCTTTAATTGTCATATGTAGAGATAAATTTAATAGAAAACTAATTTTACTAAATATCTATACTCACTGATAAAGGAAGCCTGCTTAAATAAATTTTGTGGCTTAGTTCTCTGCCCTTGAATCAGAATAGTGCAGAGTAGTCTGAGTATTGCAAACCTTCATAAGCATGCCTTATAAGGTGTCAATTTAAGTAGCAAATGGGGCATTTCCCCTTCAAGCCCTTTGGAAAACAGCATTACATCAACCAGGTTTTTAATAATTCTTTCTTGAAATTTTAGAAAATTCAGTAAATATTTCCTGTATATGAGGGAAAAAAATACTCTTAATTATTACTAACATATACAAGCAGAAATGTTTTTTGGGTTTTTTTTGTTTTTTTTTTTTTTTGGATGAAGCTATCATAATTTTCTCAGAGAATAATTTCTTCATAGCAAATTTATAGCACTATATCATATTTTAAGAAAATCATTATACTTTGCCTCTGCAGGAATTTGGTGGTGTATAGAACCTCACTGCTCATAATAATGTGCTACTGATAAAAATAGCATGCTTTTTATATAAAAAGTAGATAACAGTGCAAAAAGTTGATTATGATACTTTTTTCTCCTACTGGAAATTTAAATATTTGTATATAGTATGTAATCAATAAATAATAACAAATAAATGTTCTTCATAAAATGTATATTAAGTATACTTTTGGCATGATAAATGTTTTAATTCTTACTATAAAGAGTAACTAATCAGCATATGGGAAGCATACATATGTTTTTATTTAAAATCATCTCTTTTGATGGTTGCTAAACATTGTGGATGTTAATGTGACAGAACCAGGATGAGAAAATTTTTCTGTTAGTCATGAAGAGCAATCGTTCCAAGTTGATTCTGATTTCTTACTACAGATTAAACAACAACAACACTTTTAACACAATACATTTAGTCAAAGTATCAAATAAGGTAATAATGGCTCAAGTAAGTATTTTAGTTTCAATTTCTAATTTCCATCTATTCTGTTTTTATCACTATTAATATTGTTAAGGTGACAGCCCATTAATATGTCAAGTTTATTGCTGTATCACATATTTTTTAAAAGCACTGTTTTTTTTTATCAAAATGTACGTTTGCTACAGTCTTATAAGAAAAATAATTAAAACTGATTTAAAATAAATACGAATTTCCTTTATTTAATAATGTGAAAATCATATGTTTACTTTAACAAAAATACTTGCTTACTATTTCCCTTTCCAAAAATGGTTGTTTATAAGTCTCTTTGAAAAGATACAGTAATTTCTGATAGATTTATTTAGACTATATGGTTCCCAGAAGCTCAATTAGCACATGGCTCTAAAAGCCCAGTACCCAGCACATTGACTGCTCACTCTGTCCTGCTACGTAAATTGGGATTGCTTTGTTCTCTCTTCAGGGTAACATATTGTTTCAATAGACACATTCATAATAGATAAGTATTGATAATTATTACCTTTACTGTTTAAAATTAATTAAATGGAAAGTTCATGGTGTGATCTGTGAATGTTTTGCCCTCTAGTGGTTAAAGGAATAAAACAGAATTTAAATCATCTCAACAGGTTTGAACCAATAACTTCCTCAAGTAACCAAAGGGTTCCTTTAGGAATTCAAGGGCTTGCCTTTAAGTCTTGTAAAAAAAAAAAAGACTTCCCTAGGTGAGAAATCAAGACATGGCTATCTCATGGAAGACTGGACTCTTTGACCAAATTTCCAAATTGACTAAGAGCACATTCATTATCAATGTTTATATTATTTTGATTATTTTAGTGCCTAAATCTGTGCGAAGTGCATTATTTAGAACTGTGCTATACACCGGGGGTGACAGCTTCCCAAACCAACCTCACCCCGGAAACCCACTACCTGTTGCTTCACAATAACTCATGAAACCACCTGGTAAGTCCTGCTAGTTTTAAAAGCAAAATAGAAAAAAATGATTTTTAAATGACCACGTCAAACATAAAAAGAGAATATGTGGAGCATTTATATTTATGTACTTATATGAGAGAAAAGGAGTTTCCAAGTTTTCTAGAATACTTAGGAGAATCTTATAGTTGAGACAAAGGGAGAGTTTGTTGTAAAGAAAATATTCTTCGAATTCATACATAAAATAAACATACAGATACGAATGACCTTCAAAATTATCCATAGATGTAGTGCATAGTGTGTGTAAAAAAAGCAATTCACAGATCAATATTATTATTATTATTACCCAATAAGAATTCATATCAGTTTCTATCCTACGTGCTTGACCTTGTTAGATGAAAATGAGGCATTCAGAAAGAAAATTATACCAACACTTAACTTTGGTCATTTGTTCAGATATTCATCAGTCTTCAATTTCAGTTGATAAATATCTCACTAAACCTGCTTCGCTCGAATAATCAGTATTTTCTATTTTATGACTTTAACTCTTAAGTTTTTCAAAGGGCCATTGAGAATGAACATAAAAATCTTCGCTGTGTCTGTCATCAGAGCTCATTCTTATCTTAAAGAATATGAATTCATTAAACTCTATAAGCAATGAAAATTATATGATATAACACATATATTTCAATTTCTTGAGGCAGGAATTGAAAAGAAAACATGTATTTTGGAGACTAAGAAATACAATGAGCCCAGGATTCAAATTCTGCTCTGAACTTTAGTTACAGGTAAATTAACAAAAAAGCTACAGTCTCAAAGTACATCACCAAACACAGTATTATCATGTCGAACATTTTACTTAAAGCATTAAACTTATTTGGAAGTTTAGAAATACCTCTATTCTTTTGTTCCATAGCCAACTGCTTCTCAAGTGTTTCCCTTAGTTCTCTTTCCCTTAAAAAATCCATCTTCAGCTCTGTTTTTTCCAGTTGGACCTGTTTTTCTTGAGCTCTGGCATTATCAATAGCAACTTTCAAGAGCCCCTGTACAAAGAAGGCATTCAGAATGGTAATATTTTGGTACAATGCATATTTCATTTAGTACTTAAAAGCATTCTAAAAGAGAAGAATCCATTTATCAAATTCTTTAGTTCTCGTTTTTAATTCACCCTGCACTCTCTAGGACAAATACTACATACAGCTAAAGTACAAAACTTCTAAATCTAATGAAAACATTTTAGAAAGACAAATATTTATGGTATGCAGGTTCAAATGCTTCTAATTAGAATATCCAGATCCAAAGCTAAATGAAGGCAGCACATAAGTGGGTCTAAAAAATTTTTTAAATGAGAAAAAAATTAGGCTGAAACTCTTCCACAAGTAATTATCTGACATGGTTCATGCAACCCCACATGATCACGGCAGCACTCACCTCTCTGTCAAAGCTCATCCTCCTACTCCCTGCCAAGATTACACAGTAGTCTTCTTTTGGTTCCTTAATGCACCAATCTGTTCCTGCCCCAGGGACATTACTCGTTCTGCTCTCCTCCTGAATGTCTTTCCTCCAGATCTTTGCATGGCTTATATACCCTCATTTCATTTCATCTTTGCTCAAAGTCACCATTCAAGAAAGGCCTTCTTTTATCAGCCTATGGAAGGGCCCTCCAAATGTATCTTGTTATTCCCTTCTGAAAATTCTTCATAGCATTTACCATTATGTAATCCTGTCCTATAATTATTTATTTACTGATTTATGTTGTTTCTCCTCTACTAAAATCTAACCTGTCTGAGGCAGGGACATTATCTCTCCATGTGCCCAGGGTGCAGAAAATGCCTAGCTTACAGTAGATTTTCAAAATGTATAGAAATTATAATACTGCTATATTTTTCTTGAGATATATGTCTAAAGGATTCAAAACTTAGTGGATTAGTAGTGCATTATTTTTTTAAGAAGTCATTCAAAATGGTTGTAATAAACAGAATAACTTTAAGGAAGTTATCTGACACCCTATGAATTCAAAAGAGAATGATGAAAACAAATTTTATTTATTCATACAACTGATTATGGATATATATACACACACACACATATAATTTGACTCATTGTATGCTTCTTTAAAATTCAGTGGTATTTTTGAGATTTTTGAAAATTAGCTTATGAGAATATCTTAAACATGTAGAAAGTATTATGTGTGTTTTCTCTCCTAAGATGCTCTAGACCAAAGTTTCATCAATTCAGCAATACAAAATGTCTTTTTGAAATAGAAGATATTTTGCCTTGGTTTGTAGGTAGCAGCAGCTAAGATTTTTCCACTGAAATGATAAATGAAATGGAAGTTGATGCCCCATGTTGATGTACCTGAGGATGGGACCCCCTTGCATGAGACACCATGAACAGTTTGAATCAGAAAGTTCAGTTCCAGCTTGACTTGTAAGCCCAAGAGAGATGTAACCTTACTTCAGCCTACCATGGTAGCTTCTAGCATTGTTATAAGCCATTTTTAGTCTCTTTTCAAGTACGTATAAATTATTTCATATTTGTTATATCTGACCCCAAATATCCTGGTATAATTCTTGTGATATGAAACAAGCTCCAGAAGGATTTCTACGTGGCAGTTGGCCCCTCCCAACTCTTTTGTTGTTTATCAATAAAACATAGCTGTTAAGGCAACTTCCATCTTAACTAATTCAGGAACATTCCTGTGTGTGCTTCTTCTTCATCAGGAACAAACAATTAGTAACAAATGAAAGAGATCATTACATCAAGTGCCCTTTTAGATCACCCCAATTAAAACTTTAGTTTAGCTGTATTTTAATTCTAAGATACCAAATTCTAATTTTCTGCTCTGATTGCTCTTGTTGACTTATCTTTGAAAGATGTACTCTCTGTGCAATGTCTAGAGATTATTTAGCAAGATGCCAATGTTGGCACTACTTAATGTGTTGATTGGTTGTATTATCAGTAGCTGTTTAAAATAAATTACTATTAAACTATTATTGTCCTTGGCTGACAAAACACAATATTTTGGTGTTCTTTAAAGATGAAACAATCATTATGAATAAACATGTTGAATAATGTTAAACTGCACTCTAATTTGTGTAATTTTATATTAAAATTCGTTGTAAAGAATGAAGTTGCTAAGAGCATTTATGTTTACTGTTTCTTTTTGTTACAGTTGCTGCTAACGTGGCTAATGGTAATCTATTCCTGCTGATTATGTCTGAAAAATATTAGCTTTTAGGATCCAATACCCTCTAGGGACTACTTATAAGCTATATAAAATTAAATTTAATTTTTAGACTTCAAATCAGTGCCCATCAGTAGGAGTCCAGTGTGAACAAAAATCTGCACTAGAGCCAAACTGATGCATATGCAAAATTATGTTATTGCCAGTGACAGCTCTGCTGCAAAAAATACAGAATACTGATTAAATTTCAGTGCAGCAGGGGGCTGGGAACAGCAATAGCCAATAGTGTTCACAACACCAACAAACCGTTAGGACACCATTTTAACGATCAGTGATAATAGTACTTTCAGATTTGTGTAATTTCTGTAAATTTTCCAGGTAGATCATGTCTAAAAGGTCACATTAAATGCTGGGTCTCACTTGGACATGCAATATCCAGCAAAATGCTGTGACGACAATGTGAATTACAGCAAAAGACAGAAGGTTTAACATACAAATTTTTCTCTATGGGGAGGTCAGTTCTCAAGATGACAAAGTTGGATAATGACAATTCTAAAAAAAATTTTTTAATTTACTCACTTTATGGCACAACGATGATAAGAGAAAATGGTTGATTGCTGTCAAATTTCTTTTCCATAAGTGAGGTATGATGGTTGTCATGATACACAAATATTTTTGCTTTCTAAAATGACCTACCTTGTAAATTAAATTATTCTCATCATTTTTCAGAGAATAAGTCACTCTCTCTTCTTTAATAAAAGGAACACTGTAATTGATCTAGCAATGTTTTACTATTTCTCTAGTTTAAAAAGTATAAATATCAGCTTGTACAAGGGATTTCAAATAGTATCGGTATGAAAGAAACATTTCTTAATAAGCTAGGTAGATCCTAGAGAAAAAGCTTATCTTGTCTGTGTTTGTACTTTATACAAATTTATTTCAGAGTCAGATGATGAGCAAGGTGATTTGAGTATCACTAAAACTCATGTGACAAAATTTGTGCTCAGTAAATATGCTGCTTCTAAGGAGAGTAAAATACTCTACTGGAAGAGGATTTTAGAAATCACCCATTCTGGGCCGGCCCCGTGGCGCACTCGGGAGAGTGCAGCGCTTGGGAGCGCAGCGGCGCTCCCGTCCCGGGTTTGGATCCTATATAGGAATGGCCGGTGCGCTCACTGGCTGAGGGTGGTGCAGATGACACCAAGCCAAGGGTTGCGATCCCCTTACCGGTCACAAAAAGACAAAAAAAAAAAAAAAAAAAAGAAATCACCCATTCTTACCAGAAAAAGTTTAAAGAGGGGGAAATCGAGGTCCAGAAGGATCAGGTGATTTACTGAAGATTTCAAATATTAAATTGACTAGCCTAGATCAGAACTCCCTAGAAATTTAATATATATATATATATTATTCTTTTGATGTTCCCCTAGTCTCTTTCCAGGGTGAGAAGAAATAGCATCTCTTGGAACCAGGAATTTTTGCTGATTAAAAAAAAAAAAACAGCAATAGTACAGTACCAACTGATGCATTTTTACAGAACCCCTTATAACAAAAAACACAACTATACTTTGTTTAATGTTATGGTTATTGTTCTCCTAAATCAGTGAATGACAGACTTCCCTTTAAGAGCACTTCCAGGTATAATGCCATCTTGTGATTCATACAAGCATAGTGGCCATATGGCACCATGGACTCTGAAATCAGCCTGGCTGTGTTTAAAGCCAGATGACACCAGCACCAGCACTGTGTGACCCTATCTGCTTCCATATTCTCATATTTAAAATGAGGATAACAGTGAAAACCACTGCATAGGGCTATAAAGAAGATTCAGTGTAATACTGTTTATAATTAGCATAGAGACTGACACATTAAAATTTTTCACTAAGTAATTTTACCGTTATTGCTACTGCATATGATATTAATTAATAATTATAGTATATAGCTAAAGTTTTAGAGGTTATTACTATTCTCATCACAGTAAACTGTGTTTAGAATATTGGGTATATTTTATTGTTTTTTACGATCTTATTAAACAAACTGGTAATACTATTAAATGGGAGAAGAAAACTCAAAATATATAATTATAATTAATAATAAAAATGTATAATGTAAGACCAATATATCTGATCTTAGTCTATGTATTTTTTGAAGAGTCCTATTGTGTTAAGACTTTCGAAAAGTTTTCTCCTAATTCTTTTGTCTAACTCTTACAATTAAAATTACATATTAATAATGCAAATAATTTCTTATTTTAATTAATTTATTTTTTATTTTTTATTGATTTAAAAAATAAAGTAAAATTATTAGCCATGACATTGAAATGTAGATTATTAAGAAGAACAACCAGAGTATTCAATCATATACTTAAGTTCTTTTTCATTTTGTTTCCTCAAACACAGAAGTAGAGAATACTTCTTAGATACGTTAATTGGATGATGTCCATTTATTAGACCATAGCAAAACAATCTGGTCCTGCCATTTATTGTGGTTTCAACATCCCATTTAGGTCTTCCTTGTTTGCTTATTTACTCCTTGAAGACAAACATAGCAAGCCAAATTCCTGTCATATATCCCTTTATGGCAAATATTTTCAATGCCAACCTCACCCTTAATAAAATTTTATATTCTTTCCCCATTGTTTTACATTTTCACTTTTTCCTTACTTATCCATTCTTATTTTAACATTTGTAAGCCATTTTATTTCATTTTGTAATAAGATAAAGTAATTTGCTCACAATCCTGTGTACCAAAACGTTCTGGCTGTGATTTACAGCATAAAAGCTCAGATTAAAAATATTAGGTAGAGTTGCCCTTTGAGCATGTTCAAGTGGTAGCCAGTGTTCAAAGGTGTCACATCCAGATAAGTGATACTAAAATTTTAGTCTTGTCACAAAAAATCTCACAGGGAGTTCTCCATGGACATGTTTGAATGAGGAAGCCATAATGAAAAATTGCCCACATTGAAAAAAAAAAAATAGAATTCCATGTAAAATTAATAAAAGCATAACCTGAAATGTATCCATATCCCTCATTAAAGTAAAATCATTATCCTTTATTTTTAGATGTCTTTATCTATTATTACTTTTAATTTCTAAAACACTTAAGTGTTAAGAAAGAGCAGTATCTCTACTATTTAACAAGAAGCTAGTGACCAATTTTTTATATACAAATATAATATTTTTCAACAGGTCTTCTTTTAAGGCACAAAGAAATAACATTTATTAAAATTCAATTTTCATAATGTTGTCATGAAAGAGACAACTGTAAATCATTACAAATTTAAAAATTCAGAAGTCAAATTACAGTGCACTACAAAATTAAATTATTGACTACTACAACAACAGCAGTTTAAACAAGTTATTTAAAAATATATTTTGGTAATTAATTTTAATAAAAAATAAAATGATTTCAGAGAAAATATGGAGCTTTAAAATTACTACACAAAAAGTATGTTACCATTTTGACAAAGCAAGCAGAGAACCCCATCGTATATAATTGAAACTGTAGAGAAAATTGAGATAGGCAGAATGTAATTACCCAAATTAGAATTTGGACAGCAAACACATTTATACTGTATGCCTAATAAGCCAGGGTCATGACTGTTTAAACATTCTATACCATTCCTAGGATATTACTATGATTCAATAAATGTGGCAATAATAAAAGCTATGACCTTTTGTAAAATGACGTGAAATCGTTACTGACCATAAATCCAGTAAGCATGTGTGTGTTTATATAAGTGTGTGTGTTTACATGAATATATGTATGTATGTGTATGCCTGTGTGTGTGTTTATATATCTCTGTGTATGGAACTCAGTCATATTTTTAATCTTTATTTTATCTTATTTACACCTATGTACATGCATAAGTACATAAATATATTAAGTATATACATATAAATATATAATAATTGCATCTACATACACACCTACATATATGCAAGATTGAAGTGGACAAGCTTAATGTTTTCAATGAAGCATTCTTATTTGAAGGTGTCCTAATTTTTTGAGACCCACATCCCTATGATTATGGACTATAAATAAATAATTTACTTTGTCTTGACTATTGTTCTATCATTAACTCTTGCTAAAATACATCCTCAAGATATAGGGTTGAAAAGAAGAGTATATTAAATTTAAAGCCACCTTCAATAAATAAATTGTCGAAAAGCTGTATATTTTAAAAGCAGAGTTTTCTTTACTTTTCTTTCTTTTTTAAAAAAAAAGAACGAATTACAGTTTGAGGTGATGCAGATAACATTATTAGCCTGAATATTTCTGGCCTACAGGGAGTGGACGAATACTCTCTTACAGACAGTATTTGACTTTGAGATGTGGTAATCACATATAATGCAAGAATGTGTGTGTAAAACCAACTCTTTAGATGAGCACGTTAGTTTACACTGATGAAAACCAGAAATATTTACTCTGCTGAAACTGAAATTAAATTCTCCATGTCATGGTTAAAGAGCTTTGGGTTAGTGAAGATATACACATACAAATAGATTTTCTTTCCTTCATATTGAGTTGTATACATAAGAAAATAAATTGTCTTCTTGCTTTTCAGAATTTACATTCAGAAACATTGAGGGGTATTTTCTGAAAGTGTTTAATTTAACAGAAGAGAAATTCACTAAAAGCCCTATTTCATAGAAAATAATAATGTGGCTGAAATTTAGAAAAAAAAGGCTTATGTTTATTTTAAAATATAACCAACTATTTGGCTATCACTAAGTTTAGTCTGGATTGATGCTTTATTTCAATTAGTGAGATATAAAGCCTTAAAGTTGAATACAGTTCTGCTAACTCTAATTACATTAGTATCAAAAATGCCATATTAATAGATGAGAAGATATGTTACATTAAAGGCCTTCTGTTATGTCCTTGCAGAGATAAATAAAATTAATTACATTTCCACTGGCAGAAAGTTTAGTATGACAGGATTTGTGTACAGAAAAATATCACTGAGGATGGAGAGTCAGAGTAAAAATTTTTTAAGTAAGAAACTTACCAGTACAGTATCTGAAAGCTGTGCCTACCAATAGCTACTCCAAATATGGAGAAATAGAAGAAAAAAATCTCCATCTGGGGTCCACATGATCACTTCATGTGTGGGCAAAAAATTATGCTTTCTTCTTTCCCAAACACTCTTATTATCTTGGCTCCATGCTCTATGTTATTGTTAACTGTATTTTTGATTCATAATGTACTGTACATAAAATATACATCCTGAGGACCACATAGGAAATCCGTGGAAAGTTTTGTATGGCTTTTTGAAGTCTATTCTTTGAAGAACCTTATTAATTGAAACAAACTTATTTATAAAAAACAGGGATTCTCTTGGATTCTTCTATATGAGACATATTTTAAATGACTAAATATATCATTTCCTAACTGGAAGGTCAGCAGTTTAAAAATAACTAAATGTTTATTAGAATTGTTGTGCCATCATTTAGCAAATTAGACAAATATAAACAGTTGAATTCCTCTCATTAGTTGACAATAAAAAAAAGAATTTAAGCAGAATGATTTTTAAAATGCCCATGTCCTTTTCATCTAAGTTTTTGTTATGACTTTATATACATATTTGAGTATTTCTATACCAATTTGATTAGTTTAGCAAGTTTAAAATCTAAATTACTTGAAAAACTGTAATACCATGGTTCAGTCAATCTCACAAATGATTCATTCATTCCAACTTAATGTTGGAATAGTAGAATTTTGGAAAAAAAAAATCTACAACTAAATGTTCTATGTTTCTTTCTTCCAGATTGCAAAAAGACCTACCTGTATGTTAGTCAGAAGGGTCTCTATGGAAGACAATCCATCAGGAAACAGAAAAGGAGATGGAAAACCTGGAGGTAGTGGTTGTCCATGCCCAGTTAGAGAAAGTTTGTCAAGGCTGTCTCTTGCGGTGGGTGTGGAAAGCGGGGTCTCATCTGTATGTGATTGAAACAAAAATATAGAACAAGTTACGCTTGTCTGTTTTTATTAGACCTCAGTAATGGCTTCCCTAGTGGTTTCCAGAACATTTATTGCAAATTGGTTCCTGCTATCAGGAGAAAATGCTTTCTGCTGAATTTTCTTTAATGAAAAAGCTGTGGAGATACAACAAGATAACATTAATGAGTAACTTTATAAGCCTTTTAAATGCAGTCTCTAATGAGACTGAGTTTACAGTGCCATAGAATCTTTTTAAAACAAATATTATCTCATGTATAGTTGTGATAATATATTCAGGCTGACTTTATGGGCACCTTCCCAATTATCTCATTTTAGTCTGTTCTGTTCAGATTGACAACAGAATATTTCTAGAGCTTCATATAAGAGAAAGCTTTGTATATTAGGATGTTTCTTCCCCAATTAACCCTTCCTTTATTTCAACGATTTGTTCAAATATATTCTTAAGGAATTTACCAAAGAAGCTGCAATTAAATCTTTCATCCCACATCTGAAAAGAAAAACTAGAATCAAAGTCTTTCCTTCCTAAATTATGACTGAATTATTCACTGTCATTAAAGCTGAGACGTAATTCTTTTGAACTTGAACACCTTTTACCTTTATATTGAAAAACTATAGCTTGTATATATGAAAAAGTGACCTTAATAATAGCAATGAAATATAATTCCATAAAAAATATTTATAAATCATATAATAAACCCTCAAATATAATTTAGTCTTTACTTCTTTTATTTAATATTCTTCAGCATTTTAAGCTATTTAGAGTAAAGCTCAAATGTGGATTCTTTTTACTCTCACAGTGAAATCTTTTTACTCAGTTCTTTATTATTTAACCATTTTTACTACTTCATATGAGATGGATACAAGTTATGGCTTATTTTAGTTTATCATAATCACAGAGAAAATTTTATTCATGGCAGGATTTTCTATTTTATAAATATTTTCATATTTCACCTCAGGAAAATTAATCAGCATGATGTATTTGCACAATCCTGATAGTATCTCTCAATTTAGCAAGTGGCTACAAACTTCAGCCCACTTGCCTTATGCTTATAATTTGATTCCACTGTTCTCGATCTTTCTTTTATTTTTCATTACAATACCTAACCACACAACACGTTTTCCAATTACCTCTCTCTGGGACAGAAATATTATGGAAGCTGCCCCACCTCCCTGTTCCTCACTAATGTCAGAACAAGTTAAATTCTTCTTTCTCACCTTTCCACATTTCTAGTTAATGAACCAAAAGGGAAGAAAGGTTGGGGAGGGGACTAAGGGACACAAGGACTCTGGTGAACTGTGCCCCTCACTCAATCACTCCCTCCTCTGCTAACTCACTGACAGATCATCGGAAGGTGTAGGTACCAGAAGAAGAAACAGTACAAGCAACTAAAGTAGGACTTGAAGTGGTGTTATTTCTTTTATCACACCTGTCCCCAGGGTTAAAGAAACTCGCAGTGCAGGGGTAGGGGTACTGCATGGCTAATGTGAGCAAGGTTATCTTGGACACCATTTACCTAGCTGTCATAAATTACACATCCAGACCAAGGCTGCTAGTGTCTTCTCATAATAGCTCCAAAAAGGCACTTGTTAAACATCTATGTGCATGTGAAATTGTCTAAGAATGGAGAGCAATATTTTTCGATCAGCATCACCTTCGCTGTCACATTCTAAAGAAAATGTGGCTTAATAGATCATGGGGATAATAATTGGTTGTCTCTTGAAGAAAGGCATAGAACCAGATGACCACCTGAGGTTGCTTTCAGCTTCAGAGTCTATGACTCCATGATTCTTAAAGACTGTCCAAGAAAAAAAGAATCATATGTATGTGTACACATACACACACACATTTGATTATAATTCCCATCATCCCTATGATTATTTAACTTCAATGCATTTATGCTTGACTATATTTGGCTTGTGTAAATTAAATCATTAAATCATTCATGACACATACATTTATGTAGCCAGTATTAACTTAACATAAACAATGTGCTAGACATTGGACGTGGAATAGTAAAAACACAACCTGAAAGCCTCAAGAAACTCGTGTACGCTAAAGTGACTGGTTTCAATCGTTAAACAGCTAACTCTTATAATTATTAAAACATTTTGCCTTCCATCTTTATTCCTTTAGATGTTCCATTTATTCCAGCATAGGATTACAATTATTCTCTGAGTATCTGTGACTGTGTTTGCGCATGTATGTGTGCATATTTTTTCTGTAGTTGCTTCAATGAAATATTCATCTTGGTTCCTAATGGTTCCAGCTATATGAGAATAGATTATCATTTGGTACAAACAGATCCAATTGGATTCATTCATTTATGATTTTACATAGTGGAAGTACTACATAAGGCCAATTTAAATATATAGGTGAGAAGCAACCAAATTTAGAGCAGAATGATTGCTTATGAGATGACAAAAAGGATGATTCTTAAGATCAATACACATTTTTGAAAAGAAGACAAAGAAACTGATCATAGATCAAATAAACAAACAATGATATTGGGGGGGGGACTTCAAGACCCTATTATCAGAGAAAAAGTTGTCATTTTGTGGCAGTGAACATTACAACAAGCCTCATTTATTTTTTTCTGCAAAGATTGTACAATTGGGAACGTGGTTTTTCCTTTTCAAGTAAAAGTGACCTTTGATATCCTAAATGCTTTAAGAAGATTAAAGCAAAAGTTTCAGAGGCCAGAGAACGTGGGTAATTTTGACATCACATAACCTCCACTGACTCCAAAGAGTGAGTAATGTGAAGCACAAATTCACGAAATACCTTATTCTGATTTGATATATCTGTACATATTTTTTAAGTTTATCTTTAGAAGGAAGTTGGCTTGTCCAATGCCATGATTTTTGGATTAAGATAGCATTTGACAATGTAATCTCTGTTTTTTGTTTTTTTAAATATTTTACTTTCAAATAATTTTAAATGTATGGAAAAGTTGCAAAAATTGTACGACAAATTCCTATATACCCCTGTAGTGGGTTGACTGGTGGCCCCCAAAATCTATGTCTATGCCTAATTCCTGTAACCTAGTAATATTATTTTATTTGGAAAATGGACTTTCATGGGTATAATTAAGTTAAGGATCTTGAGATGAGGAGATAATGTGCTCAAAATTCAATGACAAGTGTCCTTATAAGACAAAGGCAGAGGGAGATTTGGAAAAGATAGAAGAGAGGACACAGAGAAGAGGAGGTAGCAAAGTGAAGACAAGGCAGATGTTAGAATTTTGTGACCACAGTTAAGGAATGCAGACAGTCACCAGAAGCTAAATGAGGCAAAGAATGGATTCTCCATTATAGCCCCTGGAGAGAGCTCATCTCTGCTGACACCTTGATTTTGGATTTCTGATCTCCAGAACTGCAAGAGGATAAATTTCTGTTGTTTTAAGCCACCAAAGTTATGGTCATTTGTTATGACAGCCCTAGAAAAACAATACAACTTCAATTCACCAATTGTTTACATTATGTTGGTTTGTTTTTTAATTCTCTCTCTTATTCTATGTGTGTATGTACATATATTGAACTATCTTCCCCTATTAATCTTGAGACTTCAGTGTACATTTCTTAAATATAAGAACATACTTACCTAATCACAGTACAAAATAAGCAAGAATAACGTAAGTATAATAACTTGTTTAATCAAAAGTCCACATTCCGGTTTCATTAGTTTTGAGATGTTTTACAGTAAATTGTTAAAAAATAGATATTTTAAATTTATGTGACAACTACTTAATAAGTATTTTCTATGACATGTAGAAGGCACACAGTAGCCTTTAGGATGGCCTCTGATGATTCCTCCCCTTGTTATCCACACCTTGTCCAGAACCTTTGTCTTGATGTAACAAATTGAATACAACAAATATGATGAGAGTCACTTTGGAGATTCAGTTATAAAGAGTCTGTAGCTTCTATTTCCCTCACTCTCCTTCTCTTGCATTACTTGCCATGGGTAAAGCGAGCTACCAGGTCATTAGACAGCCCTGTGGAAAGGTAGACATGACAAGGGCCTGAGACCTGCTGACAATCTCATGAGTTGGCTTGAAAGCAGATTCTCCCTGCTCAGTCAAGCCCTCAGATAAGGCTGCAGCCGCAGCTGACAGCTTGAGTGCAACCTCATGAGAGACCATAAGTCAGAAGTACTCAGCTAAGCTGTTCCCAGATTCTTGATCCACAGAATCTGTAAGATAATAAATGCTTGCAGGTTTAAGCCCCTAAGTTTTGTTGTAATTTGTTACACAGCTATGGATAACTAAAATAGTGTGTACCATCTTTTGCATACTAAGGAATATATAAAAAAAATGATTTCAGTTTACAGGTAGCATCAGCTACTTTGGACATGTAACAACTTCTTTAGTCTTCAATTTCCTCAACTAAAAACAAATAGCAGGTTGAACGAGAAAAACATAGTACTACTCAAATCTAAAATTCTACATACTCTGTTATTTCTTATAGAAATTATTTAAGTGGGGTTTTGCCCATAATAATTGGAGAGTGATAATATATCAGTTTGGAATTAGAAATGTCAATATCTTTCTAATTACAAATTCTAAAGAGTTATAGATATCTAGGTAAAAGTTGAAAAAGAATGAGTCACACAGACACAAAATTTCAGAGCAAGCTATTGGTTACTCAGGTTTACCAGCTCCACTTTATAAAGATTCTTAAATTACCTTACTTTATTTTATCAAATCAGAGAATACTTCAATCATCTATAAAATAGGGATTCCCAATACCTGGGCTGGCAAACTGGATGCAGTGAAGGCTACATCTCCATTTTATAAAAAGTGCTTCACATCCATAGGGTCTACAAGTTAATCTAGTTCACTAGATGAGTTGTTATTTTTAAATTCCTACAAAGGGTACATAACTTCAAATGATTCTCATATTTTAATTCATTTACAGGGAACTACAGTGGTTTCCTAAAGGAAAATGGAACAGCATATATCTGACAAATGATTGCATCTTGTGACTAGAAAAATACCAATTAACATCTTATCAATTATATAATAAGTATATTGAAAATTATAACAACATATAATCAATTAATATAATAGACAACAGAAAGAGAAAGCAGAAATGAAAGGGAAGAAAATATTTTAAAAATTTTAAAATGAAAAAAGTATGAAAAAATACTTCATTACCATCATTTCATCTTATGATTCTACTCATATTTTAAGTCACATCAATAAGCAACTATCAGTAAGATTGATGCCTGTGTAAGACAAGCTTTTTTTCCCTCCAATCTTATCACACATAACAATTTAGCAGGATATCCTACGGAACAATGTTGTTTAAAAAATAATGGGCCTCTACTTTTAAAATGTTTTGTTTCCTGTTAATATAATCTAACTCAGTTGTTATTTTCATAACTAATCCCTTTGGATTTGAATTATACATTCTCTTTCAAGTTCGTGTGTGTGTGTGTGTGTGTGTGTGTGTGTGTGTGTGTGTATGCACGCGTGTGTTGATCTCTGATGTCTTTTATTACATCATAAATTTCAAGTAGAAAAATACTCAGTCACATTTAGAAAACCATACATTTCAAGGGGATTCACATTTATTGATCTTGATGTGAAGTAGAAAGTATCATTACTAAAATGAAAAAATCTCCATATTTAATGCTTACAACAGACCTGGGAGTTGGCATAAAAACTCTATTTCTGTACTGGCAAAGTGAAAATAGATGTTGACAAAAATCCTATAGAATATGGTATTTTCCATACAGAAATGAATAATTATTTATAAAACTATGAATTTTTCTTTGTTATTTTAATAAATTTTCAACACAATTGTATATAAAGATACATTTATAAGTTTTTTGTAATCTCATCAGCCACATTATTTAACTGGTGTCAAGCATAAATAATCCTAAAATTAAGGATTGGTGCTTAATAAAAATATTTTTAAATTATATCCAGACAAGACACAGTTATTAAAGTTTTGCTCAATCACAATCTCAATACTGGTGCATCCTACTCCAGGCACTCTGGGTTTAATTTGGCAATAGACACTAATAATAAAATTTAATAATATAACCCAAGAATGTAAGCTTAGGTCAGAAAATGGTCACATACATTTTTTTTCTTTCTGTTTTCATCTTCTCAGAAAATAAGGAATTCTGAAATCCCACTAAAATTTATCGACATGACTTTCACATATCTATTCCAATGAACGTAAAATATCTTATCCAGAATAGGATTTATTTTGTATATTTAATTTTAAGCTCATTTTTCAAGTTATGGATTTAAAATTACTCCAGAAATTTTTTATAAAACTGATGCCACACTACATATGTGATCCAGCTATGGTAAAATACAAAGCAAACTAGGCTAGGCTAGATACAGAAAGTGTGAGTTCAAGTTTTGGCTTTACCAAGTACTAGCAAATTTAGAGAGGAAAAGATGCCATCTTTTACATTGCAGGAGACTCATTTGATTTATTTATTAAAAAGACGATTACAAACTCAAAGGATTATGGTTTAAATCCAATTAGATTATATGCGTGATAGTGCTTTGTAAAAGAGAAAATGCTATATGATATAAAGTATGAATCAATTAGTAATAACTAAATCTATTATAAATTTTATTTTGGAAACATGGCTTCAATATGCCATGGAAGAAATCCTGTTCTTGCACCATTAGGCTGTGGTTTCTTTATTATTTCTAATTGATAAGGCTTGTGATGAATATGCATCATGTTGATAATAGAATTATTATTGCATGCATCAGTTGCCTTATACAAACTAACCCTGAGTTGGTTTGGTGAACAGTTAAAATGAATTGTGATAGAAAATATTGGGAAGGACAAAAGGGCATGAACAAGTTTATCAATTTCTCTTTAGGCAGCAGGACCTAGAGGAAATTTGTGTTGACATACACAGAAAGAAAACAGTACAGGATTAGTAGAAACCTGTGAGGAACATTAAAAACATTTAAGAGATTTCATGGATATACTTCAAGCAACATTACAGCTCTGGGATTTGAGTTTTGGTGGATGAAGGAAAGATTTAATATGGGAAGGAGATCATTCTAAGTGTATGTTACAGAATGTTGGAGGTTTGCTAAAATATACACCAACTCAGTTTTGCCTAATTTAACGCATAAACTATTCATTGCACACATTACATGCAATTATCATTTACAAAGTGGTTCTTAACTTTTGGGTAGTTCTCCCTTGAAATGCTGATGAAATTTGGAGACCACTCCTTAGAGGAGGAAATAGAACACACAGTTTCAGCTACCTAACACAGAGTAAGCTCTTATTAATATCTGTTTGAAGAATATTTGAATGAAACAAGGCAAGACAAAAGCTTGTGGAATACACAATGCAGAAATGAGAAGGATACAGTCTCTGCCTGTCCTGAGGTTACACCACATCCACAATAGTAAAACTAAAAATATCTTCTATTGGAAAACCACTATTGATTACAAGGCAATTTCTCAGACATTATCTTGGGTTAGGAGGAAGCTCTAGGAAAAAGATTTCTTAAATGCATGCAATTATAATCTCCATAAAGTTACGTGCCAAAAGAGTGATTCAAATGGCTTCCAGTGGTTATTTTGAAAAAGAGATTGTATTTAGATGATGTGAGATGAGAGTGGAAAGATACAATTAAATAAAAATCTTCATAGCAAGAAATGGGGATTGAATTTTAGCAAAGACTTAAACAGAGGAAGGTCGAGGGGTTTTATGAGGTAACCATACAGGGATAACACCTCCAGGAAATCAGAGATCCTAAGGCCCTGAAAAAAAACTATTTTAAAGGAGAAAGCATGTTTTCTATCATTACTTCCAAAAGATTTGTCTTTAATTCCTGGCTATCCAGCATTTGTATTTTAGATATCTATGTATGGAGAAAATTCTAAAATCAAGCTATATATTAATATTCCCAATTTTGGCCTTGACAGCAAATTCATCACTATTCTCAGGAAACTCGTCCGAGAAGACAGAAGTTAAGTACTCGGCTATCTGTGCATAGGTTTCTGTTTCCTCTCACAATATGGAATTTTTTGGCAAATTGGAATGGCACCAAGCGTTAAACACATACATACTACACACACACACACACACACACACACACACACACACACACACACACACACACACACACACACACACACACACACACACACTGATTTAACTTTCAAATATTTGGGGTTGCTTTCACCTCTGCTTGTTTCTTAAAGTCCTAAGTCCTAAGTGTTTATGAAAGAGCTGGCAGAGCTTCTGCTGCAAAGATCCACGTCATTGACCTTTCTGTTTTTTCCGTGATCCTGTAGGCTTAACCTCACTGCTGATCCTGCAAGTGAGTATGGGAAAGCATTTATTGAAAGCTGCATAACAAACATGGTTATATTCCTAGGCTGATGTTTTGCATATCTGCACAGTAGGGCCATTAAGGGTTCTAAGAGCACAACGGAAACAATCAGAACATTTGTTTTTAGATGACTGACTCAGGACATGTACACTAGGCTTTATATAGAAACTGTTTTTGTTTTATTAAGAAACTGTTTGCCTGTTAGTGATAACATCATTAAAAATAAATGAGAAGAGGCTGGTAAAATGCTTCCCAAAAGCAGAAACCTAATTAAAGGTGATATGCCTGCTATGAAGCTTTTTTCAGGACTCAGAAATAGAACAAGGTTAGTTCTTTCTCATTTTATAAGGTCCAAAGAAGACCTCACAGTAAAATATCACTTCTGATCTAATTTTCTATTTCTGTGTACTTTAATAATCTACTTTATAGTCTGTGCTTGCCCATAGACAGTGAACTAGTTTTGTTCCTGCAGATAGCTTCTTCATCATGTCATACTGCATGAAAAGAAAATCTGATGGTTTAGCTCAAACCCAAAAAATACAGTCTCCTTTTAAAACAAGTTGTACAGGCAGTAATATGTTCAGTAACAGCAGTTGAATAATGCACAGATAAACATTCATCGGGCTAAAAGACCACTTTTGAAAGCCTGAGTTAATAGTAAAAAAAATTTATAAATCATAGTTTATAATTTGAGGGGGAAAAAAAGTAGACCCTTTCATTTTAAGGGGTGGAGTTACTCTAATTTCATGGATAGTGGAAAAAGCAGGAAACTGCATTCCCTTGATAACTCTGCTCTTATTGTGCTGTGACCTTGGCCAATTTACTTAAATTTACATCTGCCAAAAATGAGTTTCTGAAATGTGCTTTGAGAATTTTCAGGGGGAGGGAGGAGGTGTTGTCGCATAAATCCAAGGCCTTTTCAAGATTAATATTACTTCAGAAGTAATGTGGAAATGAAGAGAAACAATGGCATCATAACAAGGTACCATCGTTTGATACCCTGTTCTCTTCTTATCACCTATTTGTAGTTGTTTTGTTTAATTCATTTAAGAGCCTCCAAACCAAAAATAAATTTTATTGCTGAGTGAATAAAACAGAACACTTCCCAAATTATTTTCCTGAAATATAAAATAGCTCTGGTGTTGTGGATTATTTAAACTCTGATTTGCACATGGGTCTTAGACTAAAATTATCACGGGATTATAAAAAACGAGAGGTACCTTTGGAAAACACCTGGTCTGAAATTTTCATTCATCAGATGAAACAAGGCCAGTAAGTGATTGACCCAAAGTTTTTCACCAAAGTCTAGAGATTTGCATTTTTTTTTCTATTAAAACTTAGTGTCAATATAAGGAAAATACAAAGGAACAACATTTTAAATGATTCCAGGAATATGCACACCCATAAACATACAAACACATATATAGGACAGCTGGTGAAATGTGTAGCTTGACAGGCTATTTCATAATCATTTTAGGAGTGGTAATGATAATTTGTTTGTGATTTAAGGAAAGGTGTCCCTACCTTTAAGAGGTACACACTGAAAATAAAGTAAAATAATAAAAACATCAAAAAATATGTACCAATTAAATAACTCATGCTTTAGTTATTTGCTTCAAATTTCACTGGGAGGAGAGGAAAAATTGGGTGGAAGACATATGAAACAAGATTGGCCTGGAGATGATCTTTGTTAAAGCTAAATGATGGGTAGGTAGGTGCGGGTTCATTACCCTCTCTAATTTTATGCATATTTGAAATTTCCTGTAATACGGATGTAACAGACAAGTGATGTTACTAGGTAAAGATTCTATTAATTCCTTCTTCTTTCAAAGAGTCAGGGACATTGATAGGATGATCATCATCATTACCATCAAAATAATTAGCACATATTGAGTACTTTGTATGTGTGCAAAGCTATGTCCTCAGCACAATGCACGTACTGACTCATTTAATTCTCAGATCGATTCTGTTATATTGTTACTACTCATTTTTCAAAAGAGTAAACCAAGGTAAAAAGTTGCCAAGATAACTAGTAAAGAAAGCAGCCTGGATTTGAACCCAGATAGCCTTGTTTTTGAGTCCATGTTCTTTAAACAACCAAGGAGTAAAATACAAATTATTCATGAGTGTTTTAAAAGCATATTAAATATGTGTGTTCGAATATGTATAAGAAACATACAGTCAAAAGAAGAAAATAATTTTATCTTGGAGGAGAAAGAAAACGTAGAGATTATTTATTTCACTTCTCATTCTTATTTAAGGGTCAACTTATTCCTTAAAACCCAGCCAATAGTCACCCTAAACAGCAAAGATTCCCTCAAATAGGCCACCATCACCGACACACTTATGTTGGTGATTTTATTTTTCAAGCAAAAATATCTATCCCTTAAATGAAGTTTCAGAATCTCCCCACATGGAACTAGAGAATTCAAACCATAGATATCATGGGTATTTAATATCAATCCTAACGTTATGTAGCCCACACAGGGTATCTGTCTGGAAATTTCTCCACTCTACATCTTTACAAAATGCCAACAAGGCATATTTTTCTTCTGAGAGATATTTAACCATAAAAATACCACTTTTAACTTGACGCATGCATTTCATTTGGTAAAAAAGCATGGCCTACCTAAGGATTTTTTAAACAAAATTATTGCCTAAGAGATTCCCTTCAGAAAGAGCAGATCCTTACCTATGTATCAGCTACAATTAAAAATACTGGATATCACCATAAATTGTTTCCTGTGTTTGATCCAATATAGCTTCTCCTGAATTTCCTGATGATGTAATCTTAGCCATGAACTTGCCTCACTGCCCACCATAAGAACTTTATTTAGGTTTCCAAACCACCCTGCCTCAGTATCAGACCCCACTCCCTCCCTGACTGAGTCAGGCTGCTCCATGCTAGCACTCAGAGCTCTCTTAGAACTTGGTTACTACTCCACTCTGATAAGACAGTGTGACAGGTTCTGGGATGTTCCCCTAAGCTAGACATCAGCTCGTTGGTCTAGAAAAATTAATTTATGTAAGTTTGATAATTTACCAAGATAATGACTTCATTCAAGCCACAGGTGTGTTTTGATAGGTCCCTTGACTCCCACCTCTCCTCACCACAGTCTCTTGAGGTGAGGAGTATGCTGTGTGAATGATAAAAGTCCCCTCAGCTGACAACTAATCACTCTACACCTTCAGCTTTACTGGCTTGGATCAATTCATTTTCTGCCTCCCATCCATAGCAACTAATTACTAATATATCTTACCAGAACTACTTCAAATGATCAAATTCATTGAAAATTATCATCAAACAAGTTTCTTTACAAGTTTGTTTCCTTAAGTGTGATTAACATGAAAAACTGTGAGGGAAGGAATGTATTTCACTTTGCAATATTTTAAAAATATTGATTTACTCTACACTTTTTGAGTGTGCATAAGTCCATACATTCTCTTTGTCTTATTCATTTGAGTAACCTCAATGCCTGGCATGTACTATATTTTTATTATTGATTGGTTGAATATCTGCTATAACTTTTTTTGAAATGAGTCATTTATTAAGCTTTTTGTTCTTGTGTTAATATAGATAATTTTCAGCTGAATGTAGTTTACATTTTAAACGAGTTGAATCTGAATGACTGAGGAGGTATATAATTTTAAAAATGTTTCTGTTTGGGGTTGCCTTTTAAGGAATGCAAATCTAGCATGTGAAAATTTATAATATTTATATTCCACATTTTAAAATCCCAATTTTTTCTAATTAATTATAATTGTGGCTACCCTGTGCAGAAAAGGGACTAGTGACTACATTCATATGACAGTAAAATTTGGTTCATCTATCTAAAAGCACTATTGGCTGCTTTAGGCAATATAGGTTTGCCATGTTAGAGGATCCAAGCAAAGGTTGACAAGCATCGTGTCAGGAATATTACAAAAACTATTCCCTAGAAATTGGTAGGAGGTTAAATTAAGTCACCTCTATATCCCTTTTACCTATTGAGATTTTATGACTTTTTCCTTTAAAACTAACTGCTTTATAACATAGTCATAAAAAAATGCAAAGGAGAGCACTAATTTTCAGGATTTAGGGAAATATAAAAAGTTAAGAGTTTATGTTTATGTCATTGTCAGCATTCTTCCCTTGGCGAGAAGGGGATTCTTAAACAGCACAGCTGCTATTTTGCAACTCTCAGAGCATAGAATATAATGCAAATTCCTGGACCTCTACTATATATAAGTTTTAAAAAAATAATTTCCAGTTTATAACCACTCATTCTTTGGAGCATAGGAAAAAAGACAGTGTCAGGTTTATAAAATTGTTGTTACTAGCTTTTTAGTGTGTTATACTTTAAAAAAACACATCTATTGGCTCAAAAAAATGTCAAAAAGCTAAGACAAAAATGAAAAATCTTGGTTAAGTTTTCCTTTATCACCTATTTTTAAATTTAATTTGAATAATTACTGTTTGAAATTTTTAAATAAATTTAAATTAAAAAACCATTCAGGTATTTGTTTTCATTAAAGTATTTCCTGTTATCTGCTGCATTATATTCTATATTATAATAGCCTCATACTCATTTTGTGGAATTTAAATCAAGAAGAATTTATACATTTCAGGTAGAAGACATAACATAGATTAAGAATATAACCTGGAAAGAGAACATGTGTTAGGGGACCGGAGAAAGGGCAGTGTAGATGAGACCTAGGGAGAAGGGGAGAGTGGCTAGTGCAGAAGTTAGGTAAGTAAGGGGGTCACATTTGTGTGAGCTTTCGCAGCCTGGTCATGAAGTTGTTGCTCGTGATGTTCAGAAGCAGGTTGGTCATGACCGATTATCTTATAGAAATGACAGTTGTTTCTAATCATGTATGTCTCATGAGAATGTAGGGCTGTTTCAACCTTATGTGACCATGTGACTGTTCAATCCCATGGCATATTCAATTTATATCAAGCTGGCATTATTACTACTTAATATTTTCTTGCATATTTCCCTATTGTTTATCACCCTAATTCCAATACAAGCTCATTAGGAGCAAAATTCTCCTCTGTATTCTCTGCTGTTTGTCCCTTCTACCATGAATGATGACTGGCACTTAGATTCTCAAAAAACATGTGCATAAGGAAAATGTGGCATATATACACAATGGAATACTACTCAGCCATAAAAAAAGAATGAAATTCTGCCATTTGCAACAATATGGATGAGCATGGAGAGTATTGTTAAGTGAAATAAGCCAAGCACAGAAAGAGAATAACCACATGTCCTCACTCATAAGTGGGTGCTAGGAAGGAAGGAAGGATGAAAGAAAAGAAAAGAAAGACCACAATAATACATAGAACTTTGAGGAGAGAACAAATCTATAGTTCCTGGGGCAGGGGGCGGGGTTGGGGGGAAGGGAGAGAGCGGTTGGTGAGAGATTGAGTAAGGTACATAAAGAATAATTACAATTCGTAATAGTGAATACACTAGTAATGTTGATTTGATCATGAAAAATGAAAATAAAAAATAAAAATATATGAAAAGTATAAAGAAACTGAAAAATCATCTGTAATCCCATTAGAGATAACCATTGTTAACATTTTTATACATATGCTCCCAGACTTTCTTCATGTCTATATATAATTTGTTTAATTAGAGATGGAATTATTCACACTCAAAAAAATGTGTAGAGTAAATCAATATGTTTAAGTATTTTAAAGTGAAATACATTAATCTCTCAGGCTATTTGTGTGCATTTAATTTTATTTTACTCACAAATCTCAGATTTATAAACATACGTATTCGTCAATTAAAGAATCTTCTAAATATATACAATTATCATGGGTCAACTAAGAAAAAATTTTTTAAAAATTTCAGAGATAGAAGTAGATTAGAGGTTACCAGAAACCAGGGGGAAGGAATAATGAGAAATTATTGCTTATGGGCACAGAGTTTATGTTTAGGATGATGATAAAGTTTTGGAAATAGATAGAAGTGGTGGCCACACAGCATTGTCAATGTAACTAATTCTATGCAATCATATGTTTAAAAATGCTTAAAATGGCAATCTTTATTTATATATATTCTACCACAATAAAAAAAAAATAATAATTAGTTCGATCCCAGCCCATCAGAAAAGACATCCATCCATTGGGATAAAGAGCAGGCCAACCAGAACAGTAAAAAAAAAAAAAAAAAAAAAAAAAAAGTAACAATATACATAAAGTAGTACATGAAAAAATTAGTATATTATGAAGCATTTAGATATGTTACTATAGAGAAAATAATGCTATAGAATCTAAAGCATTTGGAGGAAATTCAAAGAAAAGTATATCATATGTGTGGGTTTCTGTATCTAAATGACTGTATCCACACACCATACAAAAATACACACATAGTTATATAAGTACATAGGTACATAGAGATATATAGGTACGTAGAACTCTTCTATATTTAGTTCAATAACTGTTCTCTATGTTTTGATTATTAATTTACTTTAAACACTATCACCAGAGGCTTTGAGCAAATGAATAAGTTTATTATTTGAAATAATAAATTATCTTTCACTATTCATTCCTTCTCATATAGTAAGATTTCATAAGAATGCAAAAACCAGGTAGAACCTGAAAGTTTTACTATTTCTTTCTATAGTCTATTACTTTCTATTTTAGCCTATATACTTTTAAGATCAACAAATTATTTTAAGTAGCGTATGTATTGAAAGGCAATTTTATAAATAACAACACTGACTGAAAATGTGAAAACAACTAAAATATTTAACATTATTAGAATGTGATTCATATTTGAACAAGCAAATCAGACATGCAGGTTTTATTTCTACATTCAAACATTAAAATCTCATGCTGTACTTTACTATTGTTTTCATTAGAAAAATTGAAAGAAATACCATAACTAAAAACATTATATTAAATTCATTTTAAAAAGTCACACATAGCTCTTTTAAGATTCTGGTATGTCCCCCACTTCCCTTGCCCTGGGACAGTAGTTAACAGTGGAGATTTCATAGTGTGGACTCTTCTTTCTAATTGGGCATCCTCAGCAATAGCAAATGCACTACAGTATGGTAAATACCCTATGAAAGATAAGACAGAAATATCACAGCAAGTAAGGACATCTAGTTCGTCCTTGGACTTCCTGGAGGAGGAAAAATCTAAGTTCAGAATGAAGGATAATCAGGATACAAGTCTTATGACATGGCTAAGGCATTCATATATGGGGAAAAGAATTTTTTTTAAAAAAAGACAATTTATCATCTCCAACCTTATATCAAGATTCTAAACTCTCCATCCACTTTAGATTTAGTGCTCCAAATGTTAACATACATTCTAATCCTCTATCACCTATTTATTGTTAACAATGAAACATTAAAAAAACTTATTTATAAATATTCACTAGTATCTGTTCATCCTATTATTCCCACATTTCCCTGATAGGTAAAGAAAATGAGGCCAGATTGAGAAAACATTTTCCTGATGAGCCCGAAAGAGTCCTAGTGGTTACCATTTTGCTTTCTAAGAAATTCTTTCAAGGAATGATTTTAGAACCTTCCTCAAGGTCATTATCGAGGTGCTTCCTACGCTCAATGTGAAATGTGTCTCTATCCATTTTTTAAAAAATCATAACTGCATTAGTGTGTTTACTCATCGATCACCTCTCTTGTCTGTGGGCCAGCAAATTCAGCTGTAAATTTAGTCCAAATATCTTGGAACATAATTCATGTGGCCTGAAATCATTTAGAGTAGTGAAGTGTTTTCTCCCCATCTCTTCATCTGTCTTGGGCTTTAATTCCCTCCCATGATGATGACTCTCATTATTTTTATTTTCTCTTAGAAAGAGAATGAAAACAAAAGAATGGCTTATTGTACTTCTTTCTATTATTTCATATGCATGAAAATATAGTTACAGATAATGTGATAAAAAATTGTATTGTTAATTGATCACTTGACTGCAGTTTAGTTTATCTTTACCCCTTCAACGTAAGCATATTTAAAATAAAAAAAACAGAAAAACATAGCTTCCCCAAATGCCTTCCACTATTATAGTCTCTGTTTCTATCAATAATACCATAACCTTTGAAATTATTCTAGGAACTGCTTCGATTTATTTAAGTTTTCTTCTTATATGCTCACCAAATTATCCCTTCAAAATATTCCCACCATTCCTACATTCCTTTTCGATTGCCACCTTACACCAGGGTTTACTATCCTTAGCCTTTCAGCATAATTTTCAAAGAAATCCAGAATCCGATATACACACCTCTTTCTCTACTAATTTCACCAACTGTGAGTCCAGAAATTGTAATGTGCTAAGTATAGCGAAACTTGAAAACATTCTGTCACAAAAGATTTCACTAATTGGGGGAGGGGGGTGGGGAAGGGAAGGGTGGATATTCAAACCAACTCAAAATGACACAAATGATATATTATGAAGAACTAGTGGGAGGAATTAGGAACCAAACTAATAGATGAAGAGAAAATAGATATAGGGTGAGAAGACAAGAGTACAAATAATGTATCTAAATATAAAATTATCTGATTAGAATTGTCATAAAGAAGGCAAAGAGGAGGTGAGAACGTAAAGAATGGACATGGAGTTTCAAGTCTGGGGATACAGAGTTGGTTTATATTTTCTCTAAGCTTTTCAATCTGGATTTTAGGTCCAGTTTTTCCAAAAATTGTTGATGATACTGAGTAAGTCATTCTTTTCTCTGTCTCAGATGTATTAAACAAAATGACTACATTGTGTATTGTTGAATATGCTAATTATCCTGAAAAAATATAATTAATTTAAAAAGTAATTATGACAACACTCCTGCAAATGTGTCTTCTTTTTATAGATTTTTCCTGTTTTTACTGAGTAATTCTTATTGAATATAGCCATTTTATAATATATCCATTTAATCTAAAAAAGAAAAATCTCCCTTGATACAATCCTTCCCCTGAATTACTGTCCCATTTTTCCATTTCCCTTTTCAAGAGTTATCTGTCTTCACTACAACCTCATCTTTACTCCATGATTTAATCTCGAGCCCACTTTTTATTCCCACCTCTTCAGTATAACTACTTTTATCAAAGTTAATGGTGATGTCCACATTGCCAAATCTAATAGTCAATTCTCAGGCCTCCCATACTTGATTTATCAGCAGCCCTTGCCACACTGATCATTTCTTCATTTTTGAAACCTTTTCTTCACTTGGCTTCCAGGACATCATTCTCTCTTCTGCTTCCAAAACCTCAAGGTCAGCTTCTTCTTAGTCTCTTTATTGCTTTTCTTATTTATCTGATCTTTCCAAGCTCAAGACATTACAAGATATTTTCTAATCTTTTTGCTGTATTCATTCCCCCGTGATTTCATTCAGACCTATGCTTTTAAATACCATCTATACGCTGATGGCTCAAAAATTGATATCTGTAGCCCAGACCTTCTGCCTGAACTGCCCTCATCTCTGGACTCACCTCTGCTTTGGGATATCAAATAGATATCTTGAAATTCACATGTCCAAAACATGAACACTTCATTACTCAATCCCACAGTTGCTCCTTCTATCATTTTGTTAATCTCAGTCCCATTATATTCCCCTCCTTCCCAGGGCCAACTAATATGATGAATTTGCAGTGTATAATTCTAGTTCATAGAGATATATAGACATATGTAGACATAGATATTATATAGCTTTACAGACATAGGTATATCCAAATTGGTGTGCCACCACGAACATTGAACATATTTTGGGTTAAATTTACATAAATGATATTATACTATTAACATCTTTTTCCAGCTTTTATGTTTTGAGACATCCCCATTGATTCATATAGATCTACTTAATCATTTGAAATGCTGGATGGTATTCCATTATATAATAGTTCTTTATTTTATTTATTCTTTCTTCGATTTGCAGTTTATTGCAAAATGTTTCCTATTATAAAATGTTGCCGTAAAATGCTTTTAACCCTGTATTAGACCTTTGAATATATTAGTTTATCTGATTCTCACACACAAAAAATCTTGCATAGAAGAATTGATACATTTTTGCAAGGATGAATATGCTAATTATCTTGATCTGATCATCACCCATTGTATACATGTATTGAGATATAACTCTGTCCTGCATAATTATGTACAATCAATATGTGTCAATTGAAAAACTAAGTAAAAATAAAAGAAAATTCAAAATTTGCATGGAATTATTATCCCCTTTTTCACCATAAAAGAAATTGAATCTTAAAGAGATTGAGTAATTGTCCTAATGTCACACAGTTAGTCAGGGACAGAGCCAGAACTTGAAATCACATTTATACCTTATCATCACTCAGGGGTTCTCTCCTATGGCACTGAGTTATCTGGTTCTAAACCCCTTGAAGTTCTTGTAGGAGTAATGCTGGGAGGAGCAGGGGGCACCAGGACGCCCATCCCCAACCCTAATCCTTGTTTCCCTGAGCGAGCACATGAGAGGCATGTGAGTATGAAAGAAAGATGGGCAAAGTGGTGGCAGCCACTTTAGAAAACTGCTATTCAAAGCCTCCTATTGACTGGTTAGGCACTCCCATTCTAGAGAGACTGACAAGAAATTCACAGGAATTGGTGACTACACTATGAAATGAGGAAGAAAAAGAAGTCAAATGGAAAGTCTTCATTTGTGTGCTTGACAGCCAGGCAAAACTAGTGATATTAACCAAAAGGAAGATATTCGAAAGAAGATCCAGTAGGGTGGAATAAGGTACAAGGTAGAGAAACATATGAGTGCTTGTTGATGGTCCCCTTAACACAAAAATTTGCTTCACTTTCCTAAGTCTTTGAGCCAAAAATTCTTCCTTTTTAACTAAGAAAATGGTCCAGAAACAAAACAAAACAAAACAAAACAAAAAAAAAAAAAAGGAAAGAGAGAAAAAAGCAAAGGAATAAATCTTGCTAGCCCCCTATTCATACAAATCTACAATTTTAATGATTACCTTTTCTTTCTCTTGCCTTCATATATATTGCATTTAGCCTCTAAGTGGAGATTCAATTACCAGCAGCCATTGAAGCCAAACTTTTGTATCAGCAGAAGGAGAAATATAAAGCATATCAAGCTAGAAGATTTAACAAACAAAAACTTAGGATCAATGTGTCTTTACTGATTCTAACAATTGGATGCCTTCCTTGCTTCCCTAGAGGATTTATTCCTAAAATATTAACGGAGGCTCCTTCTGTGCCAGAAACTCTGCCTTTGTTCCATGCTCAATACTCTTGGTTTCCCTTGGTCTATATAGTTCTTATGTTTCCAATCTCATCATATCTGCTTTTGAAATCAAACCCAGAACCCAATTCTCCGAGGTTAGGTGTTCTGCAATGCATTCAGACATCAAAATTTTTTTTGAAACTTCACTTTCGCCTGCCATTTCTAGGCCTTCCTTTTTTACCTACCACCTGCCGGAACCTACTTTCTTGTCATGAATCTGTTTCAACATCCTGCATACTGCCTATTCTTCTCTGTATCACATTCCTTAGACCTACAGATTCTTTGAATATGGAATATTATGGTTTTCCCTTTGGTCTACCACATTGATTAACAAGTACCATTATGTAGAAGGGGAAAAAAATGAATCAGAGGGAGAAGCTCTGGTCTCCCTCTGTAAAGACAAGATGAAAACTAATACAAAAGAAAGGAAAAATACTAAAAAGAGAGGAGGAAGTCAAATACCAACTATAAGGACTAAGTAAAAACCTCTGAATTTAGTAGAAAACATAAATATTTGGTCTAGTCTAGTAGACCAATAAAGTCCAAAGATTTGGATAACTTTGGTCTCTGACAAACTTTTCTTAGATTCCAAAGTGTGAATTAAACTCAATATAATGCTGTCAGGTCCCGAACATATCAAACTCCTATATGGAAAAAATGTTAATAGATTCATGTGTAAATTGGCCATTAAGAATTGCACAGATAAAATATTTCAAATATATTCATATTTGCCAGATTATGATTCTGAATTGATTCTTATAAGATTTAGCTGCTTCAATTATAAAATCCCAATTTAAGAAACCCACAAAAAATCATCATACCTTGGAAGAGAAGATAGATAGGTAATCTTTGTTTTTTTAAGGTTATATATTGTTAAAAAGGTTATACATTTTAAGAAAAAGAGAGACAAAGATGCTTTAAAAATAAAGCAAGATAGTGACTGGTGAAAATGGTTAGGCTTAAATTCAACAAAGTATAAGTAATAGACACTGCAAAGAAATATGTGCAGAACTTAGAAGTATATACAGTAATTGGAACCATCTGCTAACAAGTACAGGTACCACAAGACCTGTTTCAAAGACTAAATTATACTCATTTGTTATTAGCAGTACGTATTTGCATTCAATTAATGTGCTAAAATCCTTTAAAAGTATGCACTCTTAAGTGGGTTAAACATGCTCATTGTAATCTTGTTTATACTAATAATTGGCTTAGCCAATCTTTTCTTTATATCTAGTACAAAGGTAAACTTTATCAAGCCCAAGCTGAATTATCATAAATTCCATATTAGCAGAAACCAAATTAATGAGGTTTGATTGTACCAAGAAAATTGCTTTTGCCATTTGCTTAATTTCATCTGCTTTATATAATAAAAATATTCAAGTGATGGAAGGAGTAGATAATACAGTACTTGCAAAAATATTAGTAGAGGCAAGGCAAACTTTCAGAAACTCTAATTTAGTATTCTATTTATTTGTTTAGGTTCAGTGTGTAATATGATGTTAAGTATATTACTGTACCGTGCTATTATGGAACAGATGTTAAATGCAATGTAAAAATGTCAGGGGTAAATGATTGATGATCCTCTTTGCCATTTCAAAGTAAACCATGATTATTTATATGCTCTGGACATCGCTTGAAAGCATCACATTAAATCTAAACAATTGATCCATTTTCAAGGGTTTTGTATAATGTATTATTTATGTGTTTTTTATTCTTTTGTAAAACTGCCCCAGTATAAGAAAATATTTAGAGTCTCAAGTGCTCCACCCAGTCCATATGGTAGATTTGTTCTCTGTGTAATACTTACCTTTTCCCTTTAGGCCCATATGGCAAGTCCATAGGCTGCCCAGGCCCCTCTGTCCTCCACAAGGGCCATATGGCAAGTTCAGTGAGCATTCATTTACCTTGTATTAATATTTTATCTGCCTCAGACAGAAAAAGTGATCAGATTAAGTAAAGGCAGCCCCTGAAAATGGTTTAGCCATATAATCAATGATAAGTGTCAATGTGGTATGAGATATGGATTCAGTTATTTCATTTATATTAAAAATAGCAAATCTATTTGAATAATTTATCAAATAATTTCATAAGCTCTTTTGATCACTTGATATACATTGACAGAATACTGTTTAATTATGCTAATCATCTAGGCAATATTAACACATGAGAGTATAAGCTTATAAAGTTTAGAGCTGGCTTAAATATATAGGCTTTGATATATCCAAAAAGATAAGACTGAATCTAAATTATAATCTATATCACCAAGTAATTGCTCTAAAATTAATTCATTGTTACAACATTTGCAACTATAGGCTAAACTTTTGCTGTCAATGTAAAGGAACTAAGAAACCCTCAGCACTTTACCTACAGTCAGAATTTGTATAAAAAATACAGAATAAATTAAAATACTGCATTCCTGCACCTTCTGCCACTACAAGTTCATGTGAAGTTATCAAATAAATGAACTTCATAGGGTAATTTGTCTTAACTCAAGTCCATTCAGTTGATAAAACTACTATTTTTATAACTTTGTTAACATTTGAGCTATAGAAATTATGTGTTCTCTTTAACACCTGATGATATTGATATACTATATATATATGAGAGAATAATTATATATTTCATAATCAAATTACTATTTCAAGCACTTTACTTTTCCACAGCATGCCACAAAACATGCATATTCTTTATGCCAGACACTGTTATATGCATTTCTTTCATCTTCTTCAATAAAAAAGTCTTATTTTTTTAAAAAAATCTTGACTATTAAAAACCTCAGCTCACTTATTCAAAATGAACAAAAAAGACGATGCAGCTCACCACACTTTGGTAATTTATTTTGGTTAGACCTTAGAATTGTTGTCAGCTTATGTATAAAATACGACATGAAGAATGTTCAGAAGAGAAGATTCATGCTTTTGGTACTTAGTCCTTTCCTTAACACATCTACCACATTTTCTTCTTGGACATGTCTTTTAATAAGTCTACCCTCCTTCCACAAAGCAATTATAAATAGCTGTGGTTTTTTATCATTTAATTTCACACAATGTCTATATCCTATTATCATGTTTTGCCTACATTTCCTTAGAGTCCCCATATCTCTAATTATACTTGTTGTGATATTTTTCTAGAATATATTTGCCAGGCCAAAGTAAACTCTAAGATCACAACTCACAGATGATACAAAATAGATTCTGAAGTCATTTGAAATTTTAAAATGATAATATTGAAATAAAAATGTTAGTGTGTTTAGGTTTCTCACCTGTAAGTGCAAGTAAAGTCATAATTAAAATATAAAGACAATATCAAGATCTCTGACAGCTTATTTTAGGCTTGTCTATATAGAAACATTTTAATGAAAATATAAAAGTTTAATTTTATGCACTGAATATTTTCACGGAGTCAGCACTTTGTTATTTTGTGATAACATGTTAAAATTAATGGGATGTCTTAACTATGTTCTTTCTGCAAATATACATATAAAAAAGGGAAAGCTCTGAACCTGACTTCATAAATAACATTTGCTGTGATTTTGTTAAAGTTTAGATGTGTGGATTTGTATTTGAAATCCACGGAAGGTTACAGGGTGCAACCCTCCAACAAATATCTCTGAGTCTTCAGGGACAAAATCCCATTATGTGGAGTTCAGTAAAGGGGGTAAACACCACCATAAAGAAATACAAATTGCACATATTTCCCATTTAGCTAGTGTCACCAAAGTTCACCATTTAGAATTCTAACCAGTTAGGACATATTCTTTGAGGTCAAGTACCTTGTGAACCTTGTCATCTCACTGATGACATCATGTCCCATCCATCAATTCTTTCAGGAGCTCACTTGCCATCTGCTCTGCACACGTTGTAATAACTTATTAGACAAATTCACAGGCTAACAATCTGCACAATGACACTGTTATCTTAATGCTGGCACATACTGAGATAACAGCCACTGCTTCTCTGCCAGAACACAATGATTCTGCCCTCCAAGTCTAAAATAGAAGTTAGAAGGCTATTTAAACTTCTTTAGTCTTATGGAAAAAATAAGCATATCAGCAGAAGCATTTGTCTCCATTGTAGAATGACAAATACAACCCTCCTCACGAGGAGATGGGCAGTTATATTCCATTCCTATGTACCATTTCTGCTGAGAGTTTACTGGCTGTAAATTCTCCCTCCCCACCATTTTTAGAAGAATATAAAAGTACACTGTAGAAACTAAAAGATAATATTCATCGCCATCAAGCAATAAAACCCAGTATGTTTCCCTTTCACTTGTTAACAAGTAAAATAACTTCCCACCTATTTCAGACACCTATAATATCTTTCTCTTATTTATTTTTTCCTAAAGGCATTTAATTATCAGAAAGAGAATGTCAAACATCTAGCTGACACTGCATACCTGCAGTTCTAATAGTTCCTCTGGAAAAAGCAAAGACAGTGTCCGCAATCACATACCTGTATTTTAGCAGCATGTTTAATCTAGCAGTTGTCAAAGGCCTTATGACTCAGTGAAGTCCAGCACAACATTCTCTCTATCCCTCAGCTTTAAAAAAAATGGTATGATTTTAAGAAGAAGATGGTATTTATCATACATCACATGGAATTCATCCACTGTTCCTTCTTTTGGCTTGCCATTTATTCCAGCTTACACTGTGATCAACATTGTACTAAAATAAAGTCAAGTACAACAGCCGCTCCCTGCCCATCAAAACGCACAGACGTCTGCCAAGCACTTGTAACAGCTGGTGTTACATTAATTAGTTTAAACTATTTATTTCATCCATCTCCAGAGCAGATTGAGCAAAAACATTAGAGATTATTCTAGCATCTGTAAGTGCCCTGCAAACATTAACCAAGGAGAGTTAAAATATTCACCAGTATCATATACACATGCATACATGTATATATACACATATATTTTTGTATTTATATATATGATTTAAGAGACTGAAGAGTCATTATAAATAAATGAGCAAACTCATATACCTTAGTGAGGGGATGGTTTATTAACTGTCTTTACAGACGTAAGTTGTCTACTTATATTCATCTTTTGTGTCCACAAACTTTCTCTCTTTAAAAATTATCACTAGAAAATGATAATAACTCGTGGCAGCATGGGCCATTAAACAGTATATGACAGGGACTCGGTGACTCAGTGGATTAGTCACAGATTTTATGGCCATTGTTGGAATCTTGCCCTAACTACAGCGATCAAAACAATGTTATCAAATGGTTGTAAAAATCTCAATTAAAATTACTTCTATGGTCTCCACTAGGTTCTTAGCAAACTACATCCCATAACACGAATCTACACATTATTGACAAAATTAACTCAACTGCCACTTTTTGGCTTAAGAGAATTTAAAAATTAACTATCTAACTGACTCTTCAAACAATGATTGTCAACAGGGGCTTGACTATGAATGTGTGTCCATTAAACACCTGTCATTCTATATTTTTTCGTAGGACTTCTAGATTTTCCAGACTACATTCTTTTACCATGCCTTTTCTAGAAACCAATACATATGGATTAAATTAACAGTAAATGCACTGCTTATGAAAAACAAAAATATTCTAAAATATCTGAAGACTAATTCATACGAGTAGTGGTGGAGAACAATCAGGATTTAAAAATTGTTGTAAAACACCAACATAGCACTATTTAAATTCCCACAAGGTTGATGATCCTTGCAATCCGTTTTACTTCACCAAAAGCAATGTCGTGGATTGAATTTGACACATGACTTAATCAACTAAAGGCAAACAAAAAGGTCTCCATGATAGATAGCAAACAAACATTAAGGAAATAAGTAATCTGATGTTCACTGAAGAAAAGTAATAAGAAGGAGAGGGCATTATGGATAACAGTGCTGTGTAGCTTGGCCAAAGTTTTCTGCATGAACACAGCCAGAAGTCCTGAAGCATTACTCGTTATTCCTGGAGTTAAAAGCATTTGCTGTTTTAACCTTACTCAGGTCAAAAATCAATCCCTATAAAGCAAATTAATTTTACTCCTTGGCACTTTATTTTCCTGCACCAAATGCAAAAACAAATTGCTACAACAAAAATTCAATGTAATGTAATTCTATTTCGATTAAGATCAGACTTTGGACTTTGAATTTTGAGACTTAAGAAGCTACTATAAAACTCATCCTCATTGTAACACCAACTGTCCCCTTTGTTAACTCTACTCTGTCCTTTGTAAGGGGATTTAGATTGGTAATCTATCTTGGTTAATGGACAATTTAATCATTAATATGGGACTGGTATGGACTGAATTGTGTCCCCTCAAATTCATGTATTGAAGCCCTATCCCCCAATGTGACTATATTTGGAGATAAGGACTTTAAAGAGGTAATTAAGGTTAAATGAGGTCAAGTGAGTGGGACTCAAATCCAATAGGACTGGTACTCTTACAAAAGGGGGAGACACCAAGCATGCACAGAGGCCTCAGCCAGAACTAGAGAGTCCTTGATTTTGAACTTCTAGCCTCCAGAACTGTGAAAAAACAAATTTCTTTTATTTAAGCCATCCAGTCTGTCATGTTTTGTTTTGACAGCTCTAGCAAACTAATAAGGTGAGGTTCTCATATTTTACAACTCTATAGTGCTTCTTAACTTAGCATCATTTAAAATATTACTTCATTTGTTCCTTACAACAATCCTGTTAGGTATGAGATTATTTCATTTGCTTTCAAATGAGAAGTCTGGGCCTTCTGCTTATAGATCCAAATAATCAATACTCTGTCCTATTCCATATGTGTTGGAGATTTTTGTAAAAAATAATCAATTTTTAGTTTTTAGAACCTTTTAGATCTCTGAGATGTGAAAGGCTAACAAGGGTGACTGGAATAAAATATTTTAGGGAAAAAGTGTAAAAAGAGACAAAATTATATTTCAGACCAAGGGTAGGCAAATTATGAGTTGTAGTCACATCCAGCCTGTGGCCAATTTGTACAACCTGGGAGCAAATAAAGGTTTATGCATTTTGAAATGATTGAAAAAATAATATAAAAAGAGGAAAAATATTATTTGACACCACCTGAAAATTCATAAATTTTTATTGGAACAGAGCCACAATTGTTCAATTATATACCATTTATGGCTGTTTTCTCAGTATAGTAACAGAGTTGAGTAGTTATGGCAGAAATCATATGACCCAGAGAGACCAAAATATTTACTATCTAGCCCTTTACAGTAAAAGTTTGCTGACCCCTATTCTATACGATAGGATTAGTAGCATTCTTGATCATAGTTGTTTTAAACAGTCTAGCTGTGGTTTTTCCAGGGAGTCTATTTAACTTAACAAATTCATAGTGTATCACTAATGAGCTGATAGTATTATTGTAATTAGCTCTAACTTATATTGATATTGTTATTCTATGAGGGAAAAAAAGTATTGCAACTTTCAAAAAACTCACAGGTGAATTTTTGGAACATACCTGTTGGTAAATGTGTAGCTATAGGTTGCAGAGATGATTGATGATGATGAAAGATGGCAGGAACAATAGTTACCCATGTTTATACATTATTCAGTTATTCTTACAACTTTTCCCTAACGCAGGATTATTCCCATTTTTCCCTAAATTATTCCCATTTTTCACATTTGAAAAATGAGGATTAATGTAGCTAAGTAACTGTCACAATTTAACAACATGCTCACTATGCCATTGAGTCAGAGATGAAATCCAAGTTTCCCTGAGTCCAGAGCTCATGTTTTTAATCATAATGCTCTACTGTCTACAGTAATTTTTACTTAGGTGAATATGAATTCTGTTAAGATTTTAGTATTTTTATTAAAAAACTGATCTAAAAAATAGGTACAAAATATATTTTATAGTTTTCTATAAAGTAATGCACATTAAATTGAAAATGGATAAACAAAATACTTCTGAGTACTCTATACCACTCTACCACTACTGTTCCAGATAATGTGTTGTTCAAATGTTTGGGTCCAAACCAAAATAGCATACATATATGTGCTATGTACAAGGTATTTTAAAAGATTGCAGAAAAATAGAATTTAAAAAATAATACAAATCTTTCCATGAACTTTTTGAAGACCTCCTCATATATGTTTGGGTCTTAACCAACACAGCATAACTACATATATGTGCAAGCTTAAACCTTTGAACAGGAATCTATACACCACTAAACAAGCAAATGTATATGGTCACCCATTGCCATTATTTGTCCTTTCTAAAATTTCCCTGTAAGGGAAGGATTATAGCAATACATTAAAATAAAGCAAGTCAAAAGCCAATGTAGTATAAGGCAGTTTTGAGAGAATAGGCATTAGAGGAGGTCAAACTGGGGTTTCTTCCTGATTGTCATTCTCAAGCTCTGAGTCTTGGACAATCTTTGTATCTTCTCTCAACCTCAGTTTCCTCATCTTTAGAACAGAGACAAAATAATACCATCTTCAGAAGATTATTGTAATGACCAAGTATGATAATGCCATGATCTTGCCACTACATCACAACATCATGGGGATGGAGGGGCAATCTAATCCATAGGGTTTTTGTAAAATGCTCATTGAAATTATTTCAGACTACCAAGGTGAAGGACATAGAATAAATTAAAGCTTGTCCCCAAAAGTCTAAACAAGAATTTAGGGAATTAACAAAGTGTTAGTTCCAATAAAATCATAGCATTACAGTAGTTAGCTAAGAAGGTAAGTTAGCAGTCATATATGAAGGCCAAATTACTATCTGCAAACATATATACATATATACTATATTCTCCACTTGTAAAGCATATATATAGTTAAGCTATGTCACTTCCAAGTTTTAAGCTCTATGGGCCCAAAGAACATGTCTCTCTTAGTCATTATGTTAAATGAATGGCACCTTGGTTAACAGCATTGACTCTGCAGCCAAACTGCTAGTACTGAATTCCCAGACCTGCCTGCTACCTACCAGCCACCTGACCTGGGGCCCTGCTTTCTTATCTTCATCTGTTAAATGAAGATACAGGTAACATTAATGCAGCTCTCTGAAGAGTTGCTGCAAAGGCTGTTATTATACCTCTAGTATTTAGAATAGTACGTGGCATAGAGTGTGTGCTATGCGAGTTTGCTATTAGTATTTCTAAGTAGATGGAAGACGGGGACCATATTTTTCTTTCTGTTTCTTCTATAATTTGTCATATTAAAATATATGAATAAGAATATGAATTTAGATAGAGATGTATAAATTCATGTAGGTTTAATAATAGTTCAAAATCTCATTACTATTCTATACAACTTGAATGGGAATTAAAAATTTTAAATCTATTTTAAAACACACTTTACAGCTACCTCCTGGGAGAAAAAAAAGGAAACTTCATAGCAGTCTTTTAACTTTTCAAACTCAAGGAAACTGTTGTTCCTATAGATCCTATATGCTCTCTTCTAAGCAGATACCCCATGTTTTTTGACATTATGAAGCCATAATCCATCATTTTCATCTCTTCATGGTTTATTCCTCATGTCTTTTCTTCACCCAGAAATAAAGCAATCACCTGATGCCACAGCTTCAGATAAACATGCCAAATCATATATATGGTCAGCTTCTACAGAATACTTAAACCTCCTGTTGCCTCTCAAATGGCCTACGGAGGAACAGCCTCACAGTGTAGTTTTGCCTACCTAGCCACCATAATGTCCTCACCAATAATAACAAAATCCATTTAATACTTAAAAAATAAATTCTAAAACTTTGATTTCGAGAGAGTTTGAATTTCACATTTTCTCCTCATTTCAAAAGTCATTGTTCTGTAAGTACTTATAGCACAGTACAATTTGTTATGTGATATTTCCAGTAAACTACAGATGACTGAAATATAACAACCAAATCCAAACTGTTCTACTCTGTGGAAGAATCTGGATTGTTCTGAATAACGAATGGAATATAAAGCATGTCGACCAAAGAGTTTTGGTAAATATTTACAGTACTGAAAAGCAGGGCATGTTTAAGCTTTGCTAATATAAACTATTAATAGGCAAGAAATTCTCTGCAATGTGGGGTTAGCAGAAATAAGAATACCCCAGACGGTACCGGGGAGCTCTTCCAAACAATTCCCTCCACACTGAGATTCAGACCTCAGAAGTACCTGGAGAACATGGGTGAGACCTGTGGATTATAATTCAGAAAAACTGCTTCAGGTTCTGCTACAGCCTTTCTATCACCACCCCCTCCCATTTGAGAATCACTTTTTAACTATTTTGATGAGAAAACTACTTTAGCCTGAAATAATCAATAATCATACTGCTCTTAAAAGTCAAATTCCAATGCAAACATGATTTCTTATAACTCACCAAATAAAACCTTTAATGTATTAAGCAGACTTCAGTATAATCTGAAGCAGACTTCAGTGTAATATTACCATTAATATTAGTAATAACTATATTTTTATTATTCTTGTATTCTTCAATGATGTCTCTTATTCAGGAATGATGTTTAATCCATTTTGACATTCTTAGAGATGAAAAGTTCATTCTAATGAGTTGAATGTTGCTGGGACTTCCTTCTTCTAAAACTGTATGCTATTTCACTTTTTGATGAAATTGTTTTCTGACATGAAATTATTTTTTTCTCTTTTACCCAAAGTTAACTGTTAAACTTTGCTACAAAACCTTTTGTTCTTATTGAAGTCACTTTGCTTGTCTTTCCTACTGTAAGGACACCAAATCCTAAAAGCTGGCAAGAATGCATATGTTTATTTCACCATTGCTCTGCAATTACTGAATGCCACTTAATTATAGCAACAGATGCTCGAGTGTAGGAACCAGAAAAATCAAACGCCTCATTTCCAGGTTATTTTTTTCCATTGCTTCTGCCAACAGCAGATGTGTGAGCCCCTTGTGCTCTGGCGTAAATACTTATCAAATCCTAACAGGTCACCTATGTCACAAACAACATTTCAGATGCAACTGTTTCACCTGATAATAGGCTCTGAAAATAAAACTGTGAGCTGTAAATACAATGTATTCAGAATGAAATGCCATAATGTGAAATTGCTTTTTCTCCAGCTACAACTGAAGTCCTTGACAGTTTTTGGCAGTGATAAATCACCCTCCCATTAATTGTCTTCTCTCTCATTGTGAGGTGAGCTGCTAAAAGGGGCAGTCAACAAAAATGACTTAAAGGACAAATTTTGGCAAAAAGACAATGAAGAAATCTGTCATTGCTCAGCCTCCAGTAAACTGTCATGAAACAATCAAAATATATGTAGCTGAAGTGTTTATGTCTTTGTTAGAAAGATTATAGGATGATAAGTTTACTGTTAAAAGAGAGGAAGGACCCAGAGAAACTGAAATTGTGGGTCCTTGACACCCTCTTCCAAGTGATTTTTCTCCTACAGGATGCATTACTGTCTCCTACATTTGAACATTTTTCTCATCTATTGAGATTCACACTCTGACCTAGAATAAATGAAAAGTTCCCCAATGTGTGATCACAAGTTATAAACTCATATTAATGTAATTTTGAATTGAGTATAAATTTAATTTTTAAAAATTAATTTCAGATATTCTTAATTAACATATTTTGCCACGAACAGCAAAAAGAACTCATACTATTCTATATCTGAAAGTGTTTGTCACCAGTAGACAATTTAATTTTACCATATGCAGTATGAGAAAATTATGTCACTACAGTGCATGTCAATGTACCATTTACATTTTACTTTATATTCAGCATTAGTAAGTAAAGAGGCATCAAAACTGAACCCAATGCTGTTCCTGCATTTAAAATGTTCATGTTTACTTCATGTAATTAATGTGTGGCTTAAATTGCTGAATTGCAAGCCTAATTGAACTAGAACCCTAAATTTAAATTGTGCCATTTATGGAATGTACTCAGGCAATTCTCTTCAAACTTCAATAACATTTTTGAAAGAGATATAGAGGTAAAAAATTAGGACCACAATGACTATATATGTAGAATAATTCAAATAAAGCAAAGAGTATAAAAGGAAAAGCATGCTTTCAGGAATCCTTGAGAAGTACAATATAACATCCTGAAGCATGATTGATACATTATCACGTCAACAACTTTTTTCTAGAGGTATTTGAAATTACTTTAAAAATAACTTATGGGTATTTCAATTAATATAGGAAATCACTGAGTCAGAAATTCTAAAAGCAATGATTCGATATATCGATATAGTGTACTTGCTAATAGATAGGTGTCTCTGGTTTGTATTAAATGAGGTGAGATGAAATGGTATTTTGGTGCTTCAAGACTGTGATTCAATGATGAGCCTAAGTTAAATAAGGAAAACTTAAAATTACCCCAAGTCCCATTTTGTAGCTCAAATGGAATGTTATCTGAATATTAATAAATGTAGTTTATAGACTATGACATTAAAACATCTTCTGAATGACAGAAATTTTTTTTTAAATCAAGGGATTGATTTTTTTCTTCTTTTTTGGTGATCTGCCAGTTTGAGAGCTTACTGAGAGCATATGGAGATAGCATATTTGCAAGTCCATCTCCGGAGGATTGCAAAAGGCCCTTAGCTTGTGAAAAACAGCAATGTTATTTTTTTTTTTTTTTTAACGTTCCCTATATTTAGAGATTAAATCGCTCACTGCACAAACCCATTTGGAACAGGCGCGAAGGTGAAAAGGATAATCAGTACAGTCACTGGTCCGTGTTTCCTAAACGCTTTTGAAAACATTACTGTGCGCAGGCATAAAATTAGCGGCAGGACCTTAAAAAGGCTGGCATTTAGCATGACTTTTTGGAAAGTGACACCCTCATTTTTTTCTTGTAGGATATCATTAAATTTCAATCGCCCTATGGCAGTGCCTTTCCATTAATAACCAATTCACTGTGTCACTTTGGCTCTCCTTTGAAATAATGAGCCTTTGCTTCGCTTTAATAAATTTAAACATATTCTCAAGGCCAGGGAAGATAGGAAACCGCAGATGGGCTGAGAAAAACACGATTCATAAATCCTTAACTGCCTGAGATCGTTGAGAGCAAAACAAAGTAACACTCGTAAAATATTAAACAATCCCAGCTGTATGAGGGAAGCTTCATTAACAAAAATGGACTATTTACTGCCTTGCTCAGAGCCTGTGGGTGGGGAGAGTCAAAGAAATCTTTTGAAAAAATTCCCACTGTCATTTCTTCTTGTGATTCTTTAACCAACTAATGGAACAATGAAAACATTATCTGGAAAGTCCAGTTATTGCCAATAATTAATAAATATTTAAAATGCTATAAATTATTTTCCCACTGACACTTTTTAAAAATTAACAAATAAAAGTATGCCTATTTTTTCCTTGGAAATATTTCCATAATTATGGCAAAGTTATTGGAGACACGAGGACTACCTAAGTACGCAAAACAAAAGGATAATAAACTCTGTGGACATCCTTATACAAATGGTTTCTGAAGTATTTGTCAGACTGCAACTAATCACTTCTGATTTTGGATCTGTATTTTATTATTCACTTAATTATCTTTTAATAAGTAAGACATTTTCTAACATAGAGTTTACCAAAAACTTTAGGATTGATAGTATTTTTGTAATCGTGCTTAAACATTGGAAATTCACTTTTAAAATCCTGGCATAATAGGTGGAAATTATGAGATCTCACCATGAAGGGTAACATTTTTTAATGCCCTCCTTCAAAATCAAATCCAGCTTGCTGGTGGTATGCAAGTTTGAAGAACCAAGAGATCAGTGTCAGTCTGTTAAATGCTAAGAACTTAGAAGCTATAACCTTAAAGACAAGCTGACAATTTAGTGGACAGAATGTCAATACTTCTAAACATTTCAAGGGCAAAAATATTGCTTTATACAATCCGTGTCACATTTATTGTAAGAAAAGAATTTGGATTTTTCTTCTGCATTCTGTCAGCACTTTTCCTTTTATTATACAAAGATACATAATTAAGGAGTTCAATGTGGAATAATGCAGAAACTCACCCTTTTAACAATACATAGAGTCTTGTGAAATTACATGGCAAAGCAAAAGAAAAACATAGTCATCTTTTTTCAGACTATTTATTTTACCAGCTGTGCCTTTATATGAATAAAAGTTCAGAGTCTGTAAGAAAGTATTTGAATAAATATGTAATGTCTTTTCTGTCACCATTAGCAGTCCCATTTTTAAAATCATATTATAATGGAAGCAAGTAATTGTTGACATATTTCCCAAAAGACAACCAAAGTTGAAATGTTCTACAGGATTCAGGTTAAGAGCACAAATACTGACTACAGATGCTTTCTGTTCCTCTATTACCTATTTCCATGTCATTTTTGTACTAAAAGAATTAGTGCATGTAAACTTAAGCTAGTTCCTGGTAAATAATAAGCACTATATACAGAATAGATTATGACTTAGTCTTAAATGTAACAGTTTTGAAGGAAGAATTGTTCTACCACAATCATATAAGTATATATAATGACTATTACAAAGGATACGTACCATAAACATTTACAGAATGTAAAAATACAGTGGTCTGTACTAGTATTGCAAAGCTATTTGTTGACAATTCTTGTCAGACATTTAAGACTTGCTTTTAATCAAAATTTTCTCTTCTCAGCTAAATCTTCCTGGGCTTGCTCCTTCAGGCTTGGGACGTGCACTAGGCTCAATTCTCCTAAAGAAAGCTTAAACTTTGTCTACAGTATTCATCTGGTATCAACTTTGTTCTTACCAACCATCTAATCTTCATGAGTGATTCAAAACACTCTCATTCATTAACACTTCTCAACAGTAAATAGCTACTTAATAATTATAAATAAATATACATGTGTATTTAACAGTATTACATTTTCTTTTGAGAATGTGCAATGCCTTCAATTATGCTTGTAGAATTCATTTTATAGAGATTCATAAATATGCAAGAATAAAATATTTTTGGTTACTATTGAACAAATCAGAACTAATTTGTAAAAAGAGGTTAAAATGTTAAAAATATTAATGTAAGTATATGTATTTGCATTACACATTACTAATATAACTTTCAAACTGCCATCACATACTTTATAGTTACTGACAAGTTACTGAAACCAAGTCATTTCCTTTTTTTCCTTTGCAACTTCAGAGCCCCTTGAAAAATCAGATTATATTTTCCCAGAATTGGGGTAGAAAAATTTGAAAGGGATTTGATAACGTAGATGGCACAAGGATGCCAGAGTAAATCAAAGGTGAAATAGCATCTTACTTGAGTCAAAGTGATCAGCCCCTGAAAAGTTGGTATTTTTTTCCTTAATAGTCCTTCATCATTGAACATGGGAAACAATTACAACAGGAGGCATGTGAGCACAGAGTCTTTGCCACTGGGCTCTCATAAATCTTGCCAGTTCCCAGTGAACAACACCAAATATTTGCAGCTGAGGAACATTTGGTCTGGCTTAAATTAACATATCTCAGCAGTCAGAAGTCATTAAGCTTTGCCAATGATTTGCAACAATTTTTCCATTTCAGAAGCAACATTGGCTTTTACTTATTTTTCTGGATGAAGAAGTTAGCGGAAACTAAAACAAATGACGTGAAACTGGAAGTTACTAATGGAAAAAAAATGATAAAAGTCTTTGAACTGCCTCTAATAAATTTATTAACACTTTTTAAAAGAATCCCTTAGCTCTTATGCATGTAATCAAATAATTCAAGATGATACATACCAATGTTATGGAAAACAATGATTAAAGTATAAAAATGTAGATAAGTTTTACCAGTAATTCTTTCTTTCTGAATTTAAACATTATAAATTGCCAAGCTAATGAAAAAAAAAATTGCATGAGAAAGAATAATCCAACATTTTCAATCAATATTTTCAAGGAGATCTAGCAAAGAAAAAAAGAAATATGCTGGTGTGTTTTTCAAAGATCAGTTCCAATATAGAGTTCATTCAGACATAAGGCATGACCAAATTGTTTAGAGCAATTCAACGATCACACTGGGGAATATTTCGAGTATGAAAAAAAAGTGAATAGATTCCTTCGATGAGACTGTGATCAAGAATTCAAATCAAAACATTCACCTATTTATAGGTTAATTTAACAACTGTCTGGTACATCCTTTCTTCAGGAAAAAGCAGATTTTAGGAACAGTAAAACTGATTCCACTCCCAGTTTCCCTGCAAAATAGCTGTGTCAACCTGAACAAGTCATTTAACCTTCCAGAGTCTCATCTGTAAATTAAGGATAATAACTTCCACATTGCAAGCCACGGTGAGAATTACAGATTATTTATACACTAAGTGTTCTATGCAAGCTGTTAATATTAATATTAAACAATTGCCAAATTGGTACCATTACTGTCAGAATGTAACACATTCTTATATATTCTCATGCCTAGTGAATTGTATTAATTGGCAACCATATAACTAAGAAGAGACCTTTTATAGATAACTGTTAATAGAAATGTATACATTTATCATAAGTAAAACTGGGAATATGGAAATAGAGAGTGAGGAAAGTAAAAATAAAGCACTTATTGCCAAAAGCTGTGCTGATGTTATTGTTACACGATTTCACATAGTAAATGAAATGAAATTTTGATTTTGGTATTTTTATTGGCCTATTATTATGCCACTGATAGGTGTGACAATGGGATTTATGATTTTTTTTTTCCTTGGTGGCTGGTCAAGGGGTTCCAAACCCATGACCTTGGTGTTACAAGGCTGCACTCTAACCAATTTAGCTAACTGGCCAGGCAATGATGGGATTTAAAGCCAGGTTCACCTGCTTCTAGGTCTGTGTTCCCTTCTCCTGTGCTATGCTGCAGAAAATATTTACTAAAGACTTAAGATAACTTTGTAATATAATTTTGTCAAAGGGTATAATCTTGCTGCATCTGTATATTACTACTTTTTAATGAAAATTCAGCCAGTCACCATTCCTTAAACACATTAATTGGGGTTATAGGTTTCAAACACCTACAGGCTGTTTGTGAATATTTTATATTTTTTCCACAGATAAAACTCAGAGTAATTGATATTGTGGAAAACAAACACTTTGGGAAATAGTATTTTAGCAAAATGGCCATTAGAGAATAAGCAATTAGAGTGAAATTAAAAGCTTCAATTTATAAATAATCAAAGAAAAATACTTCTGTATATAGAACTTTTTTTTTTTTCTGTTGAGCAGTTCCGTTTATTATTACACAAGCACTTGCTTTTAAAGGCAAATGGGGAAGGGAGGTTTTTACATCCTCCAATCAGCTTAAAGGTTACAAGAGCACGCATCCTGTCTCAATGCCTAGCTATTGCAATCACGCAGTGTTCAGGAGTGCAGAAGCGCGTATTTGGCCAATAAGGGCTAAGGCAAGGTTCCCGCAGACACTCCCACCCTACTTCCTTCTGGTGCTGTCTTAGGCTGCCACGTTAATACGCCCTTGTGGGCCCATAATGGCGCCGCTTGTAATGTCACTTAAGGTGGCGTTAGTTTTTAAGGCCCGACCCGCCCCCCCTTTCTTTATAATTTAAAACAATCCTTTACTGAAATTTTAGTGGGCTGGGGCAGAACTTTTCTGTCAAATTAGGTAGTAGTCGGGCCGACCCTGTGGTGCACTCGGAGAGTGCGGCGCTGGGAGGCAGTGGCACTCCCGTTGCGGGTTCAGATCCTATATAGGGATGGCCCGTGCGCTCACTGGCAGAGCGCGGTGCGGCTGGTCGCAAAAAAAACCCAAAAAGACAAAAAAAAAAAAAAAAAAAAAAATGAGGTAGTAGTTTAAAACAGTAATTGCATTATGTTGGCTCTTTCTCTTTTGCAGATTTTTTTGAAAGATCTTTTAAATAAAATTAAAGTATGCTATACGAAACAAATACAAAACAACTAAACATTGCAGATAGAAAAATGAAGTAGTAAAAGTTTGAATGAGCAACACAACACAATCCCTGAAAACATGTAACACTTTGCAGATCTACTGTCCTGGAACACTAAGGAAAATTTAATGTTATTTGTTTTACTACTAAAAGAAGCAAAAGGAACAACAAATAAAGTTCCTGTACTGCTATACATCAATTCTGAGGTTGTTACACTTGCAGAAAGGGAAAAAGATGTTCTGATCATGGCTCTTACATACTCTTTGCTGTTCGTTCTATACTTTACTGACTTATATGGTAATTGTTTTAACACTTGTATCATGTTATTCTTTACTTTGTTAAAAGAAAGTTAACCTACATTCTTTAGACAAAGTCAAATAGATTTTTTAAAGTTACTTAAACTTTCAAAAGAGGTTACAACATTCTTCTTTTCAAAAAAGGTAAAAGGGTTAGCAAAGAAAATCTAGGGGGGAGATGATCTTGAAACCCTTCCTGGAATGGTTGGCTGTCTACAGATCGGCCATGTGACCTGCTTCTCAGCCTCACATCTTCTCACTCATTTTGGAAATTCTTTGCAGAATTCTTTCATAAGCGGGGGGAAGCGGCAAGCTCACCATTTTGCTGATCATTTTGTGGTTAAAAAAATATGATCCTTAATATTAGAAACTAACAACTTTGACATCACAATATGTCAAATAATTGATGCTTGATCAATATTTATTAAGGAAATGTCGAAAGGTAAAGACCATTCAGATATCTTTAATCTGTAAAAATAATTTTCATTTCATTTCCATTCCAATAAAAGAAAAAAAAGAGAGAGAAGATTTCTGAAGATAATTTCCAGGTGAACTTTAGTTTATAACCTTCTTTATGATCAGCATGAGAGTGGAGGACAGTTGGAGGTGGTGGGTGATGGAAAGTGAGTAAGAACAACTGTACATAATAACAACAAAAATAAGATAATTATGTCTAGTGAATTTTACAATTTAAGTATCTTCCTCTTGTTAGATAATAAACAACAGGCATCCAGTCAATATGAATGTTTAGACATCTCTTCACTGGGAGGGGAGTGTTTCTCCAGTATTTCAACGAGTTATTTAGTTTAATAAAGAAGTTTTGTTTGGATTTTATGTCTTATTGAATCTGTGATATTTATTATGCATGTAATAAATATAAGTAGTTGAATTCACTCAAATTATTTCAGAACATAACTGAATTTCAAATACATTGAGTTCACATGCTTTTATTGAAGAAAGGTCTAGGGAGGTGTTTATAACTTTATAATTAAAGAAGAGACATTTGTCTTTAAATAAACATGTAGAAATTGAAGAAAAACTCAAATGGTAAATCACTGAGTTGTAAAACGATGAATAAGGCCCTCAAGAATTCTGAAACTATATAATCTCATTTGAGATGCACAAAGTAAAATTTTGTTTAATAAATTTAATTTGAATAATGAGATCATCAATGTTTCTTTTTTGAAAAATGAACTTAGAAACAGGACTTGGCCAGTTAACTGCTGAAATGTTAAATAAAACATATGAGAAAAGGAATGAAAAGAAAAAAAAAAATCAGCCCCCAGTACATATCTGCAAAGATAACATTATAGGAAAATATGAGTTAGATTTCTAATATTAATTTTGAGTAATTTTGTTATTAGTGTTGCTATCTTGTGTGTGTTGGTTTTCTGATGTGTTGCACTCAAAGAAAGATGGTAAAATGGAAAACACAGGCTCATGGGTCAAAGATTTCTTTGGAATATCTGTTTCACTACTCTGAGTTTTTAGGCCTCATTTTTAAAATTAATATATTTTTATATATTGTTTTCAGGAAGAACCACATATATATATATATATATATATATTTACATATATTATGTATATATAAATGTATACTATGTCTAGCACATAGTAGGCACTCAGTAAATTCTTACTATTATTATAATGTTCACTCCCACTTCTCTTTCATTCAGAAAGCAGAAAATAAGCTAATATTACTAGGGAGCTAGTTTTTATAAGACTTTTGATAACCAAATATTAATAAAGTCCTTGGTTTGGTCATTGGCAATTTTTAAACCTTTAGATTTTCACCATTTTGGAAAGATAATCATAGCTGGCAATAATTCTTTAGGGTTTTCAAATACATTGCATTATTAGACTATGTTATTGCAAAGTGGAGTAGGAGGAAAAAGGGGGGGAGGGAGGTTGGGACAATTGGGTGGGGGACACGGGGTACAATCACAGTTTGTAGTAATGGGCATGCTGCCGGTATGGATCTGGCCTTCACATCTTGCACTCAAAGGGTGACAATCAGCTATGTATCTCATGAATATTCATAACCAATAAAAAATAAAATAAAATAAAATAAAATCCTGCAAGAAAGTATGAGAAAAAGGCACATTTTCTTTCTGTTTAATAATTTGTTTTAATTTTAGAAATACCCATAGGAGTGAAAAAATGTTTTTTAAAAAAAATCTATGAAATTTATAAATATGCTTAATTTTTAGATGTTCATTTATACCACCTTTTAAAATTTACTACATGTTAAACTGCTCCACCAAAAGGAATTTAGAAAGGGCTTCTCCAACATCAACAGAAGCAACTGGAAAATCTTTACCAGAAGAAAAACTAATAAAAATATCTCTTACAGTAGTTACTTATGAAAAGCTTATGCTATTGAAGAATGAGATATTGAGGAGAGCTGAAGGGAAAAGAAAAACACTAATGCTTAATGATTCTTGGTACAGAGTAGGCATTCAGTACATACCCTTTAAATTTCTTCCCCTCTTGTTATTAATTGAATCAGTTATTACAGATTAAAAAAATAACAATAGCTTTAGGAAAAATTGTTTTTGTTTAAATAATCTATGACTACCACCCTAATTACTTCTTCTAGTTTGCATTTGCATTAGTATCTTAAACTAATTGAGATACGTGCGATGATAGCAAATTATGTACGAATAACGTTCCCTATTAATTTTATTAGACAAATGGAAATTTCTGGTTAACAAAAATACAAGGCTATGCCTAACTTTAAATAATCTTGATAATATATATTTTTTTAATGACGGAATACATTGTGTTTAAAAAATCAGTAGCAATTGAATCCAAGAAACATATGGGAGATATTTCTACCTTAGAAACAACTATTCAGGGTTTATTTACTTCCACCAATAAACCACTTCATTTTTAGAATAACTGATCAGAAAAGCTATTGTAAAACATTTTTACAAAACACAAGAAGTGCTATCAATGACATTTTTTAAAGAAATGGTTAGGAGAATATAATGGAAACCATGAGTCACAGAAAAGTTCTTCAAAGCATATTTTATAAGATGTTTTGTTCTGTATTTCCCATTCATTGCAGTTGAAGCAATATTTCTTGTATTTCCCTTATCAGTCCATTTAGAAGTCAGTTTTCAAGGAAGTAAAAAAAAAAAAAAATCACGTGTAATTCCTTTTATTTCAAATGTAAAAATCACCATGAGAAAAGAAAAAGAAATATGATACTGAAACCTAAATCTGTTTGGAGAAAACACCAAGCTTGGCTATTACTTATTTGCCGACTTTTTCTCAGTGATTTAAATTAGGCTTAAACACTATGATGTTGATATTGCTATAAAAACTTGACCATGGTTATTTCAAGCCTATATTAAATCCTAATACATCAATTAAAATAATCTCATCAAAATTATTTTAAAACACCTTTTCGACATTTCATACAAAAAAGTTTAACATTTTTTCTCTCTCTTTAGTACTATGAAATTTCCATGGGCATGTACTTAGCAGGTCTTTCTCTCTCTCTCTCTCTCATGCACACACTCACACACACACATACATTCTAATGTATTGGTATCCAAGCACCAGAATAAAAGAGTACTGAAGAAAAGCATAAGTTATTTTTTGTTATTACTGGTATTTCAAAAAGGACCTTTTCTCTCTTCTCCACCCCACCCCCAGTGGCATGGAGAGAGAAAAGAGACTCACATAAACACACTAAAAGCTTGGTCAGGAAATTAGACATCTTATCTTCAGGTCGGCTAAATAGGGACCAATAACCTAGGCCTGCAACACTCTTCGTGATAGCTGCCTTTACAAAATGAAATTTTGACTTCTTCACAGCTTAGCTACAAGAAGACGCTATCAGCAGACCTGCATTTCTGTGCAATACATGGGCAGTAAGAGATTTCAGCATCTGACAGGGGAAAATGAACAACTGATAAAAAATCTTTGAAATGTTCTCTCAATGCAAGGTGACATTTTTTTATGTTGATTTACATTTTTATTATTGTTTACTTTCTTGATAGACTGAAGGTATACTAAACATGAAGTATCTAAGTTGAAGGATAAATTCAAGCATTGATGGCAATAATGAAAAGATAAGAGTCTTTAAAAAACAGTTAATTGTTTTTAAAACAAGTTATGCTTGCTAATTTAACTGTATATTCGTTTTGTTACTGACTTGGAATCACTGAGGAATATTTATTATTTTAATAATACCTACATAGATCATGAAAGAAAGGAAACATTTTGATCACACTGAAGTTCTACATCTAAAATTAACCAAAATATCAACACCAGAACTTTTGGCTTCTAAGAACAAACAATATTTTGATGGTCCCCAAAGTTAGCAATTGTAGCTATGTAGAAGAAAAAGAGATACATCTAGATTTTAAAATAAAATATAAAATACCATTCTAAATCTTTAATTTTTACATTAAAAAAACCTCTGAAGGTAGCAGAGGATGAATAAAGATGAAGTAATATTTAAAATGATAAAACTGTAAATTCTATTGTCATATATCATGAAAATATTAAAATTATAATTCATTTTTAACACTATATAGATTATTGAAAGGGAAAAAAGCTCCAAGTTATCACTAAATGGATCCATTAAAATCAAATCATGACTTTAGTTTTGTATCTCTTTAAAGCTTTTTTCAATACAAATAATGCTGCTGAAATTCTAGTTAAAGGTAATTTTATTTTCATCTAAAATTGGTAAGGATCAAGATAAAAACACTGGAAAAAGAGCAAGTGACTCTCTGACTCTTTAACTACCAGAACAACAACAAATCTGAGCATTTGTATGTTACTTAAAATTATAGTAGTAAATACAAAATGCTTGATGAAATTTAGCTAATTTTATAAAGTAGAAAAATGATATTTAGAAAACCAAGTTTACCATTATCAATATTAAGATTTCACTTAATATATTGCATAATATTGATTTGTATAATGTATAATGCATAATATTGATTAAAATTTGGTATAAGGAAAACCTTAAAGAAATATTCTTATAGACGATGATTGTATTTTTAGATCTCATAGACATAATGGGCATATATCTGTAAATTTTCTTTATAAAATTTAAAACCCCCAAATGGCTTATAGCAAGCTTAAGAACTTCCAAATAACATATTTCTGAGATTTTCAATTAAAATTTGAAATATTTTTCTTACCAAGTAATCAAAAATAAAGGAGCGATAATGATTATCACAAATTTTCACCATGAAATAATGAGACAGACGTAGCAAATTTCATATAGGAAGAAACGTGGTAAATATGCCTTATTTTACATGGTAATTTCCTTCAGAGAGTCTGAAGGTTATAAAAGCTTAAAATAAAGATAGCTGAGTATCTATTTTCCCCAAGACAGTGCTTTAATGCTGATTATACTTTTCACACATATATTTGTAGTGAACACTTATTATTTAGCTTGCTCATAAGAATACTTTATTTACCAATCTTGACTTTATATAGTTTTCATAATTTTCCAGAATACATAACACTTAAGGAAATTTTATGACAGCTGACAATAGTTGTATAAATATTCCAAAGACTCAACAAGGTATCTCAAGACATTTTTTTTTAATGTTTTGAACAATGGTTTAACACTGTCTCCCAAATTGACTAAATCAAAGGGAAAATATGCATTTAAATACAAATATTTTCATTTTTTGGATAGTTTTTTTGGATAATGAGTGAAAATTTTGCACGAATATTGAAATAGAAATGGTTAAACATAGTCATTAAAGTATTAAAGTAATACTTTCTTTAAACGATTAAAATCCATATTTGTTTTATTTGATAAAGTTATTTACTTTTGCTTCATTTTGAGAGTAAATGATTAAGAGGAATATATTGATTGATCCTCCTAATTTTTATTCTAGTTAAAAATTTAACAAATATAGATCTAGCTAAATTTATCAACTCAAAATAATAGTACAATTGAGAGCCTAATTTAAATAACTACCTTATTATTACATGTGTTCAGAAACATCAAGATTCAAAACACCTAATATGTATTTATATTTAAAACTTGTTCATGGCTTTCAAATAGTTTTATTAGGAGAAACCTTTCTCAAGTACAATTTCATTCCCTAAGATCTAGGTAGAGCTACTTTGTTAAAGCTTAGTTAATGGAATGCTGCAATCTCATGTCTAGTGAAAGTTCTTAAGATATCCTCTCATTTCAAAAGCCTAAGACTCAGACTTAGAAGACAACTGACCTGAAGGCAGTGTGCTCTAGGCAACAGGGAATAAGAACAAGAAGAAGGAGACTATATTAATAACTAATTGTTATTTTTTTCTGTGCCTTGATTGTGTCTTCTCCCCAGAGGTTACAGACTTCAATGTAGGAGACACCCTGATTTCTCTTTTTCTATCACCCTTTGCCACATTATTAAATCCATCAGCAAATCTAGTCAACACTACTCCAAGCAATCCATTTCTCTCCACGTAAATTGCCAACACTCTAGTCAAAGTCACCATCATTTCTCATCTAGAGGTCTTTAATAGCTTCTAAATACCGTCTTCTTTAATTCTATTCTCTACTCCATTATACATTTGAACACAAAAGTCAGTTAGAATCATGTTGCTCTGATGGCTAACATCCTCAAGGGATACTCATAAAATAGAAACTTCTTATCAGGAAGTGTAAAGACCTTCTTGATCTGGTCACTCTCTACTTCCCTGACTTTACCTTACCATGTTGTCTATCTTGTCTTCATGCTGCAGCCTTATAGGTTGGACTTACTGGTCCCTTTGCCTTAAATGTCTTCTCAACCTCTCTTCCCCAGAACTTGTTCAAATGCTACCCCAGAGAAGCCCCTTGTTGCCATCCTATTTATGCTGCCCTACCCTGGTTCCTATCACACTACCCAGTCTTGTATCAGTCATACACAAAACATGAACTAGTAGTCATTCATATGTAGGCGTCCCTGTTTATTATTTACTGTTTATTGTTTGATAAGACTCATGGATTTGTTTTATCTCCTTCAGCACTAAACCCCTAGCAGCTAGAACAGTGTCAGGTCCTCAGGCTTCAATGAATACTCTTTGGGAAAAAAAGAAGGGAAAAGTTAAGAAATTTCAGAAATGTCTATGTTATCACAATGTTGAGTTCTACAGAGAGATTAAAGTCTTCAATGGCTCCTTCATGTTAAACATTCCTTCTTCAGTGCCTTCTTGAATATATGATGGCTGTTAATTTACCAAACTAAACTTTAATTTTGTCTCAAGTTTGTTTTCCCTATTAGAAACTATGCTCCCTGAGGTGTCCTGTTTCTGTTTGTATTTCCAGTTATCTAGTTGGACTTATCTAGCCTGATCCAGAATAATTATTCAATAAATATTTGCTGTTTAATAGAGATGCATAAAAAAGTAAATATATATTTGGTATATAAGATTTTCTTTTTCCATAAAGTTCTTTCTACTGAAATCATAGGTACATAAGCTATACTGATGTTTTCCCTAGGAGTTTAAATATAACCCACAAAAACCCAACTCATTTTATGCATCAGACATGCCAGCTTCTGAATTTTCAGTGAACCCTTTCCTACTTCTCTAGACCTGCAAACATAATCACCCATAAACTGCATCTCACATTACACTATTGTTTCTTGACCTTTAAAGCTAGATGCCCCACCCGAGGCCTCTGCTCTTTCAGACATTCCACACTGATTGTTTCTCAAGGCTAGAGAATGAAAGGAATTGAAATAATACTAAGGTTAAAAATCTAATCACTTGAATCATAGGATGAAATGCTTGATGCCATCTTCAATTTTATCACTTTATTAAAAAGGTGATACGTGAATGTAGTTCTATAATGTGAGTTTTGTTTGTGATATTTTGTTTTCCTCCAAGGAAAAGTAATTACTTCACGCAAAAGTGATTTTGTTTGTAGTGTTTGAAGAAACAGAATGGTGAAAGAAACCTTGGAAAGTCTTCCCTACCTATATAAGAATTCTGAATGTGAAAAATAACTACGGAGAGGATAATTAAGAGAATGTGAACTTGAAGGGAAACACTGACACAGAGTCACGTAATTCCTGTATTAAGTAAGATGTTTATGAACTGTATCATTTGGAGTGACCAAAGAACATTGTACCTTAGTTTGAATGTCATTGAGTTAATACATTCCTTACTATAGTAGCCTTATTAAATAAGATCAGTGTAACTCCATAAGGCCATAAGACCAGATTGTAAATCTTACAGTGGCTAAAGAAGATGCTAATGTCCAGACAAAGTGAATACGACCCCTGAAGATCTACCAGGAAAGGGGGTACCCTTGAAGATGGGTCTGGAAGAACTGCGATCGCAGGGCTTCCTTGATCTCTAGGAGTGTAAAAAAGGGATCCTCCAGTTTTAATAAAATCAACAGTATAGAGTATTCAAGTCTTTACATAAATTCTCTAGAACACTAAGCAACAACCATCTACCAGAGTTTCTGGAGGTTTTTAGGAAGTGCAAGCAATACTGTATGTTTAGTAAATCAAAGAAAACAATACAAAAACAGAAATGTTAAGGGTGGCTGCAGTTTCAAATGTTTGGCATATATCTTACCTAATCTTTCCTGTCCTTTTTAAAAGGGGGACTAACATTGTCAAGTCAACAGGGTAATTGAAGAGTTTAAATTATTTTAAGTTGTTATTGAATATTTTTGTTTAACTATCACACTATAATTTATTTTTCATTCCTCAGGTTTGCATAGCGCCTTTATTTTATTTTTTAATCTTTTGAATTATGATTAAATTTTTTTAATATCTAAATATTCAAAGTGCAGATGTAGCTGAAATCGGTATGTATCTGCCATATACACACGACTCTGTTAAGAGAAAAGAAATGGTGAAAATCATTTTCTCATTCACTGTTCTACAAAAACATTCTCACTCTGGGTCAAGCTGTTATCATTTTTTGTCAACTCCTGGTTTGCTTTTGTCTCTTGAACTTGCATGTTCTATGGCCCGTAGTGATATTCATTGATGGGTGATCTTGATATTCAGAAAAATGATTTTCTTTGCCTCTTTACTATAAAGTTCAGCAGTGACAACCAGAAATTAGGTTGTATGCACCCTTTCAGTTGTGGATTACAAGAAATATTTCCTTCAAAAGACTACCTAGAAGAGAACAAAATCTCTGAGAAATAACTTTAAAATTAACTATTTGATTCTCAACCAGGAGTCTATAATATCAATGGCTAACAGAAGCCTAAAATCTGAAACATATTCATAAACTCTGAAAATCTTAATGATTGGAACACCATTCAATATAAAAAAAGTATAGTAACAATATGCACAAATTCTCCAAGTGTTTTTCATTTCCTAAATAACGTTTGTATTTCTGTCCAGCCTATATCGTAGGTTATTGTTTTACATGTATATTACTTTTAGTTAATTATTTTGGGCAAAATAGAGAAAGTAAAATTACACCATGCTCTATTTATTTACTGTCATTTTTCAACTCAATGAAAACTAAAACATTTATGAAAGTACTACAGATAATCCATGTATTTATAAGAGAAAGTATCAAAAGAAGGTGGAACTGGAAAAGGAAGGGCTATAAAAACAATGTAGCCATGAAAGAACTGATTCTATTTTAAAGACTATCTTTAATTTTTAGTTTGTTTTATAATAATATTCAAAATAAACTTGGTTTAAAAGGTCATAGTCTTAATGCATCTTCAAATATTAGAAATTTCTTTTCAATATCAATAAAATGATCCACTGTTGGTATAAGATAAGCCTGATGCATTTCCGCTTCCAAGCCATTTATTCTATACTGTATTGCATGTGCTTATTTATAACATGAATTTACAAAGTAATATAATTGGAAAACATTTCTAATTAGATTCACTATTATGGCCCTAAAATGGATGCATTTCCGTTAATATAAAAGTATACCTGGTACATTTTATCATGCATTAGAGATTTTAATCAAGTAATCTACACAGCATCTGGAAACCTAAGCAGAGGCAAAGTCTGCTATAACAAAGGCACTGTAACAGTTCACCTTCAGTGAAGAGCAATAATGCATTATTAAATTCACTTTCCTGCTCAGTGGTTACACTTAGCTGACCACAGCAAATTTGCTCTCTGCCTGGTCCTCACAAGTTGGCAGAAAAATAGATTCTGTCACATTTAACGGGTTTAGAAAATGACAGGATGCCTCTTTTGTTTTAACTATAAACCATAATCTTTGAGAAGTAAATATAATTACAAATGCCTTTGGTCATGTCATTCTTAGGACAGATATTATATGTGGGTTATCATAGAAGCATATATCACAATAACTATCATTAATAAATGGAACAGATACTACATATCAAAAAACTCAGATTTTTTTATGGAGCTTTCATTCTATATAACATCATAATTCCTATAATACCATAAAGATCATTTTGAAATCTTATAGAACTATGAACATTATGAACATTACAGCAACCTGTAAGTTTTTGTTTTATTTTAACTTATGGTACTCATGCAAATTAGCATATTTGGTCTACCATAAAAATAAAATATTATATTTATTAAACTCAACTTCAATTTCTAGATTATTGCCTAAGCTAAAATTGTAAGAAATTTTAAAGTAATTGAGTAAATAATCACCAACATAAAAATCTTTATGGTTGGTAATGTGTAAATCCTACAAATTCTTTCTTTACACCTATTAAGAGGGTACTTCAAAAAGTTTATGAAAAGATTTGTATTACCCTTCAATTCTATTTTTCCATGATCTTTTCAAAGTACTCTTGTATGTGTCCTATTAACATGTCTACTATAAAGGAAATGCCATGTTTCTCTAAGTACCATTAAATATAGATTATTACATTGCATAGCATTTTTACAAAGAAAGAGACAGACAATATTCTTTAATGATGAACTATCTTACTTTTCTAGAAATATTTTTGCAAGTAATAAATGCAAATTATGATGCAATTCATTGATAATTTTATTTTTTTAAAAAACATTGATATCTAATGGTTCTATAGAAACTTTTACTTTAGAATGCTTTACAACTAGGTGCAAGGGATTTACTAACCAACACCCATGAAAAATCGCTTCCTTACTTGACAATGGGTATCAGTTACTCAAGGAAGTATTTTTATGGTTTCCTGGAATGTCCTTCTACTGGCTCTTAAACTTCATTTTATGCCTGACCTAATTTCTCTTAATGGTCATGATTTAGAAAACAAAACAAAAGAAAAACTGACCTAGCTTGCCTTTATATTTAATTACACAAATATTAATAAAGTAAGCAATACCTACAGTAAAAAGGCAAATGTTGAAAAATATCAACTAAAGAAAACAAGTGCATTACTTGACTATTTATGATATGAATAATATGTTTTTTCTTCACAGGAAGCATATGGGGAGCAATTTGTATGCATATCTCATTCTAGTTTACATTTTCAATATATAAATTTATTCAAAACATTTTACATTTTACTATTGGTAATACCATATGAATCATTTGTTATCATAAAACAGAATATTCTGCCATAATTAAATAAAAACAATGTAAAAACATAAAATTTTTGTTTGGAATTTTATTGACATTTTAACATGCTGTTAAGAGTTAAATTTTTTATCTAAAAAAAATAAATACCATGTGAAATTTGCTTTGCAATTGATTTCAATTATGTTGATTCTGTGGATTTTAAAAGTGACATACTGCAGAATTCTGGGGAGCTTTTTATACATTTAATATCCTTTAGTTTGCTCTGCTTTTAAAAACTTATTGACATTTATGGCAAAATCACTGATCTTTGCCCAGTTCTTTACTCAGCATTACAAATTCAAAATTGTACATCAAGTATAAAAAGTATATTATGGAACAGAGATAAACCTGTTATATGACAATGAAAAATACAGCTTATTCTTTAATTATCTGAGTTAATTTCTTACATGCTGTAAGTTGCTTCATTTGGTGGTAAAAACTTTAAATTATGATTTATAAATAATTAGTAGAAAGAAAAACACGTGTTGATAGCTGACTATTAACTATTGATAATGTCATTATCACGATTCCAAACTTCCCTTTTAAAATTTTCCCATGATAAATAAATATCTCACCTCTGAGTTTTATCTAAACCAATGAGAGTAAGCCTATTTAATCTCCAACCACTGTCCTGATTCCTACAACACTGAAAGTTCGTAAGTGTTTCATACATGATTTTTGTAACAAGAAAATTTTTTTCTTCAAAGAGTAAATACAAAATCTCAATTCTAACTTCATCTACATACTGTAGAGAAAAGGAGAAACCATTAGCCAGTCTATTCCTAATAAGGAAGCCTAGGGCTTTGGCTATTTGAATCCAAAGTAGTAAACCATTTGGTCAATAAGCGGACATTCTGTGGGGATTAAAATCTCAGCTCTTTGTAACATCAGTAATTATTCCAAGTCTGTGAAAGCTCTTAGGATAACAAGAATCACAGTAAAATGAAATACAAATATAAAAGGAAAGATGGAGACCCTCAAGGAACTGGAATTAGTGGGGAAAAAGAGAATGTTTTCACTATCATTGGCATAGATTTCTTTCTCCTTTCGTCCACTGCCTAAACTTGAAAACTGCATTTAAGTTGGAATACAACATGCACTGTGTTTATGGTACCTGAAAGACTTAGATTCTGTGTTTATTGGGATTTGAAGGATTTAGTTTCACTATAAGAAACTCAAAAGCAACAAAAGAAAAATTTAATTGTATCTCTTTTTGTCTCTGAGTAATGTCTGCAGGATACACTGGAATCAGCACATATCCCTCACTGGAGTCTTTTATAGATTCATAATACAATGTTGCTTTTTCATCAAATTAAATCCTAGTAAAGATAACACAAACTGAAAAATCAAAATCTTTAGATGATTAAAACAAACAAAAAATGCTTCAAGAACAAATTAATAAATTTCAGAGAAAAAATTACTACAAAACCCACCTTAATTTGAATGCTTTTATTTCCATGAATAAAATAGACATAGATAAATTTCTGATTTATTTTCCATTGGACAAAGGGAACTAACATTCTTGATTACAGATTCTGGTCCAAATACTTTTAAAAGTGATGCATAGAGTAATATAAATCTTGTGAAGTACATAGATATATGACCATTAAACTTCCTACCTGCCTGGATTGGGATTTTCTTTTAAATACAATAAGGCAGACAATACTGATCTGAAGAATGTAGCACTATTTATCTCCAAAAATAATTCCCCTTGATTCCAACACTTAATTTTAAACATAGGTTATGTTCAGTCTTCTGTCTCATCTATAAGAGATAGCACAACTCGGAAAAGCATTCCATCATCAATTCTAGGCTTAAACACACTGTTTCTGCTAAGGTTCCCCAAGAAGAACCACATTCTCTCTCTTACTTATCATGACAGCAATTTCCTGCATATCTTTTCCCTAGAATTGTTACATTGTTACCACTAAAGCCTGTAACTACTTATGACAATTCTCAAACTAGATATAGGTATAGAACTACACTTATTATGTAGGTGTGGCAGGGAGAGAATGGAAATCTTCCTGGGTGTTCAACATGGCTAATAAAATGTAAGGGAAAAACAAAGCCATGAGACACATGGCCACTTTTTAATAGAGGTTACAATTTCAGGGAAGCAAGAAGTATGCAATTTTTAATAACTCCTATAATATGGGTCAATCCCTCAGCATCATCAATTTTATTCAAAAGCTTCTCATTAGTATATTTTGAAAATACAACACATGTCTTATGTCCTTCATTTAAAATTCAACAAGCACAGCGCTTGCCACATAGAAGGTAATTGCAAATTGCTGAATGAATGAATATATAAACAAACAGAGAGAAAATTGTTTGCTTTTTGTATAAATGGTAACTTCATTAGAATGCTGTTAAAGAACAATTTACGCTAATTTTCTTTAAACATAGGAGATTATGACGGTAAAACTAACCCCATATCCTTCCACAAATGTTTCCAGTAATTGTGTTCTTCTAGGTGCTATCACTTACATCAAAGGACAGTTGACCAGATAAATCATTCACTCTTTTATTCAACACTCTACAGTGCACAAGTCTTTCTGACAGACACTGAAGATCCAGTTGTAAATAATATAGGCCCAACCACATGCTCACTGAACTGCTATCTAGTGAATTATGATTTGTATGAGGC